>NW_024104542.1:0-627941 GCF_003945595.2 Pipra filicauda
GTCCCTTTGCAAACACGTGTTTCTTCTTCCCAACACCCCCCACAGCAACTGTTATCTCCCATGCAGGAGTGTCCTGGGAAAGGTGTCCCGAGGTGTCCCATTGGTCCTTTGTTAAACCCTTTCCTATTGGCTGTTAACCCCTTACCTGATGGTTTTTTCTGTGTGACCCTGAACTCGTGATTGGTTCCCCTTTGACCCTCCTAAAAGCCTTATAAACCCCTTCCCAACAATAAACTCTCTCTTGCCTCCTCTCCACGCCCGGTGTGCTGTCTCTGTGCCTGCCATGGAGCCACGTGGGGGGTGGGGGGAGGGGAGGGCACCTCTCCCCTCCAGGCTCGGGGCCTGAAAAACCCTGTCGCTGGAGTCCCCCTTCCCCGTCCCACAAGACGTCGGAAATGGTTCTTCAGATGGAGAAGGAACTAGAGCTGGGCTCCCCCACGTCGTGGATGGGGAAAGGGAAACCCAGATCTGGTGCCACCGTGTGAAGAAACGAATCTTGCTGAACTCTTCTATGAAGATAGGTGGATTCCTAAAGCACAGATGCGACATCTGTGTTCCCCGGCGCCCCGAAGTCTCCCCCATCCCCCTCAATTCGCCGTAATTGGGCCACGTGGTGAGGCCAAGATTGTTTGAACTCTTCTGTGAAGATAAAAGCAATCCCAAGCACAGATTGGGGCGAAATCTGTGTCAACGGCGAACCGGGTCTAAGCGGCAAAAGATATTAGCAGGCTTGCATCACCACAAGAGGAGCCTGATCTGAGTATCTTCAACCTTCCTGAGGACAGTCAGGTAAGGAGCAGGCCCGGCATATTCCCTTTTAAGGAAACTTCGGCATACTCCCTAAACCTCTCCCCCTGTAAACCTGTAACTACAAGAAGCGTGCATGCCTCTTTAAGAGAGAAAAAGCAAGCTTAAAGAACATATGTAATTCCATCTGCAAGTCATCTAATAAGACTGCTTGCTAACCTGAAAGATAGTTACCACGCCAGCATGGCGAAAAAAGGGTTAAAGCTGCTCGAAACAGCTCCGCAGCAATCCCCCTGCGCGGCCCCGCGCCGCCCGCCGTGCCGCTCGCGCCGCAGCCCCGACATCAGCTGCCTCTCCCCGCGCCGCCCGGCCCCGGGCCGGCCCCGCCGCGCCGCGGCTCCGGGGAAGCCCCGACATCGGCCGGCCCCGCTCCTGCCTCGCTGCTGCAGCTCCCGCCGAGCCGCCCGGGGCGGACCCTGCCCCGCAACAGACCGGACCGGACACCCGCTGTGCCGCCGCCGCCCCGCCGAGACCCCGGCGCTGCTGGCGGCCCCGGCCCCCGCCGATCCCGCCTGCGCCCTGCTCCTGCTGCACACAGCAAGCCCCCGTCCCGCCATGCGGCCGCAGCAGCCACCGCCGCAGCCCCTCCGGACGCCGAGACTACCTCCGAGAAACAGAAGAAAACAACCATTTGGACTCTAATGAAACTAAAATTAACAGCAATAAGTAGTTTGTTTGGTTCTGCAGTAAATTGAAAGTTTGTGCCAGTGAAAAACTTGTTTCATCAATAAAACCATTTTTAAATTCTGTTTTATAGGGACACCCTCAGACACTAAGAGAATGAGGTAAATTTAAAATCCATATATCAATATAAGACATATTCATCTTTAGGGAATAAAAAATGGTGGGGTGTGGCAGTGAATCTGATGAGAAACTTGTTTAAACATGTTTTAAAATGGCTCTTTGTGGTCCCTTTGCAAACACGTGTTTCTTCTTCCCAATACCCCCCACAGCAACTGTTATCCCCTACGCAGGAATGTCCTGGGAAGATGTCCCGAGGTGTCCCATTGGTCCTTTGTTAAACCCCTTCCTATTGGCTGTTGACCCTTTACCTGATGGTTTCTTCTGTGTGACCCTGAACTCGTGATTGGTTCCCCTTTGACCCTCCTAAAAGCTTTATAAACCCCTTCCCAACAATAAACTCGCTCTTGCCTCCTCTCCACGCCCGGTGTGCCGTCTCTGTGCCTGCCATGGAGCCACGTGGGTGCTGGGGGGAGGGGAGGGCACCTCTCCCCTCCAGGCTCGGGGCCTGAAAAACCCTGTTTCTGGAGTTCCCCTTCCCCGTCCCACAAGACGTCGGAAATGGTTCTTCAGACGGAGAAGGAACTAGAGCTGGGCTCCCCCACGTCGAGGATGGTGTGTTAAACAAAATCAGAATTTCCGTGCTATAAAAGTTGGGATAATCACTAATTATTTATGTCTCCTTTTGTAGAACTCTCCAGCTGCTCATTTTAAGGTAGTGGTGGACAGCACAGCTGCAATTTTGTAACCAATGATATAGAAGGAAGAAATCTAGCTTGACTCAAATATTTAAATTTCTTTTTCAGCTTTGCCAATGTCAATAGTGTTAGAGTTTGTTTTTGTCCCCATTGCTAAATATCCCATTTCCATCTGCACTTCAAAATCACAAACTACTTCTCACAACTTCCTTCATGTCAAAATCTCCATTTCCCCTTTCAACCAGCTGCAGAAATATCTGACGCCTCAAAATAAAACTGTTTTGATGTTAAAAACACTGCTGAGTGGAACTGAACAAGGGATATTTCCAATACTCAGTACAATTCATTCTGCAGTAATTCAGAGGTCACTGGAGGAGCATTAGCAAAGACTCAAACCTGTCACAGCATAGTGATATCTTTTTCTTTTTAAAAAGTTCATTGCATTAGGAAATAACATGGCATGTGTTGACACAAGTCTTGACACATTAACCAGAAGGTGCTACAGTCCTCTGTACACCCTGTGGGACTTGACATAGTATTTGAATAGTGAGGCGTAATACACTGTCAGGAATTTTTCTGTCATCCTGGGGTATATTAGTTTCATGTAATTGCACTGAAGTATTTCTGACCTTTTGAAATTGCTGGGTTTATATCACTGTCTGGCACTTTATATATCCACAAGCACATACATATATACTTGTGTGTGTGCATAAACCCGTGATAGGTGACTGAAGTGCGGTGTCTACTATTTA
Organism: Pipra filicauda; assembly: GCF_003945595.2. NCBI lineage: Eukaryota > Metazoa > Chordata > Aves > Passeriformes > Pipridae > Pipra > Pipra filicauda. The sequence continues at coordinate 2,999 of NW_024104542.1, forward strand.
AAAATTTAAAATTTAGAATGCAGGCAAAATTCCTGGTATTAGTTATGAGTTAAGCTCTACAGGCTGCCAGGTGCCCACCAAGCCACTATCTCACCCTTCCTCAGGTTCTCTCACCAGGACCAGGGGAGAAAACACAATGAAAAAGCTCTCTGGAAAGATAAAGAGAGGGAGGTTACTCACTAGTTATTTTCACAAGAAAATCAGACTTGAATTGGGGAAATTAATTTAATGCCGCTTGAAAACTGAGTAGGAAACAAAGCAGGAAAAAAAACCAAAGTAGGAATCAAATAGAGTGAGAAACAAACCCAAAACTTAACACATCTTCCTTCCAATCCCTGCTGCTTCCCAGATCTACTTCCGCCTATTGCCGCAGGTGGCACAGGGGGATGAGAATGGAGGTTATTGTCAGAAACTCCTCTATCATTGTTGGGCCCATCTTTGGCCAGGAGTGGGTCTACCTCAGAGCTGGCTGGAACTGCTTTGACATTGGGGAGCTCCTGATGCTTTCTCACAGCACTCGACCCTGCAGTGTCCCTGCTACTAAAACCTGTCATGAAAACCTAATAAAGTAGCTCTGCCAGATTTAATTGCTGTTGACCTGGAGAATGCAACTATAAGAAGAAAAAAAGTTTAATCTCTGAAATTATCCATTCAATATTTAATTTCTTCACTAAAAGAGCAAACAAGTACGTGGCTGAACTTTTGCTACCTAGACAATAACATATACAATAAGTCATCGCATTGCCATCAAGCAGTAATGAAGTCCAGATGTTACTGATATTAGATGGGTTTATATTGCACAATAAATATTGTACATCCACTCTCCCAGCTAAAATGGATGCTGTCAATGTGAATGTTTAGCCACTCTGAAATTCAAGCACCTTAATTTTGTTAGTTGAGAAATTTACCTTGGGCAGGACCATGACTTAAGCAAGACATAAGAAATAAAACACCTTATCTTAGATAACCTTAGATATAACATCTCATCTATCTTCTGAGCTACCCTAGTGTTGTTGCATTTTTTCTTCATTGGTCGTTAATTTGGGCAGTAATTTTTAAACAGGTTCTGCCTGAATATTGCAGAAAAACCTGGCCATCCTGGTGAAATTCATACTGTAATTACCTGTCCTGGTAAATTAATTTGAGACAAGTTCTTCCCCTGCTCACTCCATATGACTATTTATCATCCTTCATGTAATAATCTTTGAGGAAAAAATAGAACAAAAAGATTCTTAAGTCGGATTTAATCAACCGTACTAAGGAGCAAAACTGTAGCAGTTCTGGTTCACAAATACTGAGAAATTATGAGAAATAATTTCAGAAAAAAAGTGTTCTTTCATTTTTGTGAACTTTGGTGCTTATCAACACTTCATGAATTTTCGGAATGAGTTTTTATGGTCAGATACAAGAGTACAATTCCAAAGAGAACTCTGATAACACTTCTAAAAGGTCTAAATACATTCAGATCATGTAAGCTGACCTGACACCTAGGGAGAGCACCACAGGACAGGAGGATCTGGATAATAGCATCAGATAATGGTACAGTATTTATATGGTGATCTTTCCATTCTCTTCCTACTATGCAGAAAGAGATTGTTCTCCTGTGGCTTCGATGATAGACTAACAGTGCCTCTGCAATCAAGTGCTTTTATTTAAACAGACTCTTCTCCTCTAAGCTTTGCTGAACACGTCTGAATCTCACCATGATATAGAAAGCCAGTAGAAAGATTATCTATCCTTTACTGATACACCTCTTGAAAACCTTTGGCCTAAAGGAGTCTGCAATGGGTCATCTTTGAATCTCTGTAAATCGTAGAATCACAGAGCATGCTGAGGTGGAAGGGACCCACAAGGATCATCAAAGTCCAACTCCTGGCCCTGAACAGGACACCAAGAGTTTCACAATGTGCCTGAGAGCATTGTCCAAATGCTTCTTGAACTCTGTCAGGCTTGGTGCTGTGACCACTTCCCTGGAAATCCTGTTCAAGTGCCTGACTATCCTCTGGGTGAAGAATCTTTTTCTAATATCCAACCTAAACCTCCCCTGACTCAGCTTCAGACCATTCCCTCAGGTCCTGTCACTGGTCACCCCAGAGCAGAGATCAGTGCCTGTCACTCCTCTTTCCCTCACAAGGAATTTGTAGCTGCAATGAGGTCTTACCTCAGTCTCCTCCAGGCTGAACAGACCAAGTGACCTCAGCTGCTCCTCATATGGCTTCCCCTCTAGACCCCACACAATTAGTGAAGGGTCTAGATTTAGTTTAGGTTCAAAGAGATTTAGTTTAGGTCCAAAAAAGCAGATGACCAAAAAAGAATATGTGTACCTGCCAAGTGACACTCCAAATATTTAGGTTTTGAGGCAAAGCACTTCCTTAACTTCAAATATACTCTTTAGTTTGAGTGATTCCAGTCAGTGCTAATTATACCTCAAACACGTTGTTGAACTAGTGTCCTGCTGCAGTACTCTGCTGCACATGCAAGTCTTACTGGAGAGTGACAGAATGAAATGACAGAAAGTGACAAAAACGAGAAAATTACCAGTATTTGACTTGCTGCTGAGGTCGCCTTCGCTACTTTGGTGTGTTTTCAGTTCAAGTGGATTGACAACTCCCACTGCTTTCCTCACAAACTGCATTGTAGATGTTTGTCGCGTATCAGATCACCACACTCATGTTGGATGATACAGCACCACCATCCAGGAGAAATGCCTCCATGTCTCAAGATCAGAGCAGCTGCCCATGCAGCAAACTGGGGCCAGTCACAGCACTCTGTGAGGCTGCCTGTCCTACCAGGTGAGTCTGTCTGGGCTGCCTTGAAACAGCCTGAGAGCTGGCCCTGTAAGCAGTCTGCGTGTGGGAGCAGGCATATTGCACACAGCCTGATGTGATTTCAGCTGCTCCTGTGCCTGCACAGCAGCTGATGTGTCGATGTGGATGAAGAGATCAGTGGTCAGGCGGAAAACACTAATTACTTCAAAGTAAGAATGACAGGAAAAGCGAAAGCAAGGAAAAGCTGTGCGAGCATTGTTGTCCTTTTAGTATAAATGGCATAAATGACAAAATACTACCACAAAAATCTATTGTCAGGTTGTAAATTAGTTTTAAAAATATTCAATATAATGACTCAGGGTACGTATTACATCAGCTTTATGTTATTCTGTCTTTTCATAGTACAGGTGCAACTGGCATAGTCAAAGTGAAGAAATTGCAGCTGTGAATTTTGTCAGTTGGGGATTGTGTGTGTTTGAAGTATCAGTTGATTCATCTTTTGATCACTTTCCCTGATTTCCTCATTGGACCATAGGGATGTTATCAAAGGCCCTTTCCACACATAGCTTTAGTCATTTAAGAAATTAGCATCCCTGGCACCTTATTACTTCTCGTAGTTAGACATTTCTACAACCACAGTTGAAATGTCATAAAGTGAGTGCAAAATAGATCACCTCTGTTTAAAGCTGAGAACAGCTAGGACTACTGAATATACAACTGCCCCCTGAACGTTACCACCCTGCCCCCTGCCACTGAATACCATGGGTTCACAGAAAAGAATCACAGAATCATTCAGGTTTGAAAAGACCTCCAAGACAGTTGAGTCCAACCTCTGACCAGTCACCACCTTGTCAACTAGACCACAGGACTCAATGCCACATCCAGGCATTTCTGGAGCACCTTCAGGGATGGTGACTCCACCACCTCCCTGGGCAGTCCATTCCAATGCTTAACAACCCTTTCCATGAAGAAATTCTTCTTGATGTCCAACCTGAACCACTCCTGGCACAGCTTGAGGCTGTGTCCTCTCACCCTGTCATTAGTTGCAAGAGAGAAGAGACCAAGCCCCACCCGGCTACAATCTCCTTTCAAGCGCTTGTAGAGAGTTTTCTCCAGGTTATACAGCCTCAGATCCTTCAGCTGTTTTTCATATGACTTAAAAAGCCAAAAGTTTTTGTTTGTGCAACATCACCCACTTCTTATCAAGATCCGTCATTATCAGAAACCGTTCTGAAATGAGGGACTCAGAACCTGCAAAGCCAAAGAGTAGAGGGAAGCACAGACTTCTTTGTTCAAAAGCATCACCTCGGTGTGGAAAGGTATCTAGAATCATAGAATCATAGAATGGTTTGGGTTGGAAGGGAAATTGAAGATCATCTAGTTCCAAAAAAATTAAAATTTTCCAAGGCAGTAAAAAAAAAAAATGCACAAAGAGGGATATGACTCTTGGTTCTATTCCCAGTGATTTTTATTTTACACTGAGTTTTCTTTGGATGAAACTCTTCAGGATGACTGAGAGCTCCCTTAGGTCAGTGCTGCAATTTGCAATAAAGTTCCCTTTTCATTCTTTCCTTGTTTTTCCTTTGTCATGTACATTTCCAGGAGTGTGGCAGATTCAGCAGTACCCACACAGAGTGAACACACACACAAAATATTTCCTCTGCCTTAAGTTTCCCATCAATTGTAGTCGTAAAAGTGATATGATTTGGTGAACAAAAAGGAATCCGTGGGATCCATAGAGCTTCACAATTAGATGGCATATGAAGAAGAGCAGGCTCAAAAGTTTACATCAGTGTATTTTTCCTAAACATATTTTTAGAGAAATTTCATTTCTTTACAGTCATAGACATTTTTTTTTTTTAAGATTTGCTTTACTGGGCTTTTAAAAAAAAAAAAATCCTAACAGCTAGGATGCTTACTCAGTGACATTGTTCCTGTAAAGAAAACAAGCATTTGAAAACAAAACCCAAACAAATATTTGCTTCTTGGTCTAAGCCTAAAATTGAGGTTTTTCTATGAATCTTGTCTTTTTCAAAAGCGTATATATATACAAAAGATACAGCATTCCAGGAGACTATTCATGTGGAATGCTACCAAATAGCAAAAAAAACTTAAAAAAAAAAGAAGCATAAAGGCATATTTTTCAGTGAAATGTTATGAGGTTAGAAGCATCAACTCACATATAAACCACCTATCGCCTGGCACTTCTATCACAGGGTTTCTTATTTAATGCTGAGGTTTTGTTACCTGATGTGTCAAATGAGTTTTGACTCTGACACATGGAAAAATAATGCTAAATATATTCTTTCAAAAATCAGTGTGTTCAAACATCATAAACAACTTTTGCAGAGCTGCAAAAGACATTAATGAGAGATACATGAAGAGACTAAAGGAATTTTTTTCCTGTGGATGGTTCTTTAGATTTTTCTTTACTTCAGTAACTGGAGCTGCATTATTTCAACACTATGGGATCTCATCTCCACTGAGCCTAAACTGGCACAGTGCCACTAACTCCAGCAAAGATAAGCACATTTGTTTATGCTTCTCCAGACTCTGGACAGTTACTGTTTATACATTGATTTCCAGGGACAGGATTTTATTTCCTTCCCATTCCTCTGATGCACAACATTGTGATTCATATGTAGGACACCAAGAGTGTGATTTCTTATGAATAGGATCTTTTCTCCTGCTTTATTAATCTTTCTCAGGAATGTGTACCTGGAGAGAAGAAATGGTTTTCTTCAGTCACAGATACATAAGTCTTTGAAATTTAGTCTTTAGAGAAAACCCTTTTTGTATTGTACAGAGTCATACTGCGAGTAACAAAGTTCATAAATAAAAGAGTGCCACAGAGCTCACAGGTTATCTGTTTAACAACGACAGCTTTGTTCTTCTTGCTAATTTAACACATTTCAGTATGCTAAGATTCCTTGATTTAATCATTCTTAACAATAGATTGAAAGGATTCCCACTGAGATTTGAAAAGCAAGAGCAGCCAGAACACAGGCCTAAATCAATGTGTGCCCTGCAAGTGGGTTGAAAATTAGAAAAGGTTGGATACTTTATTTTATAGCATGAAAATAAAATTAAAAGTGGTAGGAAGTCTTTGACTTCTACATGATTTCTGGAATACCTTTACAAAATAAAAGTATATTGTCAGCAAAGAGAATTTAGGCATTGAGTTGAATTAGATTATATTACACCTTCTGGAAATTTAAAAATTAATGAAAGAAATCCTTGTATTTATTTTAACTGAGTAAGATGAGGTTCTTCATTTTTTTATGCTTTGGTTCTTCATTTTTTTTAATGTTTTGGCTTTACTATGCACTGCCTTTATATGATTATTAGGTTAATTTTTCAATAAAATTAAATAATTGTGAAAAAAAATCTGATTCACTGTATAACCCTTCATCAAGCTGTAAAATTTAATTTGAAGATGCATTTTTACCTGTAACTAAAACATACAGCAGGTGCTAAGCATTTATTTAAGCATTTTATTAAAGGAACTCTAGACACTTTGCTGATTCTATCCCCAAAACATAGTTTTCCATGGAAACAGGTTAGGGAAAGGAACATCTATTGGAGGGCTGTGATCACTTAGAGCTGACAGATGGAACAGCAAAGTTCTAAAACAGTAAAGGAGCTGTTGCCAATCACTCAGTAGCTCAAGACAAGCAGAACTAAAAGCTCTGTAAGGCAGGAGGGAAATTTGTCAGTTCTCTTACTTTGTCCATGAGATTTCTTTAACAGACCCCCATTTGGCACTTGCTTTCTGGAACAACATTTATTCCTGGAGGGCTACTGCAGCCTCTCCTCACTTCCTGGATCTCGTATCAAAGACATGCATGAGTGGCTACTGCTTTTGGTGAAAGAAAAGCTACAGAATAATAAAAATCAAGAAAATATGTGGTCAAAGGATGACTCTCCCTCCTGCTGTTGATGTTTCTGACATGAGGATGGGGAGCACAAAGAATGCAGTGAATTGGGCAAATACCAACTTCAAAGTTTTAGAGGTGTGAAAATAAGCTGAAACCCAATACAAATTATTCTAAAATACTTACAATTACTTCTTAAATACCAAAGCAAAGTTATTTTACTTTTAAAAATTAAACTTACATTGAATACATGTGGGTGATTTAATCTCATTATGTTTTCAAACATAATGTTCCATTTACAGATCTTAGGGATTTGAATGAAGATCGGAGAGGGAGGGAAAGCAATGGGCAGGTAGCTGTGATGATAGTTCATTTCTGCTGACATTACAGTTAGTAAGGCATCAATTGTGAAAAATTGTACCTGACATTATTGATGAAATAGGGAATATGACAAAAAAATTCCGATATCTCTTGCATTTATTTAATAGATTCATGGACTTCTCAGGGCAGAGGGGGACCATTATAATCACATCATCTGCCTGCTTCTATTACATAGGCCATACAACTTTCTTGATTCAGTTACTGAACTGAAATATAAGTTGTTTTAATATTTTTAAATGTGAATTATTCCTAATCGGAATATATCTATCTGCAATTTCCATATGCCATAATTCATTGTACAATTTCCTGCTATATTTGAGAATCCTCTCAATATTTTTTTTATTCATTATATGATTTCCTATAGACTGTAATCAAGTCACACTTAACAAGTGGAGGAATAAATGTGGAGTTCATGAATTCTGATTCTTGCTGTGGCATCTTTACATATGGACGAATTTCACCTCACTATTGGGCTTTCCTGCTTTTCTTACTAATTTTATGTCTGGGTTTTGAGGAGGAGTTCTGATGAAAGGACACAGAACTAAAACTAACAAAACAAAACAAACACAGAGCAAAACACAGAGCAAAAACTAAGAGAAATCTATCTGTGCAGACTGTAAAATTAACAACAGATCCAATAGTCCAAAATGGCTGGTGATCTAGTCAGTCAGTCAATTTGAAAAGTAATTTTTTAAAGATAGGATTCTCACTGTGGAGGTGCCTTGTTCCCACATGCACTGTTGGAAGGACAACCTGCTCAAAATAAATTCCAGGTACACTGCACCACTCCTTGTGAACTCTGAGAAAGGAGATGAAAAAAAAAAAAACCAACAAAAAAACCAACCACCACAACAACAACAATCACAACAACAAAAACACACCTCCAATTTTTAATTTTTCTACAAGAACTAACAAATGACTGCCCCAAACCTCTGCAAACCTGTTTGGTTACTTCAAAGCCAGGTAAACAACACATGTGGGTTACAGGAAAAGGTATAGGTAAGGTTGTCAGGGATGATCCTGGAACCAAGGGCAGCTGTGAGATGCCATATCTGGAAAGGGACGCCAGTGCTTGTACCAGGCCTTTTAGCAAGGACAGAGAATCGGTGGGACATCCTTTCACAGAGCAAGGAAAGCTTGAGAGCACAATGGTCTACTCTGATGACCATCCAGCTGTGAAGACCTATGAGTGTTGTAGACACAATTCTTAACCTTTCCTTTGCTAAATTCATAATTTGAGCTCCTTGAATCCCTTTAATAAATCCTCTCCAATTTATCAATGCCATTTCTGAACTCTGGATTTCAGAACAGAAGCAACAGCCACCTGGGGAGGAGTACAGAGTTAGTGTAATCCATTTCTACTCAATATTCTCATGTTTATGTCTCATGTTTGCCTTTTTCATGTGGAATTCTATTGAGTGTTCATGCTTGGTGTGACTTCTTGCACCTCTTTAAGAGCAGCTGCTCTTCAAGACAACAGTTGTAGCTACAAAGTGTGGCTTCTATTCACACTTCACTAGACCAAAATTTGACTTGGCTATGGTGAGTTGCAAACTGTATATTTATACTACTGTTACCAAATCACCTACATTTCCCAGCTGAATATTTTTTTTTTACATTCCTCTATGTATGTGTGCATTTACTATGAATTCAATGAATAAGACTTCTGTTTTCCTTCAAGTCATTGATAACAATATTAAACAGCAAAAGGTCAAGAACTGTTTCTTAAAGACCTCACAAATATCAGTAAGAAAGGTAGTGTTTAATCAATATGAACTCTTCTATTGATTTTGTATCATTTGGCTTCTTAATCAAAGTATCATGTTATAGCAAACCAAAACAGTTTACAGAAAGGCAAGTGGTAAATTGCTGTCATCAATGAAACTTCCACTTAAAAGAAAATTTAATATCCATGTAGAACTCATGAACCCAGTCTGCCTAGTACTGTTATTAATCAACTTTGCATTATTTTGATAATTACTAACATTTTTACAACATTTATTATAAAAATGCCAAACAACCTACTTGCTGAGCATTTAGGAGTTCACATACAAACTTCAGCATGGCACTGATGTTCAATCATCATTAGCATTTTCAGATAAACAGCAGAAGACATAGATATCAGTCATCTCATAATCACTCTGAAGTATTACACTTTCCTCTGTCAACCTTCAGTCATGTAGTGACTAACACAGAATTATTAAGCTGAACTTGAAAAATAAAAGGAAGATAATAAAACTACTGCAGTTAATGTAACCAGTTTTTTAATATGTCTGCTAACTAGAACCAGGAGAAAAAATTAAGAAGGGAAGGTTGAAGGGGGATCCTATAAATGTATATAAATACCTGAAGGGAGAGTGCAAAGAGGATGGAGCCAGGCTTTATTTAGTGCTGTTCAGTGGCAAGACAAGAGGCAATGGGCGCAGACTGAACCACAGAAGGTTCCCTCTAAACATCAGGAAACTTTTACTCTGCAGGTGACTGAGCACTGGCACGGGTTGCCCACAGAAGTTGTTCTCAGAGACACTCAAAAACTCCCTGGACACTGTCCTGGGCAACTGACTCCTGGTGGCCCTGCTTGAGCAGTGGGATTGGACCTCCAGAGGTCCCTTTCAACCTCCAGCATTCTGCAATTCTGTGATAAACCTTCAAGGAGACATAGCTGTTCCTCTCTTTCCTCAGTGATAGCACTTGTACCCTAGGAAAAAGCTGTCACATCTAGGATTACATATTGTTTAAACTTTAGATCATGACAACATAAATTCTGAAGTAAAATGAAATATTCCTTGGCACAGTTTTTCTAGCCAGACCAGAAGCTCCTCAGAGAGTGCACTGAATTTCTTAGTGGAGGGGAATGATATCTTGTACTACAGCAACCTTTGCACTGTCAGATTTCTTTTTCTCAGCTACCTTAAGCTACATTCTCTTCCCACTAGTTGAGAAAGTAGGGTCAATTCTTACTTAACCAAGTTTCTACTTGGTAAACAAACCTATTTTATCTATTGCATTTTAAGCAAAATCACTTATTTTGCAAGATTGTTTACATGAGATCTTTTATGTCTGAGATGGCTTCCATTGCTCAGTATAACTTATACTGTGGTGGGCAATTGAACAAATTGGAAGCCCTAAAATTATGAAGCTAGAAGAAAAAACTACAAAATTGAAAAAGTTATATGAATTCATGCATAAATATTCCTATAATAAGGGCCATATAAAGTTTTAAGAGAAGTAAAGGTAGAGGAAGGAAAAAATACACTAGGAAAGACCGAGACCTATCTCGCAGTAATCTAAAAGTGTAGATAGTGTGACATCACAGAGCTTAGCAACTTTTAAATAAATGCATGATATTAGCACAGTCTGATGTTAACCTCTGTGTGTGAAACAAAAGGAAAATTAATTTCTCTTCAAAGTAGAATTGCTGAAATTAATGACCACAGTATAGAAAATATCAAGAAAAAGGAAATGACAAGATTATGGAGCTAAATATGAACCAAAACTTTTCTTTGAAGTATGCTCATCTGTATCTTATAATTTTCCTTGAGCAAAACTAAAAATACAAACCTACTGAATATTATATTCCATATATATACATACACAAATTTCTTCATATGGTGAATGATCAAGGAAATCACATACATCATTTCTTTATATCATATTCTTCATAACTGAAAATACATTTTAGAATTTTGTGTACGTTACTGAGACAAACTTCAGCTTAGCCCAGTTCCTAAAGGTGAAGAAACTCCACCATTCACAAGCAAGTGTAATCCAAAGCTGTGAATTGCCATTAAAAGATATTTGACATTCATTTCTGCACTCACTCAGGAAAGGAGAGAGAGCAGCATGCAAGCTTCAGACACCCTGAATTAACTGAAGTAACATGATGTTGGCTGTTCATTTTCTTCCCTTTCAGGTAGAAAGGAAAGAAAGGTAGATATGCTCTAAAATTCACAGGGCAAGTTATCTCACAACTGAACTAGGGAGAAACAATCCTGGAGGCTCTAGTGCAGTGTTCACCTTGATGAAATTGGGAAGCTATGGACTACAGCAGCAGAATCACAGAATCACAGAATTTTTTGGGGTTGCAAATGACCTCAAAGATCATCGAGTCCAACCTTTGACCCAGTTGTTTCTTGAACACCACCAGGGATGGTGACTTCATCACCTCCCTGGACAGTCTGTTCCAATTCTTAAAATTCTTACAATTCTTTCTATGAGGAAATTCTTGCTGATGTCCAACCTGAAGCTCCCCCGGCGCAGTTTGAGACCATGTCCTCCCATCCTGGCACTGCTTGCCTGAGAGAAGAGACCAACCCCCTCCACGGTACAGCCTTCTGTTAGGTAGTCGCAGAGAGCAGTAGGTCTTCCCTGAGCCTCCTTTTCTCCAGGCTAAACACCCCCAGCTCCTTCAGCCTTTCCTCATAGGACTAACCCTCTAGGTCCTTCCCCTGCTCCATTGCCCTTCTCTGGACACATCAGAGGAGAGAGGCCAGAAATGGTGTAAAACAAGCTTGCAATCCATTTTGTTTCAAAGCTGAGTATTGCAAGCTGTTCAAGCTGTGATATGCATATCTAAAGGACTGCTTATCACTCACATGTCACTTCTTAAACTTTGTTTTCATTTCAATGTTGAAATTCTGATATTATGTTTAGGATGAGCACTAGCTCATTCAGCAGCTGCAAGCTGTTAACATATGATCTCTTCCTGCTGTAAAAGCAGCAGTCCTACAGAAGTGCCCACAAAATGCATAGACCAAGTCAGTTAAACAAAACATTCAATATATTTCTCAAACATTAGGGGAAAAAAGACATTCAAAAAATGGTAAGATTACTTCTATATATATATTTTATTGCTAAAAATATTCCCCAAAGCACTTCTGCAAATTGCTCACGAGTAGTTCTTTGAAAATATCCATTGCTACAGGCATTGGTTAATTTTGATCAAATATCTCTTCAGTTGTCCAGCAGGAGAATATGGAAAAGATGGTACCAGACTTTTCTCAGAGGTGCATATTGAAGAAAGAAATTGTGCAACAGACACAACTTGAGATGTGGGAAATTCTGATTAAATATAAGAATTTTTACACATTGAAGGTAGTTCAGCACTGAACACTGAGTAAGCTGTGCAGCCATACTGGCTGGTAATGTCAGCAGGAAATATCCAGCTAATTCACCTAGGTACAATGAAATAACTGGAAATGTCAGAAAAGACTGAAGCAGTGCTGCTCTAGCATTAGAAAAATGGCAAGGGAAGAGAAGATACTTTGAATGGTGGGTGTATCATCAAAGTAAAAGAAAATAAAAACAGAAGTCAAAGAAAAAGATAAATCATAAAGATTAAAAGGAAATTTTAGATAGTTGTAATCAAATAAAAATAGAACAAATTAAAGTAATTACTGACAGTGCTAATTGATTCAGCTGGGAATCAGAATTTGTCAAAACAAGTACAGTGATCTGCTAAAGATGAGATCTCAGATAAAGTGGAATGTGGCCTTTTGATCACTAAAATGATGGGTATATTGACTGTGTCTTCAGGAAGGAACAGAGATACGTCTGCAATGCACAAATACTGTTGTTCTGCCTGGGATCTTGTATAGCTACGAGACTGTTTTCAGGTTGTTCTTATGTAAACCTGGTATTATACACTAGTCTGTTTACTTTTAATTTGATTTAACATTAAGTAAACAATGAAAAATCAATTATATATCTCATTTAAATGGCATTATAAAGCTGAAAGAAAAGCTGAGTTAAAATATGAATGTTTGCTCCTGCTTTTATATATGACAATAAAATCCATCTGCCTGATTTAAGGAAAGAAGAACATATTTCCAAGTCTCCATTTGCAAGTCTTTTTCGATACAATTGTCTGTAAGGCCCAAAGTCTTCCCCTACTACTGTCAAGGAAATTCTTGAATATTTCTTTCAAGAAGTAAAAGCAAAGTCCTTGCTCTGCAAAACGAGCTCTCTGTAATGTTATTTCAAAAGATCCTTACATTTGGGCAATGTGGAGTCCTGCATAATTTGCATCAGTTATTGTGCAGACTTAAGCATGTTAGAAAATTACACTGTCATTTTGCTTGTTGTGTCCTAAGTGATTTACTGTCAATACTGCTCAGATATAACCAGTAATGGTTCTCATACTGTAATTTAACAAATTAAAAGCTAATTACTGACAGTGCTAATAGTTCAGCTTTCATCAGAATCCACAAAACAAGTACAGTGACACCACTTGAGATGTCTCAGATAAAGTGGAATGTGGCCTTTGATCACTAAAATGATGGGTATATTGACTGTGTCTTCAGGAAGGAACAGAGATACGTCTGCAATGCACAAATACTGTTGTTCTGCCTGGGATCTTGTATAGCTACGAGACTGTTTTCAGGTTGTTCTTATGTAAACCTGGTATTATACACTAGTCTGTTTACTTTTAATTTGATTTAACATTAAGTAAACAATGAAAAATCAATTATATATCTCATTTAAATGGCATTATAAAGCTGAAAGAAAAGCTGAGTTAAAATATGAATGTTTGCTCCTGCTTTTATATATGACAATAAAATCCATCTGCCTGATTTAAGGAAAGAAGAACATATTTCCAAGTCTCCATTTGCAAGTCTTTTTCGATACAATTGTCTGTAAGGCCCAAAGTCTTCCCCTACTACTGTCAAGGAAATTCTTGAATATTTCTTTCAAGAAGTAAAAGCAAAGTCCTTGCTCTGCAAAACGAGCTCTCTGTAATGTTATTTCAAAAGATCCTTACATTTGGGCAATGTGGAGTCCTGCATAATTTGCATCAGTTATTGTGCAGACTTAAGCATGTTAGAAAATTACACTGTCATTTTGCTTGTTGTGTCCTAAGTGATTTACTGTCAATACTGCTCAGATATAACCAGTAATGGTTCTCATACTGTAATTTAACTGTATCCAAAGCTAACTGAATATTTCCATAGTTGATCTATTTCATTTCCACATTATTTTTAGCTGAGACACCACTTCAGTGTGTCAAATACCTACTTCAACATAAAACATTGTTGGATTTTTTATTTTTATGAATTCCACATGCCATGTTTCTGACAAGGTGAAGCTATTTTTCTTTTCTGTAGTGACAAAAGAAATGGACCTGTGGAAAACAGCAAAAGTATGTTGGGAATTTCTTGAAGCAAATTCACTATTAGTGGTTTATGTTGATTCACCAGAATTTTATTCTAAGTTCTCTGATATCATTCTAATTTCTTTTATTTTCTATTAAAAGGTGATTAGGATTGAAATACAGCTGATGCAAAGTTCAATTCTTCTACCACAAAGTCCCTACAGTAACCGCAGAAAGCTTCAGTGATGTAAAGGAGTTCATAGTGTACTTGTACCTCCTTACTCCTGTAACCAATTACTGTATATTTTATGATAAAGAAGCATTTTTCCCCTACTTCTTTGCTCCTCTAGTTTTACTGATTCATGAAGCCACACATTCACCAAAACACATTCTTCCTCTATGCAGATCTTGACCTTATGCTAAGCTTAAATCAATAGCTACTCAGCCTCTGCAGTCACACTAGGCCCATAACTGCTTCACTGTTCTGTTGCTAAATAAAAACTGATTTTCAGTAAATCACTCATCCTTTCTTAGCAGAGTCTGTCTCCTGGATGAAAAACACCCCTCTTCAGTTCAGCTGCCCCTGAAGCTCTTTGTTGAAGCATCCTCTGTCCTGCTGAAGTGCCTCCTTCTATAGAACTTCTTTGTCCTACACAGATGTATATGTCCTTTTCCATCATAAAATGTAGGCCTACTCAAACACCCAGGAATAAAAATTTCATGACACAATGTATTCCTTAAATCCATGCTTCATGCTAGAAGGGCTGTAAAAATTAATTCTGAGTTATCTTCACTTGATCCAGCACTACCTTGTATATTCATGTTTCTCTTTTTAAGCTAACCCCTGTACTAAGGACTGTGAGAATGAAAGCAATGGGTCTACTGCACTTCATTTCCCTTGCACTAGGACTCTCAGACACTTCTAGTGCCCCATGTTTTGAATGTCTTTCTCATGTGCTTTTCTGACTGCTACTCACCAGAAACAAGGGGACAAGAAATATATTACATGTATGGTGCACTCTGAGCTAAGCCCACACAGTTCCACTATTGTCATGGAATGAGTGGCGA
The DNA here is from genome assembly GCF_003945595.2 of Pipra filicauda. Lineage (NCBI taxonomy): Eukaryota > Metazoa > Chordata > Aves > Passeriformes > Pipridae > Pipra > Pipra filicauda. The sequence continues at coordinate 18,181 of NW_024104542.1, forward strand.
AGAGATTTTACTTATAAGTATTTTTCCTTAACTGCTGAAATTGTAGTACTTCGAAAGAGAGGGAGGGAGAGAACAAAACTCACTGTATTTCATGTACTCTGAAATCAGAGAAAAGTACAAGAAACATTTGTGTCCTGTGTTTTAGTTGTCTCCATTTGAAGATGCACAAAAGTGGGCCTTAAGTCATCAGGAAAAAAGTACAGTGAGAAGGGATATAAAAATGGCAAGTGAAGAACAATATACTATCTAATATTAGACCTCACTGAAAGAAAGAAGCACAGGACTATATGCCAAAAAGCTTCAAAGTTGCTTGTAATTTCTTTATAACCTTTTGTGCCACTGTTTAAAGGAACAGATTTCCTTGTGATCTTTGCCTAGTATCTCACTAACACAACTACTGCAAGCTAAGTTAAGGTTTCAAGATCAGTAGTTTCACAGATCCACTCCTCATTTCAAATAAAATAAAATAAAAAAAAGAAATGAAAAAAATCATAGCTGTCACCAATTAAGGAAACAGAAAATTTGTCTACAGGTTATTCTGCTGTAATATCAAATGGTATTAAAAAAAAGTTTTCTTCCTTTTCAGTCTCAAATTCATCAAATAGATACTCTTTTGAAGAGTACATTTCCTTTTATTCTCACAGATCATCCGTGGATTTAAAATAATACAGAAATAAAGCTTTCTTGCAGTTCAGAAATTCTCTCATCTCTATTTGAAATTACATAACTGCCTCAATCAAAAAAACCCTCTGGAAAATATGTGCCAAGAGATTTGTGTGTTTGCAGTTTTGGTGAATAGATCAAATGTGCCACTCTCTGTATGTTTCTTAAATCTTCTTTCTTAGAAGAGAAGTCACAGCTCTCACAGTACTTTCTTTTGCTGTGAACTAAAAAAAGTAGCACTTCTCCAAACAACTCTGGAACCAGCAGTCCCTACACACTGAAAAACATAAACTAGTTTGAATTGGGTCAATGCATGGTTTTGTTATTATATGCCCTTTTTTTTTTCCTCATCTATATTCATCTTAGTGTTTCTAAATCATCGTTGATTGTTGCTTTGAGGACTAGAAAAAGCTGATGAAACTAAATTAACATTCACCTGATAAAAATCCAGACAAAATTACAGTTGCTATTTACCCAGTATTGGGTCTTGCTAAAGGCAGTTCCTGCTTATTCAGAAAATCAGTCTACTGTTAAAGCAGTTGTAATCCAGGAGGAACTTCTGATCCAAAGATATCATTCAATATGCTTTAAGTCATGCTGCAACCTCCTTTATTATTCACGGCCACTACCTTGCTTTCAGCTTGATTTGTGGCTGTGCTCCAAGTCCAGAAAAAGCATCCAAGAAGAGAGTGTGAGAGGAGACAGTGTCTGAAGGCATCAGGCAGAAGAGGAGAATCTGTAGCTGATACCAAGCACACTCAAGAAGTAGAAATGCACTTTCAGCAGAGGTGTAAAATGGAAGTGGCGCCAGAGTGTGAACAAAGGCAGCCAGGGGAGTCTCCGAGAAGGAGAGAAGCCAGACCAGAGAAGAGGAAAGCAAAACCGGAAAATTCGGAAATTAAAAAATGGCACAGCTCCAGAATGCCTGTTTGATTTCTCTCAAACCTGCTGAGAGAAATTTCTATATGGAAATTTCACTTATCTATGTCCATCAAATCCTATTCTCAGCTTGGTTAACTGAAAACTTTTGCCCAGACTAGAGTGGGCCAGCAGGTCTTCGGGACAATAAATATGCTGGATATTTAAACAGCAACTGGCAGAACAAAGTGCCAGCCCTCTATACTATTCTTAGTGATTATGTCTCTGTCCATCATAAGCTCAACCCTTCACACCTCTGTCTTGCAAAGTGTACGTGGATATGACATATAAACAAATGGCAAGACTTCTGTATTTCCTTACTAACAAGAGAAGTTGCAAGTTCCTCCATGTGTTTCACATCCACATGGTAGCAGTTGCTAAAGTCTTATTATTTACTTTCTCATTCATACTCTGTGCAGAACACTGATAATTCTGTTACTGTTTCTTTTATTCCACTGCTGCACAAGAAGATATTTTATGATCCAATGAAGAAAAACAGTGAAGAATTGTAGAGAATAATTATCTCATCAAAGAACAGTTTGAATTCCCTAATAAATCCTTCCTCCCCACTCTCCCTTGTCTCTCTGAAATATATCTTTTATTCACCTAGGCAGAGCAAAGCAAAGTGGAAAAGCTTTACTGAAAGTATCTAGATAACATCTATTATTCTATGCGAATAAGACTTGTGAAATAGGCACCAGATATTTATACCCAAAGTACTCATCTTAACAGAAAGTAGGTCATGGCTAGCATAAGAGTGAATGCTTGAAAATAATCATTTTAAGAGGGTGTGACAGTAGAAGAAATTAAAATATATCAATTCTAAGCATTCATAAAAATCCACTTGTAACCAAGTATGTTCCAATAAGCTGCCTATACCTAATATTTTATTTAAAGGTTGGTGTTCTCGATATCTAACATAATTAATTTTCCAAGAATAAAACAGAGCTTCACATAGAACAGTTGGGGGGAGATTTGTTTATCGTGCCTGTCAATAGATAAGCTAAGTATGCAGTCTTTCCCTGGGCATAGACAGGAGGGGAGCTTTTCCTCTTTCTACTTTCAAAAGCTTGTCTAAATCTGTACTCTTTTACAAAGCATTACGGAATGAATATGATCAGGAGTGTTTTCAGAAGTATAATTTTAAAGAGGAAGGTTGCCAATTTTTTAAAGTCTGAAGGCATTACCTCACTGAACAAACTGTGTAAAGAGCCAAACTAATATCTAACAAAAATGAGTCAATTGAGTGTCTCTGATCTTTATTCCTGAATTTTAACTATTTTCAGGTAACATTTGTAAAAATGAGACAGGAGTGTGCCCTGGCAGCAAGGAGTGTAAATGGTCTGATTCTTGGGGCTGTTCTGTGCAGGGCCAGGAGCTGGACCTATTGATCCTTGTGAGACCCTTACAAGTCAGAATAGTCTATGATTCTATAACTTTATGATTCTATGAATGTAAAGCAAAAGTTTTATGTTTTAATATTGAACATTCCCCAAAGAAATTACCAGGATTTATAAGAAATATTTTTTAAAAAAGTAAAAATCTCCAAGTAAGGCTACAATATTCCTCATTTTTCATTTAGATATTTCTAGCCTGTTTCCATGTGTTCAAAAAAATTTTATTGGTATAAATAAATATCAGAGAAGGAATTGACTGATGCAATTATTGAAAACAAGCAAAAGTCAATCAAAGGCTTGCCTTGTGTTCACAAAAGAGTGCATGAATGTTGTGTTGAAACTGTATTTGTTATGTCTGATTAATGAGATCTTGTAGAATTTCTTCATTTTACAGTTTTCACGTAGAATTATCAAACTGACAAACCCTTAGCAGCTTTTGAAAACTACATCCAGTGTGTTTTCTATAGCTTCTCTTAAGCATGACTGGGACATAATTCACTATTATCTTGTTCACAAGGGTATGATTTGTTTTGCACATCACTGTTCATTAAAATAATATGTACCTGTGTTCTGGTTTTGTACCACTTCAAAGCTCAACTACCAACAAATTCATGGTCAATTAGTTTAACTGGATGAATAACAGTTGGAAAACTACATAGGTTTCTCACCTTTTGATATTTTGTGTTTACATGAAATTAGATCCTCATAAATCAATTACAATACAGTGAATTAGTTGTTGTTCTGCATTTCTTTCATTTAGTGGAAGAGGATATGTCATTTTCTTTTAACTTGGATGCAAAAATAATATCTCAAATAATTAATTTCTTTCTGTAGGCTGATAAATGCTGAAGAAACACAGAATTAAATTCCCTAATGAGATTTCGAGTTAGTACATATTTCTCTGGGACTTGCAGAAGTGAAGAACTGAAGATCTTTTGTTGTGTAAAACCTCGACTCACAAGACTGATTCCTCATGCTCATGTTGTTGGCTTCTTCTTTCATGGGTGTAGCTTTTTTTCTAATAAAAAAAAATATAGAAGACTTTAAAATTGAGAAAGACATCTAATTTCTTATTCTTTATAGATGTAGCCTTCTGAAATATTGACCAGAAAAATAATCATATTTGTCGCTCATCTTTCTCTGTGTCTTTTGTTTGATTTTAATGTTTCATACAGAACAAGTGTAAAGTTCTTTTTAGTGAACACAGGTGGAGTTTGTGTTAATTTGTCTCATATTTCAGAGCAAGTTTACTTCTGCAATTGGGAATGGTTACACATGCAAACAAATACTGTACTCAGGGGGGATCTTAGAGTCCAAGACATCTGCTGAGCAACAGCTACACATAAACACTGATCAGTTAAGAGAATCTTATGTCACACAAAGGGCAACAGATGATCCAGAAAGTAAAAAAACTGGTTAACAAAACAACTTGAGCCAAACTCATACTTTTTCTTAAATTCAGCAATGTACTTCCTCTGAGGAATATTTGGCCGGCATGAAATACATATCCTTAAAAAGTACACCACAGCATTTTGTGATTTTACATTATGGATCTTTAAATACCTGCAAAAATTGTAGTTTCTGTAATAAATTTCAGAGGCACTTTAACTATGGAGAAAGAAGGTTAATACAGAGGGATCCATGCTGATGTCGTCATTCAAGTGAAAAATGGTAAGTGGTTATTCTTTTCCCTTAAGCCTTGTTTTTCACCATCCACAATTTCTGCTCTTCTAAAATATAACAGTCTTCAAAAGATACATTCATATGTTCAAAAGGTTTATTCAAATTAATGGTCATTCAAAAGCTTACATTCATATATGAAAACTAAGCTTAGTTGCAGAGTTGCTGGCACAGACTAATGCAAATGTAGAAAACAAAACCAAAAACAAACACATTAAAAAAATCCCAAAAAATCACCACCATTGTCATTTAGTTAAATTTAGAATATTTCAAAGTAGCTTTCACATTCTTTTAGAGAAGAAAACACACTCTTTTTAGTAGGCCTCTAACTGGTAAAAATTCCTAATTTTTTCTACCTTTGTTTTAGCTGTCCAGGTTCTGAAGGGATTTCAATATCCTCTGTAAACTCACATTAACTATGCACAGAAATCATTACAAACCCAGATTCCTCAGAAGACCCTGTGCTTTAATTTTTCAGCTGATGCCTAGAGCAAGAGAGCAGACACAAGCCAAGCATTTAAAAGGCTGATTGTTTTGGGTTTCTTTCTATTATTCTTTTTTTTACTATATTAATTATTTAAGTTAAATGAAAACATGGAAAAATAGGTCAGAAATACTATCACAGAAACTTTGATTAGAATTGTGTTCTGAGTTTGTTCAAAATTCAATTGCTTAGTGTAAACCACAACATAGTCTGGGCAGGTTGAATGTGTGCTGTTCATGAGTCATTTTTTCAGAATGCAGGCAGTCTGATATGACGTCCTAGTATGTCAAATTGAAAGAGAGTAAGTTTAAATTAGATATTTGGAAATAATTCTTTACTATGAGGGTGGTGAAGTACTGGCACAGGTTGCCCAGAAAAGCTGTGGATGCCCCATCCCTGGAAGTGTTCAAGGCCAAGTTAGATGGAGCTCTGAGCAACCTGGTCTAGTGGAAGGTGTCCCTGCCCGTGGCAGGGAGGTTGGACTGAGATGATCTTTAAGGTTCCTTCCAACACAGGCCATTCTACAATTCTATAATTTGTCAAAGAAGAGAACACACTGTTCCCTTAAAAAATAAATATTAATTATTTAAGTTAAATGAAAACATGGAAAAATAGGTCGAAATACTATCACAGAAACTTTGATTAGAATTGTGTTCCCTAAGGGGCAACATGAGTCATGTTATATGACGTCCTAGTATGTCAACTTTATTTGGTCTGGCACAGGAGAAAAGCTCCCCATCCCTGCTGATGCCTGAGAACCTCTAGTGGAAGGTGTCAGGGAGACGAGATAAAGGTTCTGAACAATTCTAGTCAAAGAAGAGAACACACTGTTCCCTTAAAAAATAAATAATTTGGCTATATATCTTGGACCCTAAGGGGCAACACTGTTATTCCATGAACATTTTCCAGGAATCATGCTGGCCAGAATCCAAACTAAAGCTGAACAAAGATGTTTAGGTATTTCATTAGACAAGTTGGGTTGTACAAAAAGTCTCATTTTCCTCATATAGATACCATGAAAGCAACACTTCCTTCATGGGAATACACAATGTCCTTTAGTTGCCATTGGAATGTACCTGAATAAGGATTACAGGGCTAGAATAAGACTGAAGAAAAGTATTGTGTTAATAAAAGAGATTTTTTTCTTTTTTTTTTTCTTTTTTTTTTTTTTTTGTGAGGAGTCACAAGAAAACAGCGACTTCCCTAAGGAAGGACCGGGATTCTAAATGTATAATTTAATGATGGGAATGGTATTTACTTATTTATCAGACTTGTTAAGAATGGTATCAAATATCAATTTGTACACATGGTTGAGATGACCTGATTTTAAAGTAGCAATTTAGAGTAAAATTGTTGCATTTTTCATCATCTGTGCTTGCAGGCTGGCAAAAACAATTTGAGGATGACTGCCCATGCTTTTGAGACAGGGAGCTTTAGAAAATATGACAAAAATATTATTAAAGTTGTCATCTTGCTTACTTCTTCTCATTGTTCCACTATGCCCTACTACAGGATTTGATGAGGAAGTCTAACCATTGCAGAAAAGGAAGAGATAAGCAAAATCAAAATATAAACCTTAGATATACAGAAATGGTAGTCTAACTGTATCTTAGTGTATTAAACAAATGTCCAAATAGTTTTTCTCTGTCTCCAGAAGGAGAGTTCTTACAGTCAAATGTCTCAACCATTGTCAATTATTAGCACAAATTATGAACATAGTCATTATTTTTATTGCAATTATGTATATTCTGCATATCAACAAAAGCTAAAAAAGCTCTTAAAAAGGCATGTCTTTTAGGTTGCACCTAATTGAGAAACAGTGAGTGAGTAATAGCCGTATAATATCTTCCTAAAAATAAGTCAAAGCCTAAAGCAATAATCTAACAAGAAAAGTTCTTACAGTAGCATTGGTTTTTGGGAGAGGAAGTAAAGATTTTTAAATATTTCAGGGTGATTCCTCGGATGAAATACCTCATACATCTGTGATCTCCAGGGCAAAGCACAAACAATAAACTTAAAGGAAAAAAAATTAAATTTAAAGTTTGGTTTGTCAGTGCCAAAACAGCAGATGATGGGGTTTTATATACTTAGTCCAAAGAGACCTTTAAACTCAGATAGGGTATCTGGTATCTTAAATATGAATTTTAAGCTTAAATTTAAACCTACCAGATTTGATTTGCTTGCTATCCTCAAGCAAAAAAGCTTAATTCTCCTATGCCCATAGAATCTACTGTGTCCAAGAAGGACACCCCGCCAGGAATGGCTATCATCATTTCAGGTCCTGCCCTCTGATATAGATTACACTAAGAAAATCCAGCTTTGGCGATGTTCAGGATCTAAGAGGGATAAGATTTTCAGATAGTTTGACTGACAGCATCTCCTGCCGTGCTGCAGGGAAGTGGTGGGCTCCTGCAGAGAGCCTCACAGGCTGTCAATGCTTTTTGTGCTCCTGAGTGTCACTTCTCACACACCCAAATCACAGTTGTCACTGTTACCTTGTCTACTGTTCTTCACTAGATACTGAGCCCTGAATCTTCTACTTTGGCTCTGCCACAAAAGGTGATGGATAATCCACTGTCTCACATCCTCTGTGAGGAGGTTCACTTGTGTCATTTGAGGAGAGATGACAAGTGACACAGCTCTGTCATGAGGAGAAAGGGTGGTGAAAGCTTTGCCAAATGAACAACCCAAGAGCAAGACAACTTCTAGTCCCATGCATTATAATAGAATTAAATAATATTTCTGTACTTTAAAAAAGTCAGGTTTTGGCTCTACACTGCACAAGGACAATTGCGAACAAAAAGTATTCTGTAAGTTTGTCCTAAAAACCAATGTTTCTTTTTATGTTTGTCTTGCAAATAAACATGATATACAATGTATTTTGATACAAAGACATTTTTTTCATAAGAGTGATGAAGCTGTTCAGAAAAATATTGCTGCTATACTCACCAGTTAGTTCAGGAGTAAAAATGAGAGCCTACATGCAGAGCAGAGGCAGTGTCTCACACTGAGAATTCTATAAGGCACTCATTTGGGGGCAGCAGCAATTGTTGAGGTTCTCCAGTAACATCTGGTGACAGAGATAAGCTCCAGGACTTTGCTGATAATACATTGTGTTTCTTTTTGTTCCTCAGTTTACAAAATACTTAATCAAATTAACTCGACCTACCACTCAAAGGTATTTGAGAAAGGTTGGTGATGTTGTTCCTACCAGAGCAATGGATGATGAATTGTAGTGGCTATAAGTGAAAGCAGGATACAGAGCTGGAGAATGTGCTTTCCACCAAGTTGCAAGAGCTAGTTTAAAGACAGATACCACAACACTGGAAAGAAATCTCCTTTGGCAAGCACAAGGTTTTTGGCAAGAATCACAAGGGGTGTGAAGGCAGTTTGTTACTGCAGAATATTCATGCAAATTACAGAAACCCACTCAGAACTGCTGAGAAAATTTGGATTCCTTAATCTTCAGAAGAGGATGATGAGGCAAACACTGTTCAAATATTTTAAAAACTAGTGAAAAAAGGAAAAGAATAAATCTTTTTTCAAGTCTGCAGAAGATAGGACAAGAAGTTCTGGCTGTGGAAGTATCAAGAGAGATTTAGGTTGAACGTGACTTTGAAAGGAAAAGTTTCAAATTGATGATACCAAACGCATCCATTACAGTGTAAGGTAGACTCTTCATTGCTGGGAGACCTATAAAAACAGGTTGAATGACAGAGCTGCAGGTCATGCTAAATATTCATAGAATCACAGAATCATTAAGGTTGGAAAAGAACTCCAAGGTCATCGAGTCCAAACTTTGACTGACCACCACCTTTTTAACTAAACCACAGCACTAAGTGCCACATCCAGTCACTTCCTGAACACTTCCAGGGATGGTGACTCCACCACTTCCCTGGACAGTCCATTTCAATTCTTGACAACCCTTTCAATAAAGAAATATTGTATGATGATCATTGGTTCACTGCTGTTCTAAATCCAGAGAGCTTACAACCTAATAAGGAACTTCAATCAAGTTCACAATTAAAATACAAAAATATAGAAAGGAAATGGAACGTAATCTTGGAACTGAATTCTGCTGTGGTACTTCCACAAAACGGCAATTAATTTGCATAATAATGCAGATCTGGCTTTAAAAAATTAGTTTTTCTTTTTTTTCCTTATTGATCATGAGCTTTTATGCACTTGAAAACAGTAGAGATTGGGCAATTATCAATGACTATGTTTCTCATCATGTTCAGGACTGAGACCTTAATATCCATTTTAAGATTTGTGCCTTAATTCTGCCAGTGTTTATTTATGTGTTACCACTTTTATCAATGGGGCAATAATGTTAACACCAGAAGTTTTCATCTAGAAACATCATTCTTAAAAACCAATAAAGTAAACCACTGAAGCTACAAGAACATTATTTTGCAAAAAAAAAATAAAAAATTACTACATACTGTTTGCAAGGAGTTATAAAATTGCATTTAAAAGATAAAATCTATGAATATTATAGTGCTTCAGAATGTACACAGGGGCAGAAAATGTTCAATAGCACTGCTGGGATGATACACCAGTAAAAATACAGTCATACTTTGTGTTTTTCACACAGTTTATATCAGCAGTTCTATACTTTTTAATACTTATCTAATCTCTAGGGAAAAAAATTAAACCCATGTGGTCTCATATCCCCTGTTTTGGTCACTGTGTGTCAGGAGAGATACAGAAATAACATATGAACCAGCAGAAGTACTTGTGTGACTGTACCTACACCGAATTCATTTTAATTAATGACTCACCTCCATCATGCCCAAGGATCCATGTGACTGTCAGCAAAAACATAGCTAAATTAGATCAAACTTGTTTCCAAGAGTGGGAAGAGGGAATAAATTCCTGATTATGAGGCTTTGCAGGAACTTGATCCCAGCTGTGACTACACGGAGGTGGACAGCAGGAGGGTAATGCAGCAGTTCTAGATACAAACAGTCTCTCTAGCACTGGAGGAGAGGTAGAAGGCTACATGTTAGTAATATTGTTGGTAAATATATTTGCTATTTTGCTACAATATTTTGCACCACTTCTATTTAGAAATAACTTACTTCTTACAACTAATATTTCACGGTATTTGAATTTTTACATTTTTAATGAAACTGCATATATCCTGTATAGAATAAATCTGTCACAACTTTTGTTTTTCTGGGAATTAATTAACAATCATGAGCCAAAGCATTTATTGCAGAAAAGCATACAATCCTAGCATAAAGAGTAGAAGTGACTATCATATCCCTACAAACTCTTCCAGTTGTTTCTTCTCTTCATGGTTTATAATGTATGTCCTTTTCCCAGTCTTACTTTATATAGGTTTGAATTTTAGGCACTGAACTTCTTTGCACTTCTTTAGTCTATTAAATTCAAGTGTCCTGTTCCATTAGAAATCTTTTAAATTACTGAGGATTCTGCTAAATTACCTTTTTAACCTTCCTTTGGATAAACTAGCAGAAGAGTAAATGTTAAGAACACACGTAGATTGGCCAGATGGCTTAAGGGAGATATAACTCCACCTTCATGTCTCTCATTAGCTCTGTTCCAGATAATGTAAATTTTTCTAATCAGATGAAATGGTCCAGTATTGTATAGTCCTCCCATTCAGATATTAACTAAATGCATGCAGCTCAGAATAATTTAATGCATCTAATGCATTTAATCTAAAATGCTGCATAATTTAAATAAGGTTTCTTTATTCTCTCTGGGGTTCTGTTGTCTTCAAAGGATTTTTGAATTAAACCAACTTAAAAACAAGATTATCTCATTTAGCGTCATTTCATCTATAATGGCATCTGGAAGTCAACTTTCCCTTTGATTGATGACCAGCAGGCTACCATAGAAAGTCAAAGTAAAATCAGCAATGCAATTATAATAGAGTTGGGCCCTTTTAACTGCAGATGATAATTCTGGCATGTGCTCTGTCCTGCTTATGACAGTTTCAATTCCTGTATGATCATTTCTTAAAACACAGCTTTGCCTCATTTTGTGTTTTCACTGACTCATTCCTTAGTTCTCTGGGAGGAGAATGTTAGTAGGTAATATGAAGTAGATAATATCAAGTGACAAACATTGTTGAACTGAGATAGGGATGAGCATCTCCACCTTAAGAAGCAGTGGCTTGCCTTTTCCTCAGTCTCCATGGTCAGTTTTCTTGGTTCTGTGGGAGGTGCAAATTTTTTGAGAAACACAGAGGGTTTTTCATCTACCCAGAACCACATGGAAATTGCAACCCTGGGGAACTCAAGTGGGCTGGTAATTAATTTTGTGGTTGAAACATGTCTGAACTGTGGATCAGTAGTTTGTATTCAAAGTGCTGTGAGCAGATAGGGGTGGAGCAGTTAAAATGCATTCAGGTATTACTAATGGTCTCTAAATGTGAAGTTCCCGGAGTATGTAACATACATATGAGTATTCCAGCTTACTGGGAAAAGTTAATTCCCTCTGTTCAATTAGAATCATATGGTGCTTTTCTTATGAAACGTTTTTCCTGTGTATCTTCTTTTGTTTGTTTGTTTATTTTTACTCCACAATCTCTCCTCAGTTATATTTTTTTAGAGGGCAGGACATAGGAGGACAGTTATTATTCATTATTATATGATTAATAACAGCAGTTAAACAGAGGGGGAAAAGAACAACAAAAAAAATAGGAGGTGGAGCAGTGATTTTTACTTTCTAACCAGAAGTTAGCTGGTCTATACTGGACTTTTAAGAAGCTTTGTCAACAAATACTGCATCATAAATTATTCATTTTATCAGCTCTACTAATTCCATTACAACGGTAACACGTCCCTCGGGACTGAGACTCAATTCTCCTTCTGTCTACTGACATCACAAGGAACTCTAAAGGAGAGACTGAAAATGGCCCTATCATTTATCACATTTTGTTTGGCACATTCAGAAGAGCACATTATTTATACATGAAGATTAAATATGCATTTATTTGTCACAGGCAAGGATAAAATGATTAATATGACTTCTGAAAACCAAAAAGAGTTTACAAGGGAAACAACCAATCCAGAATTGTAAAATCACAATCAACTTTTCAACCATACAACAAAATGATGGAATAATGGGCAATTTCACTGCATAACTGAAGACTTGGTGTTGGTTTTGCATCTCAGAGCCTCTTCAAATGAAAGGTTGATAATGAATTAAGACATTATATCAGGATAAAAAGCCTCAAGAAATATAACCAGATTGGTTTTGCTACGTCTTACGTTAGTAATAAAATACTTCCTTTTCATCAAAGTGTATTTTAAAAATATTTGGGGTTGTTGGGTGGCCTCTGTGAGGAGTGGCTGGGGCTGCCCTGTGCCAGGTACAGACACTTCCAGACAGCTCCAACTGACTCAACTCAGGGCATGGCTGAGCCCTACACTCAGCCAAGCTGGTGGCTTGGTGACTGAGTTTTCCCCTTGCTCAAACCACAAGGCTTGGCATGCTGAGGGCAAGGAACTCTTATTTCAACACTGGGGCTCTACCATACATGTCCAAAAAAAAGGAACTTGAGAAGTTTAGGTCTTAAGAGAGTTGTGAGAATCTGACAATGCTAAGAATCCAAATTTTGAGCTTAAATACCTAGAGTCTGCCCGAAGATTGTCTAAGGCACTGCAGAATAATGACAGCCACACAAAATGTAGCAATGAGGGGCTTCCCTCATTTGAGGAAGGATTTGCAGTGCCACCTTATCTCTAAACAGTGGATTTCCTGAAGTGTAAATATTCTGCCCTCTCGAACAGTATTTTTCTAAGTGGAAATCTCTCAGAACAGATCTCCCTGAAGTTCCTCTGAGAATGTGAGCCACAGGTATCTTCTGCAAATTTAGCACAAGTCCTCCTGGAGGCACTAGTGGTAAGACAACGTTACCAATCCTTCTCCCAGCACAGCTCCCCTGTCTGTAACATAAAGAGAGGAGGGAAAAACAAAATGAAGATTTCAGTGAGCTATCATTGTGCTGTGGAGAACACTACTGCAGAAAAATCCTTCCTGTCTTTTAGGCCCTCATGTATTTCTACCCTCAGTTAGATGAATTGCATAATTCAAAAATATGGCTGTACGTACACTTAGTTCTCCAAACTGCTGAGAATTATAAGCATAAAGAGCACAGAACTATAGTCATAAAATCCAAGGAAAATGAAGCATTTCCTAGACCTAGTTACTTGTCCAAATATAATTCATTCAGTATAGTTCATCAACTTTAACTATATCTACTTGTTTCACATTATGAAGGTCAAATACAAAAATGAATTTGAACTCCAGGCATTTATATATTACTAGCTACCAATCCCATATATCAATGGTTCATATAGTGAACAAAAATAAACACTTCACTAACTTGATAGTCTGTGGAACAGACAGTCTGGAAAAGATGCAAATAATTAGTGACACGTCATATAAGAGAGACCTGGAAGAAGGTCAAGAAATCATATCGTGAGAAAGCCTCAGACATACATTTAACACAAGAGCTCTCTCTAGGTTATCATGGTTGCATTGTTTTATTAGTGTTGCTAAGGGCAGAAGTAATATGACTTGATAAAGCAAAGCATAGGGGCATATTTTCTTTTCACTGCCTGAGAATTCATTTCAAAGGCTTAAATGCAGAAAGTCAGGGAGGTGGGGTATTTTTTCGCATTCTTCAAACATCAGACAACTTAACATAGAATCAATGTACAGTGGTACAGAAACCAGACATTTTAGGGTAACCCTGAGGGATGATACTTGTCATTTTTGGTAATGGTAACTTGGTAGAATAGTCAATAGAACATTTATTTTTAATGATACAACTAGGTTCTGAAATTATGCTCAGCAGGTTGGGTGATCCTGCAGAGATTTCAAACATAACATTGCAAATTGTGCAATAAAGCATGTTACTTTAATCCCTGTATTAAGGACAGACAGTCTATTCAGACAAACTAAGAACCATTGCAGACTTTCTCCCAGCTAAATGTACGAGGCCAACCTAAGCCTGTTTTGGAGGTATAGGAAAATTTGGCTTGGAGGCCATCAGCAAATACAGCAGGCACAACTCAAGCTTTAGCAAAATGTGCTTGTGATCCAAAAATAACTGTGGAGCTCATTCAATAAGTTACGACCTTGATCTTGTTGATGTTCTTGTACATACTTAACTCATGTATATGGATAATCCTCCAGACCACAATAGCATTATTCATAAAGTCAGCAAGTATGGAAATAAAGAGATCAGCCCTACTTTTAGGAGTAATGGTTATTGATTATATTATGGTGTTTGCTGTTTATTGAAACTCTTAGAAATATGCCTTAATAAAAATAAGTAAAGGAAACCTATTGAGATTTTGATTTCCATGATTAAAATTTTGGTACGTGCATAATAACTGATGCATTGAAGTACATGATGCAGCAGATACGTGAACCCTTGTAAACAAGCATGTGAAGTCATAAGACAAGATGTATCAGTTTTTAGTAATGAGGTAGCAAAAACATTTATCCTTTTAAGACAAATATGGATTGGTTTTGAAACCCTTGTAAAATATATAGGAAGGGGGTTTTTACTTTCAGTTATTAGGTATTTCACCACCATGTTCAGTTGTCAGTGAAGTTAGATTGTCCTTTTCATGAGATTACACAGTTAATGGTTGATGTTATAACTCTGGTGATGCTGCAGTATTAGATCAATAGAAGTGTGACATTAAATCAGCAGAATAAGCTATTTGAATAATACTGTGAAAATTATTTTGGATATAATGTACTAATGGGCATCATGAGCACTTCAAGGCCAGAAATGATATATTGTAGGTTTTAGTTTGTGTGTTTGTTTTATCATGAAGAGCTATTTTCTTCTTTATAAGGATTTTGGCATACGATATGTATGGTTGTAGTCAGGTGAGGGTTGATCTCTTCTCCCAAACAGCTATCAGTAAGACAAGAGGGCATGGTCTTAAGCTCTGCCAGGGGAGATTTAGGTTGGATATTAGGAAGAAATTCTTTACAGAAAGGGTAATCAGGCACTGGAATGGGCTGCCCAGGGAAGTGGTGGATTCTCCATCCCTGGAGGTTTTTAAGATGAGACTGGATGTGGCACTTAGTGCCATGGTCTAGTAATCTCAGCAGTGTTGGATCAAGGGTTGGACATGATTATCTCAGAGGACCCTTCCAACCTGGTTGATTCTATGATTCTGTGATTCTATGACGTTTCTTTCTGTTCTTGTCAAGACAGAGAAGTTGTGAAGATGATAATAACTGCTGCCATTTGTTTCAGAAGTGTGTATGCTTGGCACACTTCACTTGCTTCATTACAAAATGTGTTATGCTTGTGACCAATTCCTGAAGAGCAGGGATATACACTATTCCTCATCATAACGTCAGCAGGAGTAAAGAGATAAACTTACACATAGATGAGGATAGACTAATCCCAGTGAAAGATGGGAATTCCACAGTCAAATTTTCACAAGGAAGAAAAAAAATGATTAAATTTTCATTTAAATTAATTTTTTTCACATACTGTAATGATACAGAGCAAGAGTGTAATGGTATCATTACAGAGTATCATTACAGAACGATCCTGAGGAGTGCAGGACGCGCTGTGTTGTATAAGACACTGGAGCTCACGCTACTTATATGCTCTTATTATTTCTACAGCCTTTAAGAAAAAGAGGTTTAACTAACTCTGGTTTAGCAGCGTTTTATAACTTGTTCTGCACAAAGCTTTGCACTCTGGGATCTCTCCTCGTGGGCTCTGGAATGCAGGGCCAGCACAAGGGCAGCCTGGTGAAGGAAAGCAGCATCTTATGGGTTGCCCTCACCAGTAGCTTTCTGACAGAACTAATTATGTAATCACAATCCAGGCATGCTGAACTTTCACCAGCAGATGCCAGGTTCTTTTCCTGAAGAGCAGCTAAAAACTTTTGGCTTTCAGCAAGTCAAAGCTGGGACAATCAATTTTACAGGCAGCTTGGGAGACATTTTTTATTATTCCAGGTTCGCTGATATGACCATAACATTTTAAGAATTTAGGTTACTGTCAGGATTTCTAGAGTTTCATGCTTACAGTCACCAATATCAAAATATGGTAGCTTGGGAACACTTAGAAATATCTGGTTTAGGGCATCACTGTAAAATATTTATTTATTTATTGATAACATTCTTGTTTTAAGAGTAAATGTACGATATCTGCACCTGAGAAAGTCTTTTAGGGTGGCTTTATAGTCAGTGGGAGAAAACCAATTCTAGAATACCATTATTCTTATCCTAAAACACATAAAGTGATGAAATGCATTGGAAATATATCTCTCACTATTGACCATACAAGAATCTAAATGATCAATTTATAATGGTATTGTGGACATTTAAAGACAAATTAATTAAAATCCCATTTTATAAGTCAAATTTTGCAAACAAAAGAAATCTTTTCTTAACTAAAAATTCCATGGTTTTTACTTATATAGTCCTATTTTCCTGTGCATCCTCTACACGAGTTGTAAGTATAAATCAAATTTTGTTTCAAATGTTTGTTTCTGTACATTTGTTCCAAAGTATTTTTTCCCTTGAAGTCCCTTATTCCCCTTATTAATTTTAAAGTTCTTTTATTATTTAAATTTTATTGTGTTCAGCTCTATCCATGTTGAAAATTTAGAAGATCTCACAGATTGTAAGAAATACATACATTACTTCAAAGGGCTCAACATGATTCCATGCATTTAAAGCATGCTTCATTTCTGTGGCAACAAAAAATAAAAGCAACTAAGGGTTTTTTAGACCCATCACATTCTACACACACTTGAATTTTAGCTTAATTTTGTGAGTTCTGCTTTCCTCAGAGTTTCCAAAAAATGTTCCAGAAAGTCCTAACAGTGTCAGATCTCCTCTGGCCCATCCCAGTCAGTCTGACATCTCGGGGTAAACCGTAACTGCAGCTGAAAAGAGCAGAGAAAAGAAGACTAGCTGTCCATATAAATGTGGAAACAGGGTTTCCCCAGCCTAGCACAGGTATGAGCATAGCCTCTTGTCTGTGTTCCTACAGAGATGGAAATTAATAGATAATACTTGGAGAAAAGCACTGCATAAGGAGAAATGGGAAAACAGGATAATAAATAACAGAAACAGTGAAGGACAAGAGGTCACAGAGAAACAACAAAACAAAACAGGATTCCATTAAACAGGATTTAAAGCAAGGATGGGAAATAAGAAGTGAAGCAGGATATATTAAGTGATAAAAAAATACAAAATAGATATTAATAGACATATGTAGAACAATAAACTTAACTGTAGTTAGTGATGACTAGGAGAGTGAGATCAGGGTAAAATGACAGTATGACCAATTTCCCAGCTGCAAACTGTGGTCCCTATAGATACTGGTCTACCCAAACAACATCAGAGCTTTTACTTATGGCCTTACATTGATTTCCTGAAAGACCTTTCTTTGAAGACTATACTTTTAGAAATGACACAGCATGTAACTCCAGTATTTTGCTGACACCAAGATGTCATTCTCAGAAATAACACCTTTTTAAGGTGCTGCTTCCATAGTGAGGCAGTGACAGGGTACTCCTCCAGATTTCAAGGATTAAAACACACAGGTTAAGAGAATGGTTTGCACACAGGCAGCGGCATTAAATTGTCTTAATACTGCACTGACTTAGTGCAGTTTTAGCAGAGTAACGAGTTACAAATAACACTTGCACACATACACCTTTAATTTAGAGTTCAAGAACTACATGAAATGAGTTTTGTGACCTCCATCCAGTTGCCAGAAGCCAAGGGCCCAGATCAATAAAACCATGGCCTCAGTGGAGGGTAATTAGCACACTAGCAGAGAGTGCCAGCACACTTACCCAGCACTGAATGGTCTGAAAGCTACAACTCTTACTGTCTCTTGTCAGAAACATGCCACAGGATGAGAAATTTTTACTGCTCTTCCTCATGTTGAAAGTAGGTTTTGGACTAAACAGAAGAATGAAGTCTTCAGAGATGTATATCAAGCATTTTTCTTGGAAACTACATCTTTACAAGTAATTAAGTATACTGCATACTTAGTCCAGTTTTAAATGGAGTTATTGTCACAATAAACAGAATAGTATGGTTTTGTTTCTGCTTTCCCACACCATTCTCAAAAGGAAAGACCTGCTTCTTACTATATTCATTTCCGTTTTGGCTTTCTTAATACAAATATAATTATCTAATTATCTATCTTTCAACATTTTATGCAATTTATTGGCAGATGATCTAAACAAATACACTAAATGATGGCCCTTAATGAAACCTTTGGCCACACTGTTTGCTTACAATATCATAAATATTTCCTGGGCCACATTAACAATAGCAGGTGCCTTTTTAAGCACACACTTTATAATACTGACCAACTCAAGTAATATATTAGGAAGTAACAACTTATTCACAAATGTTCTTACTATTTGCTCCTTCTCAGTATGTTCTGTAACACGATGCTTAGGAGGAATGGTCAGGTGTCAAGTCCTCAAAAGTGTTTGAACTGTGAGGTTCTCTGAGCAGAGAGGCTATTTCTACTTTACCAAACAAAGCAGAGCAGCAGGGCTCTGAGTGGTAATAAACCTGACCAGCCTCCTTTGGGACCTTCACCCACACCAGAGGACCTGGGAGCTCTATTGAAGCTCAGCCCAGGGCCTTCATCTTTCTACACAGTTGGAAGCAAGATGAGCATGAGGCAGCAGCCTGCCCTGCCAGCAGAGATGGCTAATATGTACAGAGACACAGACAGGAGGCTCAAGGAAGTGTGCATCTTCTATTCATCACTCATTAGATCACATGGAGATGCTTGGACCACCAAGTACAAGGGATCTGTACACTGTAGCAAGGTAAGAGGAGACGTCAAATTAATCAATGCTGGAGCACTTGCCATGTGAGGAGGGGCTCAGGGAGCTGAGTTTCATCCTGGAGAAGAGATGGTTGCAGGTAGCGGGGTGGGACAAAAAAAAAAAGTATCAATTGAAACAAGATGCTTAAGGCTAGGGATAAGAACAGGGTTTTTTTTTTATTTTTTCCTCTAAGGACAGTGAAGCATGGGAGTTAATTGTTTAATGAGACTGTGTGAACTTCATCCTTGAAGGTTGTCAAGATCTGCTTGGAGAAAGCCCTAAGCAGCCTGGTCTGACCGCAGAGCTTGCCTTCTTGTTTGAGCAGGAGGTGTGACCACAGATCTCCCAAAGTCCCTTCCCAATTGAATAACTCCATGATGTTATAACTGTAATGTAGGAATGACCAGGACATTAACTTCAAAAGTACAGCACTAGTGCTAATTAGTCCATTGACATTAGCTAATGCGAAGAGTTAATGACAATGAATTCAAGCTGTTACGGTCACTGTGTTGTACTGGTACTGCCATAGCACCATTTCTCTCTCTGTTGGAAGAGGATTCCTAACCTTGTTAACAAGAAATCTTGAGAAAGAAACAAACCATACAGATTGATTACATCCTGACTTTCCACTGACTAATCATGTCTTCTTTTACTAGGATAAGTTGCTGGTATGAGGAAATGAGTGATGCAGAGAAAAGAACTAGTCTTAGTGACTAATTCTGCACTTCAGTGTTCCTGCAGGATCTATTTGTTTGGTCTGTTACAACCAAAATCTCATTATGGGTGAAAGTGAACATCTGATATTCCCAGAACTAAAAGTGTATTAGCACAATTAATGCTGTAGCGCTCTAACAGTCCAAATCATGCAAGTAAAAGGAAAAAGCCTTATTAATAAAATATCAAAATTGGTGTCTGAGTGTTTCTAGTATCTGCTCCCTTTCTCTGGACTTATGCCATCAAGGTTCCCATGTGTTCCAAGGTTGACAGTTTCAGTCTTCTTGAAGACTGAGGATGTTTATGATGAGCTAGGAGTATCCTTAGGTCTTCACTGAGAGGAATGTGGTGTTGATGGTAAGATATTTTTCCTCATCAGTGCTGGGCTTCTCTTTGGTTATTTTAAATGTTTTCCCATCCCCACCTGCTCCCTTTCCCCTGCTTTCAGGAAAGAGGTGAATGCTTCCCCACAGCTCCTCTGTACCCCAGAGGCTGCTTGTCCATCCAGGGCTGCCTGGATCTGCCACCCCCTTCCCTGGCAGCATTCCCAGAGCTGAGCTCAGACAGACTGGGCCAACAGGAACCCAGCTCAGGCCAAGGGCAGCCCAGACACCTCCTGAGACACAGTCCAGTGCGTGTCCCTGGTAGTGACAAAACCACATTTATAGGGCCAGAGCTCACCTGTGCTCTTTGCAGAAAATAACATGGATTACAGGCTACATGGTATGTATTTGCTAGTAAATAAGGTACCTGTGAACAAAAAGGAACATTTTGTTTCTCTTCAGATGTGATATCTTGAACTCTGTTCCCCTGTCAGCAGTGTGAAGAGGATACTTTGATGTCACTCAGGTGGAAGACATAAGAGAGAATGAACGCTCTATCAGTGAAGTTTCTAATAATTACCTTTTTAATTATGTTAAAAGGGAAAACAGAGATTTGAAGTATCGTGAAGAAAAGTGAAAATTTTTAGGACTTTCTTAGTCAAATTTTTAGTCACCTTTTCTCTGAAAAAGAGATGAATAAGTTGAAGAATATTATTAAGATCTTTTCAGGAAGTAGATTATATGTGAACTGAGGTTGAGAATGTACTCACTTGAAAATTGTTCAAAGCCATATGTACCAGGGAGGTGTAAAGGTGAAAATATTTCTGACTGTAGACCATGGATTTTATTGTATAGTGACCATGAAGCTGACCTGCCAGAAGCCCTTCTTCTGTTAGAGGCTGTTAAAACTCCATGATAGATTAGTCAGGAACTTTGTGAGAAGAGGTGAAGATCATGCCCATGCTGATAAAT
This sequence comes from Pipra filicauda, assembly GCF_003945595.2. Taxonomy (NCBI): domain Eukaryota; kingdom Metazoa; phylum Chordata; class Aves; order Passeriformes; family Pipridae; genus Pipra; species Pipra filicauda. The sequence continues at coordinate 39,167 of NW_024104542.1, forward strand.
TAGGTGTGGGTTTGTGATCTAGACTGTGTCCTCAGAGGGCGATTGAACACAGAATCAAGGAAGAGATAAAAGTGAGTGATTTACCCTCTGAACCACCCTGTTTCTTTATTTCTCTTTTACTTTATTTTCCCAATATTCTGTTCATCAGCTGCTATTTTGCAAAATTCATGCATGGACGAACAGTTTGAACTGTGTTGTATTAATTAAATTTCAACTTCTGAAGTATTAACTAACCAAGCACCTTTTGTGAGTCACTGATTCTGAACTGAAGGCTAACTTGATTTTCAGCACTAGATTTTTACCAAATTGCATTTATTTGACAATATATGAGAAGCAAATTTGCAGAATAAAACATAGAGGAATGTCTTTAAAGTTAACTCTTGATAGGGTTTAGTGCAATACTTTTTTTTTAACTTTTTTTTTCTCTTACTTTTTTTTTAATTACTCGATAGAGTTCTTGTCAAAAGTTAGGCTAACAAAGCATTTCTTTTTATTATTATAGCTTATGAAATCAGCTCTAACAGCGGATGAACTGTCTCCAGTAAAGAAAAAAAAATGTGTAGTCAAACCAAGATAATTTTAAAAAGAAATACCTTTGATATATATGTAAGGATGACATAAGACTGAAATGAAAGATGATTGGAGCATAATAATTGGACATTTTGAATTAATTTGAATAAGCACAATTTAGACATATTTTCCTTAAAAATAGTATCATATTTGTGATATTGATTAAGTGTTATATCTATTTGGGGAGCTTTTAAAATGTGTATGTGTGACCTACAGGCATTAACGAGCTCATTACAGATAATATAGCTATTCCTGGGCCTCTCTCTAAGCAGGTTAAATCGTGTGAACATTTGTTGCCATCAAATCCTCTGAGCTGGTGTCTAGAAAATGGTTTTATCCATCCTCTTTATTAACTAACGTGGTGAAAGAAGTGCCTTTATTTGCAACTGAATAGGGAGCAGCAGAGCAGAAGAAAAGATACTGAACTTCCATGTTTTTATTCATAGATCAGAAACGATTTGTTCAAGCTTCCCCCTAGATTTCCTCAAGTCATGTCCACAATGACCCAGCCTTCCTCCCACTGGGTAAGCTTGAATCAGGACCAGAGTAGCATTCACAGGCTGCTGTTGCCTCTGACCTTTCTTTATCAGGACTTCAAGCACTGCACAGTTTCAGCTCTTTCTGGTTCCTTGTGTTATAACAGGTTGAGCTTCAACAAAGAATCAGGGGTAAGGGTTCAGCTTCAAATTTTTCAAGGTTTTCTAGATGAACTTGAAGAGGTCTCTGTTCATTCTGCATCCATTTTCCTACCTGAAAAGAGGAAGGGAAAAAAAGAAAAGATTTACTGCTTTATAAAGTCCTTTAACATGTATAAATCATAAGACTCTATAAATCCTAGGTATTATTACTGTGTCTTTTAACTATTCTACTGAAAACTGACTCAGTAAAACACTTGATTCAGGATGCACTTAACAATTATAAGTTATCTAAGTCTGTATTCAAAATTAGGGGATGTTAGTTTGCGGGAGTTTTTTTAAAATAAAATGAGAGAAAATAAAGAAGACTGTTGGTTGTGTGTTAGGGTGTGGTTTTTACTAATGATAGCTGCAGGGTTTGTCACTGAACTGTTCAAGGAAAGTGACTCCACTCTAAAAACACCTTTCTTTTGATTTACTCAAACAACTGATGGCCAAGGATCTCCACAGGTAATCTACATATAAGCAAGGACTTTTATGTTTTCTTTAACAGACTGTGTATATGTACAAAAGATTTATGCAATATAACTTAAAATGTCATAGAATTTCCTCCTAGTCATTCTAAGAGGTTTGTTACCTGTTTATAGATTTACAATGGCACAAAAGGACTTACAAGCCATCAAGAATTGTCTCGTCTTTTCAGATCTGAGTTGCAAACTATTATTTTTTTTCCTGCAGTTTACTGACTTTCAAGAAATGTTCACGAATTTTCATTTAAACATTTAACACACAACCTCTTACTCCTAAATGGTTCCACTCATGGTTTATTTGTTTCTTAACCCAGATGTTCCAAAATTACCCCATGCAAAATCTACTGAAGGCATTTGATAATCTAACAGCAATACAAAAGTCAAGTTTAAATTGTGGTGTCAGATATTTTGTCCCTTAAAAAACAGATACATGAAATAACTCTTCCTGTTCTGAATTTGTGCTGTAGTAAATTTACAGTCAGGAATAAAACTTCACAAATAAGCAAAAGCATTTTCTTTTTCATTCATTTATTGTAAGGGATCCTATTCAATTTTCATATGAACCTACCCATGTAATATAGGAGTTTATTTTCATTCACCTGACATTTTGAAATCAGACACAGTGGAGCCAAACTTATTTCATTATTTTACCAAAGGGATTGACTTCAATAATTCTTACTTCTTTCTTAGAAAAAGAGACTGAAAATTGTAATTATATCTAATATATAAATAATTATTGAATTATCCTAGAATAAGCACCATATGATGTATGATAAAAAATAACTATTAAAAGTATTTCTAGCTTTTTCTTTATAGTAATCTATACCTCACAAGTTTTTAGAAAATGTTCATTTAAGGTGACTATAACTTTTTAATCCCAGTCTTTTAAAAAATATGAAAGATATATTGCTTTTTCTCTTATTTCTTCAAAATCTCTCTTTAGCAACTCTTTGTATGCTGCAACTCATAAGCTAAAGTTGATGAGTTTGAACATTAATTATAAGTAAACAGTTATACATTTAATGCATATATATAAAGTTAATATACTTTAAATCCAGTTGTCTGTTCTCATAAAATTCTCAAGCATATTGCAGTGTGTAATGCCATGAGATAAAGTGTTTGAGAAAGCATCAGAATGTGGTCTGAGGAGAAAAGTCACATAGTTCAAAAGTTTTCCAAACCCCACAGTACACAAGAAGAAGGAAATAAAGGTAGAAAAGAGTTGGATAATTAATAATTAATCAAAATGATAACATGAAAGGAAAAGCAACATACCTAGATTAATCAACATCTCGTCTCTCATCCAGCTGCTAGAAGTACAGGAAACTACTGACTACATACATCACAATGGTGAATTCCTAGCTAAAGACTCTGACTTATTTTTGATTGCATACTTTGCTTAGTTTGGCAAGTAACTGAAACTAAAAAAAAATGTGTAGCTAACTACCTGGTTAGGCCTTGTACTTACAGGTCTATAACCACATACATTATTACCACATTCCAATTATTTTGGAGTTGCAAGTTCAGTTTTCTTCTACACATTCTGAAATTAAACCAAACCCTTTATTGGTTCAGAAACAAATATTTTAATTCTAAAGACATCAAATGGAACATTTTAGAGAAAGATCTCTTTTCTATTTGAAAATCAAGTTGCAAGAGCTGTCAAAAATCAACTAATCTCATAAATGGTTTGAATATTTTTATTAAAAGACAAACATAAAGAGATCTTTCACCATAACTGCTATGATTGCTGTTCTTCCTCTCAAACCCCATCCTTGGTGACTGACACCTTCATTTAGCCTTTATTGCACTGTTTCCGTAATTAACCTTCAATCTTTCAGCATCGACTAAAAGGGCAGGTTTTGACATGGACATTTTCTTAATTTGGGTGAGACATTTGAGTCTGGCTGAACTGAGAGCACAATAGAACAGAAAGCTTAGACTTACATGAAGATAATTAAGTGTTCCTTTAAGAACCATGGTTTTGTTTGGGCTTGGGATTTTGTAGTTTGTGTAATGATTGCTTAAAGTGACCCACATAAACAGCTTTGGTACAGAAAATAGAAACTTGATCTCCTCAATGCAAAGTTCAAACAAAAGGCACTCGTTCTACAGTAGCATCTCTTTTACTCCTACCCAGACCAACTTATCTTTCCTATTTTTTCATACAGTCACAGAATGGTTTGAGTTGGAAGGGGCCCTAAAGATCATCCCGTTCCAGCCTCGCTGCCATGGGCAGGGACACCTTCCACTAGACCAGGTTGCTCAAAGCTTCATCTGTTGGCCTTGAATACTTCCAGGGATGGGGCAGCCACAGCTCCTCTGGGCAACATGTGCCAGTGCCTCACTACTTTTACAGTAAAGAATTTCTTCCTAATCTGAACCTACTCTCTTTCAGTTTAAAGCTATTTTCCCTCTTTGCAAAGCAGCAGTTTCAACAGCCATCACAAAAACTGTTGTCTCTTTGGGAAAGAAAATATGGTCTTTCATCTGTATTAAGATCACACAAATCTGATGGTGATAAATAACAAGAAGTTGTTTTTAAAGTGGAATCCTAACTCTGAATTCATATAGGCTACTTTTCTTGCCAAATTATTTGAATGTTCCCTTTCAAGAAGATCACACAGTAATTTATAGAGTTTTAGCTAAGCTTCAAATTTTGTCAGTGGGTGAATAGAGCTGGAGTTGCACAATTTTGATCTTTTTTTTCAAACCTCATAATATTGCAGAACCAATTTTCTTCAAAATACAAAAAAAAAACCCACATCACCCTAATTTACAATTTACATATAATTTAGCATGTAGTTCATCTTTCAAATATAAAATCATAATATCATTCCATAATGCAGTATATGTAAGATCAATATGGCATTATTGATTTGAGACTGTGACTTACCATGGTGAGTCACTGGCTTTAGTAAGGATGAAGAGAGACACAAGTCATTGACATCATACATACTCTTCAAAAAATATTTTAAGAAATAATGAAAAAATAATTATTAGAAATTTTTAAGAGCATTAAAAAATGAAGACCCCAGAAAAAAAATATTTTACAGGCTACTTAGCCACGTGCACAATCATGTTAAAAATATTTCTCAGAGTTCTTAGAACATCATGTACTATTATATAATCAGTGTATGCTACCAAATTACTACTAGCAAGGTCAGCACCTCCATATTAAGTTGGTGTTAATGTAATTTAACCATGTTTAAACAGTAGTACTCAGATGTTAAACCTCAGAAAAAGCACAGCTAAGGATGATCAGAACATTTTCACTTCAATCAGTTGTTGCTGCTAAACATATATATATATATATGTATGTAATCCCTATGTATTCCTTTGCCAAACCTAAAACTACTCCACAGAAAACAAGCTTTCTGGTAAGCTATTAGAAATGTTTTGAAACTGTGAACTATTTCTGCAAATCATATTTTAAATGTCTTGTGTTTATAAGTGTAGATTGATTATAGTGTTTTTTAAAAGATTATGTGGTTGGATAAGGTTTTTCCCAGCTACCCATTTTCAAAATAAAACATTTTCTGCTATCCATTAATATCTGTATTCTATGAATAAGTATATATGAACATGTACACTCCTATACCGTAAAAGACTTCTAAATGGATATAAACGACTTCTTGACTCTTTGGAAACACAAATCAGCAGTTACACAGCTTCCCCCCGCTTCTGAAAAATATTTATTTCATAAATATATTCACTTAAATAGTCTGAGTGTGACTTTTAGTATTATTTCTATAAACTTGTAGGTGTGTTAATTATAAATCAGAGTAAGAACATAGTAATAATCCCTTGAGAATGTTATTTCTATAATTCCCTAATAATATTGCTCTGCAGTTTCCAACTGATAAATTACATTAATACTTCAAAAGAAGCATTGATTAAAGAAAGAATACATGGATTTCTTTTTGGTAAAGTGCAGAAGCTCTGTGAGCTAAATCCACAGTAGCACAACATATTAATTATGATCAAGGTGATATTTTCTTGCAGCAGGCCAGTTGTGTTCTGCATTGATTGCAAAACAAATTTCAAGCATTTCAGTCTTGAAGGCAAGTCATTCTCAGTTTTTAAATTCTTTTTAAATTCGAGCAACTTTTCCAGAAGATAGAAGAATAAAGCTCGCACACACATAGAGTGTGGCTGATTCTTAGCAGCAAGTCTCAGCTCACCCAAATGGCATAAAAACTACCACATGAGATGATCTATGTAGACAAAACCATTATTTTTAAGCACTAAAACTAAAATATTAATTGTCTTCATTACTGTTTTGGGTAACTTTCCTCTGCTGCTGCCAAGTTTCTGAATGCTTTTTCAAACAATGAGACACTCATATAAAGTCTAGGATTTTTTGGTAGAAGGGCTAAAATGGGAGTGATATTCTTGCACTGGTAAAAGTAAAGATTAAAGATTACATCAGAATTGAAAAAGAGAAGAGTCTTGGTGGAAGGAAAAAGCAAAAGCCAATCCAGTCAAAGTCATTACATGTTCAGTCAATTACCATTATTTATAACTTGAGCCCTAGTTTGGTATTCAGGATTTTGGGTATGTGTACTGTAGATATTAGAAGTGACAACTGACATTAGTCTATTTTAGCATGCTTCAGAGGGTTTCAAATTTCTTTATAATTTGAAATATATTATCAAATACAAAAAATGGAGAGACATCCCCTTTCTCTACAAATGGCTTCAGAGTGTATAATTTAAAAAAAAAATTGAAAAAGGAAGAAAAATAGTTAGGTGAAAAATCATAATCATTTCATAAATGATTATAATAAATAAATACAGAGTAAACTTGATTTATGTGAGTAATACATTTTAGAGATTACTACCTATTGCATTTATATTTTGATTTTTTTACTTATATTTATAGTTTATTACAATTTACTTCCCCTGTCCTTCCCCTTCACCAAGTCAAAGAAATAATTGGTATTACCAAGTCAACTCAAATAAGGATGCAATTTAGAGGTTCTGTCATGAATCAGGTATCCTTCACAGTCATAGGTAGGAAAGGGACTCTCAGCAAAAATCTTCCCAGATGGAGAGTCCTACAACATGCTTTACATGTTCTGTGAAACAGGGATGCAAAATTTTGGCTAAAATCTCCCCCTATTGCCAAGGACTTTCCATAGACTTTTGTAGGCCAGATTTCTCGGGTCATGATTTGGTCCAGTCCTGATTCTGCAGAGTAGGATTTTCTTATTTTCTTTTTTATCTTTTGTGACTTGATTAGTTTTGTTTGTCTCTCTCTCCCTTCATTATTCTCTACATGATGTGTAGTATTGCAAATCCCACCACAGCAAGAAGCTTTATGAATAGAGCTGAAGTCACTTCTCATGAGGAGGTGCAGGGGCCAAGTGCATCCCACCATGCTGTCTGATCTGTCTCCCAATAGGCTACAATTTCTTGAATAAAAAGCTGTGCTAGTTGCCCCTTAAAGTTGGAAAGACATACTGTTTATTGCTATGCACTCTTTTTCCTGAAGTATAATTTAAATAAGGGAGAAAGAAAAATAAAGTACTGTGTGGGAATTAGGGTGTGGTGGCTCTACAAAAAGAGATGGCAGCTACAAGGTCCAGTATGATGCATCTGAAAACTCTACAAAATGGCCTTAGTGTGTATTTCACATTTGCAAATGTTTTCAACCTGCAGGCAAAGGCACCTGTCCAACCTCTAGGTAAAGATCATTATGGTCTCAGTGTATGACTCTGCCTTGTCTAGGAAGATCTAACTGTTTTTCCACTTCAGTAGGAAGCTTTACCTATCCCACCTTCATCTGTGAGGATGTACAAGTTGTGTGCACATGTCAGGCCATACTTTATCATGTGAATAAATGCAGGCAAATACGCTAATAGTGTTAATAAAATGACAATCCATCAGCATATGTGCTTTCTCAAGTTCCCCCAGCACCGCAACTTCAGTATTCTCTTAATGGAAATGTTCCTGTAAATAATAGATACACATCTATACAGCTTATGCAAATGTGTACCTGCATAAACTCACAGTAAAATATTAACTACACAGATTTCACAGATTTGATAGGCAAGATATTGAAATAAATATTCTAATATTCCTAGATTTTACTTTTATAATCATGGAACAAAAGTCTCGTATTTTTGCTTAATCATCTAATCAGATTATTCTGCTTTGGATTTGGCTACTGAAATATTTTTTAATTTGAGGGAAGATGTAATAACAAGATGAAATAAAATCAATTTGTACTCCAAAGTCAAAATTACTTTGAGGGGAAAAAACCAAAGCTAATTAAATATTACTGTGAATCTATTTCTTCTTATTTACAACCACTGACTGAAAACAATAAATCAATTTAAGAATAAATTATAAAATATTTTAAGTACCCTCTTTCATTTTTATTGCATTCATTCTTTGGTTTGGTTTGGTTTGGTTTGTTGCAGTTCTTTTTCCTAGCTGGTAAATCAGAAATAATGCATCTTTCAGCAATTTTTCATTGACCCTGTAGGCTTATTAAGGTCAAATAGTAAATTCCATTGTTTACATTCCTCACCAGCACTATTTACTTGACAACACTTATTACTTGCTATGCAATGTGGATTTCTGACCTGTACTGAAATCAATTACCCAAGAAAACAAGGATACCATTGCTCCTAGAGACTGAGATTTAAAAAAATAAAAAGAGAGAAAATCCGTCCACTTACCCAGTCATGCTGTAAGTCATGACATTATAGACAGTATATTATTTGTCTGGGATATGAGAGAGCAGATAAAAGCCCTCCTCTGTGAGAATAAGTTGAATTAGTTGTTATCTTCATCATGCTGTTCCCATTGACACAGTAACAGCTGGAGAACCTCCTTTTCCCTTTGTGCTACAGTCATTTCTGCTGTTGATATGCAGAACCTGGCACAGCTTTGGGGTCCTGACACAGTAGGGTTTATGGGTATTTACCTTAGGTTGACACCTGATAGAGTTAAGTACCTATTTAATATTTAGTAGGTATTCTGTCTCTTTTTTTAGCTTTTTTTTTTTGTATGATAGTTTGCAAAGTCTTTCTAATTAACAAGCAATTTGTATCTGACAGGACTCTAATGCCCATTGCTATACTCCGTCTTATACTCAGAAGTTATTTTTTTCCTTCTCTGAAACATGTATATCTGGAATATTTTATGGATAGAGTAGGAAAAGCAGTTGTAACTGAGATAGTATCGAAGGGACAAGGCATCCTTATTGTCCTGATAATTACTGGTCCATAAACTGTGAACATAACAAGATCTGCTGAAGGACTGAATATTCTAACCACTGAAAAAAAAAGCAACTTTGCTGCTCTCAGATATTCTGCCAGATCATTGCCTAGATTCTGACAAGAGTTATTGTGCCAAAAATGTCATAATTAACTGAGGAAGATGGTGTAAAGTCACTTTGTCATCTTCTTTAAATTTTATGAACAATCTGTGAAATCACAGATTTTTATGGACTTTCAGCTGAGATGGAATGTCTTGCTCTTAACTCTGAAACGTATTCGCATTAAATTCATAAACATCCAAACCAAAAAATGCCAACAAGCATTTGAAATTGTGCACCAGAACCATCCAAGTTAGCTTTGGCCTGATCATTCCATGTAGAGACTTTCACTGAAATACGGATTCCATTTTCCATAATTTATTTGATTAACAGAATTTACCCCATGTATACATTATTTTTAAATGAGATAAATATATGAAAAATAAGTAGATATGCAGATCCCATTTTTCAGTGTGGCAAAAAGACGAGCTCCCTATGACTGCTTTAGATGGGAGTAGTAAAATAAATATATCATTATGATAATTTCTAGTTTTTATACCATATATCTTCTTTTGCCCCTGAGACTATACCTTGAAAAGTGATGTCAATCTTTTAGTAGTACTGTTGTAAAGAAATAGTATGAACTTGCTTATGCTGGGAATGATCAGGGATACAAGTAAAACCACAGCTTCAGAAAATCATAAACACGTTTCTCACCTGTGCCTTCATGCAAATGTTTTAAAAATTTTTAAACCCCCTTATTTCCATTTTAAAGATCCTAACAAACACTCTTACTGCATCTTTGTTTTAGAAGTCATGTGTTCGAAGCGCAATTACTTTCAAGGATTTTTGTTCATGATATCAAAGACCTATATCAAGGAAGGGTTCTGAAGTTGCCACTATTGAAAATTTATATACCTTAGTTTATACTCAGACATGTTGGCAGTGTTCCTTACCTTTTTGTCAGGAAGAAATTCATGTACACTCTTTGCAGTCAATTAATGGTTAAACCTACCTGGCTCTTTCCAGGTAGGAATGAATTTTCTAAAGATACCAAGTGACTGAAGCTGTGACTGCAGCAAAGTAGTGCAGGAGAGAAGAGATAATGCCCTATCAAATCACTTTCGGTGTTGGAGATTATAGGAACACCCAGGGCTGAACTTCCATTCAGAGGAAGTCGCCCAAGAAAAAAGGATATAATGAGAGACTTCATCTTAGAACAGTATGCTCCTTAGCACAAAAAGACTGAAATTTATCTAACAGACTGCTGCTTATTTCCTGGGAGATGTTTGAATTGACTTTAGAGATAGGTGACTTGTTATTCCACTAGCAGGGGAGAACACAGAAAACAAAATGAAACCATGTTACAATGAGAGCTAAAAGAGAAGGAATGATATACTTGGTTTACTTTTTTCTCTTGTCTGCCTCAGAAGAAAGCAATTGCTTTTTTCTTTTCCACAATCTTTGTATTTTATTAAAATAAACTTATTCTACCAGACATAAAAGTTCACCCTAGTGCTACCAGAATGTCAAACATTCCAGAGCTGAAAGCAGGGCATGGTTTTTCAGCTGTGGGAATCTGAATCTCAGGAGTGAGTCATCTGTAATTCTCCTGGTCTGCATCCACTAGAAAGCAAGGATGTGATTGCTCGGTCTGATGACAGAAGGGACAAAGGGCAAAGAAGTGAGTGTACCCCTGGCAAGTGTAAAGAGGAGTATTGTTGAGACTGTATGCATCGTGTCTGTGTGCATCACCTGTACCTTAGAAGGAAAGGCTAACACCAAGAGAGTGGCAATAAACACGAACTTTCCAGAAACCTAGGAACTAAAAATACACATAGAGGGAATTAGATAATATTTATAGAAACCATAGCAACAATGCCAAGATGTAAATAATAGAAATTGAAATAGTAATGCCAGTTGATGGTCCTATAAGCAAGGAAGGTAGCCCAGAGGCTTATACAACCACCAAAAACTTAGTTAATTCTTACATCTTTTTGCAGAGAACATTGGTTAATCTCCCTAGGATTCTGGAAATGTAGTCTGGCTAGTGTCAATGATCAGCTGATGTTGCTGTAAGGAATCAGAGACCCAGATGCTAATGACAGCATGACTTAGTAGTGGGACTTATGACATGAGTTGTAATAAATCTCCCATGAGAGATCATCATGAAGTTGTATGAAAGCTATGTCGAGTTGAATACTCTTCATACAGATCCCTAAACCTCAGCAAGCTGGACAGAAAGTTGTTACTCTGGGATTCCTTCCAGTCTTCTCAGGAGTTCACTCCCAACATGGAGTGAACTGCAGCAAACGTGCTGACTTGTGAAACGAATCCATCTCCGACATCCTGGTCCTGCTGCTGTGATTCCTTGCTGGCTTTGAGTGCCTATTCAGTTCTTTTGGTCCCTACCTTAGTGACCTTACCCTACCAAACCTACATGCCAACCTCCTCCTTTAACCTGACATAAGGCCAGCATGGACACTCTCTAACAGTCTTTCTAATCACAAACTCCTCTCTAACTGTGTATTAACACAAGAGTGCATGGTGTCCTTATTTTTGTACTGCTTGTAAACCTTCAGTGACAATTCTGAAGTGCTGGGCCTGACCACTCACTACAGCTAATTTTTATGCAAGCTGAACTAGAAGCATCCTTCTAGACAGTCTGACTGCACACCTCTGGAGAGAGGGACTGGACTGTCAGTGTGAGAGCTGCCTGAAAAGGGAGGCAGTGGGAAAGTGAGCAATGGAATATGACATACAGAAATAGGACATTAGATGGAATAGAAACATCTAAATCAGGAGTTAAGTGTTGAGAGGACCTCGTTATAAGGTGAGACAGCTGCCTAAAAGAAGGGGTTAACAGCACCAGAAACTGGATTGCATAGTCCAGGAGAGTTCTCCCACTAAAAGCTGGCAAATCACAGAATGACAGAATCATTTAGGTCGGAAAAGACATCCAAGATCATCAAGTCCAACCTGTGACTGATCATCATCCTGTCAACTAAACTGAGTACCACATCCAGTCACTTCTTGAACACCTCCAGGGACGGTGACTCCACCACCTCCCTGGGCAGTTGATTCCGATCCTTTCTGTGAAGAAATTCCTCCTGATGCCCAGCCCGAACCTCCCCTGGAACATCTTGAGGCTCTGTTCTCCCATCCTATTGCTGGTTGCCTGGGAGAGGAGGCCAACCCCCACTTGGCTACACCCTCCTTTCAGTTGGTTGTAGAGAGTAATAAGGTCCAACCTGAGCCTCCTTTTCTCCAGGATAAACACCCTCAGCTCCCTCAACCTCTCCTCATAGGACTCTGTAGTACCTTCCCCAACTCCTCTGCCCTTCCCTGGACATGTTCCAGCACATCAGTGTCTTTCTTGAATTCACTTTAACATTTCTGCATGCAATTTATTTTTCCACATACTTTTTAGGGGGGGTGATGGTAAAATATTACTTTTTTTTTCTTCCAGAATTTTGCTACAGCTTTGATTTTGGAAGTGATTACAGTCCTCTCTTGATTAACATTTTTATTTGAACTACTATTTAAATAAATTGAATATTTGAAGTAGTGTTCTGAAATATATTTGCATATAATATATTGAAGTCAGCTAAATAAACATTTCAGAGTGTCATAAAAAGAGCAGAATTTCAGCTTAAAGAGAAATTATATGGGAATTTTCTATTATTATTATTATTATTATTATTATTATTATTATTATTATTTTGATACTCTTTTTCTGTCCAAGAAACCATTTAGCAAAAGTGAAAGCTCAAACAGCTACTTTATTAGTGTCTGCCAGTTACTGAGTGGGGATATACTGAGCTATACCAGCATAATTCATAGAAATAACTGTTCAGAAAGAATGTTGATAACCTTGTTATTTCTGCTTCTATTGTTTTACTTGCTTTATGCTGCTTAATAATCCTTGTCATGTTATTTTTCATTATTTATAAATGTGATAGGGCAGGTAACATACTCTGTTCTGTGGGGTCTAGCTTTCACACGGAACAGTAAGCCAGAGGGGGAAAAAAAGATCACACACATCTATAAAACTGGAGCTGTTGTAAAATTGAACTGCTTATGTTTCATTCTTATGTCTCAGTTCTATTTTTAGCTGAAGGATACATTTACGCCATTCTATTTTCTTTTCTTGTCTCATCAGCTATTTTTAAGATTATCTCATTTCTAGATATTTTTATTTTCTTCCTTTTGGAGTGGTGTATCAAAACAGGATGTCAAAGCTACTATTTCCTGAAAAATAACAGTGGCCACCTGGTTTCATTCACTGGCCAATCTACAGTGACTATCATGGTTCAAAGCAAAGGGAACAGAAAGGCCAGTAAATCAAACAATTAACATTACCGATAGTATTACTCTCTTGGGTAAATACTGATACAGTGATAGTATATCTTCAATAGTTCAAAATGCAAGCATTGTATGGGTTTTCTTTCTTAAAATTTTGGAGAATTAAATGCATGATGTGCATATATCCATAGCCCATAAATTCATGTGTACCTAACATGTCAAATATGAACATTTTCTAACTGAACTTATATGAACTAAAACTGGGAGAGAAATTGAGATCTTTTTAAAGTATTTGTTAAAAAAAAAGACATGTAGATAAACTTTACTATCTTGTTCATTATATCAGAATCTACCAGAGCTCATCACTATCAGGGAAGTTCCCTACTTCTGCACAGTTTGAAACTCATATTAGAGCTTTCTGCTTTCTTATTCCCCAGTACTACCTGTGGTTGAAATATAGGAGAAACATCCTGAAAGTGGCAGTGTTCACAGAGCCCAGAACTTGTTAATCTCCTTCTCCTACCTTTTGGAGAGGGCAGCCCTTTGGAAAAAGCAGTAGACAAACAGAAACATTCAATACATTTGATACGAGTAAGGTGTTAGAAACAATTGATTCTGCAAAATAATAGTAAATAGATGGTTGGTTGTTGGCTCAGGGCAGTTTGCTTTTTTGTGTTATCAGTACCATTGTACCACTGTTTCAGGAGACTGCACAACAAAAACGAGAGGAGAGAGTGCTGAACTCACTGGAATGTTGGGAAATACAAGCCCAGAAAGGAGGTGTTACAGGGACTTCCAGCATCACTCTCCAGCATAGCAGGAACATCCACTGTGTGGTACAGTTGCACTGACGCACAGTCCTGTTGCCACGACTGATGCTGGATCTTCCTCATTTCAAAGGGGAAGTTAATTACTTTTATCAAAATTAATCTAAATCTGCATTAATGGAAGTTTTAGAATGAAGAGTAGATAAAGCTTCAAATCATCTATCGTGTCTTAGACTCATTAGACTTGACAAGTTTTAGAAACTGAAGTGATGATTGATTCTTACAAGAGAAAAATACATTGCTCTCTCAGCATTGCTGAGGCTGTAAAGTACTTCTGGAGACCATCCAGATAACACTCCCCTCAAAACAGGCTGAGCCAGAGCAGGTACTGCAGTTGGGAGACTGGAAGGAGAAACACTCCAGAACCTCTCTGAGGAACCTGCTCCATCAGTCTATCATCCTCACAGTTAATGTTTTCCTATGTATAAATGGATTTTTCTGTGTTTCAGTGTATTTTCTGTATTTCCCCTCTCAGGTGACTGTGCATATTGACAAAATCTCCCCTAAGTCTTCTGTATTCCTCATGTATCATGTACCCCAAGCCCTTAATGATCTGGTATCTGTTTACTGGAATCACCCCAGTATCTCCCTGCCTCTTGTACAGGAAATCCAGCACTGGACCCGGTACACCAGATGTGCTTCACCAGGGCTGAGTACAGAGGAAGGATCATATCCCTTCACCTGCTGGCAACACTGTCAGATGGAGCCTGGAAGACTGATGACCTTTTCTCTCATTGCTGGATCATATTCAACTTGGTGTCCACAAGGAGCCCAGGTATGAGATTTGCAATATCTGACCTTTGAGATATTTCTTCACACTTAATCTTAAACCACTGGTTTTCAAAGGTTTAAATAAGTTTAAATAGCTTAACTGAACACTTTTATGCTTACTCTTGGTCTTAAAAGCTCTCAAAAAAATTCCTTATTTTTATGTATTCCTTCTGCATGTTATTCAGTACTAAAGTAAATGTATGGAATTTACTGAAATGAAATTTTGTATTTTTCAACAATTAGTTCTCAAAAACAAAAATCTTAGGACTGTGAATAAGTTTGTTATAAACAATGTTTTGAAAAGATTAGACAAAGATTAACCTATTGCATTTTTTTGCCTTGTGATTGCCAAAGAGTTATAGTTTCATTGTCTTTTTTACTAAAGAAACGAAAATTATGAATGAGAAGAACAGTAAATGATGAATAACAGACCCATAAAATTGTTCATGAATGCTGGGGTTTTTGCATGCAAAACTAAATATTCATACATTGAACAGTAATTTCCTAAATATTCATGTTGAACAAAAACTTCTCTGCATGAGTGTTTGCTAGCAATGAATATTAAGGAGTAGGAACCCGATCTGCACAAACAGCTGTGCAGGGCTGAAACAAATGTTCACTTAACCCTATTTTTGTAGTAGCTGCACAACTCAATTTATCAGGAAACTTATACTCCTTACTTATCGCTTCATCAAGATGCACAAATACACAGACAGAGCTCTTCTATTCCTTCTGCACAGTTCTGCCAGCTACTGCCATAAATCAGTGTTTTAGCTCTTTGCCCCACACTCACAACGGGCTTGAACAGGACTTGAGGTCTGAGAAAAGCAAGCAGAGGGTAACTAATTTTAATTCCAAACAGTCAGATTGGAATTAGATGAAGCATTTTATAACATCCAATGCCTTTCACTTTCTTGTCATAGTCATTATGGGCAAAGGTCCTCAGTGCACTTTTACTGATTTACAGGATTGAAAGGTTTTGTCATTTTTGGTAAGTTTGAATTTGTGAAGTCAAACTCTTGGTGTTACAGAGTAAGAGATTAATGCTGTCAGGCAAGGTGCTTTACAACATTGATCCTCCAACAGCCTGTAAGAGCCACATTTGATTTGGCTGACTGACTTCAGCAATTTCACATGGAACATGACCTTACAAAAAGAAAAAAAAACCAAATCAGCCAGTAAATGAAGGAATGGATTACCCATACAGTGAATTTGCAACAAACTGAAGGAGGAGTAGATAATTGAAAGGATAATTGTCCCTTCTTACTAGAGAAATATTTGGTGGTGATGAATAAGGCAAAGAAGAAAAAAATGTATAAGCTTTGTTTCTGACTTTGAAAAGGTATCCTAAGGCTTCTGCCTTAGCCGTCTGTTGTGGTTTAACCCCAGGCAGTACCCAAGTCCCACACAGACACTTGCTCCCCTCAGTGGGATGGGGGTAAAACCAGAAGGGTAAGAGCGAGAAAAATGGTGGGTTGAGATGAAGACACTTTAATAGGAAAGCAAAATCCTTGCTCACAAGCAAAGTAAAAATTCATTCACCACTTCCCATGGGCAGGCAGATGTTCAACCATCCCCAGGAAAGCAGGGCCCCATGACACGTAACAGTGACTTTGGGAAGACAAATGCCATCGCTCTGGATGTATCCTAATTCTTCCTTCTTCCCCCAGCTTTATATGCTGAGCGTGATGTCATATGGCCTGGAATATCCCTCTGGGCAGTTGGGGTCACCTGTCCCAGCTCTGTCTCCTCCAACCCACTCACTGGTGGGGTGGTGTGAGGGGCTTAGAAAAGGCCTTGACTTTGTGCAAACACTGCTCAGTGGTAATGACAACATCCCTATGATATCAACACTGTGTTCAGCACAAATCCAAAACACAGCCCCACACCAGCTACTATGAAGAAAATTGACTCTACCTCAGACAAAACCAGCACAGCATTCAATACAGAGAGTAAAAAAAAAGTGGAATGTCCCACAGACTGATGTTGATTTGATATATGATTGAATGCACTTTTTATCAGTGGGCTCTTGGACAAAACAAACTCTTGGGAATAGTCAAAATTTTCCATCAGTTAATTGGATAGCACAACCTCAAACAATATCCTCAATTACACATAGTTCCATCCCACATGTGGTTTGATTTTAAGCAGCTTCAATGAGTTTTAAAGATTGCTATCACCAGTTTACAGTCTGCATGAAATATGTTGGATATACCCACAATTTTTAAATGTTCAAATGCCCATTTTCCTATCAATGTACTGCCACAGCTGTTGGTCAAAGTCAGTAGCAGAGTAGCCATAAAGTAAATGTGTTACTTTCAAAGTAGAATTGAGAATTGTTGTGGTGAGAAGAATCCTGCTGGATCCCTATAGGAAATTAATGGAGAAATGGAGCTTCTGAGATCAAGTCTAGCTAATTTCCATAATCAGTCTCTTGGTTTCATGATTTTTACGGGTAATTATCTGGAGTACTTTTAGGAAAAAAACACTCTTAAGATAGATATAAATACTTTGATTAAAATTAAAAAAAAGCAAAGCATAACATGTTGTTACATTGACAACAGCTTTAATATTTCTCATAGGTTTCAAACACAAACAAAGAATTTAAAAATCTTCTTTATATTAAAAGGAATCAAAGATTATCTTACTTCAGATCTTGAAATGGTTAAAAATGTAAAGAAAAAAAGATAATGAATCTATTTTTTTTCTACATTGGCATTGAAGCTCTACAAAATATGCTTTGTGAATTATGAAATGTTTTCCACAAGCATTTCCTTTTCCAAAATATTTATTTAACTTATTCACTGAGAACGGTCAGTTTTTCTTGCCTGTAGAAAGTCTGTTTCACCTTGTAAGTTTAATTTTATATACACAAACATCTAATATCTTTCAAATAAAGGAGACAAAGGTAGGAAAAAGGTTAGAAATATACTACAAAATGACAGAGAAGAGTGAGGAGGATTTATTCTACTACGTCTTCTCCTTTTGTGAATACGCTCTATTCTGTCTCCACATTTTGTTACAGTACTACTGAATGATATAATACAATTGCTTTTCACTCACATTTCAGCATTACTATTTCAGCTTGTCCCCTATACATAAAACGTGTAATTATTTCTTTTATATTTTTCCTTACAGCAGATTTTGTTAAAATTATAACGGCCTTTTATAGTATGAAAGCACATTTGCATTTCACAGTCTGAGTAGCTCTGAGAATTTTTTACGCTTTGCCAAATTACTTTTTCATGGTCCTATACAGTTAATCCAAATTTTTCAAATTCCTATTTTAAAGTATGCAAAGGGGAAAATCCATTTAAGAAAACCAAACTTATTACAAGAAGACTTGCTATGATTTTATTTGTGTGCTTTTAAAATTAATTGTAAGAATCGAGGGCTTTGTCAGGTTACTTTTAAGAAGATGCAGATCAAGCCTTCTAAAAACACATTGGCACTAATAATCATGAAAGCAACTAAGCAATTAATTTGCTATTTCACTTCTGAAAATACCAAAAAGCTCTATTAAACTACTGCAAATACACATTTCATCATACTTTTAAATGCTGAACTCTCAACCTGGGGACTGCTGGTAGCTCTTTGTCAGTAAAAAAGCCTAGACAAAAATTTTTACTAAAATGAATCCGTGATACCCCTTAAAGAAATCAATATTTGCACATTCATTAAAGAAAATGCTTAAATGTTTTATGTAAAATAGGTAGGAAATACTGTGCCTTAAAGATAAGTGAATATTTTTATTTAACTGAAAGTCTGGTTTTCAGCACAACCTAGCAGTACTAGACTTATGAAAGGGTAAGATGCTTTGATCTTATAAACTCCCTGTGGTATCTGGTCTAATCTGTGCTTTCCTTTAGCCATAAACAGCCTCATTAAAATATTGTCAATTAGAGGATTTGAAGAAAAAATTAAAAATAACCAAAGCTGATGGAGAGGAAAGAATATCAACTAAATAGTCAAGTTGGGTGGGTTTGTTTTAGAGATTTTGCATACATGTTCTGACACTATTAACTTACTTTGTAATTCATTGTGAAGGGTCAACCATCAAAAAGAAAATTTAGTTTCTCCCTGCTTAGGTGGTGTTTGCTTTTAATTAGTTTTAGGACAGAATAAAAAGGAAGTTTTTGTCAAGCCACAAGCTCCAAACCAAGTGATTGCTGCAAAATTCTAAAAGGCAGCATAAAATTCAGGAGAAGAGCTCAATCTCCTTAATCATGCCTAAGGGTTGCAAAGTCACCCTACAGACTGAATGATTGTTTACAAATAGATTTTGACAGGTAATTTCACCGAATCCTCCACCCCCATTTAAATTGGTGGGTCCAGTCCTACCTCCACGGAAATCAACTGGCAGTTTGCAGATGATTAGCACAGGACTGTGGTTCACTGGTTTCTGAGAGGAGGGGAAAGTCAGCAGATCTGGCAGCATTTCAAGTTGTTGAACATCAGGGACAAGCTGTGGGGACACCAGTCCTTGTTCTTGCTTGTTCAGCTTCAGCTGACATGGAATACAGAGTGGATTTGGGAACACAACTTAAGCCTGCTCACATGTAAGTTCAACTTCTAGACTGGAAGAAAAATGAAAAACAAAAAATGGGGAGATCACCGGAAATCTGCTGGAGGTGTATCCGTACAGCAGCTGCAATAAAGAAAAACAAATGGCATTGAAACAAGTTGGAACTGCTCAAGAGGGAGAAAAACATCCTGGATCTTAAAAAATGTTAATATTGTCTTTTAAGTCATCTAACTAACAGTGAAACCTATTCTGCACTCACAGGCTAACTAAAATTCTATTGGACTCTATATTTAGTGCCTGTTAAATTACATCTGTAATTAATATACACAGAAAATGTGAATAAGATTAAAAATGTCAGCATTTCTTTGAAGTGGCAGAAAATTTAACATGCATTTAAAATTACATTCCTATTCTGTTTTATTATAAAGCTATTTGTTTTATTAAAATGTATCTTGAGGCTCTATTGAGAAAGACATCCTGATTTCACAAGTTTTGACATGAGAGCTTGTCTAAAGAATTAGGAGCAAAAACTGAATTACTTATTTCTAAAGAATTTACAGTTTTCAAAAACCTGAAGAGTCGTTTGCCTTCTCGGTATTAAAGAATCTGGAGGAATAATATGGTTTATATACTGGCTGTTCACAATACCCAGTAATAATTCCCTTGATGGAATGGTATCTGTACTCCCCCTGACTCCCTCAGCTGCATAAAGTAAAATTTCAAGTTTAACTTTCTATTTTTTTTTTTAAGCATAAGAGAAAACATGTTAGTTCAGTACTTCCACTTCTTGAATAGCTTTTTGTGCTGGTTTGCTGTAGAACAACTTTGACACCAGTATCCTCCACAATCATTTGATTTCATACAGTTCTTGCAATGTCAAGTAACGGAACCTTATGTCAAATATTTACTGTAATATATTTAAAAATTAAGAATCCAATGATAGGAGAAGGAGTTGACAGATGAAGAGGTGGCCTCCTCCCCCTACTGGGATTATCAGTATTGACTGAAAAATTGTAACCTTGTTTATGTTCAAAGAAATTTTTTGTATAGTCTTATAAAATCCCTGCGTTCAGCATTAGTAATCACTAATACATTAATTGCTGAAAAATTATCCCACATTTTCTGCCAAAACAAAACCCCTGGAACTACATACAAAACCCAGTGGAGTGCATGGAAATTGTTCCAATAATGGATAATGACTCAGCTTAGACAGTTACTTTTTTCTGATGGTAAACAAGTATTGTGACTCTTCCACTCAGTCTCTAAAGCAACAGGGTAAAACAGAAGTGTCACTGACTCAGCTCTGTAGGCAACACACAGCTCTAACTTCAGTATTTAGGGATTTTATTCACTGCAGGTGATATTTTGATATCTAATTAAATTGTTCTTTGGAGAAAGAACGTCATAAAGCTGGCTTCAAAAGACCATGAACCTTATTAGTTAAGTGCTTGCTCTTTACAAAGTGCATATTTCATGACAGAGAAGTCTTGGGGGGTACACTTTCAGTACAAATGAATTTCAGATATGAATTTCCTAAACTGCTCAAAAGGCTGCAGACAGTAGCTCATACACCATATCCAGTTTGTTTTCAGAGTGTATTATTTCAGAACAAATAGCCATCACAACAGTGTCATTTTTCTGATTAAACATTATTTCTATTTAATAATATTGTACAGTATCTTCACCTCATTACATTTCATTTCTATATTCTTTTTTCTTTTTTTTTTTTGATTATATAAGAGAATATCATTAAGTCTGTTTAAATAATCTATGAAATCCAGCAGAATGTTGAATTTTCATTTATTCCCCCTGGAGAGTTCAGGCCACAGGAAAGCTTTATTTGCTCAAAAACTGTCAAAAGGAAAAGTATTTAGTTCAAAGAGATATGGAAGATGAGGCATCAAGGAGAAGACTACAGTACTGTCTCAAATTCATTGGCCTTCTCTCATGCTAGCTTTTGTTAAATATGCAATCCAAATTCAGAGGGAATTGTACTATTTTTGTTATTTTCAAAGTCATCACAAAAAACCCCTTAACTTTTCCAGAGGTAATTTTCATAAATTTTCAGATCTATCAGTTATTTTAACAAAATCAGAGCCCACTATTCACTTTCTATACCGTTTGAACTCACACAGAGTGCCCCCCCACACCCCTTTTTTAAATCTATGTAATCTTTAATAGGAAAAGAACTCTTTATTGCATTCAGAGTGTTTTATTTCACTGTTCACCTGACACTGTTTTGGGACATACAAAACACTTTGGTTTTATTATAGGAGGCATTTGCTGCTAAAAAAAAAGAAAAGAAAAAGAGAAAAGTTTGATTTTTCATTTACTGTCTTGTTTTCTCTGCACTAAATCCGAACTTGTAAATACAGGTCAATATCTTCTATTTTGAGATAACAAAACAAAACAAAACAAAACAAAAACCAGCCAAACCAAACCAAAAAAAAACCAACCAAAACAAACGTGGAAATCTACAGATAAATTCAGATTCTTGATTTAAATGTAGATTAACATTTAGGGTTTATTTTGTGGCATAAACCCATCACAAAGATGGCTTAAGGTCAGGCTGGGTAACTGAGCAACCTGTTGAAGATGTCCCTGCTCACTGCAAGCAAGGTTGGATTATATGATCTTTAAAGGTCCTTTCCTACCCAAACTATTCTATGATTTTATTTTAAAAGACTTCTGGTGTCTTCTGACCTGTATTGAACAGAAAACATATATCAAATACCCATCTTCTGGCAGATCCAGTAACAGATCAGAGCAATCTTCCTTCATTTTCTAATGGGATAATCCTAATGCAGTATATCTGTACAAATGTCTTCTTCATTCATTTTAATCCCTGAATGTTACTCTGTGATACAACTATCTAGATAACTTCTCTCTTCTACCTTTGTGCTTTTGACACTAACCTATTTCTTAAACCATCTCACTTGCTTCTGCATGTCTGCTCATTTTTCAGAATTCAATCCATTTATCTAATTTAGCAAGATTGTGCTGATGGTAGATCCTATCTTCCCAAACAGCTGTGATCCTGCTTAGTCTGCAGATCAAAATGAAAATTCAAATGTTGCAGAACGAAGTTTAAGGTTTTGCTAGGACCTACTGTTTTGCTTTTTTGAATTATTATTTGGGAGTATTTTGGTTTTTATTTTTATTAGGGTTTGGAGTATTCCTATTTTCTTAATATTCACCTGATTATTAAAATAAACTGAAATAAGTTACAGCTATGGATAAAAGTTTTATTTTTTTTTGTGTAGGATTCATTCTAATAAAGTGTAGCTCACATTGTCTTAAAGTGCATAAAATTGCTTTTCCTCTGTACTGCTTACACTGGTACTACTATTGAAAGATCTTACAACATGGGCAAATCACAGTGAGTTGATCACTGGAAAAAAATGCTATTTGTCACAGAGACTGTATTTTTATTTATTCAGAAGTACCATAATCAGAAGGAAAATTACAGAAAACAATTCTGCCTCTTCGTAAGCCCTCAGGTCTACAAAGTTCACTCTCAGTAACTCCACCCTACTTTTGTCAGCTGAGCACACATTTTGGAGTGATTTTTGTCTATTTTTAGAATAGACATACAAGGTCAAAAGTCTAATCCTGTGGTCTGCAAGATACACTTAAAAAGAGTGTAAGCAAGAGACAGTGTTTGCCACAGTAAGATGTGACTTCAGCCACCCTGAGGGTTAGACTCTTCCTGAGTGCTATCTTTGTGTTTAATAACCTTCAATGGGTTCTACATCCGTGAATTTGCCTATTTATTTTTTTCCTAGCTCAGCTGTAAATTTTTCATGTGCTGTAGCTGCAAGTTCCACAGTGACCAAAAAGGGCTGAAAAGTGGGAAATACACACTGGGGAGCAACTATACAGGGTTAAAAGGAATGGCTAGATTTATCATCCAGAGGAGGCCACCAAGATGATCAGAAGGATAGAGCACCTCCCCTGTGAGGAAAGTCTGAGAGAATTGGGATTGTTAGCCTGAAGAAGAGGCGGCTTCAGGGTGACCTAATTGTGGACTTCCAGTACTTGAAGGAAACCTACAGGAAAGATGGAAAGAGACTGTTTACAAGGGCCTGGAGTGACAGGACAGGGGGAAATGGCTTCAAACTGAAAGACAGTAGGTTTAGATGAGATATCAGGAAGAAGTTCTTCACTGCGGGGTAGACAGTTACTGGTATAGGTTGTTGAGAGAAGTTGTGGATGCCCCATCTCTGGAATAGTTCAAGTCCATGTTGGAAGTACCTTTTAGCAACTTGATCTATTGGAAGCTGTCCCTCCCCATGGCAGGTCATTAATAGATCTTATTTCAGTAATCTTCATCATACATGGCTGGCAGTGTCAAAAAATTCCAATGCAATGTGACAGTTTACAGTCTCATTCAATTGTAACCAGGTTACTCAATTGTAACCAGGGAGAGCACGAGTTCATATGCAAATCAGTATTACCCAATCAACATAAAAAATAAAAGTGGAAGATGTAGGAATCCTGTTACAGAGCAACACCAGCAACATTTAAGTGTCAACAGATCCGAAATCTAAATGCTAGTGCTAAAATAGCAGTTGAATTTTATTTTGAGAAATATACATAACCTCTAATCCTCAAAAACCCCGAACATCAAAACAGTCTCAAAACTGCAATTAAAATGCTGGCTCATTCATCTTGTTTTAGTCATTCTACCCCTTTAATTATATTTTGGAGGTACTCCGAGTGCCATTTCTCTACACGTTTTCTGCTATCTCCATCTGGAGTTTGTTTACCAGAACCTGCTGTATTTCTCCCAGGCTTGAGATTCCACTAAAATGGATTACTGATATATATTACAACATATGATATTTGCAGGCTTTACCTTCCCCTATGAATTTATCAGGGAGATAATAATGCAGAACCTTTCCTCAGAGTCCCTTTCAGTCTGTTCTTTCAGGTGCAAAGGAAACCACTCACAGACCATTGCAAAAGAAGGAAGTGTAAGCAGATATTGCAAAATCAATCTCAATTAATTATTTTTTAGTATTTTTAATGACATATCTAAAATGCACATATATCTATATAAATGTATTTGTATGAAATTTTACTCTTTGACTTACTGCTTGGACCACCCTATCAGGTATAATGGAAATATATCATTACTTCTGTGTAGCATTTCTACAGCAAGAACAAGTTTTTTACAAGCCTGGAGTTTAAGATGAGATTCTTTTTTGTCACTTCCACTTTCTTACTGATAAAAGAAATGGTCTTAGCAGTCTAAATAAATCCAAACTACAGCAGAAACTGATGAGGAAAACACTTTAGGATCCCCTTGTTAATTATTTTTATTGTATTGATCTCATGAGTTAAAGTAGAGTTTACTCATTTACTATTTATTTGAACTATGGAACTTCTCTGTAACCCCTTTTCCATTACTTTGGGATAATAAAGATATCATGCCTGTGTTTGGTCACTCTGTCCATATGAGTAATGTGGTGATGTGGGAAAGAGAATAGGGAAGAGAAAGTATGAGAGGAAGAAAGCAATAAGCAGACTATCTGAACCCTACCTTTATAAGCTTAAAAAGCCCAACCTCCATTAGAAAATGCAGGAATGGGTAAAAAAGCTGGGGGTGGAAAACATTCAAAAGAGTTGATTGAATACCAGATTTTTCCCAACATTAACCAGATAATTTAATATCACTATCAGAACTCAGATATCTCCACAAACACAAGCCTTCTTTATACACAAAAGAACATAAAATGAAGAAAGGAAAACCATTTTTCATGAGCTCTTCGATTCTTTTTTTCTATTTTTTGATCCTACAATCACATTTTGTCATTTTCTGAGTACCTTTTTCTGTTATTTTTAATAAAGTATTTTCATTAAAACATAAACAAGTAATTTTTAGCCGCAAGTCCAACTGTCAGGAAAAATTAACCTGCCATTCTCTTAGGATCTTACCATCCATGATAAATTGCAAATACATGCCACAACCAAGTCAGTAATGATACACTTTGACAATCTATGCATCAGTTCCCACAGCATACTGTACTTTGGTTGCTTACAGAGGTATTAGTGTTCTTTCCTGAGGTGTAATTGTAAAATAAATAAACAAGCATTATCACGTTGTGTGACGTATCAGTAGTTAGAACGTGTCTGCTGGGTTGTTTCCTGAAAAGTGTGTCTGGGTGATAGAGCTACAAATCTTTACATGGGAAATATGACTGTGGTCGTTAAAAAATCCTCTGGGCTGTTTCAGTTTTCGTAGAACTTGTTGCCAGCTTCATACAAATGACAGATTCTACCCTTTCCTCACAGTTTTCCCACCAGGTAAGTCATACCTCACACTCTCTACAGGCCTTCTGAGTAACGTCTTAACTCATGACTAACAGCTCCCAGCTCCAGTGTAATAAAACACAGTGTGATTTGTCAATATGCAGATTTTTTTCTCTACGTTAGGAACCTAAATCTATAGCTTATGTGCATCACAGATCATGTTCCATCACTGAAATAAGTGACTTGCACTTACCTGAGGGCTACAGAGCCAGAAGCACATAAAGTCAAGGACATTGCATTGGAAATGTCTTGACACTTACAGTGCTTTTCCTTTAACTCAGTAGGTTTTTCTATATTTTAAGTGAATAAAAAAAGTCTCCTGGGACTCCACTGTGTCATAGTCTATCAGAACAAAGGAATTTTTACAGGCCAAAATCAGCAAAGCTTCTTAGAGTAATGAGTTCTCACTGGAAGGTGGCACAAAATGGCCTTCAGCAAAGCAGAGTTACTCAGGAAATAATAGATTGAACTCCAAACTACCTGAACACCAAATGAGAAAATGCAGAGCAGTGCTACATGCAAAATACGAATGTAAGATATGTCTTGATATATCAGAACCATGGGCTAGATATTTTTTGTCCTCAGCTGGCATTAGGAGATGCTATTTAGAAATATGCAGAGGGTGTAAAAACGATCATCATCTGCTGTCTATTCTCCTCATTCTCCCTTGGCAACCATAATTGTGGCATGTTTCTGCCTAATCCTGTTAGTATTCATTTCTGGACCTACTGTCCAGGAATTAATCTAATCCTTTGAACCTACTGATGATGTCTCCCCACACAATTTCCTGTGGCAGAAAGTCTCACAGCTTGATTTTCTGCTGTGTAAACTGTCTCAAATCAATCTCAATAGTTTCA
Organism: Pipra filicauda; assembly: GCF_003945595.2. Taxonomy (NCBI): domain Eukaryota; kingdom Metazoa; phylum Chordata; class Aves; order Passeriformes; family Pipridae; genus Pipra; species Pipra filicauda. The sequence continues at coordinate 65,771 of NW_024104542.1, forward strand.
CCAAGTGCTTCTTAGTTTTTTTGTTGTGGGTCTTGAAAACGAAATTCACATCCAGTTTATATGCTGCCTCATGACTTTGCAAACTCCTGGGACTTGCCTCTTTGGAGGTTTCACTGTGCCTACCCTGTCCTGATGATCTAGTATTTCCTTTTACAGAAGTCATATTATCATTTTCCCAACAGACCATGTCTACATGCACTCTGTTTTCTTAATTCATATGACGCATCTCACCTGTGAGAGAAGCCAGACTCACTGCTCTGTGGTTCCCAGGACCCTCTTTAGAGCTCAGAAGTGGCAAGATTTACACAAAGAGCCTCTTAAACCTACAGCAATAAGAACACTGCCAAAAAAATCTTCACAACTGAAACAAACAGACATCCCTCTACATTCAACATGACCAAGCACAAACTTCTATGCCCTTCGTTGAATAGGCATGAACAGAGCATGTGCTTAAACTGCCAAAAAAGAGCAGAGACAAGTATTGCCAGAAGCAGAAGAGCAGAAGAAGCTCTACTAGTTCTTCTAGAACCTTCTATTAGCTCTCTACTAGCTCTATATTCTCTTGGCACAACAACCAAGCCCCAAGTTCCAGCAGTGACTATAATAAGAGTTATTACCCCCTACAGTGCCCCAAAATGGCCTATTATTTACCGCACCTCAAAATTCCTGTAGAAAACTCATTCCAAGCAAATGTCAGAGTGTTCCTGTGGAAAGGAGTACTCGGTGAGGTTAAAGCCTCTGAGAACTTGGCATCACAACAATTAGTTTGTACAAACTGTTCATCAGGAGAAATGGTCAGACACGTGTCCATTTTTGTCCAGAACATGAAAATGGGGAGGAAACCTCTGTGCATAATTAGCTGGCATTTTCTGTACTGTGTATAGTACATATAAAGATGAACTCACCACTCTTGTGGTCCTCAGTGGGACACATGCACAGTGACCAGGGACTTCTGTTATGTGGTGACACGTCCCATTAATTTTTAATGCTCTTGATTTTAATAATAATTTTAAAAAAATATTACAAGGGTCAATGCCAGTCCTGCTGAGCTAGGAAATCTGGTTTGAAATACCATCCCTAAGAATCAGGCTGAAATTTTACCCACGATCTCTTAACTTGCATTCTGTCATCAAATGGTTTAGCTTGACCTAAAATGGGTTGCTGTGAATCAAACACCAGACTAAGTAAATATGAGAACTTCCAAAAACTATTTAATGTAGGTTTGTATCATCAGAAAAATATACTGTTTTAATCCATGACTCCTGCCTAGTCTACTACTGATGAAAGATTCACTAAATTATCTTCATAAAGGTCAAAGTGCTAATTAGGAAATTCTCTTCAGTGATAGATCAGAGATGTGGAACAAATGATTAGATCAGCTTTTTCTAGAGTTATGTTATCCTTCTCTTGAACTGAAAAACATAATAAACTTCAAAGTAAAAGATGAATTTTCTATATTAAATTTTTACTCTCTTTTTAATTGTATAGAAAATTGTCTTGGAAGGTTTGAGTTTACATGAATTACATTTTAGTTAAAATGTACATTTTTATGTACATTTTTACTCATACCATTAATATTTGCTTATCAGCAGCCATGCAATAATTGGTTATAAAATAATTTAAGAGATATCCTTCAAGTTAGTAAGTGTACTAATAATCTCAGCTACATTCATTTAAATAAAATGCATCTTTCTAAGCTACAAAGAATTGAAATATAGCAATATATGAAGAGCAAGCAAAAAATATAAAGTCATTTAAATGACAAAATATGATTTCCCTGTTCAATCAGACTTTTAGGAGTGAAGAATCAGCCAAGAATTTACGGATATAATGATCCATCTATTTTCCTAAAACAAACAATAATTAAGAAAACACTTGTAATACTATCATTAGTCATTCTTATTTGCCACACTACTGTAAGTTTTGTCGTATATATTGAAGATGTGTACTATTAGACAAAAAATAATCCTCTTGAATTCCAAAACTACAGAACACTCATAGTAAACACCATAAACATCCTTGGCTTAATTGCAACACCATTCAATACAAACTTCTATTATAACATCCTTTTCAGCAAAATGGAGTGGAAGTAAAAGCAGGTTTTTATACTGATAGTTCCCAAATCAACTTCAGGATCAAAATGGAACTATTTATATCCACTAGAAAATTGCCAGGAGCTATAGGGATGTTGTGCACCTAGCTAATGTGCTTCTGATGACAGACAGTGTGATAAAAACTTCCCAAGAGGTTTCTATAATTAGTACAGGATTAAATTGTCCAGATATGTTACAAAAAAAAAGAAGATGTGCCCAAATCTTGAAGTCAAACTATGATGTTGCCTGGACTCTGCAGTCATAGGCTCATCTATCATCAGTAGAGAATTTACTCAAATCCTCATTTTTCAGTTCTCCCAGATATGATGAGATGTCCAGGTATTAATTCAGTTGATAATGAAAGATGATTAATTCATGTTTCTTAATAATTGCAGGATGTAGAGTCAAAAGATGTATTCATACAGACTTCACAGGTTTGGTCTTTTATGTAGATATAGAAAACACGTAAATTTCCCAACATTTTTATTGAACAGATACATGCTTTCCCTGGCATCTGAGACAAATGAAAAATTGAAAATCTTAATGAAACTTCCTTGTAATTGTTTTTCTTAATGGGGTGGTATTGGTTAATGTCTGGTTTGGACTATGTGAAATGAAATGTGAGTATTTAGCAAATATATTTCTGGGCTTGTATTTGAATCATAGAATCCTTTAGGTTGGAAAAGACCTTTATGCTCATGGAGTCCAATGGTTAACCCAACACCACCAAGTCTGCCACAAAACCGTGTCCCTAAGTGTCATGTCTACAGAGCTTGTAAATATCTTCAGGGCTAAATTAACAAAAAATCTCGCAAGAGAATATTCCTACCTTATTCTGATTGATAATACTTTCTTGATAGCATATCACCACTAAAGAGATATGATCATTAATCAAAGAAAGATAATAGTCAAAAAATCCAGTCACAGAAGAAATGTCTACACTCAACAGTTAATACGTTGAGAATATGTCTGGGTTTAGTGTATTTCAGTATGTACAATGTATTTTATTTAATCTCTGTGAAGGTCATGACTCCGAATGCTTATTATTACAGCTGTTCCCAGGAAGAAGTGACACATTTACCACGTGCCCAGGATGAGGACAATGCATAGCCCAGTTTCCTGGGAGCCAAGGTCCAGCTTCATGAAGCATTGCTGTGATTTTGGCCCAGCTAATTGAAAAAACCACACTGTTAAGCTGTGATATGTTACATAAAACTAAAGATAAGGCTGCGTAACCTGTTATTTAACCTCTAAATCTATGTAGACAAAATAGGATTAAACTTAACTCGTTTCAAAAAAGTAGCAGAATCTTTACTTACCTTAAAATGTATAGAAACCATTTAATAGATACACTGTGTAGCCTAAAACATAAAACTGATGGCAAGACGTAAACTCCCAGGCATTATATCACCAGCCCAGTGCAGAAGCAGTTTTATGAACGGAACATTGAGCAGAAGCGCGTCACAACCGTGCCAAAGAAATGATCTCTGAGAAGATTTAAAAATGCTGGAGTAGAAATATTAAACATAAAAAAAAAAGCCAGGCAAACATTCTAGATAAGACAGGTTGTACTAACTGCTCATGTTTGCCATAGCTACTCATGTGTTTTCTAAGCCAAATATGAGGTGCCCCCAGTGTAATAGGACTTCCTCTCAAAAACTCACACTTCTATAACCTAAATAAATTCTTTCCCCTCATTCTGTCAAAATGAATGTCTTGGGGCCTAGAAATTCAGTCTTTAATGACTAGTGCTGTCAGACATTGATAGCAAATATTTGCTAGATGGATGGGAAACATCAATATGATTTCATTGGAACCAATCAAGAAAAGAACAGAATCTGGTTTTGATGGTCCTGAAGCTTTCTAGACATCTACAGAAAAAAAGAAACCAGAGACCAAAACCATCCATTGATTGTGCAGCAGGTGTATGACAAGGTAACTCCTGATATGCTCTTTTGCTGACCGTTTAATCTATAGGATCACAGTTTCCTTCCCTTGGAAATCAAAACATCATGGAAAATACTGTATATGTTCAGAGTCAGGATTCAATTATAGAGAAACTGCCCTACCACCAGTAACACTCCCAGACCCCACTGCTGAGAGAGACAGAGAATACTATCTGCTTCTGGATATGTTACACAGTGTTCAGCTAGCTTAGCTTTGATCATCTAAATCCTGTTAAACTTAGATACCTTGAATAGCCTAAACATTACATGTAACCACCAGGCACCTCCCCATTACAGTTTTGGAACCTGAGAAAAGATTTACAGCCAAAAATTACCTAAAAGACCCTGTCTACCAGGTTGAACTCAAAATTCAGGGGTGGCACCAACCATGAAACAATACACCGCAATGTTCTTAAAAAAACTTGAGAATGACACTGAGTCAGACAAAGGGTCTATCCAGTTCTGTGTAATTCCCCAGTAAATCCTAAGAAGGAATGCCAAGGGAAGAACAGGTGGAGGCAGGGATATCTGATATTTCTGTTAAAAATGTTCTCTACCTCCAATTGTTTTCATTTTAGTAAGTTCTCCCAGGCCAGGAGCAGTCTTTCTCACTTAGAAAGTCTCTGTGGATTACATGTACTTGTCCAGTCTTATGTGCAATTTTCATTAATTTAAGCAGCCATGTTATGCTGTTGTAATGAGTTGCACAGAGTTGTTCTCTGCTACATGGAGAAAAACTTCTTTTATATTTTGAATCAGCTCTGACTATTTTCTTTTGAGTCTCACTGCTTGCATTGAAGGGAATGTGAACAATTAATGCCCATTTTCTAATGCCACTTATGATTTTGTAGACCTTTGTCTTATCCACTGTAATACCAAGTCCCCTCTTTTATAGCCCATGCCTACTCAATCTTTCCTCATACATTCTTTACCTTTGTTCGTGTATCTTTGCCTGCTTTCTCTGAACTGAATTTTTCAGTTCAATTATTCTCCCTGAGGTGAAGCATTCTGAATATGGAGAATTCCCACACTTTCACACACGTTCCTGGTAGACAAACTAGGAATTCTACAATGTATTGATAACATTCTCTGTATTTCTTTTTGTGAAGCCTTGCTAAGTCATAATATTTGATTTTGTCTTTTGTCTGCTACTATGCATTGAGCTGACATTTTCACAGAATTTTATTCCACTACATCCAGATCTTGCTTCTGAGTAGTAACTGGCAGCTTAAAGCTTTTGATATCATTCATATGTAAAATCAGGATTGGTCTTCCCTTGTGTATCACATTTATACATACAGAATTTCATCTGCCATTTATTGCCCAGCCACTCAGTATTATAAGATGTCTTGCCAATCTTTCATAGTCAGCACTTGTCCTTAGACTCTTCAGTAACTTAATATCATCAGCAATTGTTGTCGCTTTGGTACTTACCTCTTTTCCTGACTATTTATGCATTTGTTCTACCACAAACCCCTTTGGAAATCTGATAGTGATATTACTCAGTTATGAGACATGCATTTTATTCCTACTGCTTCTATCTGCTGCATGAAAAATATTTAACAAATCAAGGGAAGAAAAAGGAGGAATAGCTGAATGATAGGAATATATTTGGAAACCTAAAAAACATGACTTTTGCTTCCATGGGAAGTATTATTTCTGGTTCTATGGGTCTGATTGAAAATGCTGAAAAGATTTATATAAAATCATGCGTTTCTAGTGCTAAAAAGACTTCTGAAACATATGGCAACATGGAAACTCCATGTTGTTTCTGTAGCACTGGAAACATCAAAAATCTCAGGTGTAGTCAGCACTTAAGCAATCTGATCTGTCTCAGATGAGTGCTGTAAAAGTATGAGGGCTTTTTGCATGAACTCTGGTGTCTCAAATATACAGCTGTATACAAAAAATTTAAAACTCTTCCTATACCTACGTAATCTTAATGCCTCATAAAAAAAATGCCCCAGAGCAAAAGTAAATTAGCAGCTACCAAGGTTGCCTAAACAGAGATGCTTACAACTGATTGCATTAAATTAACTGTTTAATTGAACACATTTGCCTGATTGAGTAAAACAACAATTATGTCAATGTTTTTTTCTAATTGTGTTAGTTTCCACCTTTGGTTCACTGCCCTTTCTTGAGCTTTCTATAGCTGATGCTAATGATTCATTTTGTTGCTCATGAAGCTGTGATAACAAGCAGATGAATTGATTTTCATATTGTTGTCCACACAGATTGAGAAGCAAAATGGACCTCCTTATTTCCTGTCAACCTCAAAGCTGTTAAAAATGGGCATTGTCATCCCTCCCACTTTTATATGTGGGCATAAGAACAATAAGGAAATGCTACACAGGTTGTAGAGGAACAATTTTCACCCATTTTGAAGAGCTTGGAAGGCACTCAGATCAGTGGAAGTAATTTTCTTGTGCTTTAGACTATACCTTTTTTGTAAATTATTTTATTCAGTTTCCACTGGGATGAAAGAAAGAGCTCTTAACAAATTTTTAGGGAAAAAAAGAGGAGGAGGAGGGAAGGAAGATACTTTATGCTACTTATTCTGTTTGTTCTGCCAGAGTCCTGATGAAACAGGGTGGGAGTCAAATTTTGGTCTTCACAGCAGGAACTAAACTACATATTTTCTCATATTCTAAGCAACTTATAAGCTATAAGTAACTACCGGGTAATTACTAGTCTGCAGAGAGTAAAGAGAGATCTTTTTCTCTCTCCCACTGGAAAGAGTCCCACTCAGACAATTTAATTAGTGACATTTGATATATTTCATTAAGTATATATAAATTAAGACAAATATTTTTACTCCATAGTTCAGACACATGAATAGCTGCATCAGAGGTTTAATACCAAAGTTCAGTTCTCTCTTCCTATGTTTATTTAATTAGCATACAGAGAAGCAGATTTGTTTCTTACACACTAGGACAGTTCCTCTCTCTTGCCATCTTTAAAGAGACCAGCTGACCTTTCTCTCTCTTTTCTTGAAAAGAAATTCTCTCTGAAGTTCTGTTTGTAAAAGTGATATTTACGAGGAACAAAAAAAATTTTTTCCGACGTTACATGTGATGAAAATGCTTTAAGTGAGAAAATTTCAAACCAGTTCTCTTTTTCTGTAACCTGTGCCAAATAACAGAGTTGTCATTCACAACAACTTCTTGTGTCTTTGTGGAAAAAAGAAGATAATATCCATTCAGAATGTCCCTGCCACCCCACAAAAGCCAGTAAAGCAGTTACTTCCCATAATTAAGTAAATCCTGGTTTTGAATCAAAACTCAGAAAAGTCAGTCAGTAGTCAGACTGAAAATGTAGACACAAATAATTTTTGAAACAGGTAGCTTTTTCTTAACAGTTCATGTTTATTAACATGTGATTTATTTGTTTGTATTTCACTTTTTTGCCATGGAAAATTGAATGTTTTTTAAGCTATGTATCAATATATATTGCTCTGTTTGTAAACCACAAGTTCTGTAATGTTCTTTCTTCTCCTACTGATTATGTTACCTCCCACATTGGTGATGGAATTGATTTACATTTATTATACTGAGATTTTTCTGGCACGTAATGTTCTAAATAAATAAGCAAAGTCAATAACTCATGCCATTGCTGCAAATGTACTATTAAAAGTGAGCCAGTTCCCTGCCTTAATCTACAATATAGAACAAATGAAAAATTATTAAAATTATGCTCAGGGCAATATAAATTACTTGTTCATCATGTGACAAAGAAATCCTGTTTAAAATTTGAGGGGTTTAATGAAACACATTAGTAATTCAGCTGAAAGCTCTTCTCTGCACTATTTCTGCTGTTCTCCTTTCCCTTTGTGACACAGCTCAGGACCTGAGACAGGGAGACACACGGTTTTCCAGGTTTCTTGGTGAAACACCATTTTTGCTCATTTATTTATTTATTTTCTTAATGAAATTCAGAAAACTGTTCAAGAAAACTGACAGGTATTTATCAACCCATGCAAAATCAGAAGTAAAAAAAAAAAAACACAAACCAACACAAAAACACCAAAAAAACCCAACATCCCTCAAACCTGCTTACTTCCATGTTTTTATGTTATCAAACTGCCCACATCTCAGCTCTTCTCCAGCTGATGACACACAGAATGACTAATCCTTTTCTCACATGATTTTATTCTTCACTTGGTTTTCAGATTCACAGACCTTTCTACTGAAAGACTGATATATGAATTTTTTTCTCCTTTTCAATCTAGTGATATAGTGGCTTATTTTTAACTAGTTGCAGGGACCATGCACTACTCTTTTGCTTTAAGCCAAGTAATGAGTATGTTCTGAAAATCAGAGGCATTTCAGGGTCTTATGTTAAGTGTACAAAGACTGAAACAAGTATAAGATGTTGAATAGGTCCGAACACTGAAGGAAAATCTGATCTTGGTAAATATATAGAGTGCTCAGTGTAAGAGTAAAAAGAGCCAGTAAGGCTATTCAAACCTCTGTATTTAAAATAACATATATTATTATCCCGTGTTGGAAATTTTTTAACTTATTTCCGTCAAAATGTTTGGAAACATTTTTAAATTTGTGTTTCATTTGTTCCAAATGTGTAAAAAAATTCTGGTTTTCTGTACATAGCTCTTCCAGGTTTCAGACTGCAATGAAGGCTTTGTATTTGCATAAAAAGGAGAAAGATGCAATGAGTCCCTGCAAACAGATTTCAGAAAGTCATATTAAAAAGATGTAAGTACATGTATCCATATATATGCTAAGTTATCCTGTGCTCTGGTTACCCACTTTTGACTCAATTTCTGGTTTATTTCTCATCAACAACAGGAGGCTCAAATATAAGAGGTAAATATTGTACTCTTCTTTTTGATGCTTTGTGCAGGTGAGACAATTTTGGCCCTCAAAAACCAGGAGTTGCCTCTCTCAAAAATAAAATAAAAAAAAAAAGTTCCCAATATTTTTCTCTTTTTTTTTTTCTTTCCGCCCCTCCCCCCCCCCCCCCCCCCCCCCCCAATTTCCTCATCCATGACAGTAAGAATCTTGCCTAAAATCCTCTCTCTTACTAGTTCCTGACCACCATTCCAACAGCAGAATTTTTCTGCTCCAGTGGTACCTCCCCAGCTGGAGGCTGTCAGCCAAGAGAATATTACTGGCTTGTCTGACGTGGGTTTTACATTCTGTTCAAAGTATCTGTAATTTTACATTGTTGGATCCAATCAGGATGAGAAGACAGGTTGAGACAACATGTCTGAGGGTCAGACAGAAATTCCAGTATAGGATATAGACAAATATTAGCTTCTTCAAAGGCCAGAGTAACAGCTAATAAACCTGAGCTACTGAAATCCTTTAGAAAGCAGTTCATTCCATAGACCTTTCTGTCAGTGCCAGCAAGCCTGAATAAAAATGTAGATGCCTGTAGATGGCTTTACAAGGAAAGCAATACATTTTCTGAGTTACATCTTCCCAGCACTTAATGCAAGGAAACAGGCTCTGTACAGCCTTTTCTCCCATTTTTCCACTGCATCATTTTACTGGATAGTATTCAAAATAACAAATTCTATACTTTGTTTCCTGATAGCCTGTGCTTTTGCACCTTACATGGATAATATTGATGCTAAGATGACTGATAGTCCTGAAAAGTCTCTGCAAATATATATATATATTTTAATTTGTGTTGTTGATGTTCTAGCTGAACATCATAGCTGAAAGGCTTTGGAAAGTAAAATAGTTTCTAATTTGTGAAATGTCAAGGTGGAGGATTCACTGGGCTCTCTCTTGATGGTTCCTCAGGTAATCATTCTAATTTTTAAAGGGAAGAAATGAACCCAAAACAAAGGAAGACTGCCATGCCCCTCCAGTAGAACATACTACTGCACTACATATATTCTATCTTCAAATACAGATTCATAAAATTTATTATTCTTATAAAAAATCAAAACCAAAAATGACACATTTTAATTTTGTTTAAAAATTTTTTAAAAAATCACATTATGGAGGAAAAAAATAGTAAAATTTAAATGTTACCTTCTTTGATCCTTCCTCAATGACTCAATGTGATACTCGAGGGTATCACATTGTCTTTATTTCAGTTCCAATGCAAATCACAGCAGAAATGGAAGGTGTAGCAGTACTTCTCTTTTGCTAAGGTGAAAAATTGTGGCCTCATATAAACACTTATCATATGGCTCTGCAAATTTATCTTTTTCTTCAGGTTTTTGGATTTCTCTTTTTAAAAGCAGGTGGTCATTCAGAAAGAGGCTGGACATGACCCGGCCATGTGCACTGGGAGTGAGAAACCCCCCATGTCCTGGGCTGCATCCAAAGCAGTGTGGGCAGCAGGGGAGGGAGGGGATTCTGCCCCTCTGCTCTGCTCTGCTGAGACCCCACCTGCAGTGCTGCCTCCAGCTCTGGGGTCCCCAGCACAGCAAGGACATGGACCTGTTGGAGCAAGTCCAGAGGAGACCACCAAGATGATCAAAGGGATGGAGCACCTCTGCTATGAGGAAAGGGTGAGAGAACTGGGATTATTCAGCCTGGAAAAGAGAAGGCTTTGGGGTGACCTAATTACAGCCTTCCAGTACCTGAAGGAAGCCTATGGAAAAGATGGAGAGAGACTATTTACAAGGGCCTGTAGTGACACGACAAGGGGGAATGTCTTCAAATTGAAAGAATTTAGATTAGATGTTAGAAAGAAATTCTTCCCTGTGAGGGTGCTGAGGCACTGGAACAGGTTTCCCAGAGAAGCTGTGGATGCCCCATCCCTGGCAGTGTTCAAGGCTGGGTTGGATGGAGCTCTGAGAAACCTAGGATAGTGGAAGGCATCTCTGACTATGGCATGGGGGTTGAAATGAGATGATCTTTAATGTCTCTTCCAACCCAAGCCATTCTATGACTCTATGATTCTCTAACATATGTATCTTAGAACACCTATCCTCTAAAAATCATACAAGATTATAAGATTTTATATAAGTTTATTTTTACAGACATTTTCTGTTGTAGACTACCTAGATATATTTGCATTTCAACTTCAGTTCTTATCATTCTAGTTTTTAAAAACAGATCTTTTAATAATGCAAAATGTGTTGACTTTGTAATTACTGTACAATTTTTCCTATTAGAGCTACCCAGGTTTGCAAACTCTTGTATGAGGTGTCCTTACAATTTGGGAAAGCTCACCGTGATTCTTACAATTTTCAGTCATGTAAATAACTTGCATAGTGTACCAAAAATGGCTTATATGGTTATTTCGTTATATAGACATATACCTATACAATTTTTTTTCTCATTTACTTTCTGAGCACTCCCTGAGAATGTCACTATGTTTTTCAGAAGGGAAATTGTCCCGGGAAAAATTTCCTCAGAGTTATTTTTATGTCACAATAAACAAAATATATCTGTGTTTACTTCACAAATTGAAAAGTAGAAATACCATCTCTTTGCATTTGGTGAGCAAGTGACCAACTGTTAGTAGTGACAAAACATCAGACTTACTATCCAAGCTATGTACTACCATATGAAGTAACACTTAATCCTTAATCAATGAGCCGTAAAATTGTTAGGCTGTTTCCAAAGTTATCTTAGTCTGCAGTTGTCTTACTACCTTCCCTTTCCCTCATTTCCTCTTTGCAGACACTTGTATCTCTCACTGATCTCTTCCTCAGTCTTCTTCATTACGTACTGCATTCCCCTACTCATTGTGTGCATTATTTGTTGCTCTTCCAGACTTCCTTTGCAAAATAGCTAATCCACATATTGAAAATTTCTCCAGAAATACTTATTTAAAATACATGAACTTTTACTTCACATATATGCAGGCTTCCCTGCTCAAAAACCCTTTCCATGCCCCATATATAGTCTTTTCAAACATAAATACACCTATATTTGTCTACAGAGAGAAAATATATAAATTACTTCTGATGAGCATGGCTTGCAAGAATTTCTAATTTGCAAGAAATTTTAAAAGCTTACTTTCTTTCTAACGCAGAGAAACAGTTTCACTTTACTCACCAGTTTCTCCTAGTCACTGGCTTTCTAAACCTCAAGTACTTTAGGAAATGTACTGCAAAAATACCTGTTTCCAAAACAGATTGCATTTAGCATGCTATTCCTCCTCTTTCCTCTCTGTTCCATGAGATCTTTCCCATATTGTTGCAGCACCAGCCCATTATGATTCCAAGCAGTTCTGAGGACATGAGACAGATAACTTTTGTAATACAGTGCAGTATCTTTTTTAAGATCAGCTGGAGGAAAAACAAACAAGTTTCTGAGCACAAAGGTAATTGTCGGCTTTTCAGATGAAATTTTTCCTATGAGCATTTTCTTATGATATTTAGAGTCCTTACTGAAATCTCTGTATCTTCTGCATTAAATAGAAATTTAAGAATGTCTGTACCAGACCGTTGTATGTTACATTTACTTCTGGATCAAGTAATTTTTTTAAATAAAGAAGAACAAACAGGTTATCATAACCTATATATTGAATACTATAAATGTACCAGATCCTGTTTGTTTGGGGTTTCATTCTTCCTTCTCTAGGTTTCACATTTTCATTTCATGTCCTACAATGTGTAAAAAGGCATTTGTGGTGAAACAGTGCTTTTACATCCTCTATAGAGTTCTATGTTTTCTTCAGAGTTGTCTGTGAACTTCCCATTTCCTCGGTTGAATCAATCACCCAAGACTCCTTCCTTTCTTGACTTCCTCTTCTTTACTCAGTACTTTGGACTAAAATAACAATACAGTAAAAAATTACAAGATCAATAGCCTTCTGTAGCATTCTCTCTAAGTAGTTTGGAGTTAGAGACCTTTAGTCCAGTCACACTTCATGGTGAAATCTATTCTCAGCTTTCAAAACTAAATGAGAGGCTGAATTCTTGCCTATATATATTATGCGTTATCTAACTGGGATTATCTAGTTGTCCAAAGTGACCCCAGTACCTCCCCTCGTTCTATTTGGAAAAAAATCTTTAGGGAAAATTATCTTAATGATGCAAATCTATTGTAATCTTAATTATAGGTGGGTATCACTTCTTGCAAGAGATAAGGCGAGAATGTGTTTACAGATTACTGACAATTAACACCTTACTATCAATTCACATTATTCAGGAAAAGACCTCAGGCTGAGGCTTACACCCTGTAGTGAGCTATTTCTCACACAAAACCAGATTATTATTTCAGTATTTATCATCATCCTATGGTTTATATTTGCTGCTTTATTAAATCATAGTGCAGGATCCTAATATAGAGGCTCATTGAGCTTCCCTTTAGGTTTTTGTTGTTAGGTAAAACATTGAAATAGTTAATAACAATGTCAGTGTCTTGTTCTGTTTCTAAGAAAATAAGATAGCACAGCAGCAATGCTTTACTCGTCACTGTAATAAAAGGAAACTTTATGAACATTCACTATGACTCAAGCAGGACTTCAAATCATCATTTGTGGATTAAATCTGAAGGAGCTGTGGAGACAAATGTCTGCTGGTTCAGACAAAGGACTGTAGCCATATAAAGGTTTTAGACGAGAACAATGCACAGTTCCCACCTGCAATGGTACTTTGTGCTGCTTTCTTCTGTTACTTTTATTCCTGTTTTATTTTGTAACACTAGTAACTAAACCTATGAGCTGCTCATGACAGTGTAATCAAGGTTCGTTTTAATATTGTTACTGGTCTTTTTAGTTACGTTGATTGCAAAACACAGGTACTCATCCTAGACATGTAACTCATGTATCACTCAAGGAAGGCTTAAAATTATTAACATATACTCAGTGCAGTTATCAGAACCTCTGCTGGGATCCACTGAGGTAACAGCATCGCTAGCAGGCAGCAGGTTTGTTTCCTGACAGTCGATGGTGCCAAAACTTTAGGACTGTTCTGGGACACTGCCAGACAAAGGAATTTAATGGGTTTACTGTGCTCTTCTAAGTAGTCCGAAAACTAGCTCAACATGCTGGAGGAAGGAAGTCAGAAAAAGTTCAGGATTAAAATACTCCTAGGCAGATGAATAAATTCATACACAGCTATTAAAACCACAAATTTTCCTGAGGAAAGTCAGCAAGAAAAGAAAGCACATGCCACAGGAACCCATGGGATCATGAACAAAATGCTAAGACTGTCAGATTCATTCTTATAATCGTAACACCTCAGGTAAGACAGAGACTCATAAATATTGATATTTTAAAATTATTCTTTCTCTGGTTTGTTTTTTTTCTATTTTCCTAGTGTTAAATATATTGTCAAGACAGCTGTCAGTCAGTATACCACTACTCACAGTTATCCCAAGGGATAAAGCACAGATTCCTAAAATACTCACCAGCTTGAGGAAGCAAACAATTGGTTCAGATGGGCAGGTGTTCAAGAACTGCAGCGTGAAAGAACAAATCACAAAATTTCACTCCAGCAAAAGGACAAAAGTATGATTAAGACCATAAAAGTGACAAAAAAAATAATTGAATGAAAACTAAAAAATACAATGGGATTTCATTAGCCTTCTTCCAATCACACCACCTGACAACTGCTTTCTCTTTCTTACCTGTGTCACATATGTTTGCAAAGTTAAGTAAAGAGAAGGTAAAATGTATTACTAATTTTCATTATTGGCATGCCTATTAAAACAATAGTAGTATATAAAATGTAAATATAGCCTGTTTCCCCTGTATTACACTTTCTTTATCAGCTTAGGTGCTTTCAATTTTACTCATGGATCTCAACAGATTCAGAACTCACTCAATGAAGTGCAGAATAATGAATTATGTTAACAATTATGTTAACAATTAACTGAAAGTTCTATGTCTGTGCATGTGCATGTGTGAATTACATGTATGAATGTTCTGTTCAATAATAAGCAAAGAATCTTCTTTGTCATATATGAACATATAGAGTAGCTGTTACAGCTGTTACTTCCCTTCAAAATTTCCCTCAAAAGCTTTTATTTTTCTTACTGAGAAAGACGAAAAAGATCCTTGCTGGATCACTAACTGAACACAGAAAAAGATGCGTGGACATTGGAACTACAATTGGATACATTACACTTATAGAAAAAATGGAGAAAGTTAAAAGTTCCACATCAATTATTGAAAAACTGTGCTTAGTTGACAGAGCAGTAGTAAAGTTATGTTCCTTTAGAATTTAGTAGTACATTCTTATACTGGTTTTGACTGGGAAAGATAATTTTCTTCATAGCAGATGGTATGGGGCTGTGTTTTGGATTCATACTGAA
This sequence comes from Pipra filicauda, assembly GCF_003945595.2. NCBI lineage: Eukaryota > Metazoa > Chordata > Aves > Passeriformes > Pipridae > Pipra > Pipra filicauda. The sequence continues at coordinate 81,002 of NW_024104542.1, forward strand.
AACAGCAGTGATAACACAGGGATGTTTTTGTTATCACTAAGCAGGGCTTGCACAGAGCCAAGGCCTTTTCTACCCGTTATCCCCCTCTGCCAGTGAATGGTCTGGGCGAGTGCACAGGGATTTGGGAGGGGACACAGCCAGGACAGCTGACCCCAACTGACCAAAGGGATATCCCACACCATATGACATCATGCTCCACATAAAGAACTGGTGAAAAAAAAAAGAAGGAAAGGGGAATGCTCGGCGTATTGGTGTTTGTCTTACCGAATCACTGCTCTGTAAAATGGGGCCCTGCTCTCTTGGTAAGGGCTGAACACCTCCCTGCTCCTGGGAATCAATGAATGAATTCCTTGTGTTACTTGTGTGCATGGTTTTTACTTTCCCTATTAAACTGTCTTTATGTCAGTCCACAAGTTTTCTAGCTTTTACCCTCCCACTTCCATCCCACCAGGAGGAGTGAGTGAGTAGCTGGGTGGGGCTGAGCTGCCTGCTGGCTTTAAACCATGACAGCTGCCCTGTAAAGCAATGATACTATAAACCCAGACCACATTTTAGTCAGACTGACAATCTGAGAGCTGGAGACTTTGATACAGATAGGGGTTTCCTCTCTTTAAAAAAAGAAAAAAAGTTGTCTCTAAAGCTGTGTAACCAGAAAAACAAGCAGCTGAGACATGTTTGGAGGGCCAAGTGCTTAGTCTTTCAAGAACAGCTGGTGTAAAAGTAAAGTAAAAAGAAAGGAAGAAAATATCAATTTTATGTACTTCACCAATCTGTAACCTAGAAAAATTAAATATTTGGTCTGTCAAGTTCCTGTGGGACTACAGTACTTATTATATGTCTGCAAACCAAAGGAAACACTTGAACACAGTTTGTTTCTATCCCTTGTGTCATCTCAAATAACATAGGAATCAGAACTGCATCACATTTGTTTATCTCCTGGTTTTGGGGCTATGGGAAGGGAGGGGTTTTGCAGTTTGGGAGCTGAGGAGGGTGGGATGCAATTACCTTGCAGAAAATCTGCAAACACCTCATCCAATGCTGCAATACACCACTTTTCTAAAGAGAGGCATGTTTCAGAGGCAGGAGGTCAGCTTTAAGACAAAGCAATACTCAGCTTGCCACTGTACAGCACTGAGTGCAAAAGTATGTGACATAGATAGACTACCAGAAATCTTAGCTGAGTAAAAAAGTATAGATAACTGTGAACTACTATGTCATAAGTGGAAATTTTTAAACATTAGATGCAGAAAGAAAGTGAATACATAGAACCTGTGTATAACCTAAGTCTGAAGAGCTAACCGTACCACGGAAAAAAAAAAAAAAAGAAAAAAAAAGGCAAAGAGTCAGAAGATGGGGTAATGAGAAAATGGAATTCAAACTCAGTTTTTGATCACTTTGAGTACTACCAAATGAAGTATACATTAGACCTTTCTGAGCTATGATTTAAGTAAGATATAACTAGCAGTTATATTTGTAGAGAAAACCTTAAAGGTTTTATTGTTATGGACAGATACATGCTATGGCAAAATAGGAATTATACCTACAAAGAGAGAATAGAATGGAACGCTGAGTAAACTCTTTGAAATTATTCCTAGCAGACAACAAGCATACCAAGATGAGATGAGTATAAACCAAATAAAGAACTAATAGATAAAGGTGCTGTTGTGATTAGTAAAAGGTTTTGAGACTGTATAACAGCACAGGATATCTCAAAAACTAACTAAACATATTGAGTTACTATATTTTAGTTTGTTACATAGACACACACACATACATTCAAATGAACAAGAATAACATGCTGGGTACAAACTTTACTTCAGTGAGGATGATTAATCGCTGTAATAAACTAGAAGGAAGCTGTGAATGCTCTCCTTTGATGCCTCAAATATGCAATAGGCAAACGACATCTCCCTGAAGAGTAATTAAACACTGGTCATCTTTTAATCTGTCAGTTAACTGAATTAAATGAAGTAAAGTATAATTGTCTGTGATTTGACTTGAGTTTCCAATAGAAATTAGACAGTTTTCCTGTCTTCTACCTCCTCCCCTCCCCGTTTAGAAATGTAGATTTGAGATAATCCAAAGTGTGTAATTTAAGCCATTATAAATTATTTTGGATTTTTTAAACTCATTTATAGTTTTCCTTCTGTTCTTTATTAATTAATGGTTTTGATTTTGTTTGGTTTTTTTCATTTTTTAAATTAAAAAGTCCAAATACTTTAAAATATTTTAATTGAACATTCTATCTGCATAAAATAGGATGTCTGCAGCTATTTTCTAACTTTGAAAATGTATTTGGACTCCTTGAATTTTATTTTTCATCAAAAATTACTGTCTGTGGAATAGGATCACTGGGGGTCAGAGATGATAATTTTACAGTCCTCCAGCCTTATAAATGATCTGATTCTAAGCCATAAAGTTGAGAATTGAGCAGGAAACCTATTCATAAACACAGAGACCAAAGGCTTTTACAGACTATCAAGTTTGACCCTCCATAGCTGATGGAAAGACCTGTATACCAACATCACATTTATTTTGAAGAGCACGCGTGTCAATTTGATAGGAGCATGACTGTTTCTGATGAAAATCAGAATTAGAGAAGGAATATCACAACTGAGATAGATGATCCAGGTGTTCTTAGTGCTGATAAGTACCACTAGTTAGGGGATTTGCTCTTTCAGGATGCAGAAGTGGAAAAGAAAAGCTATCAGAAGTGATTGAAGGAACTGACACCCAGGAAAAGAGGTCAATAAATAGCATATTAGATGTCTTTCACTTAGACATGACTCTCCTGAATTACCTCTTAGTACCCAAATCTGATAAAAAAAATAAAGATAGAGGTTAAAGAAGCACTATCTGAAGCTAATTAGAAAATAAGAAGGTAAGAGGAGAGGAAGATTGAAAAACTTATTGCAAGAAAACAATAAGTAGATTATAAACTCAGGTTTTATGCTTTGAAATTTCACACAAATTCTTGCTCTTAGAGACATATGTACTGATATGCAATTTTTATACTTTGAGCTTGTTTTATTCTTAGCATTCAACGATGACAAACACCATAAAACTACGCAGTGTTTTCATATCTAAAAACTGGTCAAAATTCTACAATGTTTATGACTGTCCACCCACTGTGGCGTAAGTTTCACCCATTAACAGGTGGGAATGGATGTAACTAACTTTTAACTTAATTACCATCCAATAGTAGCCCTTATCAGGTTTATAGAGGATCATCAAAATAGGGTCTGGAGCTACTGCATGAAGGCTCATGACCTCATCCTTTTCTTCCTTATCCTAAAGTTCTTTCAAAGTTTCAAATACCTCACTTTAACATATATCTGCATTCTTGTGAAGCACCACTGTGATGGGAATGTTCCTGAGTGTCCCTATTTGTTCCAGCAAGGAAAAGACTTTAACAAGTTTTTTATACAATTGAGGCAAATGTAGTCAGAGATTATGAATCGTATGTTCTACCTTGAGAGAGATGGAGTGGTTATGGGCTGAAAAATTTTATTTTTCCTATCTGAAGGATTGGTTTACATTCCTATCTCTGACCATTTTTTGGTATCAAGCTTCAAATTCAGGTTTATGAAGTCGTACTTTTTGTATTTTTGGTCTCCCCGTTATAAAAGAAAAGTAAAGTTTCCTTCCTCATGTTTGTTATATTAAAGCTCTGAGGAGGACTCCCCACATGAATGTTTATTTATTTAACTGTGAATTATAACTGTCACTGTAAACAGATATATTCATAAAGAGTATTTACTTTTTAGTCCTGCTGAATGGGGCATAAAATATGACACTCATTAAAAACAGGAGCAAAACAGAGGATGTTTATGTATTTAAAGTGTAAAAGAGTACATCTGCTACTTCACAAATACGTAAATAATATTTGTCTTAATTCTACCATGAACACCCGTATCAGATCCTGAAATGACCATAAAGCCCAACTTATTTTATCATTACTGATGTATTTATTCACCATTTATACACAGTTTAAATTTATGAAGTTCATACTCGAAATTATTACTGCTACCTACAGTGGCTACTGAATGTTCAGTTCAGTGTCCAGGATAACAGCACTGCTGTATCAAGACAGACATTTCCTCACCCTGTTCTTACTTGTATTTGAAAGTCATTTCTAATCTGTTACACGAAGGACCAAGAGATCATAGATTACTCCAACCGCATCATAAAATATTATCTTGAAAAAGATTAAACCACTCAATTGATTTGTTTAACCTCTTGACATTTTGCTACCATTAGTGAGAACTTACTGAACTAATTTTTTAAGATCTCCTAAGACCAAGCTAAATAAAAAAAGTAATTTCTTTTTCCTATCAAACATTTTAGAAACTATCACCAAACTTTTTGGAAAATAAGTATGTTAATAAGGCTTTTAATGTCACTAGAGCTATTGATGCTTATAACAGGTCCAGATGACAGATTGGGTTTTACAACCACTTACTTTTTTCTTCAATTACTATTATTTTTACAAATCCCCACTTTCTTAATCTCAGTAAATTTCTTTTTTTTTTTTAAATAAGAAAGACTGTTCGGAACACTACTGATAGGGAAAGAATCTACCTAGCAGAGGAATACAAATAAATATTCTTGAGCAATTAATTTTCTTGAGTTCTTGATCAGAACACAGGGAATGTAGTCCTGTGGCTTGTACTCGAACAAACCCTCACACTATGGCCATTTTGTCTGGAAAGCATGAAAAGGCAATGGCCATTAAACACTCACTGAACAAACCTGGTAAAGGAAAGAAGATGACAGCAGGATTTGAAGATATTAACACCTGTTATTTCCTTCTTTTCTTCACCTTGCAATTTTAGCTCACTACCTTTTTATACTTTCACCTTTTTTTATCTATTGCCTTTGACTTATTAACTCCTTAAACATCAACTAATAGAACTTAAGAGCCAGAAGCACATACTGTAAGATTTCGAGGGTTTTCCTTGTTCCACTGCTTTACCAGAATGAATGTATTATCATTCCTCCCTCAAAGACTGCATTTTCTCCTGCTTCTTTGTATGAGAAATGACAGCTTTGGGCTTATGATCATTGAAATGTCCCAAGCTGACAGCACAAGGCCACTTAGAATGAGAGTCTCTCTAACTCTGCTCACAGTGTCAGGTTATAATCATGATTCCAGGGATACTCATCGCAGACAAATCTTTGGTATTTCGTATTAGGACATAAACATTCATGTTTCCATTTAAACCTAGTCTAGTTATTTGGGACACAATATTGAATATGAAATCTGTATCCATATTTAATATTTTTGGAAGGGGTAAAAATCGTTACTTGAATTGTGCTAATTAAACCATTTAAAGTGGACAGATTGCAGTTGTCACATAAAGAATTCAAGGAACTAGAGAATAGACACCAGGGAACAGTTGCCACAGAGATATAAGGCTTTCACTAGTTAGTCATAATCCAAACGAGTAGAAAGAAAAAATATGTGGAGCAAGTGGGGGCAAAAAAAAAAGCATAATACAAATAAAAGTAAGGAATGTAGTGTGCAATTTCTGTTTGGTTTCAGTTCTGATTTTGCAAGAGTCACAGTCAGAAATCACAGTTGGCTCTTCTGTCTCTTTTATACCACTACTGTTCAGGTGTTTAAAAATTAAAGCTCCTTTCTTTTGTGAAATTTAAGCCCCCCCCCCCCCCCAGCTTCCCATTAGAATCCTGACAGTGCTATAGTCTTTAAGACAGATGGACTTTAGAGAAAGTCTCCTAGCCACTTAAAGAATTTACACGTCTTTATGCCATGCGCCACCTAATTTCCTCAGCTTCTTATCTAACACTAAAACTGTTTTTTCCCAAGAGCATCGTGGGGATACATAATCTAGTTCTTCCCGTTCCCAATGTGCCATAAGGCACATTAGGTCTTATTATCACTTACTATTATTGCTGTGGTGCCTCATATACTTTTACAAATTCGTTTTAAATTAAGAAAACAATATCTGTTAAGTCTGACTACCTTTCTCCTGTTCCATCTCAAAAAGACACGTACTTGTCTTTATGTGTGTTTTCTTAATGGGGAGTGCTAAGGTTGATGAGAAGGAAAAGCTGACTTCACATTAAAATTGAGTTAAAATCTGATAACTCAGCCCCCCTGGCACTTCAGAAAGAGGACTGCTTCTGCAGCCTTGTTCTCACACGAAAGTGCTGCCTTCCTCATACACAAATCCAGACCCTGCCACATGCCTGTGGACAGCTTATTCTAAAACAGCAATTTAAATATAATGATCAGCAAGAGGCAGCCTCTTAATTGCCATTACAATGAGTGGAGCAGCTCGACTTAGAAAGAAATATTCAGTGTCAACAAACACAAAATAGTGCATGCCATTACACTGAATCATATAATGCAACTCGTTTAATTGTACTCACTGTCAGGGAACAGCAAGAGCGGGGTGTCACCTGAGGGAAGGATCTGATGGCAGCTGTGGTGGCTGTGCCCTCATTGACAGGGTACAGTCCCACAGCACCAGCAGAGCATGGCAGGGGCTGCCATGGGACCAGCAACTATCAGGCAAAGTGACAAGCCAGACCCTGGGTCAATCCAGGAAACACAGACATTTCAGGAATGGGGCAGGAAGCCCAATTACACCATAGCCAGGGCAGGAATATGAGTAGGGAGGAAGTGATTGTTTCACAGAGACAACCAGTGAAATTGCCTGACAGCACCTGAACACCAAGTGCTTTCTTATGCAGTGAGCAGTTCAACTGCAGAATACATTGTCACCACATTTAATGGAGGCCAAAGGAATATGCATGTTCAGACCAGATTTAGAGGTGGATTCATACATTTTAAGTCTACCAGTAGCAGTTGGATCACCTGTTCCTTAATTCCCAAATTGTTGATTGCTGAATTGCAATACTGAAGATCCCTCTATCTACTTTTTTCCGAAAATATTTACTGGTCACTGCTAGGAGCATGTTGCCCTGGTTTGGTCCTTCATTTTCTTACAACAGCTTTTGCATGCTTTCAACAGAAATTATTATTGTATAAACATAATGTCAAGGATATGAAAGACCTCATTACAAAATGAAGACATAGAGAAGGAATATGTGAAGACAATTAAGTCAAGAAAGAAGATGTAAAAGAAAAATCAATTTTAAAACTATCTACCAAATCCTCGAAAACTTTTTAAGAAACCTAGACAAGTAATCTTTGTGTGAGAGGATTAAGGAGGACTTATGCTAAAAATTGATGAGGATAAAGTAAAAAGATGGTGAGAGCATTTCCAGAACAGTCTGGATAGACTAAAACCTAGGGTTAAACTTAAATACTCACAGAAAAGTCTCAAACTTATCTAATTAGCTGTGACCTTCACTAAATAGGAAACAAAGTTGGTAAAAAAAGTCTACAGGAAGCTTCATGGCCAAGGCAAAATATCAGGCAGAATCTGACTGCAGAATGTGAAAGAAAGGACCAAGCATCTGCAATAATGCCTTGAAAACAAAAACACATCAACCTTAATTGTCACAGTGCCACAGAAGGAAGATGAGCCAAAATGTATTAAGCAGCTCAGCAGAACATTAGTGTCACTTCCAGGAAATATTCATGGGAGATTTATATTACAATAAAGGAAATCTGAGAGAAAAAGAGAAGGTAAGAAAAGAATGTACAAGTGTCAGAGAAGAAACATTATATATTGAACAAATACAATGCTTTGAAGAGTCCTAGGAAGGTGCATTGAAATGCAAAATTGTAATCATTATTAACCTGTATCATCCTGAAAAATCTTGCTATTCTTGCAGAAAATGCATGAAGGATAACGTCTGGTTGTGGAACACAAATGAAGTAAATGACTGTGGCGGGTTAACCTCAGCTAGCAGATAAATGTCCACTCAGGCAGTCACTCACGTTACTCCTCAGTGGCATGTGGGGAGAAAATAGGAAGACCAAGAAGAGCACAGATGGAGACAGTGAGATCACTTACCAATTACCATTGCAGACAAAGCAGACTTGACTAGTGGAAAATCAACGTATTGCCAATAAAAATAATTATTCCATTACAGATTTGGGTGGTGAGGAACTACAATCCCCTTGCCACCTGCACTCAATACAACAGGCAAGAATGTCTGTGTTAAACCAGCATATTTTGTCCACTCTCAAGCCAAAACCAATATATTATTTACTGATAATAAAAAGCAAAATATACAACTGTTCTTACTTGTTGATTACACTACAAGAACAAGACTTGAAGGAAAAATTTTGTAAAGTCTTGGACTAGGAGTCAGAAATGTAAAGACCTAGATACTGAAGGCTCAAAATAAACTTTCTTCCTGTTTTCACACTTTTAGAAGGCACAAAGGGCAACTGTAAGGAGACAGAACTAAAGTTCTGAACATTGAATCACAGAATGAATGATAGAATGGCCTGAGTTTGAAGGGACATTGAAGACCATCTCATTCTAATCCCCCTGCCATGGACAGGGACACCTTCCACTAGACCAGGTTGCTCAGAGCTCCATCCAACCTGGTCTTGAACACTTCCAGGGATGGGACATCCACAGCTTCTCTGGGCAGCCTGTTTCTGTTCCTCACCTATATTTGGAGTACGGAAACATATTCAACAGGACCAGTTCTTCAGACAAACCTACACGTATTTTACCAAACATCTGAGAACCCCAAAAAATATTAAATGGGTAGACCAGTTAATAAAACTAGACAAATATAAAATAATGCAGAGACACATCCATTGCTAAATTTCTACTATGGAAACAATGGATAAAATGGTTTGGAAATGGTCAGAGAATAGAAGCATAAGTAGTCCTTACCACTCCAAACACTGTAACAGTGAACCGTTGCAGAGTAGTCGAGTTAGGAAGGCAGTTCTTTAGATCCCCTGGCACAGCACCGTGTTTAAGCACAGCCACCTAGAGGTGTGTTTTCTCAGACCATATACAGATGGCTTTTGAATGCCTACAAGGATGGAGACTCCATAACTGCTCTGGAAAACCTTAAAGATAAAGAGAAAGCAAAATAGAAGTTTAGGAGTCAGAGATTAGATAGAACGATAGCTAAAACATTTGAAGGATTAATTTACTACTTTTAAAAACCCTGTATTCATTACTTCTAAAAACCTGTATTTTACTACTTTTAAAAACCTGTATTTACTACTTTTAAAAACCTGTATATTCATAATTCTATGAAACCTTTTGTTTTATAGAATTCAAGAAGAAATAAGAAAATAGAGACTTAAAATATTAGGATTAAGTTTTTAATTAATCTGTTAAAAATATCATATTATATTTAAAATGTTTTCATGTCTAGCTATATGGAGATAATACAAGACCTTTAATTTAGCTATTACCTCTTCAACTGCAGTTCAGATGTATGATAGAATCTCGCTGATTGTAAGACACTTTTACATAGTAAAAAAATCTTTCTATTAAAAAATCAAAATGATTTATGGAGATTTGATATATTTTTAGATCAAAAGGGAGACAAAATCAACAGACTTCAAAGCTAGAGTTTTTAGTCTTTTATTTTTAAAGCATTGTCACTGAATTAAAAGGTGATTATAATTAGAAGGCAGGTTTATAATTAAATGGGCAAAATGCTGAAAGTATCTGTTGATATAAAAGTGAGCAAGATGCCGATGGGAAAGAACAAAATGTGTTTCCCTAAAAATGTTGATCTTCTTTAGTTTATTTTTGTCTCCTACAGTCACATATTCCACCTAAGTTAAAGTGAAAGTTATTATTTCCCTATCTTTATGAGATTCCTTTGGCACAAGGTGCTCAGGCATATACAGGTGGTCAGGGAAAGTTATGGGTGCTCCACTAATAGCATCAAACACACCATTTTTATGTGTTCTCTATTACATGACACAATTCTTGTCACAGAGCTGTGGGGGAAATAATGGAATATTGGTGAAGAGTGCTGTAAACATGCTTGAGTGACTTACAGCTGGGGTGCAGAGAAACACATAGATCATACTAATTGTTGTTTGGCCTTGTGTGTAGGACAAGCAGAACATCTCTCTTTAAATAATAGAGGCCCGTGATAGACTTGGAGGCACCCTATCAAACATGCTTGAGCTTTGTGCCCTGCTGTGGGAGAGATCAAAGCACAGTGGTAAATTACACTTGCATGAGTGTGATACACAGGTGTACACAGCAGGTTCAGTCATCCTCTAGAATGGACCAAGCTCTGGGGTGCCCACTGGAGTGTACACACACTTGTGTGTCACAGCCCAGGAACTGCTTCGGGGATCCCCTGGTCAGCGAGGTAAGGAAAATAAATTTATTTTTAGCATTTTATCTGTGGTTTTGTTGTTGTTCCTGCACCCTGCCTGTGCTGGCTCGCACACAGACTTTAGCTTTTATATACAAAATCACAGTATCATTAAGGCTGGAAAAACTTGCAAAATCGTAGAGTTCAACCTTTGACCAAACACCACCCTGTCACCCAGCCTGGAGCACTGAGTGCCACATCCAGTCATTTTTTGAACACCTGCAGGGATGGTGACTCCACCACCTCCCTGGGAAGCCCATTCCAATGTTTAACAACCCTTTCCTTGAAGAAATTCTTCCTGATGTCCAACCTGAATCTCCCCTGGAACAGCTTGAGGCTCTGTTTTCCTGTCCTGTCACTAATTGCCTGGGACAACAGGCCGACCCCTTCCTGGCTACACCTTCTTTCAGGTGGTTGTAGAGAGTGATAAGGTCTCCCCTGAGCCTCATTTTCTTCAGGCTGAACAACCCCGACTCTCTCAGCTACTCCTCACAGGACTTACACTCCAGATCCTTCCCCAGCTCTGTTGCCCTTCTCTGGAGTCAATCCAGCTCCTCAATGTCTTTCTTGTAGTAAAGGGCCCAGAACTGGACAGAGGATTCGAGGTGCAGCCGCACCAGTATCAAGTGAGGGACAATCACTTGCCTAGTCAAACACCACCAGCCAACATCCCACACAAAGTTTTCTGTTTACACTGGTAATTCCTATTTGCATAAAATATTCTGGAAATTTATAGTGCTTATATACCTCAGAGAATAAACACACTTTAATTACAGAGACATGCATTTAGAAATTTTCAGTTCTTACATTAAGGGAACACTAATTTTACTTAACCAGAGTCCTCCTTACTGAGTCATAAATTGCCAGTAAAAGTATTTCAGTTTTAGTAGGAAGGTATCAATGTCTTCTCAATTTATTAAAAATGCCTTAGGGTCTCAGTGGATTAAACCATACTATATGCAGAAAAAAGATAATAATTCTTTCCATTAGCACCAAATCAACACTGCAGATTTGTGTTCCAAAAAGATGATGAGAAACTCGCAAAGACTGCAAAAATGTGAAAAAGCTTAAATCTCTAAGGAGTTAAAAATTGAGTTTAGTGAAAGTAAATGGATTCCCTCCCTTGAAATAAATTACATTAAATGCAACTAGCATGTGTGATTTATGAAATCCTATCTTTTAGACCTACCTGCATGCACACAAAGAAACCATCAACTAGCACAGGATCATGAGCGAGAAAATGGCCTCTTGATGCAATGATTGGCCCAGAAAAGTGATCCTTTTCACAATAGAGCACAAAAGTGCATCTTTTCTCAGCATAAAAAGATGGAAAAACTGGCAGATGGGAAAGCTCATCTTGAATCTAACCTGCATATTGCCAAGATCATCTTTATTTCTGTATAAGGAGCAGTAAACAGTGTATTTGAACTTCTGAGTTCCTTGGGGCAAAGAAAACTTTTGGTTTGTTGTGTGCAAGTACAACAACCTTGAGAATTCCTCCACCCTGGGAGGTGTCCCACTCAGAGGAAGGTTGCTGGTCACAGCCCTCTGTGGTGCAGGAGAACTCAAAGGGTCTCACTTTGGACCTCTGTTTATAGGGTCACAAGAGAGTTGGCTTTAGTTGTAGTAATTTTCCATCCTGGACTCAATTTGTGTTGGTATCTTTCTTTGAAGGTTTGATAAAAAAACCCTCCACTTGGGTTGTCCTTCAGGAAAGAAAACGGTTTCCAAAAGTTTCCAAGGCTGTTGGTTAAAAAACAGGTGCTTGTTAGATAGCACTAAGTCCTGGGAGCAGACAGTGCTTCTGATAAGCTCGAGAAGAGCTGAGCCCACCTCTGTCCATCAAGGCTGAGGCCTAACGAGCATTTCTGAGATTACAGTGTGGCCCAAAGAGGTGGATGGGAGAGGAGGATGCATCGCCACACTGTTGCCACCAAAGTATGTGGGAGGGAGTTTATACCTCTCAAATGAACTCATTGCAGAGGGCAAAGTTTTGACAAAACAGCGACTGGCCCAGGCTGGAGAAGGCTCCTGGTTGCTCTAAAGGGCAGGGGAAGATGATGTGAGGAGTATGTGTGGCAAGTGGGCATGGGGTTGGGACCCAGTCTATAGGGAGAGTTCAAGATAAGAACAAGAAAGTAGAGGTACAAATTTGGATTTGGCTGTGCTATTGGAGAAAGGCACACAGGGCAATTGAGAAATTGCTTTAAGAACAAATTCAGAGTCTTGCTTTTGAGTATTTCCTGGTACCCTGTATCACATAGGGCTGCTTCTGATCATAAAATTGTAGAATGGTTTGGGTTGAAAGGGATTTTAGAGAATCGTTTTGTTCCAAACCCCCTGCCATAACCAGGGACACCTTCCACTTGACCAAGTTGCTCAGAGTCACATCCAACCTGTCCTTGAACACTTCCAGAGATTCAGAGCATCCACAACTTCTCTGGGCAACCTATTCCAGTGTCTCCCAACCCTCAGAGTAAACAGAGTAATTTAGGCTGTAAAAGACCTCTAGAATTCTGGGGTCCAAAACCTTACTCAGAGCAGGGCCAACTTAGAGCAGGGGCAGCTCGATCACCAGCAAATGAAAGAGGTATTAAAGATATTGTAGTGCAGCAATACATGCCCCTTCCTTGTGATTTGCTTTATAACATAGTTCACTTATTCCTTCTGTAAGAACATTTATCTTTTACCGTTTTCTGTAAGACTAAAGGGATGTAGTAAGAATATTTAAATAAAGACAAATGTCTGAAAAATACTACAAATAGTCCATCACCTATTACATAATTATTGTGACAGAGTGCTTAGCAAGCAGTGGATATCTATATAAATTATGCAGATCTACTAAGGATAAAGTAGAGCTGATTCTTTATTCTTGGAACAGTTAACAGAAAAAAAAGGCAATAAAGCATACTGAGAAATAGTAGCAAAGAAAAAACAGGCAGCCATTACTTAAAAGACCAGTAAGTGCTCTAGACTAAGCAATTTTCTGAGTTAAAAATATTGACAAGCTTCTTAAATATATGTATACTCAGTTGATATATTTAAAATATCTTAACTATCTCAACATTTTTGCTTGTTCTTCATAAGTGTCTGCTAGTTGTTATCCATCAGATGTGTTAAAAATGAGAATCTTGATTTTAAGCATGGAAGCCCAGAAATATTTTCCAACTCAGTACTCCAGAGAGCTGAAGCAGCTGAAAGTTAAAGGCATTGGAAATAGTCAACATATGTAACAACAGTATGCTCATCATTCTTTGTAAAGGATGAGATTTTGATTGAAATTCAAGCTGGTGAAACTCTTAAGAGAACTATAAGGGAGAAAGGCTGGCTCTAAAAAATTATCTTCCTGAAGTTTTTGAAAATACCATGAAAGGAAATAAGATTGTAGAAACTGAAATAAGATTGTAGAAATCACAACGTGCACTCACTGGAATAAACATACTTACAATATTTGTTATTTTTTCCTGATCTCAACTGTTACTTCCCACAGCCTCAAAAATGGGAAATATAAAACATCCTTAAGGAACTCTTGATGGTCCAGATTGGCAAATATTGCATGTTGAGCAATACCAGTAGGTCAGGAGCCATGTCACCTGCAACTACAGCCATCCTGAAAAAAAAAAAGGATCTAATTTCAGTCCAACCTTTATTTTAGAGCAAGTGTACCTTCTTCACCAAAACAACTCCATCTGTTCAGGAAGAACAGACATATCTCATGTATGTCTTATGAGGACAGATTTATTTATTTTTTTTTTAAGCTGTATTCACATACTACAAAGCCTCTTTAGAAATTAGAATGGCTTCAAGTCCTTCCAGCAACAAATCAAAGTTTAAAACGCATCTTTCTGTCTTATATTACTGGAGTAAGAACCAGAGAGTTCAAAAACCATGGGTACTTAATATTCACATTTAGAGATAAACCTCCAACAAAATGTGTTCTGATGTTGCAGTAGCACAGAGTAAGGGATAAGTTCTGATTTCTTCATCATTATTATTAGATATTTAAGCTTGTGTTTCAGACAATTAAAAGTTATGTTCTCAGTAGAGGACAAACAGGACACATCTGGAGTTCACAGTGAATGATCTCGACATTGCCTATTAACAAGCAGCCTCATGGACAATGAAGATACCATATTTTATGTATTTTTTCAGACATGATTTCAAATGAAATCAAGAATAGCAGTCACGCACCTGTGATAAGATGCATTTCTATTAGAAGATTGAGATAATGAGTTCTCATCATCTATGAAAAGTCCCATTATCTGGTGACTAAACAGCACATTACCAGTGAAATAAAAAATTATAAAAATGAACTCATCTTAATTTAGACTGAAAAGGTTATCATCAAGTGTATTGCCAAATGGGAAGTCCTTTTAAAAAGTTTATAAAAGGAAACAAATTCTTTTGTGAAAGATTATAGGGATCTAGTGCAATAAACTCTAAAAGCTCCAAACAAGGTGTCAAAATATTTCATATTAATGGAAATTACCATATGCAAACTGGACATCAGAGGGACCATTGAAAGTGGTTATGTTCCTAAGCAACATGTTAAATCTCATTATGTTAATGGAAAATATGATTTGTTCAATTTCACTGCTCTGTTAGTTCACTGTTCCCAGAATACTGTTCCTCCTTACAATAGGATTGCCATTGCAAGGAGTCAAGGAATAAAAAGCAAGGCATTCCTTTGAGTAGGAAAAATACTCCATTATCTCCATCCATTCTACAACCTTACTAATAAGGCTTATGTAGTAATAATTTCCTTTAGAGTCCAAGAAAAATGTAACTTTCTAATTTCTGAAATGTTGCAATTAAAACCGCAAAGCTACAATGTGAGAGGACCTGGAAGGGGTAAACTCCTTCATCTGTATAACTGGAAATACTGTAGCAATGACAAAAAAAATGGGGAAGTTAATATTGATTCTGCAAATCTGTTAATCTCCCAGGTTTTCTGAGATGTTTTACTTTCAAAAATCATGCCACAGATGAGTGAAATTAGCTTTGTTTTTAATACCTTGTATGCTGTTATTTCAAGCACATTTTATTGATAAACAGTGTTTATCTTGGTATGACAACATGCACTACAAAGAGTCACAGAACACAAAGCCATGTCTGATGTACCTGTGGAAGCTCTTCTTGTTCCATTCAGATTCAAATCTAGATGGTTCTTGGTTTTCCTAATCCCAATCCTGCATGCTCAGACAATACCTTTCTTTTCCTCCTGGATGTACATTTTTTGGATACAATTGAGAAATTTATGCTAATTATGTGCACATATTAAGAAGGTTCGAGTAACATTTTACTCTGACTGGTAACAGATTTGGGTTGGGTTTTTGGGGGGGATTTGGCTGGGGGTTTTGGGGGTTTTATATTCTTGGTTTGATGTTTTTGTTTTTGTGGGTTTTGTTTTCAGTTGGAAGCTGTCCTTACATATATCATACGTATGATTTCAAATATATAATGACTGGATAAAATTCCTGCCTGACCATCTGTTTACAAAAATATAAAGAACTGCATAAAATTTCCCAATGAGCCTTAAATGGCAGGAGTGCTGCTCATTATAAAAGGTGGGTGAAAATAAAGCATCCACTCTCTGTTGGACAGAACAGAAAAAAATCACAACTATTGGTTAGATGTCAAAAGTGCTTGAAGAACATACAACAGGACATTATGTTGATCCTGAGAATTGATCCTTGCCAAGGCAAGATACGCAGAGATTTGAGCTTTGGTAAGAGAGTTACTTGTTCATAGCCGTTAGTGATAGTTTTGTTATGGGTAGGAGGGATACATGTAGCATGGAGAACAGATAAAAATACTTCAGGTGGCAAAATTATTTCCCATAGCTCCTTTTCTCCTCATACAAATGAACTTCTGCAAAATTTTATGCTATGGTTAGCCTGTGAATTGGATTTGCTCAGGAATGTCACAGCCTTTCTTCCATGTGAGTACATGTTATATTCCAGTATGGAGCTTGTAGAAGAGTTGGATATCATTACCTCTGATACAATTACTTTCTTGTTTTGTCAGTGGTAATCTTAGTCTTGTGAGACTTGTAACTTCACCCTTTTTTTGATATTCCTTGTTGTTGACAGTTTCCTTGAATCTGTCGAGTTTTCATAGGTCTATTAATGACATTCCTATTGATAAAACAGCTGAAAATTCAAATACATTGCTTTGTGCTTGAGATAAAAGAAAAGTAAAATGATAGAGCAGCAAACTCTTGTGGAAATTATTGCTTTGCACAAAGGAAATGCACTAGTCATCAACTATGGAGCTGTAAATTGGTGTTTCACCCAGGAAAAACTGCTGCTCCTACTCCATTCCTAAACAGGCATCCTCCACAGTGACAGCCTGTAGCCTTGCTCCTGTGTAAGTCATGATTACCCCAACTCCCAGAAAGTTCATGAGTCATTAGGAGTGCAAAAGGCAACACTTCCAGCACCCCCGAAGGAAGATATTTTATGTAAGGGTCTCGTGGCTGTCTCCCATCATGTAATGGGAGATTCTTATTTGAAAGAAAAGGACATCTCAGACTAATCCATATGGTCAGGCAAGAGTTGCTGTTGAGTTTTGAACTTGGGGGATCCAAGAGAGGCAATCTCAGGGAGAGGAAAGCCCCTGGTTAGACAGCTGTTCCTCTCAGCTCCTACGGTTGCTTCAAGCACTGTTTTTGACCTGGGAGTCGCTGTTTCAAACAAGATGAAGTTACCACAGTACAAGACAGCCTGAAGTCAATGGGGTCAGCAGTGACTGTCTCACAGTCACATATTTGTGCAAGACAGCTGTTTCTGTTTCTCTCCAAGTTTTTGAAGCTGTCCAAGATCTATATTTTGCTTACAAAATAGCAGGATAGTGCATCAACTCACACTTGTAATTTAAACAGTCCTCACCTATAAAATAAGGAATACGGGATCCAATATGACCTCTCACACACACAAAAAGATCTTTGTGAGGAAAATATTAGTTCCATGATTAAGTAAAAAGGACAGCGTGTGTACTAAGCAGCATATCTAAAATCTTACCTCAGATTTTCTCATTTTGCCTAAATAAGAATTACAGAACTGGAACTTCTTACTAACATGTTTCTACTCATCATTCATCTATCCTAGACATGAAATAATTCATATTTAGTTATTAACATATGTGTAAAAATAATTGATAAACACGAAGTGTCATAAACTGAGTATGTTATGCTAATACTTCATAAAGATTTTGGTCTTCACAGCTTGTAGAGGAAAACCATTATGAACTACAGCTAGATAGCTGAACCCCTAATTTTAAATGCATCTTCATTTCTACACACATTTCATGTAAGATATGGCCAAACATCTACCATACTAGATCTAAATATTCAGCAAATTGCTACCTTCCAATTATTTTGCCCCATCTTCAGATACTATTTAAAACCATTCTGAGAAGATAGAACAAAACAAGGCAGGTCCTACCTGACTAACCTGACCTCCTATTATGACAAGGTGACCACTCTAGTGGATGACAAAAAGGTTGTGGATGTTGTCTTACCTGGACCGTAGTAAAGCCCTTTTTCCACAACATTCTCTGGAGAAACTACTCATGGCTTGGACGAGTCTGCTCTTCTCTGGGTAAAAAACTCTGGCTGGAAGGCTGGGCCCAGAGAGTGGTGGTGAGTGGAGCTGAATCCAGTTGGTGTTCGGTCACAAGTGGTGTTCCCAGGGTCTGTATTGAGCCCAGCCCTGTTTAATATGTTCATTGATGACATGGATGAGAGGATTGAATGCATCCCTGGTCATTTTGCAGGAGACACCAAGTTGGGCTGGAGTGTCGATCTGCTGCAGAGGGATCTGGGCAGGCTGGATCCATGGGCTGAGGACAACTGTGTGAGATTCAACAAGGCCAAGTGCTGAGTCCTGCACTGGGGTCACAACAACCCCCCTGCAGTGCTACAGGCTGGGGGCAGAGTGACTGGAAAGCCACCCAGTGCAAAAGGACCTGGGAGTGCTGGTCAACAGCAGGTGAACATGAGCCAGTGTGTGCCCAGGTGGGCAAGCAGGCCAATGGCATCCTGGCCTGTGTCAGCAATAGTGTGGCCAGCAGGACCAGGGCAGTGACTGTCCCCGTGTACTGGCATTGGTGAGGCTGCACCTCAAATCCTGTGTCCAGTTCTGGGCCCCTCACTGCAAGAAAGACACTGAGGGGCTGGAGCGTGTCCAGAGAAGGGCAACAGAACTGGGGAAGGGTCTGGAGCACAAGTCTGATAAGGATCAGCTGAGGGAGCTGGGAGGACTCAACCTGGAGAAAAGGAGGTTCAGAGATGACCTTATCATTCTCTACAATCACCTGAAAGGAGGGTGTAGCAAGGTGGGGGTCGGCTCTTCTCCCAGACAACAAGTGACAGGACAAGAGGAAATGACCTCAAGGTGCACCACGGAAGGCTTAGATTGGATACTTGTGAAAATTCCTTCACTGAAACAGTGGTCAGGCATTAGGTGCCCAGGGAAATGATGGAATCACCAGCCCTGTAAGTATTCAAACATTTTCTAGATGTTGAACTTGGGGACATGGTTTAGGTGAACATGACAGTGCTGGGTTAATGGTTGGACTCAATCTTAAAAGTCTTTTCAAGTCTTAATGACTCTATGATTCTATGATAATTTAATACCTTGGTCTCCTGATGTGTTATGGACTGTTGTGGCAATTGTTAGTCATCATCAACATGTCTAATTTTTAAGATGATAAAGCCAAATAAAGCATCATTAGGTCTCTAGGTATTATAACTTGCAAGTATCAAAGATTAAATAAATCTGTTTGATTCGAGGCCTGGTCTCAGCTGGTTAGTCTTTTAAGAACCTACAGTAAAAATACATAATATGAAAAACTTTAAAGAAAATATATGAGACTACCAGAGGAAAAAAGTGGGTATTTTATACCTGAAGGTGCACTATTTTTATGCCCTGTAAATTAGAACGTGAGTCACGTTCATTATCTAGGGAAGAAATCTATAGTAACTTCAGATGTAAAGGCTTGTTCAGTTTACTTGTGAGAAAGTGGGCATTATTTATTCTACTGTGGTGTTTTCATCACTAACAGAGCACAGTAATTGCAAGGAAAAGGAGAGTTGTTGGGATGTTTTATTTTTTTTGTTTTTCTATCTGCATGCTAATCAGACCATTGCAGAACTAAAATTCTTGATTTCATTAGACATTATCTGATCTGTTTTCATCCCAAACCAGGATGTGATATGCTTTTAGTATCAAATGAAGGGCAAACATTGCAGAAAAAAAGGACTGTACCTTCAAGATAGAACTGTTTATAGACAATCCCAGTCCATTATCCTCTCTTTTAGCTGATAGAAAATTCTCTTGTAATTTTTCAGGTAAAATTTCTTGCAGATTAGACTAAAGAGAGATCCTTATTAAAAGATTAAGGGAAAAGTTAACTTGTTTCAGAACAACACATAACTATAAAATTCAGCTTATCTAAATTACAGAAAAAATGTTTGCTGAAAAACTTGCTTTTTTTCATAACATTTTATTAACATTTTAGTTTAGTGTCTCTTTAAAACCTATATATAAACTAAGGTATCCAGGGCAACTAATGAAATGCAGAGTTCATCATACCTTTTTAAGCAATATAAAAAGCCCCATTTTAAAAAGAAAAAGCGTTACATAACAAATTACTTTTTAAAATAGTAGTACCAGGCATCCTTTCCAAACTTAATTTAGGCTTCCTTTTCAAAATATTATTACAGATCCTTAAATCCATCACCACATAGCTTTCTTCACTATATTTTCTGGGATTAAGGAAAAACAAAATTGGAGACAAAAAGATTGAGTCAAACCCAGAAGACCTGCCGCGCAAACTCCAGCGCCTCCTGGCAGATCATCAGTGAAGTTCTAGGCAGACTTCACCTTAAGCCACCCCAGGAACCTGCAGGAGCAATGAATTGGCATCTTCCAGAGGGACTACAACTGAAGGGGAATGAAGTCTCTATTTTGACAGCAGATTTCACTGATATTTACTGACAAGAAAAAGCAATCTGTTTAGCCCCCTGTCCTTCTAAGTCCTAGGCCCTTGCTCTAGGTTCAGTTCAAGACCCAAGTTTTGTGGATCATGGTCTCCCTTCTCATCTAGCACCATTATTTATCAGTTCTCCATTCCCAGCCCCATAGATGAAAATATTAAAACGCTATCCCAAAGTATTGACTGAGAAAAGAAAAAAGACGTATGAAAGTCAGATCTAGATTAAACTGCAAAAAACAGACCAAAGTTAAATCAACACAAATTCTTACTGCTGATTGTGGCTCATAAATAGTATAAAACTGTAGTATTTTTGGCTTGCTTAATATTCCTAGATGAAATAAACACGCATACATGCATATTTCTGTATTTTATAGGTAAATATACACCAAAACACAGCAGAGCTGCTTCCTTCACAAGTCTTGGAGCAAATAACTCTCACTTCACGTGCACTGCAGGCAACCGGCTTCAATGTAAAAACCCATACAAAACCAGGTTTAAAGAAGTTATTATACACTTTTTGCTTGCTGGAGATAGATCCTCAGTTAGAAAAGGCTGTCCATAACTTTTTTAGTCAGCTAGATTTCATGTAACACAGAGAATTATGAACTAATTATATTTATTTACTATCTTTATCCTAGAAAATAAAAATCTTCTATTAAAAATCTAATTTATAAAGTGAAATTCTGACATTTAGCTATAGCAAATAATAGTCAAGCGAATTATTGATGAAATGTGTTCTCTCAGCTAATAAAATAGAACAATCACAATCCCTTGTTTACAAACACCTCCTTCTCTGACAGTATTCTGATAGAGGTTTTGAGTTCAAACATTTTCTGAACATCAGTACCAAATAATCTATGAAAAATTCACTCAGATGTTTAAAGGCTATATGAAGTATTCTGGACTTATAGAACAATTGCCAATAGATGAGAAAATTAATATTTGTTTTATATTATCATTAATCTCATATATTTCAAAGAACTTAGATGGTAAAAAATTCTCTTTTATTAGGTTTTTTTTGTTTCAATTTTTAAGACCTTCAATCATCACAGCTATTAGAACATAATAAAATGCTTAATCTGTGAAAAGACCATTACAGTAATCATCAATTGCTAAAATGCTATCGTTTGACCAGTAATTCAATAGCAATACTGATTCTAAGGAGTAATTCAGATTTCACTAAGCTCTGTCTTAAAGTATTTCATAAAAGTCTACCTTCAACCTTCCCTTCCTTACAAATGGTTGAAGTTTACTTTTAAAAAGTTGGAAATTACTTTAAGACTTTAGAGGTTTTTGTGCTACTTTTCAGTGAACAAGTATAAAGAATTCTGCTACAAAATCACACTAGTTTTACATCTGCATAAGTGTTAAGGGAAATCAGGGTTAAGCTTTGTGGGGTTTTTTATAAGTGATTCTGTTATATTTCATTTTCTGATTGACAGTATTGAGAAAAAGGGAACAAGAAAGGAGAGATTTTTTTAAAAGTTATTTGCATTATATGGAGAAAAATGCTGACTTTTTTCTTGAGGAAGGGTGTGAGTGTACAATACTAGTTTTTAAGGGAAGAGGGGTTAAGCTTAGGAGAATAATTTCTTTTGTACAAAACTATCCTCTTACCTGATTGCACTATTCTTCTATGCTATCAAGTCTGAATTGCACTTTTTACAAGGCTATGCCTTAATAAATAAATAAAACATACCCCAAGTCATAACCTGCAATTATGCTCTGAAACAATAACACCAACTCCTGATATTCTTTTTTCTCTGTGTAACAAAATAATTCATGATATAATACACTTGGAAAACTTACCATCTTGTCATGTCACAGGAATGTAGTGATCCCTCAATACTGTGTGTAGATTGGAGAATTTTTTGCAAAGTTACATTGGTCATGTAATTTCCACTGTCATGAATGATAGCTTTTGCTGACTTAGGGTGATCCCTGGCTATGATGAACATAAAGGCCAAAGGCAGGTCTAGAAAAGCATTTGTCTTTTATTTGTATTACATTAATTTTGCCAGACTAGTTCAAACACCGAAATTGCCATGATTAATCTCTTTATTCAATGTCCTGAAGTCACTCATGCAATTCAAACTCTTTGCTAACCAACATAAAACCCTTGTGTGATGACTAACAGAAGGTCTATCTACCCGACCAAAAGTGAGCAGCAAGGAAGAAAACTACTTAGCTTATCCCTGAGAAGAGGCAACCAAGTGGTTTTTGACATTGCTTCCTGCTCCCCAGGAAGGGCCGTGTAATGTGGCTCCTGGAAAAAGCTTGCTTTTGCAATCAATACCACAAGAACCACTTGTGTGAATATTGTTATCATCTAATATGCCAAAGAAGAAGAGGAAAAGCAGGAAGAAAAAGAACCATCAAGTTCCTTATTACTCTGCCATCCTTTCTCACTAGTCTGCATCCTCACATCTCTTAATTTAGCAAGCTGACTTGGCATCATTTCCTCTCCAATCATTTAACAGGTAGATATTTTAACATTGTGTCTTAACTACTTTACTCCTTTTTACTTCTTACTACAGAATTCTTCCTGAGTTTTCACCTCCTTGTCCAACTTTTTCCCTCAGGATTTACCAGGATCTTTTCTACCTTTGCTGCTGTCTATACCTTTGCCTACTGAAGGCTGGCTGTCCCCTCATCTGTACCCCATTTGCACCTGCTTCAAACTTCCCTAATATAAGAGGACCATGCTTACCATGTGCACAAGTTTAGCTTATCACCTTATGCAGACCAGCCAAAGGAGTATCCTCCCTTCTTCCTTCCTGAGAAATGAGCCTCCTCTCTATTTATATGAACACCTTTCCTCGTATACTCTCAACTAACTTTGCTTTCATCAAGAAAGGGGAAAGGGGAAAAAGATATTAGACAAGATACAAAGAAACTGAAGGAAAAGCAAAACCAAACAAGCAAAATCATGCAATACATGAGGCTAGGGACTGCTAGTGTGCTCTCAGCCTAACAGCATTCTCACTGCTCTGTCTTCTGTGCTGGCAGAACAGTCTCCATTGATTTGTATTACTGTCTATTTAATATAATGATCTACTTAATCCCATCAGTAGTGAAATCATTCTATACATTTATCTTCTGCCTTTTTTCCTTTCCCTGTACAGTTTTTGTTTTGTTTTGTTTTTTTTTTCCCCAAGGAGGAGGTGTCACGGTTTAAACCCAGCCAGCAACCAAGCGCCACAAAGCTGCTTGCTCACTACCCCACCACTGATCATTGAGAGAACTGGAAGGGTAAAAGCAAGAAAACTCATAGGTTGGGATAAAGACAGTTTTATAAAAAAAGAAAAAGCCACATTCATGAGCAAATCAAAACAAGGAATTAATACGCTCCTTCCCATGGGCAGGCAGGTGTTCAGCCATCCCCAGAAGAGCAGGGCCCCATAACATGTAATGGTGACTTTGGAAGGCAAATGCCATCACTCCAAATGTCCCATCTTTCCTCCTTCCCACAGCTTTTTATACTGAGCATGATGTCGTATGGTGTGGAATACCCCTTTGGTCAGTTGGGGTCACCTGTCCTGGCTGTATCTCCTCCCAGCATCCTCACAGTGTGGTGCTATGAAAAACAGAAAAGGCCCTGGCTCTGTGTAAGCCCTGATCATCAATAACAAAAATATCCTTACATTAACAACCCTGTGTTCAACACAGACCCAAAACACAGCCACTGTGAAGAAAATTAACTCTACCCCAGCCAAAATCAGCACAGGAGTGTTAAGTGCAGTGCCATCAACCTCAACAATACAGGTGCAGCACAGACCTCCAGAGAGGCAGTTTGCTGTTCATATTCTGTGTTCCATTATTTTCTGCCTTTCTTCCCTATTTATTTGATGGGGTTTTTTTCTTACTCTTAGCTGAGTGTTTTCATAGAATTTATCACCTCTGACTGAGATAATTTTCCTGACTGGTAATGGCTAATTTGGAGTCTATCAAAGCAAACAGGGCAGTTTTGTCCACAAGCATTACTTTGTGTTTACTAACACTAGATTTCATCTCCATCCTATGCCTCATCCACTCAGTATCCTGCTGCATCTCCTCACTGCTGGATTTGTGTTCTGCCTTGAATAACTGCAAACCATTTAGAAATTGTTCACCTTTTTGGGGGAGATTGTTTCTAAACATGTGAATAAACATACAACACAGAAGATATCACATCCAATGATGGAGTCCCTTCATTGTAAACACAAGCCTCATTTTCTTACTTTTTCTTTTCATGTTTTATTTAAATTTGAATACAAGAAGATTAGAGTAATCTTGGACTTTAGCAGCCCTTTCTAGTAAAGGACAAGAGGCAATGAACAGGTATTAAGAAAAACCCTTTTGCCACGAGGGAGGTCAAACAGTGGCACAGGTTTTCCGGAGAGGTTATGGAAACTCCATCCTTGGAGATACTTGATTTTTGATTGAAAAAGGCCCTATAGCCAAAGCAGAGGCTTGCAGCTCCTATAAATTATAAATTTGTCAGGATATAGCTAATATTACCTTGCCTTGAATCCAAATATAGACATACTAAATAACAGTATGCAAGTATTCTGCAACACTGATGGAGTAGACAGATAAAATGTACAAGCATTTTACAAAAATATGTGGGTAATGGGACCACCAGAGATGGACACGTAGTTGTGTGTAAGAAACACACAAGTAACAGACGGTTGCAAGATGAAGAAGCATCAGGATAAAAACCTGCAAATATACAAGCACATGATCTCTAAGAAATCCAGTCTAAGGCGTCTCTGCTTTGAGCAGGGATTTGAACCAAAAATTGGTTTTGGAGGCTGTCTGGTGTTCACCACTTATTTACTGAATGGTGAAAAGGTCAACTGCCTGTTTACAGTAAATGTGTTTCTGTGGGAAACCTGATGAGCGACAGCCTGAGCTGCAGTTCCCTCCCTCGTTGCTGCTGTAGACACGAACGAGCTGTCTGTCTAAGGGTCTCATGCCCACAATGGCTACTTGCCCAAATGTCCCTGGGTTTGAGGGGGAGAAGTTGTTGGTGGAGTGAGGATGAATCTGCACTTAACCTACAGTATGGTAGCACATAAAAAGCACAAAAAAAGACTCCAGAACAGGACTACCAGGAACAAATTTTCAATACATGAATCACAACAGTGGAGTTTAATGTCACAGCGTTATACTAAGACAACCCACTAAAATCTGATAATATGTCTAAAATATAAAGGAGAGAAAATAATACAAAAAAAAGGCTTTAAAAGTGGCACTTCTGAAGTGACACGTTTAAAAGGGCACTTACCCTCCCTCTGCTTCTTTTATCCTCACTACTGGCCTATTATCATAGAATCAAAATGGTTCAGGTTGGAAGAGACCTTGAAGATCACCTAGTTCCAACCTCCCTGCCATGAACATATTTTATTGTTTTTTTTTTCTTTGTGCAAGTAAAAGCCTTAATTAGACAACTAAATAAGGATAACCTAGATCAAGAAAACAGTTTAAGTTGAATTTAGAGATTTGGTTATTTTTAAAAGGTGAAATTCAAGTCCAGTCAATTCTGCCAGGTAATTCCCTTAGCAGAGGCAGAAGCAAAAAAGTAGCATAAAAGAGAGAAATGTGTAGTTCTTTGTTGATGGTATTGACACATGAACATGACAACTCAACTACCACAGAAATAATCCCGGTAAAATCTCAGAATTTGAATCATGTTTTGCTTAAGAAAAGCAGAAAAACACTACAGAGTCTTCCCAACAAACATGGCCTGAGATTATAAACACACCAGCGAATTCTTTAAACTGTAATAATTCTAAATTCTAAGATGACTCGGCTAAAATCTACAACAAGTGGAAGAAATCTTGAGATAGATTTCATTGTTTTCAATATTCAAAGAAACATTTGTCCTTTCCCTGTCAGGCAGCTATAGCTGCTTTTAACTGGTGACATAGGGATAGGTCCTGAACAGAGGGGAAAAATTCTAATTTAGGAAATAAGTAAATAAATAAATAACATATAACTGCAATATGATCAGAGAGAAATACAAGAAAAAACAACATGAAAATAGTCATGAAAAGCAACAATTTGAAATTAACTTAGGATCAAGAAAGAACAATATGCAAATCTAAATAACACGAAAAAACAGAAGGTCACATACCCTGCTAAGATACTGCTGCACAAGGCATTTCATAACAAAAATCAATGCAATTTATATTATTAAAATAAAAAAAAGAAAAGCATGAGGGAGATGTATTTATATGGAGAGAAAGAGAATAAAAGAAATCTATAACAAACCAACCAAACAAACTTACACTAAAGAGCAGTGCCAAATCGTTTACTGGGATCATCCCAATTTATAGCTTGGAAAAAAACCCTGAAGTGTTGTGAGGGAAAATTAATGAAATAAAACATTCCCCTATCACAAAAATGAATTGTAGCTAGTTTTGTTTCATCCATGGCCATGAGATGGCTTCTTCCTTTTAGGTGTTTGAAAATCCATTATACAGGTTGGAAATTGAACATTGAAATATCACAATAAAATTAGTCATGTTCATTTTAAAATTTTTTAAAATGTAGACATTTTGAACTGTAAAAAAATCTAAATTTAATTATTTCTACATATGCCAATGCAATTGCTGAGTATGTTTTTATCTTCCTTATAGACCATTCATGACAATGAAAGGATGTAAGAGAGGAATAACTCTTTTACACTGGATTCTCATATAGGCATTCCAAGGATTTCTATAGATAAAGACTCTAAAGCATAAAAAAAGCAGGACAAAAACTTTAACTGGAAAAGCTGTTACCTGATTGATATTTTTGGATATCCACGAATTATTTATTATTTTAAGTTTTAACAAAATTTAAAACAAGAGGTATAAATTAGGAACAATGTGAAAACAAATTTTTTTATTTTAATGGATGATAATTGGAAATATAATTGTGACAGTTGGAGGACAGCTAGCTACTTGTTATCAGAATAAAAAAGGAGACAGGAATAAAAGTGCTTACATATTAGGAACATGGACATTATTGTAATGAAATAACCTGATGGACATTATTGTAATGAAATAACCTGATTTTTTGTTCAGTTGATTATTATACTGAAAGATACTTTGCAGTAGGCAGAGAATAATGTGATTTTCTCCACAAAGTATTCTTCAAGGCTCTAATAGTTTAAGGATCAGTTTAAACTTCGCAACACTTTTTATATACCCTTAAATGACTTTTCCCAGTCTTTACTATTAGAGGTCTAGATTATAATTTTGGTTGTTTCACTGCCTCCAGAAAACTTACAGTAGCTTACTTTTAGGGGTAGCTTTGACTCCTTTTAGACTATGTCCTAACAGTGGACTAATTGCACAGTGACTGAGATGTCACAGATTCAGATGAGAGAAACAACGGGGATAAATATCTTGAACTCCAATTTTCCTTCCAACTACAGGGGAACATAGACATTGAATCAAAGCAAATACTGAAAGACTGCACAATGCAGTGCCCCATCGTAAACCCTTAATCACTCCATTAGTTTCATTATTGAGCAATTGCATAGGCATTAACAGGCATTTCTCTCATTCTGATACTAAAATATCTTTCCCTTGGCACCAGCAGATACAATGGTTATGCTGTTTGCCTGGCCATTTGAAAAGAAATTTTCAGCTGGGTAGTTGTTTTTGACAGTCCAAATATGCATAATCAAGTAATTTGTTAATATATAGATATGGTATAACAGTGATTTCCAAAATATGATCAGTTTTACACTGTCAGTGCTATACTACTCAATTTACTGGATATAACTCAAATACAAACAACTCAGAACAAAAAATAGACGCCAAGATCAAACCTGTGTGAAAAGGGATTCCTTCAGCTTTTCAGAAAGATTTGGAGTGAACAGAATTCCTCAGGAGAGAAGCGTATAAACATAGAATTGCAGAAGGGTTTGGGTTGGAAGGGACCTTAAAGTTCATTTAGTTCCAACCCCCTGCCATGGGCAGGGACACCTCTCACTAGACCAGGTTGCTCTGAGCCCCATCCATCCTGGCCTTGAACACTTCCAGGAATGGGGCATCCACAATTTCTCTGGGTACTATGTTCCAGTATCTCATCACCCTCATTGTAAAGAATTTCTTTCTAGTATCTAAATCTACTCTCATTCAGTTTAAAGCCACTCTCCCTTGTCTTGTCACTACATGCCCTTGTCAGAACTCCCTCTCCAGCTTTATTCTAGCTTCCTTTAGGTACTAGAAGGAGCTTTAAGGTCTCCCCAGAACCTGCTCTTCTTCAGACTGAACAACCCCAACCCTCTCAGCATGTGCTTATAGGAGAGCAGAGCAGAGAAGCAGAATCATCTCCTGCAACCTGCTGATCAGACAACTACCAGAAGAAGGAAAATAATCCTCTACAAAACCAACCAACAAAAAACCAAATAAATGAAAAACCAAACAGACAACAATCCCCAGACATTACCGCTGAAAAACAACCTTCGGATGACTGGTCACAAGGACACAAAAAAGGAGATGAAAAGGTATGTTTTCTGAGCAGACCAGTCAATGAACAAATTAATAGCAACTAGCAAACATGGTGAAGAAAAACTTAGAGAAACTGCATCTCCAAGTCACTGAGACTGAAACAGGTGAAATGGATGCAAAGGGATGCCATGGGTTTTCAGGGTTTCTCTTCAGCTGGCTGAAGTGCAGTGTTACCAGGTTTTGGAAAGCGTATAAAATTCTTGTTTTTCCTGCTTCAAATACTGTGGATTTGAAAAGAAGACAAGAAGACAAGGTGGCAGAAAGCCTCAGAGAAAGCATGTGAGGAGAAAACGCAGGACTGCATGGCACCCAGAGGTCCAGTGAAGGCAGGCTGTCTATGGAACAGCGCTCATGCACTCTTTTGGGTTCACTGTGCATGAGCTGGAGCTGAAAAGGGCACTGCAGCAAATGTGGTCTGTAAAAATGAAAAGTGTTTTAAAAAGAGGGAATAAGAATGCATTAAAGTATCAACTGATGTGTTGCAGGATGAAAAAGAAGATGGAGCAGTTTGGAAAATTTATTGCAAAAGACAATACTAATCTGATGGAAAGGATTAGTATTTGAGGAACACATGTATTCTTATCTCGAGGCCAGACATCTTATTTCACATCCACAGTGCAAACCAATTGCACTATTTATACTAGAGCTGTTGCCTTCCTTTTTTGCAAGAAAACAAGAAGTGTTGGGCACCAATGACAGTGTTTATTACCTCTAATAAAATTACAAATGGCAAAAATATGTTTGCTATCTGTGAGCTTGTCAACACACAAAATGGCTGTCCAATTTAATGTTCTGTAGCACCAATAATGGTTCTTTATCAAGAAATAAAAATGTCCTCATCTTAAAAATACTACAGTAAAGAAAGTTCTTTTGTTTTAGTGTTAATGAGAAAAAAGCAAAAGTTCTAAGTATGAGACAGTGATTCAAAGAAAAATTGTGAATGTAGGTGGGAGGTTCGCTTATCAGTTCTTGCTTTGAATAACCATTTTACAAATCTTCAGCCCAGCTTTTACCAGTAAAGCTGCAAAAGCACTCCCTTATGGAATCATAGAATGGTTTGGATTGGAAAAGACCTTAAAGATCATCTCATTCCAACCCCCCTGCCATGGGTACAGACACCTTCCACTAGACCATGTTGCCCCAAGCCCCATCCAACCTGGTCTTGAACATTGTGAGGGATGGGGCAGCCAAAACTTCTCTGGGAAACCTGTGCCACCACCTCACTACCTTCACAGTAAAGAATTTCTTACTAATACGCAATCTAAACCTACTCTTATTTTGAAGCCATTCCCCCTTGTCCTGTCATGGTGTTATACACGACAGTCCTGCCTCAAGAATGACTTTGTAACACCAGAATTGTAACACAACAGATTTACCTGCAAGGTGGAATTCAATGCACTGGGCCTTTCATGCCTTTGCCTGGATGGTTTAAAAGTTTTTCAGTATCATTACATTAATAAGAAGTATCCAGATATTTGTTAACAAATACAGAATACAACAGCAAGCTATTCAAATATTAAATTACAGAATTGAAGTCTGAAGGTTTTGGTTTCTGAGAACTAACAAATGCTTTCAGAGTTTGAAATACTGTCAAAGTGTTAGTAGTACCTAAAATAAAAAACACCTTTTGAAGTGGTGCGACACATTTGCACATATTCCCCACTGCGGTTTGTGCTGCATATCTGCACCCTAGTGGCTTGGTTTTGGCAGACAGATTCACAGAAATCACTTAGGAACTCTAAAAGCCAGATGAAAGCTGTACAGATTGCTGTGCATAGAATCCAGCCAGCTGCCCTTCTTTCTCTTTAGAAATGCCCTGGAATTATAACTTCTTAAATTTATTTTAGCTAATATCCTTTCCAAGTCATGCACAACAGGCTGTAAAATATTGGCTTGACTGCACACATTTATTAAAAAGAACCACTTTCTTATAACCCACAGTGTGAAATTTATACCATTCTGATTATGTATCACATATGGATACAATAGTTTTACTACTATAGGTGTTAGATTAGTTCAAACTGTGGAGACTCATTTCTCTGCTGTTAATCTTCTATTTGTTGCCATAGGTAACCCCAAATAAATGTTGCTGTAACTGATACTCAACTCAGTACAAGGTCAAACAAAATTAAGGAAGAAGGTGACAAACTGCATTATTTAAGCATGGTTTTGCTACCAGGTAAGAAGAGGAAAAAAGCCAGAAACATACTTTCTGAATTGGTTCTTTAAGGTCTCTTCATTAGGAGTCCATTAGCAAATTCTTAATTCCTAGCAAATGGCAATTGTGTTTTTTTTGTTTTGAGAAAACAGTGAAACAATTTTCAGAACAAAAATATTTTTAAATATCTCTCCTCTTTATACACTAAATATGCAAAAAATTCCTGTCAAAAGGAAATGTTTACTTACTTTTAAAGGTTACCTGAATGAGAAACTGCCATTCAAAGTAAGAGACTGGTTTCAGAGACAAAAGAAAAATCAGGAATTATTTCTAAGTATTATAAAATTGGTGTCTATACTCACAGAGATATAAGCCCAACCATCATGTTTATCCTGAAAAGCAGATGCTCATATATGATGTCCTAAGTAGAGGCTGAATGCAGGGAAATATCTGCCTTTGGAGTAATCAGCAAAAGAGCTGTTAGAACTCACTGAGCCTCTGAAAAAAAAAGACTTTAATCAATATCAGTAAAGGAAGCTAAACCTGGGATATTTCATTTTTACAGCTTTATTTTATAATCCCAGCAATACTAACAACTATGTTATCTCAGGCAATGTTTGTGCAATGGTACATGTCTAACGATGTCTTCCAAGCAACAGGCAGATGGACACAAGTTCAGGTGTTGAACACTAACAGTTCCCTGATGACTTTAGTGGAATATGTAGGCACTCTACAGCCCTGTAAATAGGCCACATTTTCAGAACTTATGCAAGAATTAGATTCGTAGCTTTAGCTATTTAATGTAACAGCAACAGTAGACTAGCAAATAGAACACAAATCCCTTTTACTCTAAGATCTTGTATCTAAGACATGAGAAATAATTCAAATACCAAATACAGTATTTCAGGGTTAATACCTAGATTTCATGAGAAAAAAATCTTGGTTGTACACACTACACAAGGTCACAGCTCTTGGCTGCAAACCAGCTAATCTATTTATCCCAAAAAGCAAAACTCCGAGGCATGATGTTCCCACTCAGCTGAATGCTGAAGAAGCCTATGTGAATGAGTCTATCCACCTCAATCACTTATCTATCTGATTCATGAGGTTGCAAGAGTTCAGATTCCTCAAAACATAACCTCCTGAATGACAGCCAGATGCAAATCACGAGTCAGCACCGCTGTGCAACCACCCAGCAAGTGGGAGGATTCACTCGACTCCTCTGGAGTACAACTGTTCCTTGAAGAGGTTTGAGGTTGAGCTTAGAGGTCATAATTACATATGAAATGTGGTGATTCTATTGACTGAGAAGAGAAGCTAATTAAAGCAAATTTATGTATACAAAATGGAAAAGTTTCAAGACTAGCTAAGCAAAGAATAATTTCAGAGCATAATGTCAACCTAATGTGAAACTGAAGATTGCAAGCTGGGTGTGGAAATACCCTTAGAAAGAAGTAGGATGTAGAGTTCTCCCATTCTGGATGGCAGATCTTATGTCAAAATAGAAAAAGTACAGAGGCAGTGTTTTTTCTAAAGGTAAACTCTTCTTTCTTTTTTGTTTTCTTGCAAAGTTTTTTTAATATATTTTTATATATTTGTCAAAATGTTGAAAGAAAGCAGTATTTTATTCTAATGATTTTTTTTCCTCCTATGTTCAGTTTTTCAGTGAAAAAAACAATGTAAAATATTATTAAAACACTTATTCAGCACATATTTCATGGAAGTTCTAGGAATTTTCTTCCTATTAGAAGGCTTTTTCTATTATTTTCTTCTAATATTTTCTTCCTACTAGAAGACTCCATCGACATCTGCAGTCAGAATAAGGGAGGCATCATAAATTCTGTGGGGAAATATTCTGGACAATATTTGTTTTGAAGTTGTTTTGATTTATTCTTTTTTAATTTGTTTTGTTCGAGGTTTCTTTTGCATCAGGCTCTTGGGGAATGCTGTAGAGTACTAAAGAAGAGGGAAGGTAATCAAGTGGCTTTATTTTTGACCTCTACTATTCCTAATTAAACAGCTAAGGTCAAAAAAGATGCTTTATAAAATAAAGCTCCCAGGTACCTGGAATCTTATATGTACACATGTATGTTTAAAATGTGTTTTTCCACCCATCCCATTATGCAATCCCCTAAAAACAGCCAAACAGGGAAAACAAAATTAATTTCATGTCCAATATTGACATTGCATAGTGGATCAACAGTTCTGACTACAGTGCTGTTTTCTACTGTGTTTGTGATACACCGACCTTCTCTTCCAGGGTCAAGTTGCAGCCATTTCCCATCTCTACCTACATCGTTGGCAATCAAGTAGATTGAGATCTTTGTTCCTTGGCCTCAGTACAAGAGCTAAGCTCCCATTGTCCTCCTGGGAGTAACATCTCCTAGCAATGTCTCCATTCTTGTCTTCTGTTGATTCCTTTGAAGGTCCATTCTCAAGAATCTGAACTCCTTGGTTTCGGTTGCTGATTCCACCAATCGTCCGTTCTGTCTATTTCTTTGAGTATGATTAAATAAAAGGAATTTTTTCCTCACTCACTTGTTGCACAGATATTCATAAGAAATAATGCAAACTGTTTTCCAGTACATCAAAAGAATTTAAAGAGGAGAAAATAGCAGAAGAGTAAAAAATGTATGCAACTAAAATGGGTGAAGGTAAATTAAATAAGCAACTAAGCACTTATTCACTATCCTGACAAATTTTACCTGATGTCAGCTCCCCTTGAGAGGCTAACCAGAGTCTGTCCTAGGACCACAAGTTCTACACATTTCATTTCAGGTATCATCATCTTTCAGGAGCAGTGGATTATTCTTTCCTAGACTAGAAGTTGTCTACGTTGGAAAACCAAACATGAACTCAGAGATATTGCCACTAAACAAAAGGCAAGATGGTGTGCCTAAAGTAATGTTGTCTCTCCTGTTTCAATGCAGAATAATGGTTCCCAACTACTGATAACTACACAACACACAAGGAAGCAGAACTCTTTGTTGGTCTTACCTTTCTTAACATGTCCTAAGCTCTCAGATCTCAGCTCCACCCTATACCTACTTACTGCTGCTCAGAGTTTGCTGACAAAATGTCTTCAAGCCTTGCAGCATAAGCTGATAACTGAAGTATCATAACACCACTAGCTCTTTTGTTTACTTAGATATTGCTAGGAACAATATCTAAGTAATACATCATCAAAAGAGTGCAAGCTATTCAATTACACCATGTCATTCTGCAGTATTACAGCATTCATTCAAATTTAGGTATTGTTGTTTCCTTAATGTCATT
The DNA here is from genome assembly GCF_003945595.2 of Pipra filicauda. Lineage (NCBI taxonomy): Eukaryota > Metazoa > Chordata > Aves > Passeriformes > Pipridae > Pipra > Pipra filicauda. Next base: position 115,178 of record NW_024104542.1, read on the forward strand.
AAAAAAAGAAAAAAAATCAGTCAAGGAGGCAACTTTTAAAGAGTCAAGAAATGTCTGAATTCTGTGCATCAAAATAAAGAACACAGAAAATATGAAAGATTGTCTCTATGTGCCCCAGTCTTCCAAATTGTATGTGGGGAACTCTCAAAGGTTTCATCTGTTTTATTCTGTTGTCAGGCTCTTCAATAGCCTTTGTTTGCACTGTTTTGCTCTTTTATGTCAAGTTTCTTTCTTTATCCATCTCTTTCTACACCTTCTCTGATTTTTTTTTGCTGGTGTAGACAAACAGCATTTCTTATGAGCAAAGGTGCTTCAAAAACTCTTGGGCCATTTTCATCTTTCTTAGACAACAATTTCATGAGTTTAAAATTTATATCCATATGTAGGGAACATGTAGATCAAGGTTAAAGCTAAAAAAAAAAATACCAGAAACATATTCAGAGTGAATATGACAGCACAATTCACTGCTATAAATGAAAAATATTAATGGTTCTTTAAAAATTAACGACACTATGAATAAAGCAAAAGACTAATGTACAAGTGCCATCAATGCTTGTGGGTGTTAGCAAAGCCACCCAACCTCCTGTCAGTCCCTCCAAATTCTAACTTTCATCACCTCTTTGTTTTCTTCTTTTGTTTCCACTCATGAGCCAGTGATGATTACATGAATTGAATTATTTTCCCCGTGGAGCACTTGTTTGTGAGCAGCTGGCAAAGTGCTTTCTGTTACCTTGCCTACCAGAAGCTTTTCCATTTATCAGTAGCCACAGCTTAGATCAACCACAGTTGCACAAAGCTCTGAATTCATTGTCTGTGCTATGTGAGAAGCATGGCATCCGTATCTTCAGCTTGTTACGAATCCAGCACCGAGTAACTTACCCTTGGTGCTTTCAATAGCTACCTGGACAGTTTTTTTAAAAAAAAAAAAAAGATATCTTTGTTTGGATAGTTGTAATGATGTCCGGATTCAAAAGCTGCTGTGGAATTGTCTGATTTTAAGTTTTAAAAAATTGTATTACAGAAAGTATAAAGGTTTCTGCTCACAGCAGGTGGAACCACAGCAGAGTTTAATGTCAAGGTCCAGGCCTAGATATTTAACTACATGAGTGCAACACAGGTTAGAGTTCTGAAAAACACTTGTCATGAAAAATAAATGTAATTAAACCCAGTCAACTATTCTACAAAACTCAATTCTACTCTACTGTAGTAATCTACAACATCAAATTGATTACCTCTTGTGTCCCCTCCTTCATTTGTCACATGATTCTTTGATAAAATATGTCGGATGCTTCAGGAGGTAGAGACAGACAACTCCAGCTTTATATTTTTGCTGTAAGGACTTTTAAAATGATATTCAGTTGCTCATTGAGAGCATACTAGAAATTTGCAGTCTGGGAGTAGATTATAGCTGTCTTAAGTTGTTTTTGGCCATCCTAGTAAAATGACTTAATTGTATTTAACTTTGCTTCACAATAATGGGATGAAGCAAAAGAAGGCCAAACACAATCAAAGTTTAAGAAGTTGTTGACATCACATCTTTTTTTTTAATAAAAACTCCTTTAAAATAAATGAAGTTGTTTTGATTTTAACGGTTTCTAACCTATGACTGTCTGTTAGAAATTCTAAGAGGCTTGTGCTTATTCCTGTCAGTTATACCAACCTACAATAGCCTGTAAAGTCTATTTTCCTACTAAAAATGCCTTCTGTAGCAGCCACTACCCTATCAGAAAATGTTGTTAAGCCCTATAATATCTCCAAAATTAGAATAAGTTTGTGTAGGATACATGAAAGCACTTTGAAAAGAAAGAATGCAAACTAAACCATTACATTTCAATCAATTTTGTTAAAGTTGAAAGAATGTTTAGTGATTACATCTTTGAAAACTGTTCAAAATTCTCTAAAAATTACAACTTCTGGCAAGACAGTGTTAGCTCATCCAGCTAATAAGACAAAATACCTCCCCACATACTTACGATACAGTAATATTACAGTAATTAGGTGAGAAGTCTATACATTAAAGAGATCTGTACTGCCCAGATAGTTCCAATAAATATAGCTACATATAAAATATACTGTGCCTTCTCATGCTTGTCTGATGACATTTCTAAAATTGTCTAGTAAACTTAGAGTGAAAACAGTAGTTACACCAAGAGTAGGACTGGCTAAGGCATAAAAGTGTTCACAGCAGTAAAATCACGTGACTTCAGAAACACTATGCTCTTTCTGTCATAAAGAAAACTACTGAAATTGCTCCTCTGTTTGCCAGCTCAGTGAATCTGAGTTACCTCTGCTTAGATACTGTGTTGAATGGTTCTTCTGCAAAAAAAAAAAAAATTACCTCTTATGCCTCATACAAAACTGACTTCAATAGGGTCAGATTGGCTGCTGTGGTGGAGGTTGTTCCAGGCAGGAAAGCCAAGTGCATCTGTTCTTATCACTGCCATTCCATTTGTTCATGTTTCAGACCTAACTGAAAAGTTTCTAAATGCTCAGAAAATTACACATCTCATTCCCCTGGTTTTGAGGGGATGGGGGGAAAAACCCAAACAACGCTACAAAGTCCAGAAATGTTTAAAGTCAGGATTACCAGTAATTTTAGACTGTACTATCAAAAAATAGGACTTCCTATAAATTTCAAATTAAAACTAAAAAAAATCACTTTATTAAGATCAGATAGAAAAGTATGTGTCCATAGTACTCTCTACTAATGGTTTTTACAAGTTTACAATGCAAACCCTCCAAAGTCCATCCAAGTATGGAAGTAATTAAAAGCACTAGTTAATTCCCTACTAAAAAACCACATTCCCCAACTCTGTACTTCATGTTATTGTCTTGGTTACTAGTGATATTTCTTTTCTCCTCATGTTGTATCACTTCTCTTAAAAAGTTCCGGGTTATGGAAGGGTTTTTAGTGTAAAATGTATTTTTCATTAGGAAAAGTTTTAATGACAAGGATTTCAGGTTCTCTGTACTTTTCTTTTTTTTTTAAAAAAATACAATAGTATCTATCAGCCACCATGGTACTCTGCCAAATTATTTTAGACAAAAATACATTGTTGAAGATAACTCCAATCGAAATGTCAATAGTTTACTCTGTCAGCACTTTTGACCTAAACTTCAAATTCCAGAAGAAAAAACAGTATTAATATTAGATTTCCTGAAATCTAAGTCTAGACATAATCCCATGGCTATGAGGAGACAACCTAGGAGAATAGGGTCACAGGAACCTGCATTTCAAGAAAAAAACCAAACCACATGCATTTAAAGGCATATTGGTATGAAGTGCAGGTGCTCTAATTTTCCCATAGAATTCTTTTCATCTTTCCATGCAGTTTGGCACTTACAAGAAAAGTAACAATTTTATAGGTATTAAGACTTCTCTGTAAAAAGAGGGAGTGCAAAGCACTTTATTGTTAATCCATTGTTCAATAGTAGGACTCAGTAGCAATCAGGAAAAGGTTGGTAAAACCAAGGACTCTGTTGTAAACTCACCCAAGTTGTTTCAATGAAACTATAGTTTATGAATATACTCCAAAAAGTAAGAATATTGCTATACTTATTAGTCACTAAGCACAAATCTTCATGCTCTGAAACAGAAAGCTTTCCTCCTTATCAACCTTACTCAAAAAAATGACTGTATTTCTCTCCCAAATTAAGAGAGTTGTCTTTAGTTTACTGCATTGCATGCTGCAACACATAGAAATTTGAACACAAAATGAATTTGAGCCATACAGAAAAAAAAATGTAATTATGATTTGGTTCAGAAGCATATTACCTCTAGAAAAAAGTTACTACTCTCTTTACTCATGGTATAACATATGTGAACAAACTTTGCTTATCAAAACCCACATTTGGAACTAACATGCAGTGATGTTAAATCAGTAATCTACTCGATAATCTTTACACCAGTCATAAAATATCAAAGCATGTAGAAAAGGGCTTTATTTTTAGGTTAGGGTATATACGGCAAAAGCATTTGTGTTTGCCAAGTTTACCCTCAAATACTGAGAAACACCACCTAAGGGGACACTGCTGCAGTTGACTCAGGCAGGGACTTTCCACTGATTGCCAGGATATCTGGACCACAGTAGGAATGAGGCACAGGGTTCATTAAAAAAGCCTGCAACTCTGTAATTTAGGACTCCATTGTAATGCTTATGTACAAAAAGGCAAAATTAAGTTCGAAGAGTATTAAGTGCCTTTTAAATGCTGAACCATATGGCAAATTCAAAATGGACATCCAAACCCACAGAAAACCCTGAAGATTTTTGAAGATTTTCACTAACCTTCTTGGGTTACGTAATTATGAATATGCCACTACAGTATAATGACTGTAATTAGAGACAGCGAGAAACAAAATTAAGATTAATAGCACACTGCAATTCTCTGTATATTATATATTGGGTCTACTCCAACAGTCCTTACTCATGTAGGAGTCCAAATAAAGATCTATGGAATCAGATGAAAAGACAGCAAAAATTAACATTCATCTCAGTAGTATGAGTGTCTTTTAAATTCACACAGCCTGTGCTTCTATTTATATACTGTGTAGAACAACTCCAGGCTTAGAGAAACAACAACAAAATTCAATATCTAGAAATAAAGCACCTAAAGCAAAGGAACAGAAGAATAGTATTTGCTCCCAGGATGATTCAACTTCCAGATTAGAGTTTAAAGACATACACAGATTTTTATTTCTTTTTTCCAAGAGGAAACTTGGTTGTACATTGAAACAGAGAAAAATTATGTCTCATAGCTACACATTCAAAATCTAGAATCCAATGAAATGAATATCCAAGTAGTGTATTTGCATCACATGTGTTTTCAGAAGACAGATTTTTAACATAGTTCTGAGAAAAGAAAAGAGAATTATGGCCTAAGTTATTTTCTTAAGATTTGGGGTTTTTTTCTGTTTTTGATAAGTATTCACTACTGAGGAGAAAAAAACCCAAACTATCCAGATTAATAATAATAACTGCAATTGCAGGATATTTTCATTTAGTGGCACTAATTCCAATAAGTGGAAAGTACTAAGCAAGATAAAAAAGTGGGTTTGTGTCAAAAGGTTCACGTCAGAATCACAGATGAGGTTTAAAAATTAAAGACATTGCCCTAAAAAAGACAATTTCCACTGAGAAATTAATATAACAACTATAAAATAAACATTATAAAAAACCATTTTATAATTCAATTATATAATTCAAACATCTTATAACTGTATATTAATTTTAGAATTATAAAAATTGTTATCTAACAAAGTAGTTTCTTAAGAGTGCATGAAGACAGAACTTGTGGAATTTAAGTTAGTTTATACACTCTTAGTGTTTTCAGTAAGTGCTGCAGTTTCTGTGCCAGTATGCATTTTTGATGACTGACAAATATATGACCATACCAGTCCTGCATTTTGGTTTTATCTTATCAGAAGAGTTTGCATACATGATTTTCTGGGTCTTCAAAGCATCTGGAGAAAACATGTTTGTTCCCACCCATTTTAAAGAAAAACTTATAGTCAGCAGTCACATTGATCAAGAATGAGTTGATATATCTTTGCACAGGTTGCTTTTTTTTTTTTTAAGAAAAGCGAAAAAAGGAGGTGTTCTTGTTGAAATTCTTCTCTATTTTATTTTAAAGAATGGAAGAGAAAAAAATTCTCGTGCTAAAGGCATTATGCAAGGATATATTTGAATTCAGGTTACTGATCCCACCAACCTACTGACAGATATTGAGGTCGTGTAGGCTGCCTTTGAACCTTGCAGAATAGAGTGAGGCCCATCCCACAGCAATCCAATTCCATGATAGGCCTATAAAGAGACCCCCACTGACTGGGTGACCTACATCCCAACAACAAATGAGTCAATCCACCTTACGGCAGACTAGCAAAACCTACAGAAGCTTTAAATTGGACTGTAAAGACAGAAAGCACAAGCTTTTCTTTTACTTTCAAGGGCAAGCCTTTTGCTGACTGACTGTTTAACAAAGAAAGTTCTCCAGTGAGATTGTTCCAAACTTGTCCGTCAGCCTGCCCTTCTCACGTCACTGTCTGTCAGACAACTAGTTCAGCACTGCTGAGTGCCTGAGCCAGCCTGATGATCATCATGTTCAGTGACTGTTCCGAATTACATCTCTAATTTGTGTTATATTCAGTCATTATTGCTCAATTTTATTTTGCAAATACTATTTGAAAGAGGTACTGTAAGACAAATATAAAGGCAAAACTGTGTGCTTATGTGAGATCTCGACAGTGGTGTCAACTCAGTGCACGTGATAAATCACAAGCATCCAGGGCCACATGACAATCACACAGAGCACTTCTTTGTTGTTGTTTTAATGAGGATAAACTGGGGACAAAATCTGGTGGTGGTAAAGATTCACACATGCTTGATTCTTCCCACTTATTGAACTCCCTCTGGAACACACAGTTCCATAAAACTCTTCTAAGCAATGGCAAACAGAGCAAGTTAGATCAGTCCTGTTCCTACGTCTTGTATCTGGTAATAAAATACCAAGTTACCCTCACTGCTATCTAGTACTTCCTGTAAACACTCACACGGTGCCAAGTCTGGTTATGAAACCTATTGAATTTCAGACAGATATCCAGGAGGAAATTTTAGATGTGAAGAATTCAGATTAAAAAAAAAAAAAAGATAACTTTAAAAATAATGTCAATATTTCAAAGGAAAATCAACATGGAAACACAAAACCAGTGGTAACCAGAAGTTCTGCAGTGTTGCATATGGAAAAATACATACTTCTCCTAAAGTCCTGGAAAACTTTTTTGATCAAGTATTGTACAGCTGACACAGAGAACAGAAAGCACAGGGAGAATAAATACATTTTTGCATCAATATTGTAAACTAGTGATAGAAAGGGGTGTGGCTCAAAAGTCCCTCTTAGTTCCTAAGCCTCCCCCGGACCATCAGATGGCTCCTTTCAAGTGGGAGAAAGTTCCAGTATTGGAGAAAAGTATAGGATTTTATTCCCACACCAATGGTAGGAAAAAAAGTAAAGATAGTGGTTAAGGACTAAAAAGCATTTTTGGACACAATTCAAATTAAAGTAGACAATCTTAACAAGTGTGATGATTTACAAGAATAATTAAACTGCCCTTCCCTTCTACAGCTGTCAGGGGTCATTTTCCCAGGCTGGTATTCTGACTACATTACAACTCTGTCCTTCTACTTCTGGTTCTGCCTTTATTTTATTTAAGAGACTTACTTATCTCTGTTTCAAAGACATTTCTGTTTTACCAGCAAAGTCAAGTCAACAGGGAAAGTCTAGATAACTTGCTGCCAGAATGGAGATAGCATGAGGCCACTATCTTCAGAATCAGTCACTACAGCTGCCTATCTCTCCAGCAGTTCCCAGGCAAAGAGGTGTTATATCAGCTCCTGTGCATCTTTAAGGAAATGTATACAGAGGGGAATAAAGTAGCATTGGTTAGAGACAGGTAAAACAGCAGTCCTGGAACCAGGTGAAAATGTATCGGAGGAGGCGGCAAAGAACTAACACGGAAGAGGAATTCAAAGGACTGGAATTTGCCCTGGGTACAGTACAATAACTCTAAATCCATAGTTAAGGTGTGTATATTCATTTTAATCGTGCCTAAGAAGGACTGTTTGAAGTCAGAGGTAAGCACACTGCAGCAACAACAAAGTTAGTTGGGTGACCTTAAACCCTGCTGTGATTTGCAAATTTTCTGACTGCTGTGGATGCACATCCACTGTGAAACCACTTCCTCTGCCAACCATGATAGGGTGACTGTTCCATCTATAGATACATTTACTGAAACAAAACTCTTAAATGAATTCACTTTTCTGATGGAGCATCATGGAGGGCACCTTGAACTTAATGGCAGTTTGGTTGTGCTTGCAAAGTGTGAAGAAAGTGCAAGTCTCTGAGCTAATATAGCTCAAAGATTAATTTCTAGCCTTAATGATTTTGTGAAACTGCCTTTTGAAATCATTATGATCATACAAATTAGCTTTAAAGTCCTTCTAACAATGTGCCCCCTCTTTCACAAAATACTTCTCAAGCCGCAATGAGGACTACTTTTTATTAATGTATATTTTGGTAAGTGTATCAATAAAGTCTTTGTTAATAGTATACTTGTGTGAATTTTACCAGACTGCAGCATTTCCAAGAGACTAAATTTAACAGTAATACAGTGTCTAAGGATCTGAAATATCATTCAAAAAAAAAAAGTGCTGAACTATTCAAATACACATCCTTTACATCTTTCTTTTCTGGTGTAACAGGGTAAAAAATAGATTCAGCATATATTTAGCTTTAAGGAAAGCTACATAAGATTCTGGAAATGTAGAAATAGACTATTAAAAAAGAAAAATGAGCAGAGATAAATGGGAATACTTGCAGTGACAGGGAATGTAGAGAGCTGCTGTATACATTGCTACAAGTATGAATTTATTTTCATATTTTAAAATATACATATGTATGTTTGAATAACAGCACATTTATTGACACTTTTTACTTTTCAAAACATATTGGGCTATTTGGAAAGTTTTGCTTTGGTTCTGCTACCTTTAAATGCTTCCCTTGCTCTCTTAATGCATAAAGGTTATTAACACACTTATTTGTTTGTGTACACATGCAACCACAATAAATGAAACACAGCATCTGGACATATTTAATTCAGAAATCACTGAACCAAAGGAATCAGAAATCAAAGCCAAGGGAACAGGCAACAGTAACTGTCATGCTCTGACAGGGAAAGCATCAACAACATACGCTGTGCTCCCCCCAAGGCATAGTTAGACAAGGACAAAATCCTAACAGCATTTGGTAGGGGAGTACGCTTTGGGAACAGAGGGGTCCTCAGACCCAGTTTGGAAAAGCTGGGAGCGACCACAAAACTGAGAACTTCCCTTATATGATGGTTCTTGTGTCACAGGGCAGTGCTTGGGTGAGCCCTGCAGACCAGGACTGGTAACAGCCACCACAGAGCTGTGGCACAGAGCACTACCTACAGCCTCAGCAGTGCCTGCACCCGGTTGATAATGGGTTCTGCAAGATTAGAACACAATACTCAGGGAGAAACCTAATGAAGTTCAACAAGGGCAAGTGTGGGGTCCTGCCCCTGGAGAGGAATAACCCCAAGTACCAGCACAGGTTGGGGGCTGACCAGCTACTGAGCAGCTCCTCACAGATGAACCTGAGAGTCTTGGTGGGTGACAAGTTGACCATGAGCCAGCAGTGTGACCTTGTGGGCAGAAGGGCCGATGGGATCCTGAGGTGCATCGGAAAGAGTGTGGCCAGCAGAGACAGGGAGGGGATCCTGCCCCTCTGCTCAGCCCTAATGAGGCCACACCTGGAGGATTGTCTTCAATTCTGGTCTTCGCAGTTCAAGAAAGACAAGGAGCTACTGGAGAGGGTCTAGCAGAGGCCGCTAACATGGTGACAGGCCTGGAGTGTCTCTCTTATGAAGAGAGACTATGGGAGTTTGGTCTGGAGAAGAGAAAATTGAAAGGGGATCTCAGTAATGCATATAAATATCTCAAAGGTGGGTGCCAAGAGGATAGTGTCAGACTTTTCAGTGGTGCCCAGTGACAGGACAAGGAGCAACAGCCATAAAGTAAAACACAAGTTCCACCTCAATATGAAGAAGAACTTATTTCCATTGCAGGAGGCAGAGCACTGGAACTGCCCAGGGAGGGTGTGGAGTCTCTCTCTCACATTCAAACACACCTGGACATATTTGTGTGTAATCTGCTCTGGGTGACCCTGCCTTAGCAGGGGACTTGGACTGGATGATCTCCAGAAGTCCCTTCCAACCTGAAATATTCTCCAATTCTGTGAATTTTGGTTTATACTAATTCCACTGAGTTTAATAAAGCTATCCTTGGATTTTTAGTAAAGTGTCTGTGATATCATTCCCTCCTCTCTGCTGGTGACATTTTTGCTTGGTGTCTTGCCTGACAACTTTTGGCAAAGATCAGCTGAAATTTCTTTTTCCGTTAAAAGAGTAGTCTATTCCTATTTTAGATAAAAGCACTTCGCAATAGTTGGGATTTGGACTGAACTTGTCCTCAAGTGCAAAAGCCTGAAAGAATATTAGCCAAGGTTAAAAAAAAAAAAAAAAAAGGAGAGCATAAAGTATGCTTCCATTGCCATGCATGTGAAAAACTGCATGTAGCATCTTAACTATATGATTCACAAGAGTTATTTTTCTGAACTATAATTAATGTGTCACAATACTGCAATGTGCAGGTTACACCGAAATTTACTGTGAACCACAGTTGCACTGGCTCTGGCTGGGAGGGAGTTAATTTTTTTCAGAGCAGCTGGTTCGGTGCTGTGTTTTGGATTTGTGGCCAAAACAGTGTTGATAACACACTAATGTTGTAGCCAGAGCCGAACAATGTTCGCGCAACATCAAATCCCTCCCTATTTCTCACTCTGCACTCCCACTGAATATACTGGAGGTGCACAAGATGCTGAGAAGGGATGCAACCAGGCAGATGACACGAATTAGTTGAAAAGATATCATCATCAGTAATAGAAGGGGGAAAGAAGAGGATTTAGAGAGGTTATCCAGATTTTGCTTAGGAACTGACTGGACACCCATCTACCCATGGGAGGTAGTGGCTATTGCCTTTGCATCACTTCTATTTTGGTTCTCTCTTCTTCTATTTTTTCCTTCAATTATTGAGCCATTTTATCTTTACCCACAAGTTTTGTTGCTTTTAGTCTTCCTTTCCTCTTTCCCCATCCCACTGGGCAGGAGGAAGAGTGAGAGAGCAGCTGTATGGTGCTTAGCTGTCTTCCAGGTCTAACCCACAGCAACAGGCTAATTAAAAATAAGTCTATTTTGCAACAAGTGACATCAACAAAATTGTTATGCTCCCTGGTTTAACCAAATGAATACATCTAAATTCTACCTGATTTTCCACTATAAATTTGAAGTCCTCAAAGGATCATTTTCTATTGAGTTTTCATTGAATATTTTTTGTTGTTTTAAATCCTCTAATAATGCTAGTTTTTGAAAGGAACTTATAGAAGCTTGGAAAGGTTAGGGTTAGAACGGAACTTAGAGATCATCTTGTTCCAACGCCCTTTTTTTCCACCTCCTCCCACTAAGGCTGTGAAAGAAGTGCACAGGTCAGTTCTGTTGGCGTTTTTCAAGACATTGCAGATTTGCAACAAGGAAGGTGAAGACTAAATGTGTTTTCAGCTGGAGAAGGGGATGGTGCCTCTACATTTGCTCTACTTACCCAAAAGAGAGGTTTGAACATTACAGGGTGGATCTATGATAAAAGATATAACAAGGAGGTCGTAGATGACACCCATGGTCCACATTCACACTTGTGCTTTACACATGTATTTTTCAGAAGTTCATGTGGTTGTGTACGTTTAAGTGCTAAATACATTTATATAATACATATGTTACATACCTTAAATCCCACACACAATCACGGAGAAAGCAATTTGGAAATGAATCGCTTCTAATTTTTAAAACTCTGGCTGCTGTCTGAAGCATATTTCATTGACAGTAAATTTGTCTGAATCAGATCTTTGACTGTACAGCTGTATGGATTACTTGAGCTCTTTGAATGTGTGTCTTCCTCAAACATTGACTCTGGTTTCAAGTGTCCAAACCTGCGTCATGTTTCCACCATAAATCTGTTCAGGCTTGAAGGAAAATAATGTAGGTAAATATATTTGTCCCAAAACATCCTTATTTTAGTAGCAGTAAAATGGTTAGTGTCCACAGGCACCACAGAAGCTGCCCCTGTGGATTTCCACTATTTGTACTTACACAAGTTGTTTTTTAAAAGAGCTTGAGTGAATTGTATATAAACCAAACCTCTTTTTCCATTATTTTCAATTGAATTGTCAATAAATAATTTTCTGATTGTTTATCCCTCTAATGCTATTTTAAAAAAAAAACTTCTGGTTTTGTTTGTGGTTTTGTTCTGTTTTTGTTTTTTTTTTTTAAATTAAAGAATAGTGTTGGTACATGTAGACACAAATCTCTTTCACCTATGTTGGACAGTACAAAAATATGTATAAATGAACCAGTGTTAAGATTTACCACGTCCTCTTTGCCCCTTACTGCTCCCTGTGTTTACTGTCTGGGATGTTTGTGTAATCCAGCTGTGAAACAAGGTTTTGGGCTTTGAAGTGGGCAGCCTTAAAATAACTTTGTAACCAAGTCCATCTGCTATGAAGTAATAGACTAGTTTAATACTTTGTATGACCACTGCATCGTGCCTCAATGACAACCAGTTAATGCTTGTTCTAATATTATTCACATATGACTTTACTAAGTTTTATATGCTAAGAAGTAAAGCCTACAAATTATTACCTGTAAGATTCTGCTGTGTGGCATTTCAGAAGTCAAAGGATGTTGTGGCTTCATTCTGCCTTCAGGAGATCAATGCACTAAGTTTACTGTTCACCTTTCCTACAAAAATGTTAGTTTAGGAACATAAGACAATGTTTTTGGAGTTTTTTTAAATGATAAATAAATTTTGGACCATATGTAAAAACATATTATAACAGGATAAACATGAGTAAAAATCTCTTCAAAATTTCCCTAATTCATAAGACATAAGTAAATTTAGAAATTTCATGCCAATTACAGAAAAGAACGTGAAAGTCAGTTCAAAGGAAAACTCTCCACCAGTTTTACTACACACACCTTAAAATGTCTATAGGTTTTATGTTTTACACTACCAACTACTCTTTCACATTACATATTGCAACATCATGAGTTCATAAAAAAATAAATTCTATGTATAATAAGTACTGTTGTTTACAGTATATGATATTTCCTTTTTTCTTCCTTTTTTTTCCTAAATTGAAATACTCTAGACTCTCCTGCAAGGTTTTCAGTCACAGTTTGAGGTTTCAATTTTTCCCCTGTACACACCCTGCACCTCTTATTCAAGAGGATACTTTCCATTCAGCACTACTTATAACTAATGTTCCGAAACTCAATGTGCACTCAAGAATTTAGAATTTAGCAGATCTAAAGCCTTCCAACACTGCAGTGCATGCACATCCATGTCCATACTCCTGGAAACACAAAAGTATGTCCATATAACAAAATAAAAAGGTCCCATATACACCACCAAGCACAGTAACTCCAGAAGGCAGGTTGTATAACTGCATGAGCACTAAGCTTGAATTGTAAGTATATCTACAGCTTTCTAAGGTTCTCCTCTGCATGGTGGCATGTGTTAAACACCTTTCACAAAATACTTCAGTTGATGTTATGCGCAAAACACTTTCTTGAGGAATAGGCAGGTTAAGAAGAATCCCACATATCCCAGAAAATAAGCATTACTGCTATTATTGGCATTCCCTACAAATGGGACTTAGTCCTTTCTGTACTCAGCCCAGAGACAGAGGCACAGCCTTATATTTATTTTTGCTAGAAGGCTGACATCCCCTTTAAATTCTTTATGTAGCACATGCGATTTAAAATACATTACCCACTGCATAAGAAATAATTCAAAGTTGAATAGAAATGAGAGGAAAGAATGTACCTGACTCTGACTTAGTTGCATGATGCCATCTTGGAAGAAAGGAGTTGAAGGTTTTCATCCCTCATCCGAGAACTATATATGTGTTTTCCCCAGTGAGTATTAGACACCATACAGTCACAGTCTGAAAACTTATATTTACAATATACCTGAACTTTCTTAAATATGACTGTTTATTTCTGTCAGTTGAAATAAAACCCTTAAAACTAGTAACTCATCCAAAGCAAAACCATTAGTCAATAGGCTTGAGTTTTTCAGGTTTCTTCTATAAGGCTGATAACACAGGTAAAGGTTCCATTGAAAGCAAATAAAATCAAAAGAAACTATGGACAGGCATCATTTTGTAGCTGTCTCAAGCTACCATATTCTGTTCTTTCACAGGAGGTCACTTTTGACATTTAGAGATACAACATGAGCTACAAAATTGAAGTGCTCCTCTGCACTTCTCCCTGGCCTGACCAGGAACAGCCATGAGGTTTCTCACAAGCACTCTATAACCTGCTATTTTTTTGAGATGGCACTTTGTCTATTGACATATCTTTGTTAATGAACCTGCAGTGACATAACAATTTCACATGAGATTATGTCAATTGAACTCCTGAAGAAATAATTATCTTCTCCAGTGATGTATTTGTACCTTCACCAGCTGTGTTGTAGCCTTCTTTCAACACCTGTATCACTTCAGCAAGTGAACTTAGTTGAAACTCTGTGGTGATTGAGTTATTTCTTCCAAACCTGTACATATCTGCCTCTCCAAACCAAATCTGTGTAAAAGTCCTTGTATGCTTAGAAAAGTCCCTTGTGTCAGAAATATTAGATATAAAGCTGACCTATTGTGATAAGAGATGAGAGGACTTAAAAAGCAGTAATGGTCAAAGGCAGTTTAAAAATAGAAGCCAGAGAAGATTTTAGACTTCTGGCTATATGTTATCTGTGAAACTACTTTGGGATTTCTAGTGCCTTTAGCTGAATCAGTGAAGCTGATACTCTGTCTCACTGGAACAAATGTAAGCCTGGGAGCCCTCAGCTGTACTTTTAGTCAATGGCATTTCATTCATATTGGTCAAGATTTAACCTTTAATGATTTTTGGACTAGGCATGTGCTTGCTGAGTCACTGCTTTGGATAAATGCTGAAGAAACATCTTGCAGAAAGAGTACAGTGCCACTGAGATCATATTTGCCCTTTGGTTTCTTGTAACCCTTCCCCAACCTACTATTCTCTGTAGTGTTTAGTGATTTGTAGCCCAGCAATAGTCAAGTCTTCATTTACTTCATGCATATGCACTAAATTAAACTACTTCCCTCCCACCCATATGGTGGTCTGATATGCACAGATGTTACTACAGAGTTCTGCGCCACATAAAATCCCAGCTGTAATATAAAAAATAATAATAAAAAAGGCAAGATAAAAGGCTCTTTTACTCATCTTCCAAAAAGGCAAAACAATAGAAAATAAGCCCATAAGGAACTGCATAAACATAAACAGACCCGTACAACATCTGACAGAGATACAGATCAGGGACTGAAGATGGAAGACAAAAGAAAAGAAGGATTAGTATTAAATTATTTCAGACAGTGATAACAATTAATTAAAAAATGTTAATCTCTACAAAATAGCAGTTGACAAAATACTTTTGACAGTCCTCTGAAACACAAGCAAGCTCTTATTTCCTAAGGTTTCTCAAAATCCCAGGTTACACATTTTTTTTGAACTGAATTGAAGGACTGTAAGTATCAAAAAATATGTGTTCTATGGGACAAAGTGACTAATTGGGAAAAATAACTCTTTTTCAAATCCTTTCAGTATTTTACAACCAACAAGTGCCTTCCCCCTTTTGATCAAACATCCATGCTCCTATAAAATTCAGAATAAGCTCATCTCAGAGGAAATTAGCTTTCTCTTCGAAACTGATCTAATTTTGCTATTTCGATATTTCCATCACAGTTTGCAAACCACTGCCTACATTTTCTTATAGTCCAAAGAATCATACAGCATGGCAGATACTCAAAATTTACACTAGTCATCCACACAATTTGGTGCCTAAGTGACTATAGTGTCAGTAACTTTGTGTGGCTTGGTTTTTTTGCTTGTTTGCCTGTTTGGGGTTTTTTTTTTGTTTCTTTGGAGCCCTACAATTGAAAGTGTTCATTGCTTTGTAATCGAAATTGTAATTATTGGATGAATACAACTTCAACTGGCATGTGGCTACTGGACATCAAGTCAATAAAAAGTAACTACACCCCAGATGTGCGTATGCAGACTCTTGGGGTACTTTTCTAGTGACTTATGCAGTAACAGGTTTCAGAGAACAGCATAAAGCTGGATCACCCACTGTCATGAATGAATGCTTGGGGTAGCCCAAAGAATCACCAGCAAAGGTATCAGCAAAAGCAGGTTTAATATAAAAGTGAAAGCATGACAAAGTTCGTTGTCAAGGTTTACTCTGCTACTTACTGGATGGCTAAAGTACACAGAGAAAAATCAGACTAAAATCTAGAATCGATCAATCTGAAACCAAAATCAACACAAAAACTCTCTATGTGGAGGCTGCAGAGGGGAAAGAGTAAGGATAGGAAAGAACAAGGATGAAAAGGAACAAGGAAGATGTTCCCATTGAATCACAAGGTTCAGGGTGGACCCCCTCACCAAACTTAGCTCTATACTTAACCAGTGGGGTAGACCTAAAGGTTTTACAGCATTTAAGAGCACTTAATCAATAGCCTAATTAAAAAAAAAGTTGACAAAACATTCTTATAGAATTTAGTGTAAGCACAACAGCAACTTGCTTACAGGCCTAACTTAGTGGCAAATCCAATATAGTTAAGAATGCCAGAGGGCAACATTCACAGGACATTTGCTGTGGCATATTCCCACTCGCACACAGACAGACTCAAAGGAGTATGTACAAGGTACGTCCCTGGGAAAAATTCCTCTTGAGTTCAGTGAAACACTCACATTGGATACCTTTGCATCTTCTCAACAGGTGAAGGGTTGAGCCATGAGGAGTGCAGGTATCAGCCACTGCAGTCCAGGAGAGCTCAAAGGATCTCTTTTAGGACCACAGCTTATAGGGTCACAAGAGAGTTGGTTTTAGTCATAGTAATTTTCCATTCTGGCCACAATTTCCTTGAAAGTTTGATAACAAAAGTTTTATTCCACTTGGGTTGTTATTCAGGCAAGAAAATTAAGCTTCCAAGGCTGTTGGTTAACAAACAGGAGCTCCTTACAGCACTAGTTCCTGGGAGCAGACAGTGTTTTTAATGACCTCAAGAGGAGCTGAGCCCAGGAGCTGTTCATCAAGGCCAAGGCTTAAGGAGCGTTTCTGAGATCATAGTGCTGCACAAGGAGGGGGAAAGGGAGGATGCAACACCACACCCACTTATACTGCAGTCTCAGAGAGGGGATGTGTGCTTGTCATCCACAGTGCTCAGGGGGTGGAGATGCCCTTAATCGTCTGTCTATGTGTACATGTGTGTGAGAGAAACAGGGAACTCTGGGATTTGGGTGCTTATTAATACCTTGTAAGCAGCCAGGACTGAAGTTTATTCCTTTTGTTACTCATATTGATCCTGAAGGCATAGCTCACTGTTTGCCAGCTAATTGCATGTCATTAGTAAATCAATAAAACCACTTTGATCCTGGTTTGCTTTAATTACATAAAATGAGCAGCTTTTCCCTGTGATAGCTGAGCTAACATATCTTAAACTCAGATATAAGGGCATCACTTAGGAAGTCGCAAACAAAGACAAAATGGGAATTCAAACTGAGGCAAAAAGTCTAGACTAAGTATTTTGGGCACCTGCATCATTGGTCTCTAGATAGATATTCTCCTTTTTCCTAGAGACATTTCACTGCCTACTATTGGAGTACAATGTTCTTGTTGTAGAGTCATAGAAGTCAATGAACCAGAAGTTTACTCTATAGTTGTGGGGAAAAAAATGAAGTTTTAATTAATTAAGGAACAATTATGGGGTCCTAATCTTGAAACTGCTACCCTTACTCCAAGTTAGAAATTGAAAAAAAAAAAAAAACCAACAAGAAAACCAAACCAAACCAAAAAACCTAAGCAGAAGCAATAAACCTTACAACCAGTGGTTCCTAAGATTAGGAATTTTAAACTTCATAGCACTATAAGAAGTCATATTCTTGAAACAAAGGATACATAGAACAAGGGGTGACAAGCAAAATCAGGGGTTGGAGCTACAGAAGTTCCAACCACAGTCCCACTTCATCTTCCATCCCCAGGAGAAAGATCAACTGTTTCAGATAAAGTCAAGTTAAGAAAATCAAAGGTGAAAAATACTGTCGTAACTTTACCCCATTTTTCCCCAAAATAACTGTCCCTTAACTTGTGGTTCCTTTACCACAAGGTAAAATAACTTTATCTTGTGGCAAATTGCTAAAATTTCTAGGTTATATACACAGTTTAATATGAATAGAATTTTTCTAAACAATTGATCATTTGCTTTATGTGCTCAAAAAACGTATGACTGCATTACCTTGTGAGCTCCACTGAATTGTAATCACCTGAGCAATGTTCATTTGAAAGTTAGATGTACCTTGTTTCTTTGTTACTGTTATGTAGAGTTTACATAGAGGAAAGAGCAATTCATAGAATTTATGTGCCAAAATATGTAAAAAAAAAAAAAAAGAGGACCTTTGCTCCAGAGATTCTGTAACACAAGCTATTTTAATAAGTCAACTAAACCAATTTACAATCCTTGATACAACAGTCTTTGGTTTTTCCCTATCAAAACCAAAGAACATGAGTTCAACCCTCTTCACTGGACTCCTTCAGTTTAATAACCTGTGGGTTTGGGTCTGCAAAGATACAAAGAGTAACTGAACTCCAGAAGGAATATTTGCATCTTCAAAGAGGTGAGAAAGTCCATGAGTTATCAAGAGGGATGTGTAAACAACCTCAGAAGTAAGGTGGGAAAAATTAGCATTTGGAAAATAAAGGACTCCAAGAAGAAAATATTTAGCCACATTTCATCATAGAGATCATCAGTGATAAAAACTGACCACTGCCAAAGCACACAGATCAACAGAAACACTTGTTTTCTCAGTAAACTTTAATGTAAATTAATTTAGTAAGTTTCCCTTCTACTTTTTCATCACTCAGACTTAAACAAAGGTTTACCCCTCGAAAACCCTCCATAATTTTAAGATGTTCTGTATCTAAAGATGTGATGTTTCACATAACAGAACCCTGGGTCACTTGCAGAATCTGTTTCCCCTGCACATTTATCATGGAAATCCTCTGCATTAACAAGAAATGTCACTTACACAAAAGACAGAAAACAGAAGGTAAAAGTCCACCATGTTTTCCCTTCCTATTTTTACCACAAGGGCTGGATGACTATTATCCCACCAATTGCATAGCAGAGGGGTTTTGTCATCCAAAAATCTGTAAGGAATGCAGAACTTATTCCTGTAACTTGGTACTATTTATGAGAAGTCAGCTAGGAAGCTGAACGGGGAAGGAAAGATCAGATGTCCTTCGGTTCCTTCTTGAAATAACTGACTGAGACCAAAGCATCCATTGTGTTCAGACAATGATGAGTGAATTGTCCAACTCCAATAAATCCTAAATACTGTGTTCCAGGTACTACCTATACCAGAAAGTCTGGAAAGTTCACAACTTCAGTAACAGGAAATTAAAAAGCTAATGAAAACTCACAGTGCATGGCATAAAAAGAAGGAAGACCAAAACCAGAACACAAGAGCCTGAAAAGGCCAACAAACAAGCCAAACAATAGTTTAAACTCCTTCCTTCACTGAATTCAATGAAAAGTATTCCAACTTAAGTATATTCAGCATGAAAATTTCTCTATCATACCCAAAAATAAATGAGAGAACAAACTAGGATAGCCTGAGCGCTTTCATAAACCCAGTTTTAAATTTTCAAAAGAAAGCATAGGAGAAGGATGTCCTCACTAAATTGATTCTCATAAAAATTTACAACAGAGAAAGATTTTTCTGAAATACAAAATGAAGTGATCACCAAGAGATAGAACTTCATCAAATATACATTCTACTCAGAAAAGAAAATGTATGTCTTCCTCCTTAGGGGAATAAAATAAAAAAAAACCTAATACAAAATAGAAAAGTGTTTAGCTGAATCAGGTGCTTCTCATAATACCTTAAAACAAATTCAGAGGCAGCAAACATAGCTATATGGTTATCTCTTTCTGATACCTTTAGTCTCACTTCCATTTAAATATTAAACAGAAAATTAAAATTATAAGACCAACACTCCAACTGTATTATCAGAGTATTGTGTGATATTTAAAATTTAAAGAGATATCGTCAATCTCTTCTAAAAATAATACTTTCAATCTCTTGAAAGAAATGCTGGAACTCAGACAAAAGAAATTAAAAAGGACCAGGGGAAAGATAAGAAAATTAATCTGATGAGAACATGGAAGACAGCAAATACAGCTTGGACCCGTCAATGAGATCAGTGAGGTGAAAGACAATCTCATTACAAATCCCTAGTCCCCTGTAAGGATTTATGTCAGATTTGGACAGGTTGCTTAAATAAGTCATGCCTCAGTTCTCTACTCCTTAAATGAGAAAATAAATGCCTTCGTTTCAGGGATTTAAAAAGTTAGGATAATATAATTAATACTGTGGAAGTACTTGGGAGCTACAGAGCTACCCAAAGTGTCTCTGTTAAGCAGGACACAGCAAGCGGCCCATAAGAATTCAATACAAATTATTTACTGTGACAATAGGAGAATGGGGAATAAAGAACACAAAACTGGGGACAAACTGCAATGGGGATAAATTGGACTAAATCATCTAAATAAATAATAATAATAAAAAAAGAAATCAGTATAAATCAGTAAGCAAAGTGAGCAGGCGTTGTTAAAATACCACTACCCACGTCTTACTCCTCCCTCCCTCCAAAATTGTCCTAAAGAACAGACACACTGACACTTCGAGTCATAAGGTAGACTCCCTGTGTCTCATGACTACAACCTACTTATGAAAATAAAAGCAAATAGCCGTACTTTACTTACTAGCATAGTACTTCCAGACCAAAAGGCACTCAGATTTGTCAGAGAAATAGTGTATCTTCCATAAATCACAGAAAGCAAAGGTAGAATCAGTCTCGTGTATGTTGGCTTTTTTGTGCCACCCAGTGGTTTAAACTATACACCTCAGTGCAGGTGCAAATACAGCTCTTGGTAATTAATAAACAATTTAAGGTCTATTTGAAATGAACGAATAAATAAATAAATAATGAGAGACATAGTAACTAGTAACCTCAAGGCTGGAGGAGAGCTTAAGGTACATTGTATACATGTCCTAACTGTGTTATTTCAGAAACAGAGGATAGGTCAACATATCATCTCCCATCTGACTTCTAAGATCCTGCCTATTCCATTTTTATTCTATACTAAGTTGGGGGAACTTAGTGTGTCAAGAAAGGAAACTATATTACAGATGCCTTACATGCAGCACTTTCCATAGGCAGTTTGAGACGGCCTCTGAGATGTACAGACCTAGTGAAGACGATGAAAACCAACAGTTTTGTTCAAAAAAGAAAAAAATCCTAGGCTGTTAGTGTACATTATACTGCAAAGATTAATACAGTCATGATTTAACACTGAGTGTCAGATTTCCATATAATGCTTTGGCCTACTTTCTAAAGAACTTTATCTGGCCACAGAGAGACTGTGAGATTTGAGCTGTCTTGAAAATCTAACTCAATATGGTTGCTTTTAGAGAGAAAAATGCAAACAGAATTATCTTATTTACAGTCTGAAACAAATTGCAATCAAATGCAAAATGAGATCTATTCATTATAACTGAGCTGTACTCACTTTCGTTATATCTGACTTTACCTAATGGCTTGTATAATTCCATTGTTCAATGATAAGCAGATTTAAAAGGTTCAAGTATTAAGAAAGGCAAAGACTTTTATGCTATAAATATGAAAAATCCAAAGAAGGGCTACATCAGACTCAATTTTTAATATCACATTTGGAAATTACTTTCATCTCTTTAAAAAAAAAAAAGCTGATAATTTTGTTTCCTAATTATAGTTAGATAATGGAATAGAAGTTAGGTTTTCTTGCTTTTCCATTATCATTGTTACAGAAAAAGGTATTTCCTTAGGCAATGTTGTAACCATATCAGGGCAAATGAAAAGCATAGAATACCTCCTATTATGTTTGCTATTTGAAATATCACTACCTTAATAAACTCCAGCCATAGTGTCAAGACATGGTTGAAGCCAGTGCTTCTTTATTTTTGATTTGTGGAAGAGTCCATCAACTGATAAAGATAGCAGGCCTGAAGAAAGAAAAGTTACTACATAAATTTACTGTTTACACTCCACAGAGTTTTAAAGTGTTTAACATATGTCATAGGAGTAATTGAAGTAGCAATAGAAGAGGGGACTCAGCTGATAGAGTGGCAGCATAAACTGAAACACAAACAAAGAATTAGATGTTACTAATATTCTGTTGGTTTTAGTGAACTAATTTGAATTTTTCATGGATTTCGAGATCATAATAGGCCCTATTTCTGATAAATAGTAAGTCTGGCCCCAGCTCTGAATGCAGCCTATTTTTGTTGTTAAATATATAGTCTATTCTTCTGCTGAATAAAGAGAGTGTGAAGACACAAGTGGGTAGCCTTTGCACAGTTTAATTGAAGTAAATTTTTCTTAATTCAAGGACTTTTTCGCAGCTGCACTAATTAACCCCAGAAACAGACACAAAGGGAAAGCGGAAAAAAGAGTTTGGCAGTATAGAACTAAACAAAAATTTTCCCTGTTTTTCCTCTAAACCTTGTTCGTCTGTCTTTACACCCATTCTTGTTGGGGAGCCCAGAGGGATTTTTCAGTCCAGTTGTCATTTTATAGGACTAGGGAGAGTCACGTTAATTTGTCAGCACGAGTATCCACAGATTCCTCCTGCAGTAGGTTTTAAATGCAAACAGAACTCCTTTGATCTCTCTTTTAATCAATCAATACTCACCGAGTCCAGATGTATCCCAGTTTCTTTTTTATTAGTCCTAGCGGACATTTAAAGCTGTAAATCATAGAATCACTGAGGTTGGAAAAGATCCTTACTAAAAGCCATATGAGAGAAGTTGATTTGGTATCGGGGATTATACAATTAATGTTTTCCCTTGTCCTATTTAAACAAATGTTGCATCAAAATAGAAAATAAAATAGATTCTATGAGTTACTATCCCTGAATGTAACTGAACTTCTGCTAGGCTGATCTGGACTTGCATGATGTCATCTGTCACCAGAATACTTTCAACTCAGGGAATTTTTTTCCTCTGCCAAAATATCAACCATCAAGCATATTTTAACATATTAATTTTTTCTTGCAACCTCTTACAGACTTATATATGTGTTACTATAATCTGTGCTATCTTTGATTGTTTTACTCACCTTGGACTTAGTAACTCATTATGTGTTAGTAAGTTTATGTAAGCACATTGTTTTATACGTGTTGTAACTTGGGCTGGGTGTTACCATTCAGAGGCATCAGGCCTGGTTGTGGCTCCTTTTCATTAAACTTTTCCATCCTTTGCAGTTTATTTATCATAGTTTACTGAGTTCTATCTTTTGTCAAAAGCTGTGATATATATAATTATGTCAGAATAATTCCCTACTAATTCTATAGTTTCTAGCTATAACTCATTTCTAGTCAAGTCCTACAGTCTTTATTTACTCTTAAAGTTAGAATATAATAAACAACCTCATGAAATACACATAATTGTCTTTATAAACTTACTTCCTTATTAGTGAGAACTGCAGCCTCAGGCAAAGCATGCACTTGTCTGTACTCCTAATCTGAACTACATTTCAGATACCTTGAACAATAAGTAGGACAAATGTAGCAAGAGCTAAAAACCACTCTCTGTCACACAAACTGATTTGAAACCTTTTGCTGATATCTACTGTGTCCTAAGGTATCTCTACTGAATAGAATAATTAATAGAAATTAATAAATCACATTGATTTCTTCCTAAAAGCTTATGGACTTGAATTAGCAGAAATTCTATAAATAGGTTGTCCCTCACATACTGCCTCTTTCACAAGTTGATTAACTTATTCTCCTCTTCTCTACATAAAACCCTCACTTGAATTTCTAAGTTGCTTTTTCTTGATTCTCACAGTTCCAGAATTATCCATTACTCCACTACTGAAGGTTAAAATACTCTTTCTAAAACTTGCTAACACAGTAAATTAGGTTTTCACTTTGCAAAAGGCCAGACTTCCTGGAATTGAAGCTTTTTGTTTTCGCCTTTTACTTTCCAGGAAGACAAATCATTAGACTGAGTCGACATCCAGTGCGATCACAGATTCCTTGCTCTCGCACATTAGTGATGTTCTCTCCTAAATGGAGACACAAAACCTCAATGCTGGAAATTTCTACAAAGAGTCTCATAGAGGGGAAGTGGAGGGGCAAGTCCTGATCTCTTCACTCTCGTGACCAGTGACAGGACTCGAGGAAATGGCTTGAAGCTGAACAGGGGGAGGTTTAGGCTGGATATCAGGAAAAAGTTTTTTACCAGAAGGGTGGTTGGGTGCTGGAACAGGCTCCCCAGGGAAGTGGTCACATCACCAACCCTGACAGAGTTCAAGAAGTATTTGGACAATGCTCTCAGGCACACGATATGATTCTCGGAGTGTCCTGTGCAGGGCCAGGAGTTGGACACGATGATCCTGATGAGTCTCCTCCAATTCAGCATATTCTGTGATTCTATGACATTTGCCACTGCTGGGGGTAGCCACCATGCTGAGTCAGGTCTCAGGGGGTGGCTGGGCTGCCCTTGCCTTGAGTAAGGTTGAGCTGGGTTCCCCAGGTGCCCTGTGGCTGAGTACCCATTGCCCAGCTTGTCTGAACTTCAGCTCTGGGAGTTTCTCTGGGAAAGGGTCTGGCAGAGCCACACAGCTACTGATGGACAAGCAGCCTCCAGAAGTGGGGTAGCTGTGGGGTAGAAAACCCTCACTGTGTCTGGCCTTTTGGTGCCTGTCACTGTCACCATCCTTGTTCCACACCCCAGTCCCTGTTGGGAGGGGGCCCAGCTCAACCCTAATTAGGTCACCCTGGAGTATTCCCACCCCCACTGCTCACTGATGGTATCCTCCCAGTGAGAGTATTTTTCTACTTTCTCCCTTTCACTCCCTCAGTGTGCTGAGAAAACAATGCACTGTTCAAAGGCCGTGGTACATTTACAGAGATTAGAGGCACTTTACAAGTGCCAGTTTTGGAGGCAGACTCTTAGTTCAAGCTGTGGGGCAGCACTTCCCAACATGGAGGTCATGGCAGTGGCAAGTGGAGTCACCGGCCTGGCAGAAATTCAATGGTTTATGTCAGCATTTCAGATTGCCGAGCTGATGAGAGTAGTAGGTGTAATAGAGAAGAAGGGAAATGGTTTCTGGTGAGTGTGATGGTTTTCACTCTGGAGAGCCTGTGTTCAAACCTGAGTCACAAGAAGAACGGTGGTTATTTTTGCAAATACTTGAAACAAGGTATTTCAGCCTCTAACTTATCTCCTTTCCACTGCCTGGCTACCATTCCTTCCCTTAAAGTAAACTGAACTCCCCCATACAAGTGAAACTGTAGTCCACTGGGAATAAAGGTCATGCTCACTGGTCCCTATTAGGTGAACCTATTAAATGACCTATCTCCTTTCACGGTGCCAGTATTTTTGTTTACTCCAGGTTCAGCTTGCAAGCTTTGTGAGTTTTACGTCAAGACCATACTCAGCTCATGGGGAGAAATATTACTTAGAAAGGTATCTGTCGTGTTGAACTTTTTAGCTGCCACATTGTCCCTGTGGGGTTTGAGGGTTTGTTTTAGGAGGCCTGAAGAGGCTGTTACACCTCTCACAGAGAGTGTCTTGGAGAGTGCTCCAGGTTTAAGTCACTGTGCTGTTAGTGTTATTGGTCAGCCTAGTGGTTCAAGACATCTTTTTTTTAATCCCTCTATCGTTGCTATTCACATGCTAACACAGACCTAGATCAGTCACAGACTGGTAGACATAAAAAGCCATGAAGACAAGAGACATGAACTCCTGGAGAACTAGAGGAAGGACCTAACACAGATCCTAGAAGAATCTTTATAATCAAATCAAATGAACAACTGTGTATGCCTAAAGCAGATGTCTTCAGAGAAAGGCAGCCTCATCCAGCACAGTCATCTCGTATGTTAAGTTATTCACCTCAGATTTAAGAGAACAGAAAAGGGACCCAAACCTTGATTTCCAATGATCAAAAAAACTACCTGTTATTTTAGGTCTTCCTTTTTCCCATAAAAGATAAGTTTTGGGTTTGTCCGGTTATGGAAAGAATGGTGCTCGAAAGCATGCAATGCATTTTTCCATTTAGGATGAATACTTCCTCTGTCTAACTCTGCTGGATACAATGAATTCTTGATATTCTTAAAGGAAGTGAGAGAAAAATGCTTAATGGGAAGACATTAAACTGCTGAGAAGCTAAACAGGATCCCAAACTCAGCAACTGGACCCTCTTACTATTTAAAGAAGCATAGTTCATGTCAAACATTATCCCAAAAATTCATCAGTTCATTTGGCAATCAAATTGTCAAAAACACCCAAGTAGAAAATGCAGCATGACAGAGATACTTCAGTACCTTATCTATAATACTCAATATTCCATTAGGACTCATGAGGAATTTGCTGAGATTTCAACAGAGGTGGAATTTCACACAAGATCTACCCAAACCTGATTTTTTTCTAGATCAGCATTTACAGTTTGTTCAGCGAGCACTGCTCCCTCTCTGAAGAGGCTGGTTGTTTATTTGACGTTGAACACATGCCTTTTCTTCCTAAATGGTAATGAATAATTGCCCTGGAGACAGAGATTATTCAAGAAATGGAATTTAGCACAGAAAATGTAATGAGAGTCTGCAGTGTCCCACGATGTTTGTAGAAGATGTTCATATAGCTAATTCTCTAAGCAAACCTCTCAGTTTATAAATTTAGAACATTCCCATTTCCTCAGAATGTGCATACATCAATTTCTTTGGAGAGCATACTATTACTACAACATGTATTTCATGTGAGTTTTTAATTGAAAATGTAATAGAAGTTTTAGTATTCTGAATGCATAAAAATCTCAACATTAAAATGCGATCAGTGACACTTATAAGCCTCTGGCCAAAACACTGTAGTCACATCCCTTCCTATCTTCTTTTCCCTTAATTTCTTTTCTTTCTCTTACAATATAATGTAAAGATAAGCTAATATTAATTTACAATGGATCATTTCTCTATTAGAGATCATTTGCATTCATTTTCTTGCCTTGATTTGTGTTCATGTCTTCTTGTACTTTACACCAATGGCCTTTATGGATTGTAGCTATGTTAAAAAATGCATACAGTACAAGAAGGATATGTTTCTGGCACATTAAAGACAAAGTGATTCCTCTTGCTGTATCTATAGGTCAAAGGCAAGTAGGAAAAAGAGAGTGACATACAATTAAATTGGAGTCAGATAGAGGGCAGTCAGAAGATACTGCAAAATTTTGCCACAGGAGGTGAAATATATTCTTTAAACTATCATTAACTAATACTTTTCAAGCCCATCTGTACCTAACAGTATGCACACTGAAACAAGTGTGTGCTTAATTATGTCTGTCATCTTTCTTTAGGTCAACTAGTTTTTAATGGTATCCTTAAGATTTCCAGTAATTTTATGGCACCCTCCTTTCTCAGGCTTTGTATGTTACAGCTTTTCTCCTTGTAAAAGTTTAAAAGTTCAGCAACAATTGCCTGCTGAATTACTTTAATTATTGCCTTATGTCCCTTCATTTTATGAAGTATTGACTTTCAATCAGAGGTTCAATTATAATATGATTCTATGACATATTATGAAGTGGAAAAAGAAGGTTAAAATGAGATCCTTTTCTAGGAATTTACAAACTAATTTATGTTCATGGATTTGCACTTTCCTGTTTTTCATCCTAAACAGAATATATTTTGCTGAAAGAGTGTCGGTGTTAGAGACAAAGTAATTAGCAAGGTAGAAGTTGTTCTCTTCTCCCAAGTAGCAAGTGTTAGGACAAGAGGAAATGGCCTCAAGTAGTGCCACAGAAGGTTTATGTTAGATACTAGGAAAAATTTCTTCCTGTAACAGCCTGTAACAAGCTGCCCAGGGAAGTGGTGGAGTGACCATTCCTGGAGCATTTGGAAAACGTGTAGACGTGTAGATGTGTCAGTGAGGGACATGGTTTAATGAGAGGCTTGTCAGTGCTCTGTGAACAGCTGGTCTTGATGATCTTAAGAGGTCTTTTTCAACCTAAATGATTCTGTGACACTATTCTATGGTTCTCTGAACCTCTCAGTGAGGGCAAAACACAGCAGGAGAGAAAAAAAAAAGTCTTAGCAGAAGGAAAGATGTCAGTAGGATGTTAGGCACCTGAATGCCTTTGGGAGCTAGTTGTTATTCCTCTAGCAGGCAGGCTCATGAGGATTCAGCTGTGTCACTTTAAATTCCTCCTGTGCCAGATTGTCTTCTCAGTTCCTGGTCAGACACTGCTGTCCATCACCCAGCTGTGCCAGCTCTGGTTCATGATGAACCCTAAAAGCTCTCGGCACTTCTAGGATCTCCAGGGAGAACACATTACAGGACTGAGGAGGTCAGCAATTTAGTAAACTAAGAAATGGGCAGGTGTATCTGCCACAGAAACCAGTCCTCAAGTTCATTCCTGCTGCTCTGCCCCTACCACAAGATATTTCTGCCTGGCACTTTCTTATGACACTCTAACTGACTTATGACTTGGCTTTCATAGAATCATAGAATCATAGAATCGATTGGGTTGGAAAAGACCTCCGAGATCATCGAGTCCAACCCTTGGTCCAAATCCAGTCCATTTACTAGATCATGGCACTCAGTGCCACGTCCAATCTGCGTTTAAAAATCTCCAGGGATGGTGAATCCACCACCTCTCTGGGCAGCCCATTCCAATGCCTGCTTACTCTCTCTGTAAAGAATTTTCTCCTGATATCCAACTTAAATTTCCCCTGGCGGAGCTTAAGCCCGTGCCCCCTTGTCCTATTGCTGAGTGCCTGAGAGAAGAGACCAACCCCCACCTGGCTAGAACTTCCCTTCAGGGAGTTATAGACGGTGATGAGGTCACCTCTGAGCCTCCTCTTCTCCAGGCTAAACAACCCCAGTTCCCTCAGCCTCTCCCCATAGGACTTATGCTCCGGTCCCTTCACCAGCCTTGTTGCTCTTCTCTGGACCCGCTCCAGCACCTCAATATCCTTTCTGAACTGAGGGGCCCAGAACTGAACACAATACTCAAGGTGTGGCCTCACCAACGCAGAGTACAGGGGAAGGATCACTTCCTTGCTCCTGCTGGCCACGCTATTTTTGATACAGGACAAGATCCCATTGGCCTTCTTGGCCACCTGGGCACACTGTTGGCTCATGTTGAGCTTCCTGTCAATTAGTCCCCCCAGGTCCCTTTCTGCCTGGCTGCTTTCCAGCCACTCTGTGCCCAGCCTGTAGCGCTGCAGGGGGTTGTTGTGGCCAAAGTGCAGGACCCTGCACTTGGCTTTATTGAACTTCATCCCATTGGAATCAGCCCATCTCTCAAGTCTATCCAAATCCCTCTGCAGAGCCCTCCTGCCTTCCAGCAGGTCGACACTCCCTCCCAATTTGGTGTCATCAGCAAATTTGCTGATGATGGACTCAATCTCCTCATCTAAATCATCAATAAAGATGTTAAACAGGACTGGACCCAACACAGACCCCTGGGGAACACCACTGGTGACCGGCTGCCAGCTGGATGCAGCTCCATTCACCAGCACTCTCTGGGCCCGACCCTCCAGCCAGCTCCTAATCCAGGAGAGGATACACTTGTCCAAGCCATGGGCTACCAGCTTTTCCAGGAGGCTTTCATGGTTTGCCTCTCTGAATGCATCCTTTGCAGTTCAGTGAGGAGAAAACCTGCAGAGCTTGTCAATTATTGACTCTGTGCTGGGTAAAAGGCACACTTTCATTAATTTTATACAATTTTTTCATGTCCATCACATTCCCTGGAGTGGGACATCAGTTTTTGCCAGATAAACCAAAGATAATTCATAGTACCAAACAAGATGTGGATGGAGAATAGGATAAATTCAGTCTGGTAAAATGCAAAATTCAATAACTAATTATTAGATTCAGAATCAAATGAAGAAAAGAAGAATGATAAAGTTTGCCTTTTTTAACTGATCTCCACTATGTCTTCTGTATTTTGTTGAGCTAAGGACTGACAAAGACAGTTCCATAGTCTTAGACTTGCATGCCATTTTTTCAGAGTAGTGACTTCTTCTGTAGTACAATTCCCAAATGGGAATCTCTAATTTGGAGAAACTTCCTTATGAACTCCTTCATACAGTAAGAATTCCACCGTGCTTAAAGCACCCTGGGGACTTCCTGTAACCTAGAGTATTCATAATTTCTTTTAATTAGAATACTAGCTTATGTTTCTTTTATGAATGTAAAGCTGTCTGCCATGGCATAGATTTTGCAGAGCAGAGAGGTTTCTGAAATGCCATCTTAATCTTCAGAGGCCAAACACTCTTAGCACCCAACTAATTAGACATCCACTCAGGCATAAAAATGAACCTCTTTTTGATAAATGTGCTGTCGAAGAAGAACTGTATCACATCTGATTTCATCCAAGTTCAAGGCTGATTTCTTTTCTATTTAACTTTAGAAACAATTATACTGAAATTTCAAAGATAAGTGAAAAAAACACTCTGTTTACTGTTGTTTGACTAAATGCAGCAGTTAATAAGATAAGCCTGTTCAGAACCAGAACCAGCGCTGTGGTCTGTGGTGTTGAACACCCCTCTCTCAGTAGGCATGTCTCAAATGAAACACTGGAAAAATATTTTTGAGGGATCACTATCACTGAGTTAAATTAAACCACAGACAAGCCCTAGAGAGATTTTACCAAGCACCTGACTGTTAGCACTGCCAGTGATCCAACTCTAGACCTCCCCTGAGAAGAGGCTGGTTATCAGCTAAATGGTGTCAATGTCTGGAGGGGTTGTGTTGGAGATTAATTGAATCTGGAGATTTACAATCAAACTCACTTTCCCTTCAGTTGTTATCAGCACCACTGAAAGGCCAAGTTGCTTTCTCCACTGTGTTACATACTGCCTGCTCTCTCTAAAGGAAAAGATGGAATGATGCAAAGCTAGACCTTTAATATAATAGA
Organism: Pipra filicauda; assembly: GCF_003945595.2. Classification (NCBI taxonomy): domain Eukaryota; kingdom Metazoa; phylum Chordata; class Aves; order Passeriformes; family Pipridae; genus Pipra; species Pipra filicauda. Next base: position 145,903 of record NW_024104542.1, read on the forward strand.
TACATTATCTGTACCTCAGGTTATGAAAAAAATAGAGGATACACCTGATCACATTGATCAGGTTTTAATCAGCAACTAACTGATGCAATTTTCAGAATTTTTTAATTTGCTATGCCAACCCCATCACTCCCTTGCCAAATAAGCAAGGCCTGTGCTTTAAGGTACAAGCTAAACAGCACACATTTCTGAGAAAAATTTTTACTCTAAAAGATCAAACCGTGTCAGTTGAAAGTGGTGTTCGCGTAGGCTTCCTAAAGTGCCTTGTTAAGGAGCAATTGTTCCAGAAGTTCCTGAAGTACATTTATGCCTACTAATGAATGCATACACTGTCTGACTATAACAAAATAGGGAATACATTTTCCCTTTGACTGGAATTAAACTTAAAACATTAGACCAATGCATTATTCACCCAGAGGTCCGGGTTTCCCTGCAGTCTTATAGAAGAAACTGGTATGTCAAGCATCATTGATATTTATGATTCTGTAGATCATGCTAGATAGCATTAATATAATGCTCAATGGCTTTGATAGGATGAAATCTATAATTGTAACAAGGTGTTAAAAAACATCAGCAGTTTAAATCTGTCAGGAACTTGACGGAATGAAAAACAACTTAGGAGATACAGTTCTGACTTGTATACACCTTGCTATAAAGAGCTATTTCAACTTATAGATTCATGTCCCTGTTTAATTTATTCTGGTGGAAGAAATTTTATTTTACTAGTATTTAGGAGCTTCAGAAAGGTAAAATTGCAGATTTGAAGCAAAATGAAACAAGTAATTGTCACAGTTACATTTTCCTGCTCTGACAGGAAGGGATAGAAAATGGAAGTAAGGCCTAAAAGGATGTCCTAAGTGAAAAGAAATATGGAAATGCTGATATGACAGCTTTTAATCAAAATGTGAACCAGAAGTAAATTATTTTTAATTTTTATTTATTGCTAGAGACAGTGCAAGCTGAAAAGATATCGTTGAGCAAATTATTAGCAAGGTATTTTTCTTTACAGGCATAACATTGAAATAAACTTTTGGAAACAGAGGAGCAAACTGTGCTGGGGAGAAAGCACATCTGTTCCCTCTCTGCAAGGTAGGCTGAGAGCTGTAAGGTGTCTACCACAGCCCTTGCCAACCAGGCAAGAGGTCACAAGCACACAAGATGCAATTTAGGAAGGGGTTGTTTTCTGTTAAGTATAACTGGAAGATTCTGTAGAGGAAATAATGTGGTAAGGAGGACAGTGAGCCAGTGGAGCAATTCTGAAACTATTCAGCCATTGCCCTGGCAGTGTAACAGAGAAAAAAGCACATTTGTTGACTTCAAAATAAGAAGAAATTGCCATAATAGAGACAAACCACACAGAATAGAGATCAATTTAGTTAATATACACAAAATAGGATTGAAATTTGTGGCAAACCACCTAAATCATCAGTCTTCCAATTGCAAAAGCCTTACAAAATGGAAAAGAAGAAGTATAGTAGTATAATACTTGCAAACAGCAGTGCACCACACCCACAAATACTGATCACAGAAAATGTAAAAAGATGTGAATGTCGGGTTAAAACTCAGCAAACACATAAAATGATATGTAGGATGTATATGGCAATGGATTTAGGTCTCTACAGGCAATCACATCATCCAAGAAAGGATCAGATGAGAACGTACAAAAATTATGCCACATCCATACACACGCATAATCACTTGGTGAAAATAAGACATGAGTGAAACCAAAGTCTGCCAGACAGGCAGTTGGTCAATATCTTTCAGAACACCTGTAGAAAGAAGTATGTTTAAATCTAGGGTTCTGCTATGGTACATAGCTAAAATCTCATTGTTGTCTAAAAGTGGAAAGATGAAGATTTAAAAATGTTCTTATGTCTTTTATGCCTTTAAATCTCCAGCTTCTTTTTTCCCTACATCCACTTAACAGGAAAGACTCAGTGTACCCTTTTCTTTACCAAGAGCATGTCCCAGCCTAGAAAGAATTCAATACATCTGGCAAGGCAGAAAACCACTAAGAATTACAGAAATGGTTTTGACAACATATTCTTCATTAAAAGAAAAAAAAAAAAAAGGGTTGTCCCAAACAGAGGTAAACTGAAAATAGATTTTTAGTATTACTGACCATGTGGAAGATAATGTACAAAACAGGCAAAAGCACAGCATTTTTTAACACAGAATTTGTTTAAAAATGTTCACTCAGCATTAATTAGAACTCAAGCTGTTGGCTTCCAGTCTGGAGTTCAGACTCCTGCTCTCCCTTTGCCACCCACTGGGGTCTGTTATTCCCATTATAAACACCCATAAATCTCACCAAGTCTAATGGGCTTATTGCAGTCCTGCATATGCATCAAGGGGAGGATAAATGTCTCTACTTGTGCCTTCTGATCCCCATAATTGTTTAGTAACATAATGAGATAATGTTTCTAAAACAGCAAAAATCAGTGGGTGTTTTTCTACGCCCTTTAACAAGATTTAGAGAGCTTTTCAGCTGAAATCATTCTAGATTTCAACTGTGGTTAGTAATTTTTGCAGGAAAAGTAAAGGTAAACTTTTACCTGGAGACAGTATAGGTAGGAAATAAGGGAGAACATATAAGAACTTTTTCTCTATTCTGAAAAAGAACCATGAAAAAAATGCTCTGTCACCAATAAAGTGAACATATAAATGGATCAGTGAATTTGAAGAAAAGATGTAGAAAAGGATGATCCAGAAAAGATGTTTTCCCTCATGAAAGATGAACAAAAGAACTTGTTTCATTAAATTAGAAAAGTGAAGGATGAGGAGGAATCGAATTGTTATCTTTAGACACAACAAGGAAATGAACAGAAGGGAGAGAAAATAACCACTTGAGCTAAAGGAGAACTTTGGCACAGGAACAAATAGACACAAGCTGAAAATGAATAAATTTAGATTTAATTTAGAAAGGGGCTCTGAGCCTTCTTGCTTATCAGATTTGGAAATGGTCTTTCATTAAAAATAATGCAGACAGAGAGAACCTGAATACTTGTAAGAAAACTGAGTTTTTAAAAGAATTGAATCGCATAGTGAGGCAAGAGAGTGATTTCATAACCTACAAGCTTCCTCCCAATTTCTTTGTGTTCCTGTTACTTCTCTTTTCTCTCCTCACCATGGAGGGCACACAAAATATGGATATAAACACAGCAAAGCAAAAAAACCCCAAACAACCAGAACTTAATGAAACACATTTAGTTATGAGCTATAATGGCACCACATATTTGCCATAAAGGTGCTATAAATTAATAACATTTTGATTTGAACTGAATATAAATAAAAAAAATATGTGTGTCTTGGTACTTCTCTTGGTATCGATTTGCACTGTCTCATTCTCAGACGATAATGAACATTGTCCTGTTAATTAAAAAAATTATTTTAAGAGTCAATAGGATCTGGCCCAGTGCTGTTAAAACAGCTCATGTATCTCTTTATACATTTATAAGCAGATCAAAATAAGCAGAGTGTTTTGGTGGTAGTAGGTTCCACTTACTGGATGTCATCAAAATGCTGATATTTACCGTTTAAAAGACATGAAATTAATGACAGGAGTTAAAAGTGTTCTTTAAGTACTTAATGTTAGCTCTATGCTATAACTGCTTGAAAAGACCATTAAAACCCACCCACTGAACCTTTATAAATTACTGCTGAATGTAGAACAATGCTAAAGATAATTGACTTTGCATTTTCAGCAAGCACTTTTCCAAGTAATTATTATTTATCTAACAATGGTTTCAATGTAAATTGATGATGCATATTTGCTATTAATCAGAAGTCATTGCAAAATATAAACAACAATTACTTTCTGAAATAACCACAGAAAACAAAGAGAAAATAGTTTTGTCACTGGTTTACACATTTAATTTATAAAAAATAAACAAACAAACAAACAACTAACTTAAATATGGTTGTTTCTTATCTCTCACTGGCAAACTGCTATGCTAAAAAATAACAAAGCTAAATCAAAGACAAAAAACTTTTATGTGTGCACCTTACCACCAAAACAGATGCATCAAGGACTCATATGTGCTACAGTATCTTAGTGAACTCTCATGTTACTTGGGAATAATCCTGGGAAAGCTGCCAGATCTTGGAGTGCTGAACTCCCCAGACGTGAGAACCATCAGACCATGGAATGCCAAACCTTGTTCAGAGGAGGCATCTACATTTAGAATATTAATTGCTTATCTCTAGAGAATTACATTTAAAATATCTGGGGGGAAGATTTAAAATACCATTGGGAATGATTGGCTCTAAATATTACTAAAATGTTTGCTGAGAGACTACACCCTCTAATCACCTCTCATTGGATATAATCTTTCAATAGTAATAAAGCTGAAGTACAGACAGAGCACTTTGTCTATGCCTTTTGAGCTACTCCAGCCTCATGAGTTACAGTGACCCCCACCAAAACTCCATTACATTACATAGTAGCCAAGAGTAAAACTCTAGTCAGAATTTAGACTGGGAGAGAATAATGACTTGGAATTCAAAATTAAGAGTAGGGAGAGAAACCTCATTCTTAAAACAATGATATAAGTAAATAACTTTGCTATATTGATATACTAGTTAGACAGGGACACCCCTAAAGTAAGAAGACACATTCTGTAGCATGTGTGACAGATCAATATCCCAAACAGAAATTCTTGCAACTTCCTATTGGTCCGGCCCAGGATATGAGAGCAGGAGGGTCAGTGGTCAAACTCAGGCTGCTGTAAACACACAGCTACTCAGAGGAAAGCAGTACCCAAAGGCTTACCTACACTCAGTACTGTGGGAGTATCCTCCCAGAACTGTGATCCCACCATCACTTTAGGTTGGTACACGTGCATTTTCAGCACTGCAAATGCTGACAATAGGAGACCTCTACTGACCCATTCACCCCCACGATTCTCTTTGAGCCAGGCCAGAAATTGCCTTGAGCCAATTCAGGGAAGTACCTCAATGAAAACTTTTTATTTATTATTTATTTATTTTTTGTTTAGCCATCAGCTGCCTTCCTTCTCAATGCAACTGCTCTGACCTCGCTCATCTCATAGACACACTGGATGCTACAAAACTTCTTGTATAACACAACTTAAAACTCCACCTTGCCCTTTCAAGGAATTATTTTTAAACAACTTGTTTTGCCCCTTCTAAACTTTTGTTATATTTGAAGGATTTCTAACTTTCCTTAAACCTTCCAGGAAAAAAAAGACCACCACCACCAGTATCGTATCAACCACAAAAAGAAAACCCAAAATAAAAGAACCTAGCTCATTTATGTCACCCTCTTTGCAATTCCAGTTGTCTGATCCAATACCTACTTTTTCAATAGGCTGTAGTATCCTGTGTGATACTTTCATGTTACCTAGTCAGCAAAGGCATAGATTTACTTCACAATACAACAATCAACTCCAAGACAACATCTGAAAAGTTATACTATTGAGGGATAGATAACTCCAGATATCCAGTGAAATCTAATCCAGGGATTTCAATCTACCAGATAAATCTACACAAGAAGAAAAAGGTGCACTAAAGTCTTGAATAGTCATTTATTTCTATCAGTGTATTCATAATGTAATATCAATTTGTGGGGCAATTCCTCCCTGATATTATGTAGTTGAAGTAGCTTTGAACTTGACTTCATCCAGCCAATTATACACAAACCAGGCTGAATTTACCATTCTATACAAAATAAATAACTAACACTCAGAATAGGTATGCAAACCAAAGCATCCTTTCTAAGATAAAACAAATATATTCAGCCACAGGAAAACAAACCTCTATCCATGTGAGTATTCCAAGTGCTGCATTGTTGGGTATGAGAAGATTCATGCTACTACCATTGGTTGCAATTCTTTGCCAGATGAAATCTAACCATTCTCTGAAAAAAACCCCAAGCAGAACACAGAACACAGAACACAGTAATGTAACATGTGAATTCTATTAGACTTTTAGTTGTCATTTCAGACAAGATGTTTATTAAACTCCTGTTTTCTCCCTGAAACAACAGCTGGAGGCATCTCAGTATAGGTATTCCAGTAACCTTTCTGATGTGTTGGTTAATTGAACATCAACAAGAGAGGACAAGGATGTTTCCCTCCCTCTTTCTTGTGTCTATATATGCGGGGTTGGTTGTGGGTTGAGAAAATTCTTTTTGAAAGAATGCTTCCACAAAGTGGAAATAGTTATCCTTTTCTTGGCTTTTCATTCTGTGAAGTATTTAGTAATTTCACCCTAGAAAAAAAAAAAAGCTGCTGTCATCAGGAAATCTTCAGACAGTCATGCTTAGATACCTCAACCAAACTCACTGTATGAAGGGCTTGGAAGAAAGGTTTGTTTTCTTCTACACGGTTTTTTTTTTGCTGAACAGTTATTCAAATTCATGGTACTAACAAGCAGTGTTGGATAATCTCCTTGGGATTAATGCATTCAGTACCTACTTACCTGTGTGTTCATAAAATACTCAGTCCAGGTTAACTTCTGTTGTGTGGACCTTGGATATATTTTGGTACTGTGAAAGGAATTTCAATGTACATTGTGGCCCATTAGAGGTTGTAGGTGTTATGAAGCACATCACATCAAAGAAACAAGCAATTTTTTTTTTACTGTTACAAAGACTAAAGGATGAACATAAGTTCTCCTCTTGCATCAAAATTAATTTTGTGCCATAGAAAATTATTTGATTTTAGAGAAAAAATGGCATTATATAAAAATATATATAATTATGTGTTTTCTAAATCCCCTTAAGCTTGAAAAATTGGTTATTCACTCACAGTATTGGGATTTGACTTGGTCTATGGAGTAACAAGGACTAATTTTTAATCATAACATAATTGGTGCTATGTGGTTGGGATGATTTAATTCAATGACAGCATTATGGAGAGAGATTTGATTTGGAGATTGAAATTTTTCACACTGCTCTTAGGAAGGTCTAAAAGACTGAGGACAAAAAGAAATTAGATTTTCTATCTGAATCTGCATTTGCATTCTGTTTAGGGGTGGTTTTTTGCATTCTGTTTAGGGTGTTTTTTTGCACCATTTCTAACATATCTGTATAAAGAGGACAATGGTGTAATGCAGTAGTAGACTCCTGAGCTGGTATTATGAATAACCCCTGCTATGCTTTTCTTTCAGCTTTACTCTCCTGAAGCAGAGCCCAGATTTCTGATTTGTTAATAGCAGGATTAAACCATGGGGATATCATCTGTAAAACTTATGTGTTCAAATGTCCTTCTACACTTTCATAAACAGAGTACCTTTCAGCTTCTTAGTAACGGCACTTCTGCTCCACAGTTGCTCTTGAAGAAATCTCTATACCCCATATAATATGAATAGTGTATCCTGCCTGTGCTTGGGGTGAGCTGAATGATCATCAGTTGTTTGTGAAGCAGAAATCTCCTGACCACATCTAAAATAAGACAAATCCTATGACTCGATTCTAGCAGCAGATTTTTCATTCAGATATTATTTGGTAAATTTGTGAATCTAACATGATTCTTGTTTCTGTAAGTAGAGCTATTTTATGCTAAGAAAAGCTGGAATTAGGTTGGTTGGTTTGTTTGTTTGTTTTTAAAAAGCATCCATTGTTTTATCACATTTCCGTTCCACCTTCATTCTCAGGATGTGGTTGATAGTGATGGGCCAGCTGGCTTGCCCACAGTGAAAAATTTCTGTATAGACTCAGAAGCAAGTCCCAGTTTAACAGCTCCTGTACCAGTTCCACCAGTTTTAGAGGTTTCCAGCAAGCCTTTCTCACCAGGGTACCCTGCCACATGTCTGTGTTTGCAAAATGAGGCCAATCTCTAGACACAGATTCTCATGGCTCCTAGTTTAGCACATAATTCCTCTCTCATATCAGGTTTTCCTGGAGTAAATATCTAACTATGTCTGAAGGGAGCTATGGCAGATAGCCATAAACTCCTCTAAAGGAACAATGAGAAACAATGACTGTGGGTTTTATGAAGCTCAGCAGGACAACTGTTGGCATATCTCGTGTACTCCAAATAAAAGTCATCCTCGCCTCATGTTTCTCTCCTTCCCTTTTGGCCCAGCAGCATCAAATGGAGAAATATAACTTATGCATGTTTCCCTGACATGAAAAGTTTGTGAAGAGCCTGTACATTATGGTCCAAAAAAACCCATAAATCATAATAGCACGGAGACAGACATATGGCATACGGCCTTTATATGCACGTGTTGGTTTTTTTTCTTTAGAAATTTTTAACGTTAACTGAAATTCAAATAGTAAAGGTACTCTTCCTGTTGGGATGACATCTAAAAAGATATGTGACAGCAATACGTAGGATGGTTGTTTCATTATGTTTTACTATGTCATGTTGTGCATATATATATATATATATATACATATATACATGCATACATATATAGATATATATGCAAGCACATAAACATATAAATTTAAAATATTTCTTCTTCATTCACAAGAAACAGGTGCCCAAAAAAATTCTTTTCTTGGCTTCTTTCCCTCTGAAAAATATCTGAGAGCAGAGAAGCATGACCAGGAGTTCATCAAATTTGGGATCAGTTGGATCTACAGGAGGAATGAATGCAGGAAAACGAAAGCCTTAAGAACCATTCCTTACAGGAAACATCTAAGTCACAGGCATGAGTGCCCTCACTGAGCTTAGCTGTCATGATGCTACACGATGGCTTTCAACATAACAAACATTTTTCTGCAAGGCAATTTAGTTGTTTCTGTACAGAAATCAAGCTGCTTTCTGGGTGCAGATTTCATGATGTGTTCTCATCAGGACAAGTAAAGTGGACCAATTCCAAGTGCCTTTTACCAGCATGAAGAAAAATTGCGGACTCAAGAAGGTTAATTTTTTTTTATCAGAAGGTCAGTCCACAAAACTGATGCTCTGATAATCTAAATACCTTCTGCTGTTAAAAGTAATTCAAGAAGATTTAAATTACAATGATACTATTTGTATCCCTTTCAGCTTTCTATACATCTGCATCACAGCAAGTGGCATATGTGTAATAAGTCTAATTCAACCTGTCACACAACTGCTTAACTTCATCTGGGTATTACATCCTGCACATTAAAGGAATGATCCCACTCTCTAAGATTCAAAAGAGAAAATCAGATTCACCTGATTTGCGATCCTTTGTAACACAGTATCCATGGAAGCTTAGAAATGAACCAGAATGATGTTCAATCTTCAGTCGTGTTTTACTCTGTGCCCAGTTTTTTCTTCGAGTTTTGAGTGATATATGAAAGCCCATAAAATTGCACAGAAGATACACGTAAGTGGTATTCAGGTTTCATTTCTAAATGGGGACTTTGCCCTTCTGTGAATCTGACAAATGGACCTCTCTGTCTGCCAGCCATTTCCTCTGGTAAAGCTTTTAAAAGGGCTTTTACCAATCACTGCTGGCGTTACTAGAAAAAAGAAAAGTTCTGTGCAGTATGAAGGGAAGCACCTGAATGTTTCAGTGGCATCTGCCTGAAGGGATATGTCAAAGAAGAAATGTTCGAACAACAAGATTTATTAAAGTAAATGTCCAATTTCTACCACAGAAAGCTTGACATCCCTAAACCACAAATCACCTGGGAATATTCCCTTATTCTCTTTCTCACTCTCTTTTCTAAATCTGGATTTATATGTAGAAGGAATGGATGATGACTGAGGTCTGATATGACATTTATCTTCACAAGTGAGGAGACTAATAAATCATCAATGACATTACCACAAGTGAGTTCTGAGGTCTCCTCACGAGTGAAGATAAATGACATATCAAGCCTCAGCCAGCATATATTACATGAAATGCCTAATAAGTCTCACTCTCAGCATAGCTGGATTTGATGAAGATGACTGAACTTATGTTACATCTCAAATCCACCACCCAGGGAAAAAGAAATTAAATTTGTCAGCCAAATAAAATCACCACTGAAACAACCTTAGTACACTTTAGCCTTTTGCCATGCTACTGCTCTGCAGATCTACAAGTAGCAGTGTGGTGGTAAAAATCAACTAAAAATGCCATTATGAGTGTCGTTAACTCACTCTGCAGTGCATGAAACATGCCTGACTTTCCTGCCTTGGGCAATATCACATGCTTATAAAGCTCTACATCCATGTTTGTATGGACATCATTTTCCTCAAATACGTAGAGATAGCTTTTATTTTAGGCATCGCAGAGGACTATAACTTTTCACAACAGCTTGTGACCTTCCTTAGGATCATTGGTGGCGGCTTTGTTAAAAAGCTGAGGGTTTTTAGAATTTCTAAATAGTTTGAGGGTGCAATACTCTTTCAAAGATGTGAGAACTACAACTGAGATACGTCAAAAGCATTTCTGAACCAGCAGCAGACTTTTAGGCAAACTGTATCATAATAAACTGAGCATACAGGTTAATACTTCCTCTGGTTTTTGAGCAATTGATGAGGGAGAGACTTCCTGAACTGGACATAATATCTGGGCTATCATGTGGAGGAAGCAGATGTTTAATCTATATTGTGGCATTTGAAAATGGAAGTCTAATACTAATCCTGCTTTATTCTGGTGATCCAGCCAAAATTCTGCAGTGCAAAGAAGCTCATTTGAAGCTGAATTTTGTCTTGTGTGGAATTTGCTGGTCTCAGAGCTAATTTCTGAAAAATTGAGATTAACACGGTTGTAGGTCCATGAAGAGTAGTATTGCATAAATGTACGTCTCAGGTCTTGTCCAGGTGCACAGATCACCATGCTTTTATCCTTTCTAACCCAGCTCTGTCCCATTTACAGATATTAAAATGTCTCCAAGTTTATTCTCAGGTTTTAGTCTAAATATCTCCTGGGGTAATGCTCCATTTAGAAACAATTTCTCTGCAATAATTTGTATTTTGCATTAATTTAGTGTACTTGAAATCAAGTTCCCTCATGGTAAAAGACAGTCTGAGTGGCAAAGCAACTAAACAAAACTGTGTTTTTCACATTTCTCTCAATGTATTACATTTTGGTCATGTGCAAGAATTAGTGAGAATCCAGGTAAATGTTAATCATTGGCCTGCAAGGATAAGAACAACCCAAATTAAACACAGTCTTATTAGTCTAGAAGTCTTAGGCTTATAAGTCTAGAATTTAGCTTTTGTAAAAGTAATCAGAAGGTAAGATTAACGTAAACATTTCTCCTTTGTTTTCCCAAAGTGGTTTCAGAGACCTTAGTAAAGGGAGTAAAAAGATGGAAAAAAACAGCATTAGAAAACATTTATCTGTTTTCATTACTGAAGTTAAGAGACATGAAACTATCTGTGAAAGAAAGGGGAAACCAGGTTGTTTGTGCACAGTTAAAACTGACCTGTGAAAGTCTGTATGGCTAATGCTAAGTATTAAAAATAAACTAAATTAATCAATAATAACATTTCTGGAAATTTTTTTCTTTCAACTTTTTAAGGCATTAAATTGCATTCAGGTTCTGAATTAAAACTTGATCCTTTAAAATAAGTTTGACAGTAAGACATGCCCATGGGAACCAAATCTTTAAAAAACAAGAAATATCAAAAGAATTCTTGCTTAAACATCAACAATGAGCAATATTCAAAATTTCACTGGAAAATTACTAAATTTCTTCAGCTGAGATTGTCTCTGCATGTATAAATATCTGAATTAGCATATATTAGCATACATTACTATTTCTGCTATTGAAAGGGATTTTTTAACTTTCTGTTTCTGTTATGAAAACAATCTAGTTGATAAATAGTTCTTAGGATTCCACTGGAAGAATTGTAAGAAAAAGAAGAAAAGGAGGGGTATTCTGAAAATTGCATTTGTCAGGAATGACAGAAGAGAGGGCCCTTTGGGAATTTCCAATATTTAAATAACAATTTACTGCTTTCTGCATCTTCTGGTAAAAGTACATAACACAAACTTTAAAATGGCTACTAAATCCTTTTCCACCCTTCCTAACTTGTGGGACTGTAGCACCACAGAATTCACAATACAAGAAAATAATGACTTTTAAAAAACCCTAAAGTTTTCATTAGTTTTCCTGATGTGTTTAACAAATTCATTAATCGTAGAAGTATAGAATATCTTGAGTTGGAAGGGACCCACAAGGATCATCCAGTCCAACTCCCAGAATTAAAAAGAGATATAACCTTACTTCTGTTTTGCTTTTAACGATTTGAAAACTTGCCTAGAAAACCAAGACAGAGATCTCTTCTTTTATATGTCTGTAAAGTATATGCATTTCTTTAATTAGAATTATGTTTAACTTCTCTAGGGACATTTCTTGCACATTACACACTATTTCTCACTCTCTCTTCAGTCCATTATTCTTTGTCTCATAGTTTTCTCTTGTGGTACAATGTTTTGATGAACATGTTTTTGTTTAAGCCAAGCTCCAGTTAATTACTTATCTAAGTAATGTTTACTAAATGGAGAAAAAGTAAAACAAGCAAACAACAAACAAACAAACAACAACAACAAAAAAAAAAACAAACCACAAAAAGAAACCAAAACAAAACAACAACAAAACACACAAAAGCCAACCAAACAGAAACCTTTGAGAAAACAGAACTCAATTTCCTTCAGGATTGTTTATTTACCACTTTATTCTTTCATCACACACAAAGAACTGCTTTGCTACTAGAAGACTATGGGTGTGGACCAGTGTTTGATTTCACACACAAACACACACAGAGAGTTCTGAAATTTGAAGTTTTTCATGCATTTTACTGTTTAACAGGAATAATTTCAATTGGAAAGCCGTTATAATGCGTCACCTAGCTAAGCTCAGCACAGCAGAGGGGTTGATTTCATGGCTTATACACATCCCAGTGCCTGGTGTCTCGTCTAGCACTGTAAAATCCACTGCTGACAACTCTAAAACATGCCTTGGCAGGCTGTCCAACTGCTTGACTACACTCACAGTAAAAGGCTCTTTTTCCCTTCTCCTAAATTTAAGTTTTCACATCCTGAAAGGAAGCCGTATGTTTAAACGCATTCAATAGGATGATAAAATCTAATACTGAGTTAATACCACCAAGCAGTTCCTAACATGAGAACCTGCAAGAAGGATGGAGAGAGACTATACACAAGGGCATGTGGTGACAGGACAAGGGGGAATGGCTTCAAAGTCAAAGAGAGTAGATTTAGATTGGATATTAGGAAGAAATTCTAGACTGTGAGGGTGGTGAGGCCCTGGAACAGATTCCCCAGAGAAGCTGTGGATGGCCCATCCCTGGAAGAGTTCAAGGTCAGGTTGGATGGAGCTCTGAGCACAAGGTGTCCCTGCCCATGACAAGGAGGTTGAAACTAGATGATCTTTAAAGTCCCTTTCCACCCTGGCCATTCTATAATTCTATGATCTTATAAACATATTTTTTTCTTCAAATTAATGACCTGTAATAAATCAACTGAACAATGAAACAGCATACATGTTTTACACCTGTGCTTTTGAGATATAATTTTAGCATTTAGCCAAAAGTTTTGACCAGTGTATTCTCATCATTAAATGGTTCAGCTTTAATTCTCTTTCTTTGGGTTACTTTTAATATGTGGAGAAAATTTTGAAACACTTTGAAAGAAAGATCTTTGTACAATTTAGATCACAACACATTATTTTTCTAGTAATAACCCAAGGTACCTGTGTCTGTGTATCAGGCTCATCATTAATGGGCATTAATGGGCTCATCACCACATGGTGATCCTCTACTGCCCAGGCTGATTTTGGTCGAATGGGCAAGGATTAACAACCACCCCTTGGAAAGGATTGGCTCTTGATGCAGGTACATGTTACTTGCCTGAATTTCGTTTTCTTACTGTTTATAAGTGGGTTTAAAATAAATTTTTGTGTCAGTGTTTTTTTTTTTCCAAACCATTGATCTGCTAACTATTGTTTTTCTCAATTGCCTGTCTAGGTTTTAGATTTCCTTATGTTATGTGGCTCTGACATACCTCTCTTTCAGCAAGAATTTCTTAGTAAAACTGCACCAAGGTCACAAAGTTATGCTGCAACAAACCAAACCCTGCATAACAGGCACCTCAGTCCCTGAGCTGAAGGTTATGGAGTTTGTCAGCCTTTTAAAGCAGATTGTTTCAGCCCAACTCATTCTCTTACATTTACCATATGTACAGAACAGCATGTCAGCACTTGTCATATCATGTACTGTCCCCATTATAATAAACGTCACAGCTCATGACTAACTTTTGTCTAGTGATTTCTCCTCTGTGACTCAATCACATGATGCTTCTCTCTTTTGATATGAAACGTATCACTGTGAGTCTAACTTTTACTTCACCAGATTATTGTTGCATCCACTGCCTGCAGGTCATACCCCATAACTGGGAAAACATTTCCTGCTGCCAAAACAGTCCATACCGTCAGAAATGGTGTTATAACACAAAAAAAAAAAAAAAAAAAAAAAAAAAAAAAAAAAAAAAAAAAAAAAAAAGACTAGACAAGATCAGGCCTCCAGTCCTTAAAGCAAATTAGATGTTAAATTTGAAATGTAGAAGGAATTCAGGAAGAAAGCAGATCTTTTCAAAGACTCATGGAAATTAAGCCATGAGCAGGGAAGCTACCCACTAATTGTGGCTGGAAGGAAAGGTAGAGACATTTTTACAGCTAACCCATTCGACTCCACTTATGGCTAAGTGCTCAATTGAATTTCTTATTAGCACAGTTTCTAGAAAACAATTAATCATCATCAAAACCAACTTTATTGTCTACAACAACTTAAATCCAATGTTCTCCCCTGCTTCTGAAACAAAATATCCAATTGCTCTTACAAACTCTATATTTCTTGCAAGCCTCCTTATACTCTTAAAAAAATCCTACTCAGCATTTGAAATGTGGTCCCTTTAGAAATAAAAACATCTTGGTGTTTGCAAACAGATGCAGAGTTATTTAATATCATTGCTACATAGCTGTTAATATTTGGTAATTTCCTTTAAAAGATCATGTTGTCAGTTGCTTGTAGTTTTGGGAAACTTCTCCCCAGACACATACCTTTTTTTTACTGAATCTCATGCTTACACAAGTGTATCAGAGAATTTCACACAGAAGAGTTTAGCAATTTCATAGAAAAGAAGAACATGCTGTTTATCCTGTCCATGCCTTCTGCAGCAGCTATACCTCCCACATTTCTTAAATTTGGCACAGTAATTCCCAGGCTATCAAGAATCCCACTTGAGCATTTGACCTGTATTTCAACATTTCTTGTTTCTGCCCCGTTGCTGAGCACCTTGCAGGCCTATCCCCATAAGTTTCACACCTTGTCCTCAGAGCACATCACACACAGAGACAAATCAGAACCAGGAGCTGGCGAGGTCAGAGGGAGGGAGGGGGCGAAACTGGGAAGTTGGCTGGGACAGAGAACATCGGCTGAGCTCCAACATTAATCTTTTCCTTTATCTGTAGTCCTCTGGCCTTTTTAGTTACACAAAGAATACCTGGAGATAATTCCAACATTTCTAAATATGCTTTAGTACTAAATTATGATGAAAATCACAACCTCACTATTGTGTGGACGGAAATATTCAGAAGTATTTAGACTCAGAAAGTTATCCATAAGATGGAAATGTAATGCAGACTAATAGCATCCTGTATTCACCTGAGTATATGCAAGTCATGCAGGAACAGAGTAAAACATTTTAATAGTGCTGGAACAGCATTTTCAACTGAAAATTGTTGTCTCTTTAATATGTCCCTATATAGGGGATTAAAATCTTCTTTTTACAAACAGTTCTCAAGTCTGCTGCCTTCAGCCTATTGTACTTAACACAGCCTTTGGCTTCTTTCACTCAGGTTGTAAAGTCCTTCCTCCAGCAGAATTTCCTATTCATATGCCAGAAGGCTTTTTGCCAGCTGGATGTTAACAGAGTACACAGAAAGGAACCAGCCAATTCCTTACAATATTTGCTCTAATCTTTATTCTCTCTTTCATATTATTTTTCTTCCTTCTGTTCTCTGCCTCCATGGAATTCTAAATCTTCATACAGGTCTCAGTGTGTTGGTAATGTGGAGTTATTATAAAGCATAAAATCCCCTTTTCCCTAGCCTTCCTTTCCAAAACAAAAGACCGACTTTAAAATCTAAAAAAATTCAACCTAAAACCTGACCCCAAAAAACCAAACAAAACCAACCTTAAAACAACAAACACACAGAACTAGTGTTTGGAGTTTTCTATTTTGTTAGTTTGGATACATTTTTTCCTCAAAATTTGTTTTCAGAGTTTTTAATTTAATTTAAAATTATTAGCAGTACCTGGAGAGTTCAGAAATTGGGTCTTCTCTCTTTACTCTCACTTCTTGAATCAAGTTGTGAAGAACTGTAGCCTGGGGGCGTAAACAACAGCATTGAACACTTTAAATCATGAAAATGTATAAAAGCTCACAAAATTGAGCTGTGTGCCGTGTTTCATTTTTTGAAAATGCCTATTTCTGTTGCTGTTGTCATCATCAAATATTTAGCACTTAGGTAATGTCTTGCAAGCATTAGGAAAATAATATTAGGAAAATCTCATATTAGCATATTTTACATATTAGGAGTGGTTCAGAAAAAGAAAATTGGCTGAACATGATCCAGCACATTCACAGGTGGGCTAGAAGGCCAGTGGCATCCTGGCCTGCATCAGCAAGGGTGTGGCCAGCAGGACCAAGGCAGTGACCGTCCCCCTGTACTCGACACACCTTGAATCCTGTGTCCAGCTTTGGACCCCTCACTGCAAGGAGGATATTGAGGTGCTGGAGCAAGTCCAGAGAAGGGCAATGGAGCTGGGGAAGGGTCTGGAGCACAAATCTGATGAAGAGCTGCTGAGGGAGCTGGGGGGACTCAGCCTGGAGAAAAGGAGGGTCAGGAGAGACCTTATCATTCTCTATAACTGCCTAAAATGAGTTTGTAGCCAGATGGGGGTTGTGCCCTTCTCCCAGGTAACAAGCGACGGGATGAGAAAATGACCTCAAGTTGCACCAGGGGAGGTTAAAATTGTACATTAGGAAAAAATTCTTAACAGAAAGGGTTGTCAACCATTGGAACACTGCCCAGGGAAGTGGTGGAGTCATCATTCCTGGAGTGATTTAACAGACATGCAAATGTGGTACTGAGAGATAACAGTTTAGTGATGGACTTGGCAGTGCTGTGTTAATGGTAGGCCTTGATCTTTAAGGTCTTTTTCAACCTAAATGTTTCTACAATTCTAAGATTCTAAGAGCTAACCATTTATGAGGGCTGCAGCTGGGACCAGCAGTGCAGGTGCAACTAGAAGAGGAGTTACTTGGTACCTTATTTAGCCTCAGTGTGCTGCTTGGAGGGATGCAGGACTTCTCACACATCTGTCTCCAACCCTGAGCCTACCCCTGGTGCTGTAAATTCAACACCAGGCATATCTATCTAGTCCATAACAAGTGCCTCAGACATGCACAGGGAAGAGTAGATTTACCACACATAACCAACCCATAGAGCCTGGTCTCTCCACACCTGTGATAGAGGCTGCTTCTGAACACACAGTAAATCTGTCCTCTTGCTCTTCCACACACAAAATAGGGCTTCTTACCTGTGATGTCCTGCAGTAACACTGGTACAAAGTAATAATTCTTTGAGGCTAGAACTTGCAGCCTGCAATGGTAAAAACACCTATAGCACAAGCACCTCTTTCAAATGAACTCAACTGAGTCCACTTGAAAGCTTAATCCCAGTACCTGTTGGTCTCCCAGCAAGATATAAGGATATATGCTCCAATCCAATAGAGCATTGGATCTGTGGCTGAAAGAGATCAGTACTTTTAGAGGTAAGAAATTTATGCATCTGTGGGAAAACAGAGGTGGAGAGAAAGAAGTAGTGAATATAATCCTGAGGGACTGTATAGATAAGGGCTGCAAGATTTTTATAAAGTTCTGTTGGTTTTTTTTTTTTCATTTATTAATAAAATATTGTTACAAAAAATGTAAGACTTACCAATATGTCTGAGATTTTTTTAGCTTTGAGAAAGATGTAACTGGTAGCATATAACTGCTGTAAGTAGCTTCTCGTGCCTTTTGTTGAACTCTGGATAAGGCAGGAAAAAAATTGTGGGGTTTTCTGATTTGCTTTTAGAATTGTGAGTGTCAATGTTTTATGACGCAGAAGCTATTCTGCATGACTTATTTAAAGTTATGAGAGAAGTCCTTGTCAGTTTTAGTTTTTCATATTAAGTACTGCTCCTCTCATGTTGTTTTATCTGCCTACCCTTCAGGAAAAAGAAAGAGGGTATAAAAATGAAAAACTACTACTCAGAATCTCCAGAACAATGATGCTGTTCTTTTTCATTTACATTTGAGTTCTTGATTATTTTTAAGTGTGAAGTCCATTAAAATGTGAGATCAGAGTATTTTTTTTTTCTTCTGTTATGCTCTAAACAGTAATTCTGTGTCCTTGTCTTTTCCTTTTTTCAAGGCACCCTCTCAGGCCTCCGGATGCTAGTCATTGTAAGATATGAAATCATTAGAGCAGCTCCATTCGTAAAAGAAACTTTTGAAATATCTGAATTTAATCTTATGTAGACTATAAATAATTAGACAGGCAGATTGAGAGTGGGAAAGGAAGGTAATGAGAGAAGGCTTAGAAAGATGCATTTGCTGAAGCTGTTCACAAATGGCCATTAGTCTAAACAGTCCCATCTGGCAGAGATTTGTAGGTACTGCAGGAGAGGTAGGTTTTAAGGAAGGATTTAAAAGAGGATAAAGTGATATGATCTCCAGGATTATCGGTGGCAGATGAAATAAGTGAGGATTAAAAGTGGAAGCAAAGTTTTTAAGTACTCTGTACCTTTAAGTCCAAGACACAGACTGTGAGTTAACTAGTTTGTCTTCTTTAGTAGTTTGGAAGTTTTTACATATATAGTAGGCTGGAGGGGGTTGGTGGTGGTCTGGAGATATATGTGGATACTTTATTTGTATAACAGTTTCCTGTTTAGGTGAAAAATCAAATGTCTGAGCCTTAACAGTACAAATTCAAGGCATGTACTTGCCAGGCAAGCTCTTATCTCTATGTAGGTGATGAGGGTGTTGCAAATGAGTGGTTTAGGTCACCTAAAGAATCATCATCAATGATATTGGCAAAGGCAGGTTTCGATATAAATTGTGAAAGTGTGACAAAGAACAAGTCTTGTTTTACTTATTGCATACATGAAGCATTCAAAGGAAAACTAGCTTAAAATCATTTTAGAGTTATGTGAATGGAGAATGGGGGTGCAAAGGATGAGGGCAAACTATTGCATTGAGTCATGAGGTTCAGAATAGATCCCCCCCTTGCTTTCTGAACTCTTTGACAGAGTCTAGGTCCATCTGGATCCAATCTTAGTCTCAGATCTGATCAAGAGTGTATGACTAAAGGACTTATGCAGCACTTAATTGTTTATGAATTGAATGTTTAGGAAGTGATTCAATAGGATTTGCTAACTTAAGTAACTGTTGTAATTGCAGATTTGAAACAGCAACTTGCTATACTTGCTAGGGAGTACAGGGTCAATTCACACACACAGATATTTATATAAACGTATGAAGGTATCCATCAGCTCTCCTCAACTACAGTTCAATACTCATGTTGAATGTCTTCGTGTTTTTCAAAGGCCAAAGGACTGAGCCTTGAGGAGTGAGGGGTGTTGGCACAGGCTTCTGGTGATGGCCCTCCAAGTACTGCAAACCTGAGAATTGGTGAGCTTTGAGAAGTGTCCCACTCAGAGGGAGATGCTGACACAGCCTGCTACTGTCCGGGAGAACTTGAAGGGCCTCACTTAAGACCGCTGTTTATAGGGTTGCAAAGCCATTGGCTTTATTCATTAGTCATTTTCATCCAGGCCATAATCCAAGTTGGTAACCACTGCAGTTTTTCAATAGCTTGTTAACAATGGTACTGCTCCACCTGGGCTATGATTCATGTAAGTAATGTTCTAAGACTGTCAGAAGGTTACTGATTATCTCTTGTAAGACAACAGGTGTCCCTGGTGTGGACAGTGCTGCTGAGCCATGCAAGGTATGGTCAAGGGGCTCTCTACTACCCAACTGGTCCAGTTCGCTACCTTCATCAACTCTGTAAGAGCTTATTTCTTGTTGGCTGGTGCATTTGTCTGTTAAACTGTTATTGTTATAAATGTTTTGAAGCACAGTATCATGAATTTTGACAAAGGAATATTTCAACAGTGCTCTGGTTACTCTTGTTTGTTTTTCCTTTCACTTGTTGTAATTTAACCCCAGCTGACGACCAGGCCCCACCCAGCCACTGGCTCACATCCCACTGCGGGATGGGGAAGAGAATCACAAGGGTAAAAGTGAGAAAATTTGTGGGTTGAGATAAAGGCAATTTGATAGGGAAAGGAAAAACTGTACATGAAAGCAAACGAAACCAAGGAATTCACTCACCACTTCCCATGGGCAGGCAGGTGTTCAGCCATCCCCAGGAGAGCAGGGCCCCATCACAACAGCGAGTTGGGAAGAAAAATGTCATCACTCTGAGTGTCCCTCTTTCACTCTTCTTTTTCCCCAAGCTTTATATGCTGAACATGACTCCATATGGTATGGAATATCTCTTTGATCAGTTGGGGTCAGCTGTCCTGGTTGTGTTCTCTCTCAGCTCCTTGTGCACCCACAGCCCACTCGCTGGTGGGACAGTCTGAGAAGAAGAAAAGGCCTTGACTCTGTGTAAGCCCTGCTCAGCAATAATAAAAAACTCTGTTTCCAGCACAGATTCAACAAGCAGCCCCCTACTAGATAATATGATGAAAATTAATTCTGTCCCAGCGCAAACCAGCATGAAACTCAATTTTTCACTCTCTTCTTTGGAGTTGTAATGAATTAATCATCTAGAAGTTGGATCTGAAGAAAAATATTTATGTCGAAGAAATGTCAGAAAATTCTCCCTAAGATGGTTTTGTCCACGTGTCTGGATACT
Organism: Pipra filicauda; assembly: GCF_003945595.2. Classification (NCBI taxonomy): domain Eukaryota; kingdom Metazoa; phylum Chordata; class Aves; order Passeriformes; family Pipridae; genus Pipra; species Pipra filicauda. The sequence continues at coordinate 166,772 of NW_024104542.1, forward strand.
GGTCTAGTAGATGGCTGTCTTTGTGGTCTATTTCAAAATATCTCCTATTCACGCATAAAAATTAGAAGTGGGGTATAGGGTTGGGGTTTTTTTGTCCTTTACCCTCCTCTCTTATTGAGGACACAACTCTTGCAGTCCTTCGCTAAGTGTCTTGTAGAGTTTAGTTTTCTCCAGAACTTGTTGCAGAACACTTTTGGGAGTAGCTTCTGCAGAAGTAGATTTTTGGATTAAAAAAAAGTGCAATAAAAGCATTCTTCAAAATAGACTACAGAACTGAATGGTGTGCTTTAGGTAAGTGATACCACTAAAAATCCAGCATGCTAAGGAGATTTTTGAAAAGTGCTTAAGGGGAAAACGTCTGCAATGAAAACCTGGATAATCCAAAAATATTCTGCTTTTTCTCTTTGTATGTATGAACTGCAATAATTAGTTTGCTTTGAGCAACTTGAATGCAGAAGAAGAGGAAACTGCACAACCAGAGCTGCTGCAAGTGCTCTCAGGGAGAGGTGGGTGGGTAAGGTGTCAAGAGAGCTATTTTTAAAAGAAAACTGAGGATTTCTAATGGTAGAGGCCGGCCTGCCACCACCCTGTTCACTGCTGTTCCCTTCAGTTTCCATTTTTACTTGTTTTGTGTTTTATCTCTGGTGCTACTCTTATGCAGTTCTGCTATCTCCCCCTTCAAACAACTTTCTTGCAAGAAATTTCTGCAATGGTTGTGTAATTATGACCACAAAATACGGGTTAAATGCTAGGGAAAGAAAAGGTAAAGCATGCCTGAAACCTAGCTGAAATAAAGGAGATCACAGCTGGGAAAAATGTCATCATGAGTCTCTGACAATGCACAAAATGTTTCCATTTAGGAATTGCAAACCATTCTCTGTACTCTAATCAAAGAAACTGCACTTTGCAGACTGTGTACAACAGCTTTTGAAATTCTGTATCTTTCCAGTGAGTTTTGTGTGAATTGTGCCTGCTTAATCCAGGCAAAGTAAATGTTAGTACCTTTTCTTGTATGTGCTACTGAGCAAATGTTGTAGTTACTGTGCTATGTAACACACGTGTGGGCACATGTGTGTACAGGTGTGGGTGTGTTTAAATGTCCATTAAATAGCATGTTAAACTAAGCTGTGCTTTTGCAGTTTGGAGAGCCAAGATTTGGTTATTAATGGGCCTTGACACTCACAGAAGCAGTTTGGAAGAGTTTCTCTAACTGGGATCATAGAATAGCCCAGAATGGAAGGGACTTCAAAAGACGATCTGGACCAATTTTCTGTGGGAAAGGAAGCCTGTATTAAACTATCCTGTAGTTTATCCAGTCACCTCTTGAAAACATACAGTGACGAGACTCTACTGGATTCCAGGGAAAGGTGTTCCAGTGATTGAATGTTCTGCCTGCAAAAATAAACAAGTAAATTTGTTTTCTATACTGAGATGAAATCTCTCCTGGTGCAACTTGTACCTGTTACCCCTTGTCTTCTCCACATGGCTCCTTGCAAAGAGAGAGCCTTTGTCCTTCTTGTAGCTTTTAGGGACTGGAATGCTGTGATGAGGTCCTGCCTGAGGTTTTTTCTCTACTGAGGAGAAAAGATTCAACTCCTCCAGCTTTTACTCACAGGACAGGTTCTTCTAATCCTTTGAGCATTAAAAGGATGCTTGAATGGAATGGGATTATTGATTACTCTCAAGATTACTACTCTTAAAAAGCTTTATATACATATTCCTGTTTAAAAAATGACAACATGCAAATGCTTTGGCTAAGGTTTTCTGCATGATAGTTGAAGTTCAGTAAACTCTGGCACATTTTCTTGAAAGGTTCTTCATATTTAAATGTGCTCTGCACCTCTGAGATCTTGACACTACAAAATCATGACATGTCCATCTGATAAATCTGAATCACACTAATATTTCGATACATTAAAATAAAAAGAGGGAAAAAACTCCTACTTCTCTAATCTTTATGCTCTGGGTGAGTTCTAAAAACAAACAAACAAAATACTTCTAATTTTTTTTTCAACTCTTCTTTGTTAAGCTGTAAAACTATCATTTCCCTTTTCATTCATTTGTTTAGCAGTAAGAAGTGAACAGGGGAGAAAATGCCACAGCTCACATCGAACCCCAGCAGGGTCAGCTGCACTGAAGGCAATGGTTAACCTTAGACTTTCACACCTATAAACTGTGAGCAGTATCGACAATGCTAGGTGCCGGATTTTTTGGGTTTTGCTTTCTGTAAACACAGTTATAGTGTTATGGACTCCACATCCATGTGTGGGGATGTTTTTTTGGTGTTGATGAAGCGGTGTGCTTTGACTCCTGGAGTAGAGAGGTGCAGATAAGCAGCATTCTTGCTGGCATAAAGAGCTGTTCCTGCTCCCACGCTGAATCTCCTTAGGAAGGGTAGAAAGCTTTAAAAGTCTGTAGGGAACATCTGGAAAGAGTGGAGGAGATGGAGTAATTTAAGCTTGGAGAAAGAGAAAAGCCCTTGGTGGCTGAGGAGAGACCTTCTCATGCTCTAAAACTACCTGACAGGAGGTTGGAGCCAGATGGGGATCAGTCTCTTCTCCCATGTGACAAGTGAGAGGATTAGAGGAAATGGCCTCAAGTTGCACCAGTGGAGGTTTAAATTTGATATTAGGAAAAATGGTTTCATGGAAAGGGTTGTAAAGCATTAGAACAGAACATTCAGGGAAGCTGAGGAGTCATCATGCCTGGAAGTGTTCAAGAAATATGTGGATATGGCACTTGAGGACATGGTGGTGGTGCTATGGTATGGCTGGACTTGATCTTAAAGGTCTTTTGCAACCTTAATTTTTCTTTGATTCTATATTTGACACATAATTCCAAATTCTCCTCTGAAACAAGGAAAGTATGATTTCAGTTTTGAAAAGGAAGAATAATAGTCTTATCTTTTGGAGATTGGGCTTTAAGCAAAAGTTCAAATATCCACAAACCATCAAAATCATGACTGTTGGAGATCATTCCGAGTGGTATATCTGGTTTGTGGGGGGTTTTGTGGTTTTGTTTGTTTCTTTGTTTGTTTTTTGGTTGGTTGGTTGGTTGGTTTGGGGTTTTTTCTGTTAGTTTGGTATTTCTTTTAAAAAAAGAAATCCAACTTCTGAAGTAAATAGTAGGTTTACTTGACAATCATGGAAGGAATAATTTTTATTTACAGTTTCAGTGCTAAAATATATACAGAAATTCATGCATTAGAGAATATAGTATTAGGTCAAAGTATTTGTGTATTGCAAGTCTCAAAGATCTCAGTGAAATAAAATCCAGAAGAACTTAGAAATTTACTGGGAGTTCAGGCTTGCTTTTAGACTCTTGAACTTGTACACCTGATCTTGTCAACCTTGTTTATACATGATATGTTTGAAATTTCTTCTTTTGAAAAGGGGATTTCTGAGTTATTTAAGTGATAGCAGAAACTTTTGCTATAAGAAATATCAAATGAGCACTGATTCCATTACAGATTGTATAAACACTGGAGATGTAGTACAAGATGCAATCAGAAAAGTTAGAATTTCAATCTTGAAGACTCGGTTTGCATTAACAGAGTATTGTTGTAACTTTGTAGAATCTCCTATTTCATCTGTATGGTGTCTTATTTCTTTTAAATGTCATCTTAAGTACTGAATGTGTATTAAGAAGAAAAATCTTGAACAGTGGCTCTTTATGTGAAAAGAATTACCAGGGTGAAGTCTTGTCAGATGGACAAGAGCCTCTCAAGCTCCCGACCATCACCAGCCTTTAAGCTTCAAGCATCAATAACGATCCTGTCATCCTAAACAGCCTTAATTTTCTAGCCTGGTTTCCTTGAGAAAAGAAGTCTCTCCTTCTGGCTGCAAATCAGTATTGGGTTACTTTTTACTGAGTTAGCAAATTCCAGACAGGACTCTGTGGCTCTTCTCTAAGTTTCCTGACAAGAGGTGAACAGATGTTAGAAAGAGTACCTGTTTAGCATTATCAAGGAGAGACAGTTATGACTTGAAGCTTATGCTTTGCTAAATATTGTGGAATACAAACTAAACTTCAGCTTTGTGATTTATTTTTTTTTTTTTCCCCAGTTTCATCTCTTACTAAAATTTATCAAGCAAAGTTTTGCGGTTCAGGGTTTTGGTTTTGGTTTTGGTTTGGTGGTGGTTTTTTGGGGGGAGAGGGATAGGAGGGGGTTGTTTGTTTGTTTGGGGGTTTTTTGGTGTGTGTGGTTCTTTTTTTTTTCCAGAAGCACTTGTAAAAAGCAAAGCAGCAAACTCAACCTATTCTGGAAGAGAAGTGCTGAACAGGTTTTCCCACTTTGCTTTCCTCTGGTAAACTGTGCAAAATAATATGGAGCATTATGCTCAGTGTCTGGAGTGGTGTGTGATGTTTTATACAGTCCTACTCTTCCAGTTACCCCATCTCTGGATATTGTTGTAACATACACCACCACTCCAGCTTCCTTTTAAGGGAATCAAATCACATCAGGAAAGATGGACATCTAGATTTAGTGTTGCATGTTTGGTTTGGAAAAGTATTCAAGGTTTTTTTACCTGTATTTTAATACAAGCAGAGTCCAAATGTGCCTGCCATATTGATAGTTATGTGACATTATAGTTTCCTTTTTGAGGCAAATAACCCAGATATCTGAATAATAGATGCCTGCTCCAAATTGTCCTAAATTTCTCTTAGATCTCCTCTACAGTCAACGAGGGACGATAATCAACTCAAGGCACAGGAGGAACCTAGGAAACCTGCTTCAAGTAAATCATTTGCTCTAACTATCCAATTAACTTTGACAGCTAATTTTAGGAGATTTAAGTCTCTTCCTGCTTGTCTGACAATTTTACTGAAGGTTTAGCAGGTATTTTATAAACCTCTGAAAATCTAGTTGAAGAAAAACCCAGCAGTCTGTGCAAGCCTTTCAAGGGGACTGCTATAAAGGAGTATATCTCAACTGTGTGGGACTTGAAGGCTGTCTCTGCATTGTATAATTGATAATCATAGTGCTACCCTGGATTGTCTTTGAGCTGCATGTCTGGGGTGGTGCTCTGAAAGTTGATGAGGGGAGAAGTTGGCTTTTTGTTCTCTCAGTTTACTGCTTTGCTCATTATCAATCTCCAGCTTCTTTGAAAAGAGGTGACACAAGTACATAGAGTTCATTTGCAATGACTGTCATATTGGGTAAAGCAGTGTTTGCTATCTAGTTGTTCTGCTGTCACCAGAAGGGTGCTCTAGTGCATGTTTGTACTGTTTGTACAGTGAAATACTGGAGTTGCCAAAGGGAGGAAAGACACATATGTCACTTCTTTATGGCATATAAGCATAGAATGGTTTGGGTTGGAAGGGACCTTAAAGATCAGGCAGTTCTGACCTCCCTGCCATAGGCAAGGACACCTTCCACTAGATCAGATTGCTCAGAGCTCCATCCAATCTGGCCTTGAAGAATTGCAAGGATGGGGCATCCACAGCTTCTCTGGGAAACCTATGCCAGTGCCTCACCACCCTCACAGGAAGAATTTCTTCCTAATACCTAATCTAAACCTACTCTCTTTTAGTATGAACCCATTTCCTTTTGTCCTGTCACTACATGCCCTTGTAAATAGTCTCTCTCCTTTTTTCTTCAAAGTTCTCTTCAGGCTGCAATTAGGTCACTCTGAAACCTTCTCTTCTCCAGGCATACAGCTGTTCCAATACTTCCTAAGATCATTTTTCCTTGACAAATCAAAAACTTTAAACAGGTTTGAATCCTACTGTATCCTTTCCCATCTCTGGATGGGAACACCAGCATGTCTAGTAGGGTTAATAGAAGTGAGCATACTTCCATACTCACTGTGTGAGCATCATGGGTTTTGCTCTCTTCAGAGGCAGCTTGCTTCTTATTCTACTCATAGGATCTAAAGCTGGAAACAATACCAAGCCAAAGAACATTTCTGACTTCAGGGACTTGTCACGCAAGGCATTAGGGTTATATAGGAACACTGTGCTTCTGAGGATTTTCTGCTTTGAAATATTCTGTCCTTGACTCCACATAAGGATTCATTCTGGATCTGAATTGTTCCTGCCATCTTTTTCTAAGGCTCCTTAAGGGGAGGTGGGAAGTACATCTATGTACTTTGTCATTACAGTGTAGTTCATTGCTTTTTTCACAGAGGCAAAGACAGAGATGAAGAAAGCCGCATCATCCTTGTGTATTCTGAAAACCTGCTGGTTTATGTGTAGGTGGAATGGCAGGTGATCCCTTGAAAGCAACATCTTTCTGTGCTCTGTTGTTGATCTCGTCTTTTATGTAGTGGAGGAAAGAAAAAAAAACAAACCAGTGGCTAACACCTGCAGTGCTTCATCCTCAATTCTGCATTCCCACAGCACTTGGCTACCATCAACAGATGCTTTTCACCAGAGTGCAGCTTCCTGTTGGGTTGGGAAGGGGATAGTTGACAGAGGTGAGTGTGGAAATCTGAGGAGAAATGAAGAAAAGCCATGCATCTGCTAAAGAAAGGAGAAGGGAATAAAATAGGAAATGCCTCCCTTTAACCTCACATGGAAGAAAGTTCAAAGGCCTCAAGACAGGTCCAAGAGTAACAATTCTTGATGAAAAGCAATGAACTATGATGTTAAGATTTGTGATAAGGGTAGTCCAACCTCTGTAAATATTAATAATCCTTACATATATGAATGATATCTATGGTTGTCTGAATAATATCAGCAGGGATTCTGGATGAGGCATTAAAAACAAGTATCTAACTTGGGGGAAAAGTTATATATTTGCAGCAACAGTGCACCAGTGTTAGCAACAGTACTTGCATGTGGGATTTTATTACTGCAGTTTTAATATTTTGGGTTTTAAATTGGCAACATTCTCCTTGTTGCCTGCTCCAAGGCCTGCATATCATTGCCCCTTCCCACTATGTCAGTTCTAAGAAAGAATTTTTTATTTCCAGAATAAAGAGTGAAAGGAACAGGAATAGCCTGCACACTCACCAGCAACCTAATAAAGTATTTAGTACAGAAGTAAGTGGTAGAAACAATAAAAGACCTGTAGGAGTAAAACTACATAAAAGGACCTCAAATTTACCTCAAAGCACACTTCACTGGAGAGTGGATTTTCAGAAGAATATAAAATTAGCCTGTACAGTTGGCTTCTGGAGAAGACTGCTTAGCTGCAGAGCTCGATTCTAATGCACAGTAGAGAGGAGGGGAAGAGGACAAAGACCTCAAGCAGAGGGCCAGAAGAAGGATAAGCTGATGAGAGAATATTGCTTTGAAGAAGTAGGTTAGCAAAAGGACATTGTCAACCTTTCCGTATGCTACAATTTTGCCGCATTTCACACCCTGCATGCAGATTGTGCTAAAGCCCTTACAGAAATAGAAGTATGCAGCATGTCCTGTATCCTGCACCCTCACTCTTCTGAGGGAAGAGTGACTTGGGGTCATAGTCCTTGCTGGCATCAGCAGGTTTAGCTTGCCTGGAGTCAGTGGAGCTGAACACCCACTCCTGGCAGCAGTAGTTTGTCCTTGTAGATTTATTCTTATTTTTCATAGCAGAACAACAACAATTAAGAGTGTTACTATTTACAATATATATATTTGATAAAGGTGATAATACAGCATGTAACATTCTGGATACAGTATCCACTTATCTCTGTATGTAGATTATGTTTATCACCTGAGATGGAATAATATATTTAAGACAAAGAAAATTACTTTTTTTTTTCTCTCAGAAAATAATTTTCCAAATGCACTGGAAAAAGAAGCTTGTTTTCCTTCTGGGTAGAATAAATTTTTTTTTTTTTTTTTTTTTTTTTTTGTCTGAATGAATAATTTTCATCTTCCTGTTACTGTGATTTCAGCTCTGCAGAAGCACGACTCCTGTGGATGGTAACAGGGATTATCTAGTGATTATTGCATAGAGGTGCATGCATAGAATATTTCAATACTATTATGTCAAGTGCAGATGCTGCAGAAGCACAGCTTCTTGCCTTATTATTTTCCTCCTTCCTTTCCTTTCTTGCTTCCAAGCTGTTGTCTGTGTTGGGCTTCCTGTATCTAGGGTAGGTTGGGGAGTGTGGAACAGCCACAGAGAATAAAATTCTAAAGTAGCTATGAGATAATCATTCCAAAAATGATAAATACACAATGTGTTCTGTTTATAAAAACTCCTCCTCTACTTTTTTGAGTTGTGCTGGGCAAGCCAAGAAAATCCTGAGCAGTATGCCTTGATTTCAGATCAGCTAAGCTAACTGAAACAGTTAATTCACATCTGCATCACAGTAAGGTCTGGCAGGCAGAGATAGGCAATTGATTTAGAGTTGGAAAAAGAGGCTGCAGGTCCCATGCCATGCTGCCAAGTCTCAGATTAAGCCATAGCTCCTTCTAGCAATTTAACTTCTGGGAAGGTGAAGAGAAGGATTTGTTCTGTCCCACCTGGCTGTAACATGCGAAGGATGTCTCGGTCTGCATGAGCCACGCTGGGTTCCTGTTATGGTCAGTGAACAGGCCTTCAAGGTGAGGCTCATCTTGGTCTATTTTAGCATTTTCTTCTGACATTATGTGAGTCATGCCCATGATAATCCTGTTTCTCTTCCCTAGTTATGCACCCTGTATGATTATATCACAGTCTCTCTGTGTGAGTTAAGGTATTGTCAGGCAGATGATTCCTCACCTGTCATGGTCTAACTGGGCATCAGGAACTGTAACTTGCCTGATATTTAACAGCACGTCAAAGCTGGAGTAAAGGTTGATACTGCTTAGGTTAGAGTGTTTCTTGTCTGCAAGTTATGGTGGATAAAACCCACAATGACAGGAGCATGGGTGAATTCTGCGCTTCCTGCATGCTGTTTGTTTGATGCTGGAATAGTGGTTTCTATGTGCCACTGTAAATCAAATTTTTTTGCTGTCACGTAATAGTCCTAGGCTGATAAAGAGAGGACTTCACTTAAAAGCTCAAAAACACAAACAACAAAACAAAATGTCCAATCAAAAGCACCAAGCTGTAGTCCTTCCTGAACCAGCAGCAAAGTGCAGAAATTACCAGAGCAGATATAATAAATTAGATTTTTATTATGTTGATGGAATTGTAAGTGTCCTTAACAGGTAACACCATTGATTTGCACATGTATGGTAAATACTCGGATTTGTGAATTCAACTTCCATAAATACCAGCAAAATGTTTGACTATCTAGATAAAATGTGTTTCAGGTTTGTTTCAATCTTTTTAATGAATCCATCTGGGGGAGTGAAGGGATCATCCCCTTAAGCTTTAACACAAGTTATTCTGGAATGGTGTATTCTGTATTAGAACTATCTGAAAAAAGTAAATATTGGGATCAATATCTGTCTGAAAGTGGAAAACTTGTCAAGTGTTCTTAGGGAACTTTTTTCCAAGTTATGTAAATCAGAGTTAAGACTTATTTACTTCAGTAGGTCATTTGCATATCATCATTATTGCTTTGGAGGTGGGAGGGGGATATAGTGTTAATGACATTCTCAGCTTGTCATAAATTGAGAAGACTTGGTAGTGGCAACTGAGATGATGATAAAAAAGAAGCTCACAGAATGCAAGCCTAGCAACCTAGATGTAAACTGGAATGTAAAAAGGGGGCAAGAGATGAAAAATGTCCTCTAATAGAGATGCAGACTGGTTGTGGACAGTAAAGCTTGATGAATTCTGAAAGTACTAATTCTTAAATAATTATCCCCTAAGGAAATGTCAGCACTTGCAACTGGTTAACTGGATGGTTCAAACAAGCAACAGGTTAGAAACACAACTTCTGTAGCCACAGAAAATGGACTTAAGTCTCAATATGGAACAGAAGTAGTCTATCATGCTAGAGCTCAGATGTACTAGGCACTGTAATACCTACCAATTAATGGAAGAGACGTGGGTAGAAGTGATGAAAAGTCCTTGTAGAGTTTGGGGAACTTCTCAACAGTGATTGAGTAATAAGACTCAATCCAGTCAGTCCTTGGAGATCAGTAGCTCCCAACAATTTACTGAGAAACAATGCAACAGTTTCCAACTTCCCAAAGAGACTGTTGTGGTTCACTGTCCATACTGTAATTAGGAAAGGAAATCAACCTTAGCTGATAAAGAAGCAAAAGCTGGATCTTGCCAACTCTTTGCAAAGATTATGGCAGTTGCTTTAGACAAGAGCTCGTGGTCCAATGCTGACCACCTAAGAAAACTATATAAATCAAATGACAAATGAAGAACAGTGGAGAAAATGGGAAACAGTAGAAGATGGAGACAATATGGAAAATGGATGGAAAAGCTGTCTTATTGCAAAAAATGACTGTAACCAAATAGTTCCATGGTAAAGCTCATGGAGGAATGGAAACAGTGGCTAATCAAGTACCGCAAGTATGAGTGACACTGCGTGTCTATGTAGACACCAAAAAATTACTAATGTCTGTCCTACCTTTCAGAAATTCTCAAATATAAGATCTATGGTAGAATTGGGAAGTCAACCTTTTTAGCAATTAAAAAAAAGATTTTGACCCTTATGACCCTCGAGCATTTGGGCAGGTAGAAAGGATGAATTGAACTATTAGAGACAGAATAGCTAAAATCTGCACACATGCAGGGTTAAAATGTCCAGAAGCATTAAATTTAACTTTGTGGGACACTTGAAATGCCCCAAGACAACCCTTAGAACTATTGCCTGCCGAAGTCCTTACTGGGATACATTTATCTGTACTGGGGACTTATGTCTTAGCCCAAACCAGCTTCTTGAATCCAGACAAGTATTTGACACACTTTGTTCTAAACCTTTAGGAAAGTTTCAAAATTAAAAGGGATAATGATCAGTGGTACTAACCCACACCTCTGGAAGTACAGGTACATGATTTGCAGCCTAGAGATAAAATTTTATTAAGACTGTTTTCCCGTAAATCTAAATTGGGAGGTGGGAGGGGCTGCAGACTGTCTTATTAAGTTCTTACTTTGCTGTAAAAGTTAGAGGACAGGAAGCTTGGATCCATCACTTGCATATTAAATGGCTGTCAGAGGGCCATTCAGTGGGATGAATGACAAGTGGTGCAGGAAGAATCCACCATGGCCACTGTTTTAAAAAATGAAATAACTTTTATTTCTTTTCAAGAGCTACTCAGATGTGAGTAGTACCTGAGGAAGTTAGGAAAATTGTACAGGTGAAGTTACTAAGCTTTGCCATGTTTTTTATATGCGTAGAGAAAGTCTGAATTTATATAGCCTTGTTACAAGGAGGGAAAATCTTTATCGTAACTTATCCCAAACCATAGTCCAAATGGCTAGTAAATTTAACTGTTGGATACATTCTCACCTTTCAAGCCACTTAGCTTTGAGCGTTCCTCTTTTAGGGATCCCTGTACCAAATAACATGTCATGGACTACTTTATGGACAAATGCTATTTTCCATCAAGACCACACAGACTCACAACAGTGGGAGGTAGATGTCCTAGAAGCAAAGAACAAATATGCAATGTGTAAAACATCATGCTTGCCCCGCTGAAGCTCCTATATACTAGCACTACCCCGTGAGCAACCTTAATGATTGTAGCTAAGCAACTGAAGTGAAAATAGCAGGAATACTTGGAGGATTATGCCATATACCTTGTCCTCTACCTAAGGACAAAGGGTGGTATGGGGTATGTGGTGAGAGAGCTCACAGAACTTTGCCAGGAGATTGGTTGGGAACTTATGGCTTAGAAAACTCAACTCCTAATATTTTGTTCTCAAACTCAGCTATGGTATTAGGATCATGGTACAAACATTTGTTTATAGGACTAAATGTAGTACTGCACCAGTAGAAAGTCCAACCATGTTCCACTCCTTACGCTTTCTTATCTGGTTGGGAGTGAGTGAATTAGAAAAGGTCTTAGTTAACATTTCAGTGGCAATAGAAACTTAAGGCAATAACACTGCTGATGAAATTATGACATTCCAAGAAAAGGTTCAACAACCCTCCAAAATTACTGAAAAATAGAATGCCATTAGATATTTTGTTAGCCTTGCAAGGGGGAGTGTGCACAATTATTAATATCACTAGTTGCATGTTTGTTGACTAGAGTGGGAGGATTTTGGCTGGTGCCTGGAAGCTGTGGTAACAAGTGAAATCAATGCATAAAATACAACTAGATAATTCTTCAGCAGGATTCCAAGATGTATGGTTTTGGGTCACCTCCTGTATATCAGATTTGAGAGCCTGGACAAAATGAATTCTTTATGGATTATTGATTTTTATAATAAGCTTTCTAATACTGTTTGTATTTAACATTGTAACATTTGGTGTACTCAACTGGACTTAAATCTTAGATGCTACAAATATTCTGCTCCCATATAATAAATAACATGAACATTAATAAAAGCAAAGTCAGGACTGTTCTGGAGAGGACCATTATACAACTAAAATTTAACAATAGCAGTTTAACATTAGTAGACAAAGCCTACAGGTTGTGATACATGAACTATAATGACCTTATTGCAACATGCTGAAGAGCTAATGACAGAACCCACTGAAACCAGCCTAAGAAGGTGTGAAACGGGATAGAGAACCCCTGTATCTTGTATCTTGCTAAAACTATAACTGTCCAGTAATGAAACAACAAGCAAATCAAACCAACAGGATGTAAGACCCCAGATCTTAACATTACTATTGATCCAAGCTATTGCTTGAGGGGCAGGAAACACTTGGATTGCAGTGGTACACTGCCCAGGGATTTTTTGTTCAGGTTCCCTCTTTGGAGGCACCCAGCTCCAGCCGTAGCACTATTAAAAAAGATAAATTTATAAAAATTTTCCTCTTTTCGGCTTCCTGATTCATCAGGGTTCTAGAGTTGAATCCTATTGTGGTGGCTGGCATGTAAAATGTCCATAACATGAGGCCAGTCTCATGATGTTTGATGGGCATGTAGACAGGCCAAGTGTTGAAAGTAGTAGAATTAAGAAAGGAGAAATTTTAACCTACCTTTTTTTTTTTTTTTGGAGTTAGTATATTCCTAAATGGAAAAAAACCCACCAAGAATAATTCCAAATATTTGAACTAAAGAATGTCTTCCTTTCATTTAACTTGCTAGTCATGCTTTAGGAAAGCAAACTCTCCACTGAGAAAAACAAGATCAAAACCCACATACCTCAAATCCATGATACCAGTCTGTGTTTTTAGTTATGTATTCAAGTGTGTTAGATCCTGAGCATAGGTTTAATCAATAACTAGATAGCACAATTACTAGAAAGCTTAATTTCCTGCACTTTCAACATGGGAAATCAGGCTTTCTCAGCTTAGTTTCTGTGTTTTAGTAATAAGTTTCTTGCTTGTGGTTTGGGGGGAGGGTGAGAGGCTGAGGATTTTTATAATTTTTTCTTTTTTTTTTTTTTAAAACTCACTAGATGAACTGTCTTTGCAGCTACAGTGCACAACGTGGTATTTGAAGGTGAATCAAACTGTCCAATAGGAGGTCATGGCTTAAATGTACAGCTTTGCAATTCTAAATCTAAACTTAAAAAATATATTTGTGTGGGCACATGTTTATTAGAAGGAAAAACAAGTAGTGGTACTGCTATGCTATATATCCAGGGATTTTTTTTTTTTAATCAGATACCCTCCTTACTGAATTAAGATACTCTCCTTACATAAGCAGTTACACTCAAAATTTGTTTAAAGAACTTGTGAAACTACATGTGTAGAAAACACATCTCTATAAGTATATATGAAAGGCAAGACATGAGCCTGCAGCCTCTAATCCACCCTGTGGCCCCATATGAGTAAGGACCAGATTTCCCTCGTCAGGTGAAAGCAGTAGTCTTTATTTCCCAAGCTGTGACTCTTCCATGAGCTTCAGCAGCTGCAGGTTCTGCATCCAGGCTGACCCCTGAACTGGGACCTGAGGTGTTATTCCTCAGTAGAGTGGTGGTGGTGTGGGAAACCCACAGTTTTTCTATTAGTACTTTTATTCTAAATTGATTCAGAACTACCTTTCTCATACCTACCAATGAATGAAGTTAGTACAACTAAGAAAAATTTTACCATAGCACAGGTTGTGCTTTTCGCCCCTTCCATGGAGTTCTGCTGAAACTTCCTTGCCTATATGACTTTTACAGAGATCAACTGATGAGAATATACGTCAGGCATAACAGGGATATTGCATATGGACAGAGTCTGAGGTGACAGGGTATTTATTTTTTCCTAGAGCAGTGAGTTGTCTGGGAAGGATGCACTTACAACCTAGTATGTATTCCCTAGATAGGCATGCAACTTCTATCTTTACAAGCAAGAATGTGAATTTTTCAGAGACAGAAAACTTATCTTCTGTTTTGCTGTTTATACAAGGCCTGAAGCAGTACACACATTCCCAAAGTTTATCTCAGGGATGATGTTCACAGGCTGCTGCAGGCAGTAAGGTGAGGTGCTGAATGCAAGTTGCAGTATTTACTACTAATTTTAAAGTCAGGGTAAAACCAAGAAGTTGAGGAATGTATATTGATCTACAAAGAGTGAAGAACTAAAACTGAGCTAAACCTTCAGAGTTAGAGGTGTGGAGACTTTATAGCACCTTCCAGTATCTGAAGGGGGCCCGCAAGGAAGCTGGAGATGGACTCTTCATCAGGAACTGTAGTGATAGGACACGGAGTAATGGGTTTAAACTGAAAGAAGGGAAACTTAGGTTAGATATATGGAAGAAATTCTTTACTGTGAGGCACAGAAATAGGTTGCTCAGAGAAGCTGTGGATGCCCCACCCCTGATCCAGTGGAAGATGTCCCTGCTCATGGAACTAGATAGTCCTTAAGGTCCCTTCAAACCCAGGCCATTCTATGTTCCTAAAACCAGTACTCTACTGGAAGCATTTCATGTTCTTTCGCACGGCTTGAATTTTGCAGTTAACCGTCAACAAGCAGAATTTTACAGGCCATTCGTCTATATGTGAATTATTGCCCCAGGGTGTTGTAGAAATGAAAAACACTGTTTCATTTTAGAAATGCCCTTTTCTTTGCAATTAAAATTTCATTATGATATTTAGGCACATCAGTTTAGGACATGTGCCTAGTAACTGGATCAGCATTAAAGACTTTAATGTTGCTTTTGGAACAGTTGGTCTCAGGATTTATAATCCACAAAATGAAAGAACTTAGATAAAGGATAGGAGCTTCTATTGTCTGTAGTAGTAAATGATTTTGTATAATTGGTAAGTTTATCAAAATACATATACTCAAGAGCCCTGAAGTGTTTAAATCGTATGTTGCAAAACTCAAGTTAACCAGTTAAATTGTGAACCTTTAAAAAATCCTCAGTATGAATTCAGCTATTGTGAATCATTCATCTGTCTGCCATCCAGTGAGGCCAGAATGGCTGCCACTGAATGGCTGTTTCACAACCTTTTGAGACTGTGTGAAGTACAATTTATGTATTAAAATTGGACAAAAGAGGAAAGCCACGCTTGGAGCATACAAACAAAGCAAACCACAAAAGCCAGAGGTTTCCAATTTAAACATGTAATTTAAAAGATGCTCTTGCTTTTGAATTTGGAAATGGTTTGTCAGCATATATATGTGCTATAATGTTATTTAAATGCAGGGTTTTGTCTACGTCAGCTTTCTGATTGAAACAAGATAAAAAGCTGTTTGAATTCATTATTCAGGTGTATTTGTAGAGCAAAAAGCTGTCCCACACATGTGTCAAGCCAGATTTTTTTTTATTCTATTTGGTTCAGGGATTGTGGCTCCTTTTCCATTTAAGACAGAGAGAAATTCTTTCACTTAAAATTGACATCATGAAGATATCTCTTTCCTAGCAGATACTTAATAGCATGTTTTTTACTTTTCTTTCAGAATAAAAAGTTCTTTCTGGAAAGAATATTAAAGACAAGTATAGTAGAACTAATTCATGCCCCTATTAAAATTCTATGATGAAATGCTATTATATAAGCATACAAACTTTAGTCAGAAAAGTCTCTACAGACATCAATTCTTAACGCATCAGTTGAGCCTTATCCAGTAGGTATGCTTGTATTTCTGCTTGTTGCATATGTCAGTGCTGAGGAAAAATTAAAAGTAGTGAAATCTGGTTTGGAAAGATCATCTTTAAGCACAGTTACTTCTTTGAGTCACTATCACTTCAGATAACCTCACAGACTGGACATGCATGGTCTGTTTGCCTTCTTTGAAACAAAACACGGTCTCTTGTTGCAAAATAACTTTTCTCATTTCTTTACTTTTGTTCTTTGAATTCAACGCTTAAAGCATTTGCTTGAAGCTTCTTTTCAGCCTCCATTCAACATATTCTTACATCTATTGCAAAACACTTTCTAGGTGCCTTTTCCCAAAGCTTGTGCTACACTAGATTTCATACCTTCTCTTCTTGTGCAGAAATAGAAGATTCCTCAAACTTACATTGTTAGCACTTTTGGATTATTTTTTAACTTATTTCCCTCTACTCTCCTTCAACTTTTCTAATATTTTTCTTTTTTTTCTGCGTAGGTTCTTGTAAATTGTAAGGCTTGAGGTTCATGATTTTTCCTCAATAACCTTTGTGGGAAATCTCATGTCCACATGTGTATTCTAAATGTGTATTCTACGTGTGTATGCTAAATCTCTGTCAGTAACTTAGCTCTATGCTTCTGACCTCTGCCTCTTTTCTTCAGCCCAATAGCTCCTATATCTATCAATACAGGATGGTGGCTTTACAGTGCTGTATCCAGTGGTGCCTTCCTGATTAGCATAAGGTAGTAAATAATACACATGGAATGATTAAAATGTGGAAGGGAGAAAGCCTTTTTCATTACTTTTCCCTTTAGTTCTTGGTTTTGGGAGTTAGGGTGGTAGTTGCTAAATAGAGAGCAGAAAATAGTATTTGTCTAAGGGGATCAAAGAAGTACCTCATATCCAATGGTTTTATTCCTGAATGGTTTGTTCTTTGGTGGACTAAATTTAGTTTAATTTTCTTCTCTTGCTTTGCTTTCTTTTCCTTTGTGTTACTAGTACAATCACATTAAAAACCTCTAAATTCCTTAGGAGAATAGTCATTGCCCAACTCCCAAGCCTGGATTTTTGCTTTGTAATTTTGTTGATCAGAGTGAATTTTTTTCCCCCCTCAAGTAACAAGAAATTTTACTTTAAAGCCTTAGAAATTTTAGAGGAAGATGTTATAAGGAGCCCCTTTTTGGTACCATTTGCATGTATCCGACATTTTATAACAGAGGTAAAGTCATACAGTTGAAGAGTATTGAATGTGACCTACTTGTATAGGTCTTAAACTATAATCGTATCTACTCAGCATCTTCTTGCTAAAAATTGGCATCAGCAGTAAGTGAGACAAAGGTAATATGTAGATTGACAAGAGACAGGATCCCATATCACACAGAATGGGTCAGGTTGGAAGGAACCACAGTGGGTCACCTGGTTCAACCTCCCTGCTCGAGCAGGGTCATCCCAGAGCACATGGCACAGGATTGTGTCCAGACAGTTCTGGAATATCTCTAGTGAGGGAGATTCCACACCCTCTCTGGGTGATCTGTACCAGTGCTCAGTCACTGCACAGTAAAGGAACTCTTCCTCATGTTCACGTGGAACTTCTTGTATCTAAATTTCTACCTGCTGCCTCTCATCCAACCCCCATGGGACCCAATCTCCATTCCCATGGCTCCTGCATTGCTCAAGGAGCAGGTAGAGGAATTAGTGATGAAGGAGGGAAGTTAATTATGGAAAGCAGGGCATAAAATGTTCTAGTTTTTTGCTTTTGTTTCTTGCTATGCAACTTTATATTTTAATTGGCATTCAATCAGAGTAGTTTTTCCCAGGTTGAGCCTCTTTTGCCTGTGATGGTAACTGATAAGTGCTCCCTGTCTTTATCTCAGTCCATGATCTCTTCCAGATTACTTTGTTCCCCTCCCACCCTGTTGGGGAGGGGGACTGTGAGAGTGGCTGGGCGGAGGTTTGGCACTGAGCCAGCCAAGGTCAACCTACCACAGCACCAAAGCTTTGCTCAGTGAAGATGAGAAAGATCAACATAAAGGCTACATCAGTAGCCATCAAGGAGGCGTAACTAGGACAACTGTTCTAATAAATTAAACGTTTTCCCTAGGCACTTTCGCACTTTTTTTTTTTCTTAATATATCAGTCACACCTTCCAGATGTGCCTCTTCTACCTCTCCTCCCCCTGGGATAGAGGACAAACAGTATAGTGGCAATATTATGTTGCTCCCTGTGTAGCTGCAAATGTCCTCAACAGCCTGGGGGGGGGAGAGGGTGGGGAGCTTGTGTGAGAAAATAGAATGACTTCCAGAGCTTTAGTTTGCATTATCAGGGCCTGATTTTTGATCATCAGAAGCACTGAAATGACAGAATATTTATAGTGATGGTACTCCATATGCTTTTTAGAATAACTTTAGTAAAACTGGGTGGGCTTTTTTGAGCACATGGTGGTGTTTGTTTGTTTCTTAAGTTGGGTGTAATGCTGAGGACGTGATACCAAAACCAGACTTGCTTAATTATGATCGTTCATCAACTCTCTGGCATCTGCAGGTTTTACTCTGTCATTCTTGCTTATTTGGGTCAAGCATTATAGTGTCTCCTGTACACGTGCTGCCACACGTGAGCTTGAGGCAATTCCTTTAAAGGCCTTTCTTCTTTTTCTTTTCCCTTTCACCTCTGCTTATCTAATAAGGTTGCAGTTATATCACGGTGTTCCAGAAACGTGTAGCAGCAATACCTGTCATTGCCCTGGTCTTTATCTGTGAGCTCCCTTGTCTGCCAGCCTGCTGAGCTATCGAGCAAGCTTCTACTATGAAGATTCTGAAATGATACACTTTTGACAATAGAAGAACACTTTATTCCCATTACATGTAGCCTTAAGTATACACATTACTCATACCAATGCTGTCATTTATTGACAGTGTTGAACTGTCAGTGATCTAGTTAGCACAGTTTGGTGCTGCAGCTTCAGTTGCTAGACAGAATGACATTTTGCTCACGGAGCTTGTTATTACATTTTGTTTTTATACATGGGATTAAAGCCAAAACACAGGCTGGTTTAGAAGGAAAAAAATACAGCCAGGAATAGTTCACTGTTTGCAAAATGTTTCACAGACTTTGGGTATAGATCACAGCTTGTCCCAAACTGGGGAGTTGAATTCTGTGGGTGAGGGGTTTTGTTCTTTTAGAGAGGCTTACATCTATAAATGTGAAACTGCAGAATATTGATGAACTTGAAACTAATGGAAATATTAGATCATTTAAAGGCCCTATGCTAGAATGGAATACAAGAAATTCATAAGAAGAGTCTTCATTCTGAATTCAGACAATAATTCTGTAGGGATTTAAAAAAAAAAATGAAGAATTTGTATGAACACAATATAAAAGGGAATGTGCAAATATATGTTTAATAGGGGTTAAGAATGGTGTGTGTTGGTAGTGGACAATACCATTTCTAGAACACTGCTCCAAGGATGTTGTTTCTAGTAGTTAAATGAAAAAATGTTGCCGATATCAAGGTGAGAAAGTCTTGCATCATGGTAGGCCCACACTTGAGGTGATTAGCCAGCAGTAAAGACAAACTCAAAAAACATGCTAAGGACCTGACAACATTCCATGTTGTATACGTGAGGGTGGCCAGACCATTCAGATGCATTCCTTGCACTTGTAAGTGCAAAAAGCCATTGTGATTAAAGATATAAACACGAAAGCCTCTTCCCCTTTATAAGGTGTGACAAAGTTCTGTCACACCATATTTTTGCCATTCCAAGTTTCTATTATCTTGATGCTCCAGAAAGACATATTTGCCAACTGACTTTAATAAAGCACCTAAATTTTAGAAACTCCAAGAAAATAGCACATCCCTGTCAACCTACTCCAGGTGTTTTGGCCCTGTTGTGGTTAGATTAAGGCAACAAGTAAGTATTTTCAATGTGTAGGACTTTATTCCTACAGTAATTTACCCATGTAGTATTCCAAATCTGTATTTCATGAAAAATTTTCTACAAAATATCCTGACATAACAGCCAGTATAACTCCACTGTATTCATTTGGCATTTATGCTGGATCCAGGCAATTCAATTTCTTCTGAATACTTGTGCCACTGGCCTATGTCGTACCACTTAAAAAAAAAAGAAAGAAAGAAAGAAAATTTATTATTTCCCACCTCAAAAGTTCAAAAATTTTTAAGTCAGGTCTCCAAAGGTACATATGCTTTCTAAAATCAGGATTCACTTTATTAATTGTCTGGTTTCAGAGTCTTCATAGTATATTTGGATCATGATTTTGTCACATTCAGTAGGCCCCCAGTTAGCAAAGTGCAATATTCTCTTTTTGATCTGAAATATAAACTTTTAAGGGAAACTCCAAATGCTAAAAGACAAATTGCACTTTCATGTAGGAGTGTAAAGCAGAGAGGCTTGTAAGTGATATGGAAGAGTCACTTTGAAGCTCTTGTTGCATTACTGAGGCTTGTGGCTTAGTCCATGAATAGAATTTGAACACAATGCTAATCACTGTTTAAATGTAGAAAAAATCTACATTTAGGTCTGTTTTCCTACCCCACCTTTTCAATAAATATAGGCAAGTTGGAATAGTGCAGCCATTGTTTCCCCTAATGTTCTTGGAGTTCTACTCAATGATGTACGTCTAAGACTTTTCCTGACTGTTTGATGGGAAGGGTCCTGAACATACAACCCACCATCTTCTCACATGTCAATATGTTTAAACAAGAAGAAATTCCCATCGTGTTTGTCATAGCAAATCATGAAGGCTGAATGTATTTGCCCTTTTATCACTGTACTCCAAAAAGTGGCAGAGATGCAACAGGCAAAGAATTTACGGGGATTTACATAAGTGCAATGAGAAGCCTAATAGTCTAATAAATATATCTTCCTGTCAGATCACGCTCCTTACACATGTCCTATTTCTTCTGTGAGGATACACACATAATTTAGGAGCAGACACATCAAGTGGGATGCTGAGTTGGTGTTGCCTCAACCTGTTCTTGGTACCACTTGTGCAGTCTGCCTTCCAGACGCTGCCTTTTCAGCACAGGAGAGAGAGTCTCTCACCACAGACAGTACTGCTTTAGCTGTACAAGGGTGGGAATAGAAAGATTTTAGATCTTTATTTAGGGGTTGTTATCTTGGTTCTCCACTAGCTTTAACCACGATTTCTTTCCCTAGAGTGGAGCGGCTAACTCACTCTTTCTTTTCTCAAAATTAGCTTTTCTCCACTGTCAATAATACCCATTGAAACAATAGTCAAAATCCCCACAAACAAAAATAGTACTCCCTGAAAATCTGTAAGAATTTTGTGAGAAACTGGATAGCAAAAACTAAATAAGGGACAGGAGAGAGAAGAATTAGGGATAGTAATTAATACATTTTAAGCTCCACTCATGTTATTTATTATTCCTTTATTTCCATTCAGACAGTACCTACTGTAGACGATCTGGACCTTTAAAATTCTAAGAAGAAATATTAAGATATTGAGAATCACAACAGACTATTTTTGGCAGGTTGTAATGTCATAACATCCTTGGGCATCACACACTTATGTTCCTTCCAGTTTTATAATGTGTTAGGGGAATTGTGCAAACTGTATCTCTTTTTTAAAACTCCAGCACATCTGATAGCAAAACCCTCATATTCTTCCCTCCTCTTCTGTGTTCGAGTAGGTTTTGCAGTTTGGAAAGTACACTCTAACGACACTGTCAACCTTTATAGGAATGTTTCCTGGCATGCATTTTCATCAGCTGTCCCTTTAAACTTGTCAAAGTTAAGAAATTGCAGCCATAAATTAGCCATCTGGTAGCTGATGATTCATCTCTGTCCCTTAGAGATAACAGTTTTCTTTGCTTTTCCTTAAAACCTAGGTTTTCCTGCACTTACAAGAGAATACATTTCCAGGGGATTCATTGAGTTCGGGACTACTGTCCACCTTGACACTCTTTTGAAGACACACTGGTAGTGACAGGTGTTTCTAGGGCCAAATCGTTTCCACTTGAGAGTGAAACCATTCTGGGTTTCAGAAGCCATGGATTTCAAAGTACTCAGTGTCATCTCCTTGACATTACATTATTAAATTATGCTGAAACAGAGCTGCAAAGACTTCTCCTACCTGTCTGTACACACTTTCAAACACCCTGCCTGCAAATAATGATGCTAACTCTTCCATTACTTCTTGGTATTATTTTAAGCATGGGGAAAAAATTAAGATAGTGCTTGAAAGGGTTTCATTTAGTGAAACTTAGTTTCACTCTCTTCCCTGTCCTGCCTGTAAGTCTTTGAGAAAATTAAATGTGAATGAGGAAGAACTGGTAAAAGGTAATTTCTCAATCTCTAGAAGTTTTTATTTTATAGGAAAATGACCCCTTGTTATTTTAACACTGTTAGCACACTTTAAAAAAATTTTTAAAAGTATCATAAATGTTCTACTTCTGCATTTACAGAAGAATCTGATGTTTGTATACTAAAAGGTAATAACTACTGAAGTTATAATTAGAATGTCGGGGAAGAGGGAGGAAATGGTATAGTAATTAAGGTTGAGCTGTCCTTTAAATTCATCTCCATAACATTTAAATGCATTCATTAACTCAATGCATAATTGGGAGGCATGCCATTAATGCAACAGTTCTGAATGTTTATCAAATTACTTCCAATCATTGGTGTATCTTGATGACACCTGGCAATCCAGTGTATGGACATCAATAAAATACTAATTATGAAATACTAATTGTAATCACTCTGTAAGGTCTAAAAAGAAGCTTCGCTGTTTAAATTAAATTAAATTAATTTTATTGACTTAATTATTGAAGGATGAGCTGTTCCAAGCTGTAAAATTCTGAACTGACATTTCAAATTACTTCTATACTTATAATTAATGCCAATTCTTCTAAAAGCAAAGAACACAAACAAATAGATGCTGGAGATAATAGGTCATGCAAATTAACACACGCTTGCTCACCAACTGTTGAAAAATAGTTTGTTTAAAAATAGGTTATGCAGTATTTTATTCTTTTTAGTAGAGACAAAGAACCACAGAAGATCTATAATCTCAAACTAGTTTTTAAGTAAGCCTTCTCCATTTGTCATGTAGTCAGATAAACTGCAATTGCAATAAGAAGTGCCTGTTAACAGCTTTGCAAAATATGTACGTAGCTCACCACTTGATCTGATTTTTTTTTTTCCTGTCTCCTTCCCTCTCTATAATCTTGTTTCCCAATGTCTGGGCTCACAGCTAACCTGGAGGCAATATAGCTGATCATTATTCTTTTCATTCATAAAGTGTATAGCATTAATAGTAAAATGAATAATCTGTGTTGAAGGAAATGTTGGTATCCAAAGAGCTATTAAAGAAATCCTAGATTTGGTTTCCACTGCATTAGGAGGTATTTAACCCGCGTCTGTCTTTCACTTCTAAAAATGGATTAATTAAGTATAGGCATGCTATAAACTTTATTAGGACTTATTCACAGTTAAATGATTAGTTTATAAAATTATTATGCAAGCAAATATTTTTATATTCAGAGCTTGGTTTTGTGTCATATAACAAAGAATGAAAAGGCAGTTTGGAGGGGACAGGTTCATGTGCTGCTTTTGGCTGGGGTAGAGTTAATTTTCTTCACAGAATCCAGTATGGAGCTGCATTTTGGATTTGTGCTGGAAACACTGTTGCTAACACCTATTGCTGAGGAGCACTTTCACTGTACCGAGTTCTTTTCTGCCTCTCACACCACTCCACCAGCAACTGGGATGGGGATACACAAGATGCTGGGAGGGGGCACAGCTGGGACAGCTGACTCCAACTCACTAAAGGGATATTCCACAACATGTAGTGTCATGCTCAGCATATAAAGCTGTGGGAAGAAGAAGAATGAAGGGGGGGGACATTTGGAGTGATGACATTTGCCTTCCCAAGTCACTGTTACACGTGATGGGGCCCTGCTCTCCTGGATATGGCTGAATACCTGCCTGCCCATGGGAAGCAGTGAATGAATTCCTTGTTTTGCTTTGCTTATGTGTGCACCTTTTGCTTTCCCTATTAAACTGTCTTTATCCCAACCCATGAGTTTTCTACCTTTTACCCTTGTGATTCTCTCCTCTATCCCAACAGGGAGAAGTGAGTGAAGGGCTGTGTGGGGTGTAGTTGTCATCTGAGGTTAAACCATGACAGGTAGATATGGGAGGCACTGCTGTGTAGAGGTTTTGGGGCTGTGGTAGGGTTTTGGTACCTCACAGAAGTAAAGGCTTCTTGCTGTGTGCAGGGTATTTGAAAGGTATATTGTTGGATTTCTTTATGCTGCCACAGGTATTGCATCTATGCATATAAGAATAATCTGGTTTTTTAGGTCAGGTCTTCTTTAGCACATAACTGAAAGCTAAGCTTTATTCTTAAAGACATACTAACCAGGACAAATGGGACAGAGCTAAGATACCTTAGGCATGCAAAAATCTAGGATTTGGTAGAATGTGTGCTGGGATTAACTAAAACTGTATCTGTTCTGGAGTATTTTGGAAATTACTGCATAACTTGAATTGTATATCTCTAAATAGCCTCAGACATCTTTAAATCTGTATCAAATGCATTTCAAGTTCTCCAGGTTTTCACCTATAAATATTAATAAGTAGTTGAAATTAATGTCATTGAGTTTCCATTACTTTGAAATAATGAGGTGAAATTATATAATGAGAATGTTTTCCAGGCAAAGTGCAACCATTATAAATGTGAAAGAAAAGTCTTCCTTAACTCTTGGTATACTTGCATTTGGAGAGGATGACTTCGACTGTGGAAGAGCATAAGTTATTCAGAGCCCCCAATAAAATATCAAAAGCTTCAAAATTCTGTATTTTTCAAGTGAAGTTAATTGTATTTACTGTAAAACCTATTCTGATATGAGCATACTCTTATGCAGAACCAGAGGTGTGTAGGTTCAAGCAATCAGAATTAAATTTTTACAGCCTTGTATTGAAATTAGAAGCTGCTTTCAGACAGGATCAAAAAGTTAGGTCAAGGTTTATTGAACTCAGCATACTCATCAAGGCCTTTACTTACAGAAGTGTAATACCTGAAAGGATAACTGCAAAATACACAACTATCAAAAAAGGAGAATTTTTATTCCTGCTTTATTATTGGTGCGAGTTTATCAGAGTTGATTAAAAATTCTGTTTTTCTATGTTTACAGGAAATTTCTTGGGGCAATACCCTGTGTGGTGTTTGCCTTTATACTTCCTTGTTATATCATAACTACATAATATATCTTAATCTCTCTAAAGATGTAGCAATGGTTGCTCCATGTATTTAACATTGTTTTCACAGCCCAACCTCTTTTTTACAAGCAATTATTGATTACCAGTGTTAGTAAATTGTGCCTCTTTCCTTCCTCACGAAAAGCACACCACCCTGATGTACTGTATTTCTCTCGAATTATGTGCATTCCAAGATATATTAATACCTTAGACTGGAATGTTTCAGATGCTGGGAGCTAGTCTAAGAATTTTTAAATCTTTCTTTATTTCCTTTTTTTTCCTGTTGTTTCATTCATTTACTTGTGTAGCAATGTTTTTAAACTGCCATTGATCCCCAGATTGTGAATCTGCTGTGGTTTAGATCCAACTCCCTCCTCTACATGCTTTGTCAATTAAAACTGATTGGTGACATCAAGGGTGGCTTTCTTTTATCTTACAGGAACTAGGTGAGCATTGTCATTTAACTCTGGAAGAAACAGCTATTTAGGCTAAAGCTTAGAGAGTAGGCAGCTTGGATTTTAGTGCCTCCTGAATGCTCCTGCTGTAGAAGGACTGCTGTAGTTGGGCTGCTGATCTCTCCAGGGGAGCCTGGCTCCTTTGAGACAGAGAAAAATGATGTAGCACGTGTAAATTGCATTATATTAATCAAGTGGGAATAGGGAAGACAGGTCTAATCATGTAGAAAACAACACTGCCTAAGAGGATCTTGGGGCTATCACAGACTGCAGACCACATGTGTTGGGGGCAGGGCTGGAGCTGGAAGGAAGAAGGCATTTGGTTGTATGGACAGAAATGCTGAGGGAGGTATTTATGGTGCTCTGCTTATGATGTACCAGTAGGACTGGGGGAGGTGGAAGTGTGTGTTTTTGAAATGTACTTGAAATTTTGGGGTAGACCCAAGAATTATGGAACCTAACAAAAGTACAATAATGAAAAAAATGTCTTCTGGTATTTACTGATGCCTTTACAAGTTCATAGTTCTTTCTTTATAGTAAGGACCCTTTTGTGAACTTGTAAGACAGTTCTCTAGCTTTGTACCTCTGTGAAACCTATTTCTCCAGCATACCTCAGTGATTACTGTGGATTCCCTGTGACACAGACTCACACTGATATAACAAGGCCTACAAGAAAATCATAAGTGGAAGATTTTCGTAAACTAACAGCTGATTTTGCTGATGAAAAATTGGAACTTCGTGTTCAGTGGTTTCTGAATACAAGGCTTACTCATCTTCGTCCTTTTCTTCTGTCTGATTTAGATTTTCTTGGCATCCTTTGTTAATGAAATCCTTTACTGAACATTTGGATAGTTAAAAGGTCTATTTTGCTGTAGACAAAGTAGCTCTAAAATCACAGTAGAGCATATTTGGAAGACTGAGAGGGAAATGGAAACATATAATGGCCACAAACATGCTGAGCAAAGTCTACCTTGCAGCATGAGAGCTTACTGTATTTTGTACAGCATGGCATATGCAGTACGTGAGCTGCAGAGATCTTGTCATGTTAGACTTTTAAAACACTAGACAGTTTCAAAGACTATTTCTTTAATCCTCTGTGACAGCATGTGAAAAATTGTTAATGAAACTTCATTCTCCTCTTACAAAAATTACTGTTTTAGAAAACAGTGGAGGTACTAATGATATGAGATGCACAAACTGTCAGTCAGAACAAGAAAAGGCAAAATGAGCCAAACTTTGGATTGACACACTATAAACAAAAAAAGCTGTTCAGATTTTATAGCAATGAGAAGCACTCATACAAGATTATGTCTTGAAAAACAGGAAGCTGAAGACTCACACCTACAGTAATTATTCCTTGCCTAGTGGAAATGTTGTTCCTGAAAAACAGGGTGGGAGTTTCAGATCTCATCATTCTCCTCCTCTCGGGTTATGAACCAGGCTTCTGGTCAAAACCTGTGGAGGGAGCTGTTGCTTTCAGAAAGCAGGGTTCACTGTGGGGCGAAGGACATAGCTGGGTTCTGACAATACTGGTAGCTGTCATGCTTGTAAAAATATTTCTTAAGCCTAATCTGCAGCAAAGTTATTGCCATGGGCTTGCTTTTGCACACTCTGTGTCCTACTCCCTTATTAGTTGTCTGTCTCTTTCCTCACAGTAAGACTCTTCCTTTCTTCTTCTTAGGCAACACTGGGAGGTTGACCACTGAGGCTGACTGAACACTATCCTGACTGACCCAGGAGGCTTTTGGCCTTGGCTCCTAGCAGAATTCCACTTTATGATCTTCGGAAAGTTGATGAAATTTAAAAGCTTGTTATTGCACCTATTACAGTTTCCATGGGAACACTGATAAAACATTTCACTTCTTCCATAATCTCTTCTCATTATCTTCCAGAAGATAAGTCATCTGCTACCTAATTTTCTGAGCACTTATTTCAAGTAATGTCTTTTTTTTTTCTTTTTTTTTTTTTAATTAGAAAGCTGCTTGTGTGCCACTCATACAGCCTCACCATGACTGATTTTCTTTGTCACTAGTAAGAACAAAGGGTGGACAGAGATCACAGTTTGTGTGTAGAAGTTATGGGATAAGGAAAAGTAGGCCACAATTAGGAAACAGAATAATAGAATCAGTTAGGGTGGAAAATACCTTTGGTAGGTTTAATAGGGTGGTGTTCTTCCTGCACTGGGCTGGGAAGCACTTCCATCAGAGATGTCATATAAGCAACTGAAACGGAGGGGTTGCTCATCCATTCAAGGGACAGAGAAGTTGTACCAAGGTCATGGTATATCTTGTCCTGGTATGCCCTAGAATCCTGTGAGATCTCCAAGACCCCAAGAATTATATTGGGGTATGAAATGTCATTCAATTCTGTGTCAGAAGTTTTGTTTTATATGACCAAACAAGGTGTAGCACAAAAGTTCTGCAGTGATAGTCCTGTACCTCAGGAGTTAGTCATCTTAATAAACTACTGTTAGTCTGAGAACCTTGATGTATTGGTGTTTCTGTGTCTGAGAGTAGCACTGAATCAAAGAATGAGAGTAGACAAGAATGAGAATAAGAATTTCTGAATATACACAGTGAGCTAAAGTGCTCTGAAGTGTCATCGGAGAAAAATAAGAGAAAAAAAATAGGACCAAAGCCTGTCTGAGATTCTTGCAATATTCTTTGCAATACAGTCTACAGAATGTATTTTTTTTTCAGTGTTCAGCAAATGTGTACTTATCTCCTCCCAGTGCATATTACTTTTTAAAGGTACATGTCTCTTAGAAGGTGCAAAAGCAAAAGGTCCACAATCAGCTTGGTCCTGCCAACTTCAGAGCAGAAGAGTTACAGTATAAAATGCTGGAATAATATAGACAATGCAGGAAAGTAGTTGGAAGACTGCCAACCTAATACAGAAAACTCTGCATGAACCTTATTGATACTGAAATAACAGAAAGAACTTAATTGGTTTTAAAAGCCCATTGGAGAATTTGCACCAACTGGTCAGTTAACTCAAAGTAGGAATTGTGCTATATGATCACAGTGTATTAAAATTGAGAAGAAACCCCTCAAAAGCTGATGAAAAATTAAATCTCTATCTAGATAAGATCTTAAATATCTCTAACCTTCCAAACCTTATCTTGACTTCGTAAAGGAAATATTGATAAATTAAATATAGAATAGGATATGTATTTTTTTATTAATGATAATATTCAACTCTGAAAGCATCTCTGAATATTTAAAAGCACAGACTCCTTTGCTGTTCCTGTCCTCATTTATTTTTCTTTTTTGTCATTAATCTTGAGCAATTGTATCTATTATCTCTTAAAAGGTTATTAATGCAAATCATGTATTCCATGGTATCACAGTTGCATGCAATCAAATATATAACTCATATATATATTTGTATTTTGTTTGCCTTCTTATACTCAAGTCTGTAACTACCACAACAGTGTGCTATCCTCTCTACTTTCATATTTTCTCCCCTCTTTTTCCCTGTTTATAGCTCACAATGTTCACAAGTCCATACAATTTACCCTTTGTCCCATTTTTCAAAATCATTAGCGTTAGTAAATGCTATGTTCCCTCCCTAGGATTCTTATCTGACAGGAATTCCTAGAGCACTTTTAGGCAATATTAACACCACCTAACTTCAAAAGGCCAGTTTAGGAGCTTTGGATCTGGGAACATCCACTTCTCTCTATTGATTACTTAAGAAAATAATATTAATAGAACAAAACTTACCTTTCACTCTAGAGTGTATATATGGTATATTTAACTGCAGAAGGTGAGTGTCATAAATAGAACTGTGATTTCCACTAGTGGATATGGAGTCAAGGGATTATGCCTTTGTCTCACTCCATAAAACTATAAAATTCTACAAGTTCAATCATATAAGTCATATAAGACCTGGAATCAATTCATATGGCTTCTTCCCTTTTTTTTCTTTTTTTTTTTTTTTTCTTTTTTTGAGAGCTTAAATCCTTGAATCCTTGGAGAAGTAGTTGGATGCATGCTGGGCTTCAAATTACTCTGGAGTGAGGTCTGCCTTGGTCACACCCATCGCAGTTGTTACATCTGGAAGGGCTGATGGTCACTGAGACAGAAAGAGGACTCAAAGGATTCAACAAAAACCCCTGTACAGCCCTTTAAAAGCTGCCTAATCCATGGTTTATGCTACCTATATATTGCTCACAGCCACAAGAAAACAACACATTGAAACTGGTAGCAGAACCCAGTGATGTGTGATACTGCCTGAGGCACAGGAGCTGCTGTCAGTGAACCAGCAAAGATAAGGGTACACTTTACTGACCTTAGTCCCTCTAAAAGGAGTCATTAGGCTAATGGAGGTCACAAAAGTACCTTAACTTTACTTGCCTTTTAACTTTCTGTTCTTTAAGGAAGTGGTTTAAAGTCTCTGGTAGCATGTAGAATTGTAACTCTAAGTTTTTTTATAAATAACTTAATTTCTATATTCTTACATCACAGAGTATATCCACTATATCATCCCATTTGACTAGTGGCAGTATTTACTGTTGATTGTTAAATCAGAACTCTAATTAAACCTAATATCGCAGATATTTTATAGTTCTTTGTGATAAAAAAGTTTTCTAGGTTTGGAAGAGGAGGATTGCTAGACAGAAGTAAGGACTGGATTTTTAATTTATTTTGTAGTGTCTGTACTGGACAACAATAAACTCATCTGTGGAGCTACAATTTGGGGGTAGGTGTTAAGTAATTTTTTTAAAAATCTTCAAGCATAACAGCAATATCACGCAAGTTGAGGGAAAAAAAAACACCCTTGTGCTACTAACTACTACTTTTGGATAAAGGTCTTGGTGATTTCTGTTTTGTGCAAAAATAATTTTAATTTTTCCATCCAAACCCAGATCCAGATAAAATATCTATACATGTTGTTGTGGATTGAGTTACTTGTGAATTGTGGTTTAAGGGAGACAAGAATTATATTGAGCAGGCAATAGATCTGTGTTTCGTTAGCACAACATCACAAGATGTAGATTCACTCCCTGCCTGGTATGTACAATTTGTGTCATTTTTTAATGCATGGAAACCCACAGGAAAGCTACCCTGGCCTTTCCAGGAGTGTAAAGCAGGCTTCCCTCCAGTGCCACCTCCCTTCCGAAACATACAGGGAATGTGGAGCCTGCAGAGGAGTTGCCATCAGTTTTAACTGGAGCAGCTTCCACAGCCAAGAGACCCACACATTCAGAGCCATTGTGCCAACATGTGGAGGGGAAATAACAGTGTTTTGACCAAAACCATCCCTGCTACTCATGCTCTGGGTGGAGGTGAGAGCAATATATCCAGTCTTTTACTGATGTTGTTCCACAGAGCTCAGAAATATCAGTGATCTCCCTGTACTGAAGATGTGCAAGGTCCCAAATGATGCAAATTCCCTTTGGCTTCTGTGAGAAAAGGCATAATATGGGCAGAGAGTTGAGGTTTTTTGTTCTATTGTATGCAAAAACGTTGATTTTTTCATTTGGTTTTTGGTTGGTTGGTCGGTCGGTTGGCTTTTTTTAGGTAGCATATTGAGTATCTAATGATTATTTAACACTTGCATCATTCAATTCAGGCAATAAAATTTATTTTTATGTATGCTTTGAATGACAAACTAGCAGCAAAATATTTCTATTTCATCTGAGAAATGAAATATCTGCTCCAAACAATTTACAGAACAGACAACACTAGATCCACTATGACTTTATGCAAACAACAAGACTGATCTTTCTGGGTAATTGTGCTACTTTACCTTCTCTGACTGTGCATCATGCTCTGTTATTATGGGCTATTTCATGTTGGAATGTTTCTAGAAGCTACTGCTCTTTAGAAAAAAACTGTAATCTGGGGTCAAAGATTTAAAAGTCTAACAGAAAATATGAAGACAAACTAAAAAGATTTTAGAGTTATCTGCAGTGTTGATGTATTGTTTCTAAAGTGACACAGAACATATTTTCCACAGGTATTGAAGCTCAAACTAGAAAACACTAGGGCCGGACTACACACTCAGGAAAGATTTTCTTATTTATGCTGTGTAGCTTAACCTAAAGTCCAGAAACTGGATACAGATCAATAGTCCAAATTGCAATCAATTTCTGCTTGGCATCTCTCCAAGGGCCCTATGGACATTTGGCACTCATTACAATGCATTGCTCCTGTGGGTTTTAATTGCCTTTCCTGAGGGTTTGACACGTTGCTGGATGCGTCCTCACTGTCAATTGAGAGAGATTTATCTCTGTCTTATGACTGGAGTGTCATTTCCCATGAAATACCCGTCTGTTACGTGCAGTGGTAGGAAGTGGCTGAGTTGGCCAGCCCTGAGCCCCACTTCCCACCATGGGGAAGGAGTGAGGGATGGCGGTGGGAGACTCCCTGCTGGGGGGATGGACATCCCTGTCTGCCAGCCCAGCCTGTTGTCCAAGGTTTGCTGCTTGCCAGGGGCTCAGAGAGGACACCATGGAGAGGCTGCCCTTAGATGGTCCTCAGGGGTGCTTTGAAAAGCCACAAAGATGATTAAGGGGCTACAGCATCTCGCATCTAAGGAAAGACTGACAGAGGTGGGACTGCTCAGTCTGGAGAAGTGAAGGTTCAGGGTAGCTCTCATTAATGTGTTTAAATACCTGAAGGGAAGATGCAGGAGGAGTCGTCAGGCTCTTTTCAGTGGTGTCCAGTGGCGGGACAAGAGGCAAAGGGCATAAACTGAAACTTAGAGGTTTCCCTCTGAACATATGGAAACGCTTGTTTACTGTGAGGATGACTGAGCACTGGAACAGGTTACCTGGCGAAATTGTAGGCTCTCCTTCCCAGTGAACAGTGGACACTGTCTGGACACTATCTGGGGTAGTGGGCTCTAGATGACTCTGCTTGAGCAGGCAGGATAAACCAGATGGCTTTCAGAGGTTCCTTCCATCTTCAACCATTCTGTGAGTCTACCATGTGTCTTAAATGGTAGTCAGGTAGAGCCCCTGGCCATGAGGCACCAAAGTCATGGTTGTGCAACTGGGTAAATGTCTGAACAAGAATACTTTGCTTTTTCATTTTGAAATGTAAACATAACTTCTCTTGGAGTTGATAAATGCTTTTCTTTTTCCCTTCTAGCCTTTCCTCATGAACTTGTATTAAAAGAAAAAAAAATCATTCTAAAAGAAGTGCTTGTAGTTTGACAAAGGTGAGATTTGGTAAAGCATTCTTGGTAGATCATTTAGGCAAATAAAAAATTTTAAACAAGTGTGATAGGCAAATGCTTTGAGTGTTCACAGACAAGTAGAAAAATAGTGGATTTGGAAGTCGTAAGCATGTAAAAATGTGTAACTTTGCATTCAAGTGCATGCCAGGAGTATACCTGTGTGGAAATCTTTCTCATAGGTACTGACAGGGGACCTGGATATAGAAACACATTCAGAAAAGTACAGGGGGGTGGTAGATCTTTTTTAAAACAATGGTTTTTAAAAAAAGGAGATAGAAAAATAACAGAGCAACAATGCCTCAGATTAAAGGGGTATTTCTAATAAGATCAATATATTGTTCTGAAAATTTGTCATATCTGAGATTTTTTTCCCATTTGGTACTAGTGATATGCTTAAAGTACTCTTATAATGTATCACAT
Organism: Pipra filicauda; assembly: GCF_003945595.2. NCBI lineage: Eukaryota > Metazoa > Chordata > Aves > Passeriformes > Pipridae > Pipra > Pipra filicauda. The sequence goes on from NW_024104542.1 coordinate 200,006, forward strand.
ACCATGCAGAATTTTCATTATATAATTATCCATGGACCCTGTACAATCATGAAATTTCAGGAGTGTCTCATCATTCTCAGCTCAGAAGAACAGCAGATGGTGTTTGCTGTTGGGTTACCCCAGAGAACTCTTTCTTTTTTTTTTTTTTCCCAAGCTTAAGTTTATATCTGAATACATACAAATTCCATGATTCAATTTATATAAGCATCCAAGGCAGAAAAGTGATAATAGCATTGACCTGTAAATAATATGTCACTTTAATAGCCTTAAATACTGTTATTCCAATTGAGATGTCCTGTATCAAAAATGAAAGGCAGGGGTAAGGTGCAGAGTTAGGGGGGCAGTTAAATGAAAAAGCGCTTTTTTTATTTTCATTTTTTTCAGAGAACTGGGATTATTATTGACAGTGCCACAGAGGAAATTGGAAACATGTTTGGGATGCCAGATTGCAAGAGCTCTTAGGGGAAGTATGGAGGCAATGCCTCTTGCTCCAGCTGTCCCTCACTCCAGCAGCACAGTAGGGACTAACATCAGTACAGGCACCTGAGAAAGAGGCTCTATTTCCATATTAATTGCCTTTTACTACATCCTAAGGGACTTTATAGTGATTATTTTTAGGGCCAAAATGGTGTGGCTCAGATTGCAGAGAGTCAAATGCTTCAAGAGATACCAATGCTTGTCCCATTCTAAGGTTAATGCTCACAGTGTAAAATTCTCTCAGGGGAGAATAACAAAGAGAACCCAACTCTCAGATAACACTGAGCAGCATTTCCTAGAGAAACTATCATATGGTTCAATAGTGGCCAAGTTAATAATTCTGATATCATGGAAAATGAAAGGAATTGATTAATATCACAAGTAGTGAAGAAACTGCTTTTGAAAAAAAAAATCTTTATTGCCTCAGAAGCTATTCAGAGAAGTGAAAGTATATCTGAAATACATCTTCAGATTATTATGGCTGTTAATTATTATTTTTTCCTTGTGCCTTTTTCCCATTGCCTGCTTTTCTTTTCTTCTCTCTCTTTTTTCCTGTCTCTATGAAATAGATAACAGTCACCAAAATTTAATAGATACTTTCAAATAACTCTGAAAGGAGTAAAAAGTCCATATTTAAAAAGTGAATTAATCACAGTAGAATGTATGAGGGCATTTTCTTTTAACATGGGAAATCAGTGTTGATACTAATGGGTAAAACATAAGTAAAATTAGTGGCTTGGTTTAACTAGTATTTTGTCATTGGTAGTATGACATTTCTCTATTTACTCATTAAATGGGTATGTTAATGTGACATATCATCAATCTTAAATTTTGATTTAATGTAACTACCTTTATATACAAGAAAATAATGCAAATATGTATGCTGGCATACTTTCTTGTGATTTTCTTTAAAAACTAAAACCATTGTAAAATTCTCACTCATACTTGTTGGTATCTCCTTGTAACAACTGCTAATGACTCAATCTTGCTGTTTTTTCTCTTGTTCTAATTTTTTCTCAGTCTCCAGAGAAGATTATCAAGTATAGCCTATGTGGGAATGAACTTAGAATGCATTATTACTGAAAAAACAATGTTTTGAATATTCTTTCAAATATTTGTTAGCATTTTACTATGTGCACCATCCACCTGTTAGTAAACATCAGAAGTTTTCACAAAACTTGCTTCTACTTCTTTAATATTTAATGAAATTGCAATATTAAATAATTGAGGATCTAGGTCTTCTGTTTCCTACATGCCACCGAAAACAGCTGGTGAGCTGAGTAGGATGCACTATAATGTACTATAATGTAAGAAATTAGCTTTCATCCTGGTTTTTGCCCATTTTATAAAAACACTAAGGCAAATGTGTGGCTTATGTCTTCTCTTTGTGTCCCATGCACAAAAAGCAGCATGGAGCCCACTCGAAAATAAAATTACTAATGAAAAAAAATTTTTCTTTTCAGAGTGCTTTGCAGTTTTCTGCCATCTGGGAGTCATTTCTTTCTCTTAACATGCTGGAATTAAAAAACAAATTTTGGAAAGAGGAAGAGAAAGACCTCTGCAATTCTGTGTAGTCACTCAATATATTACGATGGAAATGGATTACACCACAAATTCCTCCAGTCTAGTCATATGTTTAAAAGAAAAGTGTAAGGTAGGTATCCAGACTGAAAGGAAAAATAGTATTATGTGCTGAAGGGCAGAAACCAGTCTGGGATCTGAATTATGGTTTTACATATGTCCAGGAGATGATTAGTTCCACCTCTTGGCATTTCCTATTTGTCAGTTTAATTCTCCATTGGTCAGTTGTTTATTACATTTTTATCTTTTACCTTTCTATCTTTTGTTTGGACTTGGCTTTTTTAGGGTGTTTCCTGCTGACTGCTCAAATTCTTTCTGAGAAATGAGATAATTGAAAGCTAAATTGGCAATGTTTAAGACTGCTGTAAGTATGTATGTATCTAGGCTAAAAAACTTGCTTAACTTGCTCTTTAAAAAGTTAGAGTACATAACTAGTATTTACTAGTTTGTTTAGCCTCTTGTCATTTGACTGACAGTGACTTTTTTTTTCCTGCTTATGGAATAAAATAAGATATATCTTGGAAAACAAGAAACTAACTCTCGAGTCCATCAAATCAAATATACTGAATTGGTTAGAAGAATGTACTAATTCAAGCATCTAAGAATCTACCTTCTTCAAGATCCAACCAAAACTGTAAGTGTGCTCCTATTTATTTGATGGTGAACACAAAAACAGACAAGGCCACTGGAATTCGAGAGGTGTTTTTCGGCAGTGGACATCTGAATGTGTTGATATGAAGTAGAAGATCCAACACAGATAGTGGGAGGAGGTCCTGTTTTCCTCAGCTTGGTTGTCACCCATCCAAAATTCACTTGATGGAGGTTGGATGCGGAAAGAGAGGGGAAAACATGCCATGTGCTATTCCTGACTGTAGACCTGTTTCACTCATTTCATAGCTCCAATTTTTTCCCTCATAATGACTTCTGTGACGAGAATCAAGTCTGCAATAAAACATGTTGCTGTGGATAGTCTGTCTTGTTATATTTCACAGAGTCACAGAATATTTAAGGTTGCAAGGAACCACTGAAGGTCATCTAGTCCAACCTCCCCTATAGCATGTTACTCAGGGTTGTGTCCAGATGGCTTTTGAATATCTCCAGTGAGGGAGATTCAACAACTTCTCCGGGCAGCCTGTTCCAGTACTCAGTCACCCTCACAATAAAAAAGTTCTTCCTCGTGTTCAGGTGGAACTTCCTGGAACCTGTGCAGTCTAAATCCTTGGAGGCTTTCATGACCTGGCTGGCAAAAGCCCTGAGCAGCTTGGTCTGACTCCAGAGCTGATGCAGCTTTGGGCCGGATGTTGGACCAGGGACCTCCTGAGGGCCCTTCCATCCGGAATCTCAATATGTAAGAAACCTTGAGAAGATGCAATTTCCTAACAAACAAGCTGTTAACAAGCTGTTATTGAAGATATGAACTCAGAGAATGAAAATGAGAAACATAAGCCTAAAAATTAGATTTTACGATTTTGCCATGACAAGATAAACGTGCTAAACATTTTGCATTTCCAAAGGTACATGGGATGAATTTGGCAGGGTGGTGGGAAGAAACTACTTTTATTTCATATATTTTTTAAGCCTGCAGTAAAAGAACTTGTCTTGAATTGGGATACACTGGTATTTATCTGTCAAAGTCCAAAATATGGCCATGAAATACCTTATTCAGCTTCTGCTTAGCCTTTGAAAGAACTTCACTAGGTTTACTAAATCACATAACACAGTAGCTGTGTCTGTCAGTTGCTTCCCTTAATGCCTGTGAACTCAAAAGAGAAAGAAGTATCACAGATATTGATCATCCACAAATTTCATTTAAATAGAAGAAAAAGCCTTGTAAGTGGATATTTTCTACCCCCTCATGACATGGCAGAATCCTTTGTTCGTTACTGGGGAATTAACCCACACCAAGTGCTCTGAGAAATGCTCTTCATTCAGGATAAGCTCTGATCATAACTTGGGAAATTCTTAAAATCAATTGACTGCAAGACATAAATCAATAGGAGTTATTATCCTTTTATTCTAGCACTCTTTTGGAAGCTTATTTCATTGTTCCAGTAAGATTTACAATGGCAGCTGTACTTGAACATTTTAAACATTGCAAAAATAGATGCCCATATATGACATCCTGCTGTAGCAGGAGGGAAGGCAGAAAAAACTCTGAATGCAGAACTTTAATGGCAATGCTGAAGCCAAAAAATTATAATTTTAAGTGTCTGTCTTGTGATTGCTGTATTTTATTGTTTGGCTTCATAAACATGTCTTTTCCCACAAACATTATGGAATATGTATTATCCCTACAAAAGGTATCTATGGTACATAAAATTAAAAAAAAAACAGTTTTATTTGCTTTTCAAGGTAAATTGTCTGTAGAAAAAAGTTTTCTTTAGTTAGTCTGTACATTATAAACAGAAGAAAAACAGATCAGATCATCATGAATTTTCTTGGTATTTGTTAATAACAACTGATCCCTTTTGCAAAGTCCTTCTCCAGGAGTGGTGTCTTTCAATGCAATATTATTTCCAAAGATTCTCATTTAGAGAAAGAAATCGAAAACTAAAAGTAAACTAGAGGTTATTCACTGAAAATTTATGTAAGTGACTCTTTCCATCAGCTCCGTTTAGAAGTTCAGGGGAAAGTAGCTGAGGTTGGGTGTGGTCACCTGCAATATTATTCTAATCAACAGTAATGCTAGCTAGTCTATGGGAAGGTGTTGCTGAAGAAGGTTTTGAGATGGGAGCATGTTGTCTGTAATTCTAAGAATAAAGTTATTTATATTCCTTAGTATATAGTGATGTCCCCATTACTTTGATATACAGAATTGTAGAATCATTAAATGGTTTGGGTGGGAAGTGATGTTAAAGACCACCCAGTTCCAACCCCCTGCCATGGGCAGGGACACCTTCCACTAGAGCCTCAGGTTGCTCAGAGCCCCTGTGAGTTGCTCAGAGCCTCATCCAACCTGGCCGTGAACACTTCCAGGGATGGGACATCCACAGCTTCTCTGGGGAACCTGTGCCAGGGCCTCACCACTCTCAGAGCGAGGAATTTCTTCCTAATATCTAATGTAAACCTAATCTCTTTGACTTTGAAGCCATCCCCCCTTGTCCTGCCATTGTGAAAAGACCCTCCTGAGCTTTCTTCTGGGCCCTCTTTAGCTACTGGAAGGTGTTATAAGGTCTCCCTGGAACCTTCTCTTCTCCAGGCTGAACAACCCCAGTTCTCTCAGTCTGCCTTCGTATCCTTCTGCATATAACACATATTTGCCTTAAGCCTGCTTTTCCCATATCCCCATCTCCTCTTGACTTCAACTGAATTGAAAAGATCTAGCCTATTTGGAAATCACGGCTGTGAACATTTTTGTAGAGAAAACATAGATGCTGAAAGCTCCTATATGATGAAAAAAATATCACTTTAAATTCCTCCATCAAACAATCCTCAAAATTACCCAATTATTTTTCTCTGAACTCAGAAATCACAAAAGGGAAAAATATTTATTTTTCTCTCCTCTTCAAGATATCAGCCAGGAATACCTCATTCTTGCTGTTTTTTGGAAGACCTAAATCTATTCTAAATTCAGGATTATAACAAACTTTGTTCTTCCACTGTAAAAATGGGAAGGCAGTAGACGTCAATAACAGCAAATTTACTATACTTCTTGCTGAAGAAAGTGATAGTGTAAGTGTCAATAGGCTGTGTATTTACGTAATTTTGACTGTAAGAGGAAATGTTAAAACATTAACCATAGAAAGATATGCCATCACTCTAATTTCTATAAGTTATACAACCAATAAAAATAGGCTTCAATAAAAAAACTCATGTAAAAAAAAAGTGACAAATTGAAATAATGGAGCAATTTCTTTGGACTCTAAAGCAAACAAGGGTAATTTTTTTTCCAATCCTGTTGTTTCTTCTCCAGAATTGTAATTACTTACAACACACAAGAAAGCTTTTGCTACAAAACTCTCTAACAGCAAGTTTCTGGAAGTGGAAATAAAATAAAATAAAGCAATTACTTATTATCTTGCCTAATGCTGAGAGATGTTTTTTTATATCTCTTTTACATGCCACTCAAATGTATTCTCAAGCAAACTTATATCACACTCTGATAGCGACAAAAGGAACCTTCTTTTTACATTTTTCTTTCTCCTAAGTTGCAATAAAGATCTGCACTATAAATGACCTTTGAAATAAAACATCCACAGCAATACTCCATAGGTCTCATAAACTCTAATTAGTTGGATACTTTTTTTTTGCTGGGGGAATGTGTAAAAGGGCACAGTAAGTAGAATTGTACTGCTGCTGCTCATACCTGTGAGTATCCAATGTTTAATTCAGTAGCCTCGGTTTTCAAAGCCACAGAAAGTGAAGAGAAGCAGAATGTGTCAGTCTGTATATGCAGCTCAGCCTTGTCCGGGTTTGTTAGTAAATACTCAGCTGAAAGGTAACTTCTACAATTCTTCTATAAGGTTTTTTAGGCTTTCTCATGACTCTGCTAAATAAATCTAATGGCAGGGAAAAGAGCCACTCTGCTGCCCCCACCATTAAGAGTTATTTAGTAAATAGTAAAGGTTTGTTTGAAGCTGCTTTTATTCAGATCCCTCTTCTGGAACAGTATAGCCTGCGGTATTTGTAATTAGGCAAAAATGAAATCCTGTTGTATACCCCAAGGAAGAACTGAAGTGCCTGAGGTGTGTGGCCTAGGCAGCCTTTGTCCTTACTAACAGACTGCTTATCTGTAGCCCTGGGGCTACTGACTACAAGTGCACAGTGGTTCCTGCTGCCTTTTGGCCACAGAGCCTTTGGGGAAGCTACAGGGTGTAGCCCACAGACCTTGGGAGTTACTCTGAGGAACCCGGGAACATACACGTGGATCAAATTAGTACCCAACTCTCTCCAGTGTCGTTTTAGAAGTTTTATTAATTCTGAAAGTTTGCATTATTATTGCCTCTATTATATCTGTTCTGATCATAACTGCAGAGCTTTCTGCCAAGGCTTTCATTCCTAAACCTTCATTAAATACGGAAAAGGCAAAATAATACAGATGGTGACATGCAAAGATGCACGTAGATGTGTTTGACACAGACTACCAGCACACATCAGCAGCACTGGATTTCTGCCAGAACTTGGTTAGGCTGTCAAGTGTTAGGATTTTTCAGGGTTGATTTTGTGTTTGTTTTTTTCTAGTTTTGTTTTACCATGAGCTAATAGATGGCATTTTCTGTTTGGAGACATTTTTCTTAAAAAGACATCTTGTGTAACAGAGTTGTGCAAACAGTAAATCATTTGTGTGGTAAAATTACTTTTTAGTTTACTTCTGCCTTACAAGACAAAATATACTGAGCACCACCCATCTCTATTCTGGTAGGAGAGCTCTTGGTAACAGACCTCTCATGGCAATTTGCTGCCACCAGTGGTGTGGGAGTGTAGCTGTGTGAGATGGATCTAAATGTTCTGATGCACTGTGACATCTGCAGATACTGGGAAATATCAGTATTGATTTCTCTTTAAATTGCACCTTTATTTCTTTATTTCTAAACTTCTGTTTATGTAAGTGAGAGCTTGTTTTTCAAGTGAATATACAAGAAAGGTGGAAGAACAAACATAGACAGTTTTGATGTGGATATTCCCTAACTTCTCAGAAACTCACTTTACAATCTGATTTTTAATAAACCCTCTTAGAAAAAATCCTTAGCCCTCTTAGCACTATTATTTCTTAGCTCTCCAGATGTAATCCAAATAGTGGAGTTACCTTTAAGTTTGGTTTTTTTGGGAGGGAATGAGTATGCTTTAAGAGGAAAATATAGGTCTCAATTTTACTTTATTTTTAAAGCTGATTTAATTGATATAATTGGAACCTTTTTATTATTATGTAGGAGAGTATTTTTCATAGAGGAAAAATAGCTGAACTTTTCATAAAGATTAGTCTAAATGTCACTAGTGACACCTCAAATTAAAGGGTGCTGTAGGTAGTGTATTTGTGCTGTAAGTATTGTATTATGGGACTAAACTTTAGCTTCCTTCTGAAGTTAAGAGTTTATTTATCCTGTGAAATCTAGGCATGTCAAACATTTTTCCAGTCCCAAGGTGGTTCAGTCCTGGGGACAGAAATTCGATCATGAATATTCCATGTCTTAGCTGAGGGGTTTTGATCACTTTTGAAGAATAACTCCCAAGAGAGACTGAGATCCATGAGAGAACAGCAAAATAGCCAGTAGTTTCTTAGTTTCTCCTCCCCTTTGCTTTTCCCTCTCTCTCTCTTTTGATCAGAAATTCCATCCTTGTCAAGAGACTTTTCCCAATACAAAAGTTTTCATGAAATTAATGTTTTCAGTGGAAAAAACACCTCTGACAAGATTGTCAAAATGTTTCTGGAGAGCAGTGTTTCTAAGAGTTTAACAAAACTCTTATTTTTAAGTCCAGGAATTATTAAATTGTTAAAAACAGCAAAGTTATCTAAATAATTTCAAAATTAATAAAAATACATGTAACATTCTTCACACAGAAGGACATTCTGAAATTCTGAATATAATGAAGTTAGCAGAAATAGTTTCTAAATATTTTTTCCATAAAGCCAAGATTTTATTCTCTCATAATATTTTTATGGGCAAAGACGAAGCAAAACTGTGTGTATGTAAAGCTGAGAATTTGTTGTTAACATAATGGAAATCTTAAGATCAATCATTATTAACCCAGATACAATTGTTACAGGAAGAAAAATAATGCAGTTAAAATTTTAAATGTAGATGCCTTAGTTTCTCCCCATCTCTTGGAGTGATGCTCACCCTCTCAGTGCTCCTCTGGTTCCTGAGGTCTCTCATGCTGCTGCTGAGAGGAGATTTGTGTAGTGGAGGTCCTCAGAATCTGGAGTCCTTTACTAGCAGGAGTATGATACTGATGCTGATGCTGATCGTTGCTTCTTCCTTGCTCTAGAATCCACTTTGGGTTATTTTTCATAGATTTTATAACACAGTTTTATTCCTTTCTACTTCTTCACTGTCATAAAAGGGCTGTGTTTCCCCACCACTGTGTTTTTGTGTTAGTCATAGATGTCTTATTCTTCACAGAGTAAGTGCTTGTTGCTATAAAACAGCACAGTTGTATCACACAAAGGCAAACAAAAGCTGGACAAATTAGCCATGGACATTTAGTTAGAGAAACTGCTGTCACAGCAAACACAAGTAAAATGAAGCTGGAGACAGGTCAAGAAATGTTCATACAGGGCGGGGCAGGACTGACAAAACTCACTGCTGAGGCCTTGTAAACTCAGTACAGAGCTTATGGCCCATTACCAGCAAGGGTAATGCTGTGCTGCAGGACTTCAGTCCTCAGGGATAAGGCAAACCTGTGCCATAATGGCTGTGAGAGGGGGCTATCCAGGTAGTCTGCTGTAATGTGTTTTCTGTGGTACCAGTAGAAATGACTGGTCAGTCAAGGGTGAGCTCAGGACACCTATCAGCCAGTTCAGTGCACAGATCCCAGGGACACTGTGTTGTGAGGACAATTTTCAGGAAATTGCGAAGACGTAGTACATTACACAGAAATGGATAAAAGACACAGAGCAGAAGCCAGTAATGCCTTCCTTGCCTCTAATGCTTTCCTTGCCTAGTCACCTTCTAATTAGCAGGGGCTGGGACACGATTTTCAAAAACCACAAGGCGATTACAGATCCTGAGGCTTGCAGACGCTTCCAGAAGAATTTTCGAATCTTGCAGTGTTGGAGAGGATGTCAAAAGTGGTCAACGGACTCAAATTTTGATTAATTAACACTTATATTCTTGATCCTTTTACAGGTGAAAGACCACTAAGTAGATGCTCTGTCTTACAAATGAAATAACAGTTGCCACCCCCTGCGGGTGAAGGATGCGAAAGGCAAAAGCAATTAAATCCTTGTTACGTTATACCTGTTGGCAAAGCTGATCATTCACAGGTCTCTTGCTACCTGCAGCTTGAATAACGAGGCATAGAACATGTACAAGTCAGGACAACAAAACAAACATGGCAGTAGCTCCATTCAGCTATTCTGAAGTCTGAATATGAGAGGGCTCATTACATCAGTCACATACATAGTGCTACAGCCAGGGAAAAACACATGAATCACTGAAACTATTGTTTGGATTCACATATTTTTCTGTAAAAACATTTACATTCGGCTGCTCAGAGAAAATTTAGTTTTGTTTGATTTATAGATCTGTAGTGAATTTCGTTTTGTTTTGTCTTCGTTCTGCATTTCCTTTCTGCGTTTTCTTAAGACCTCAAAACAATGAAAAAAAAAGGTGATGAGCAGCTCATAAACCAGTTCAAAATAAATCACACAGGGATAATATGCACACACATGACATTATTAAGTGCTATATAAAAAGAACATAATATAAAAAGAACAACCTCTGGGAAGGTACCCCCAGTTTTTCCTTGACTTCTATACAGTTCCTGGTGTTAAGAGATATCCTTATTTTTGAGGGAAAGTGATGAACACAATTTTGTTAGGGTTATTATCTGTTGACAAAAAAATGTCCTTTTCCTAAAAAGCATAAATGAAACTGTGTGGTATGAGGGAAAGGGATGCAGAATTAATATGTCATTTTTTAATCACAACTTGGTATTTTCTAAAGTACTTTCACATTGCTTTGTAGTTTCACGTTTTATAGATCATTCTATTATTTTTCAACCTAAATATAATCCCAAGTTCTCTCAGTCCCAAACCTCCTTTTATTATTTATTTTAGAAACCCTATTTTTCCGAATTTCCTTCAAAAATGGGTGCTCACCCGGAGAGATAAGCAGCGCTGCTGGAGCCTTCCTCTAGAAAAATAGAACATTGGGAGCCTGAAGATTGAGCTTTCTAGAACAATAGCATCTAGAAAACTCTCTTATCCAAAGACTCCAAAAAAAATAGAAGCAATAAAAAGATAACATCAGAGTAGTTATAACAGGCTGGGCAGTAGGATGGACTGAAGAAGCCTTCCTCTGTACAGTCTAGAGTAGATGGCCAGCATGAGGCAGCCTGTAAATTCTGATTTTAATCCCTCCCCATTTATTCCCTTTGAGAGTTTAGAGTTCCATTGGTATCTTACCTTTTACTAGGATGTTTTCAATCTATTACCAGTTGTGGTTTTCTTTTTTTTTTTCCTCTTCCTACCTTTAAGCAGACAGAAAATAATTCTTGTTTATATTTATTTAATGATATACAGCAAAACCATGTCAGGAAATCTGTGTCAAAATGTGTTTTCTCCATTGTATCCTGAGGCCAGCAAGATTTCTGGTTGCTCTGGGCTCCAGTGCAAATGAGTTATCTTGGTACAGACGTGACGCTGACTGGCTTTTGCTAGGAATGCTTTAACCTGAGACTCCACTGTCTGAAGTGAAAATTCAGTACTGGGCATGGAAAAATGTAATATTGTTCACTTGATAATGTTAAGCTGATAAAATTCTAAAATCTGTATTCAGATTGTCATAGTGTCTCTCGCCAAACCAAAATCATAAATGAAAATTTACGGCTGACCTATTTTTAATGTTGTCAGACTTATGTTAGAATGGCCCGGAGCACTTTCTTCCCAGATTTAGATTACTATCAACCAGACAGGCACCCAGCAACATGTAATATGGAGGAAGTGATGATTCATTGTCAGCATCCAACAAAATAAAATGACTCTATCTCCTTGAACTATCCAGCTAATGTTTTTTTAGGTTGCATAATGCATTATGCATTATTAAATTCTTACCAAGTCAGCTGATGGGAATTCAGATTCTGATGAGTATATGATTATCAGCTGCCTGAAATGGTACTTCTGAGACAGAAGCTGGTGATATTCAGGGCAAGTTATTGTCCAGCATTGTCCTTTTATCAGTTGAGATTTTTAAATAGAAAATAAACAGGTATTTCTGACTTCTTTACACTTGTCAACAAGCAAAAAAACCCAAAGAACACGTCCAGACACTTTGTTGGGGTTGTGTTTTTTAAAGAAAAGAGTATAGAAAAATTATCTGTAAATCTACAGTAAGATCTAGAGAAGGTCTTTTAGCTAAATAAAACTCAAGTGTATTGCACTTCATCATGTTTCTCTTTTTTCTGTCCTTTCACCACTTTCTAATGGAAAAATTTCACTCCTCAAAGAAGAAAAAGAGAACTCCTTGGGCCTTTCTGTGGTATTTATGGATGGTCTAATCCAGAAGGATAATTTAGTGGCTTTGAGATCCCTGCATCCTTAACCTTTTCAATGTTGAGAAGAAAGGAGTAAGGAATGAGCTGCAATTGTAGCCTACAACTTGCTGTAGCCATCTCTGTATGAAAAGTTATGGTGGCAGATATCTAATGCTGTTATGCTTAAGATCCTGTCAACACTGGCATTGTAAATCCCATTTGACTGCTCCTTGGAACTTGGCCATGAAAAATATGCTTCAAATTGAACCTTGCAGTGCACGGCTTTAGACTAACAGCTTTTCCCTTTTCTTCATACATATTTTAAATTAAATGGATTTTCAAGTAAGCAAGAATAAAAGAAAGCTATACTCAAGAAAATAAGAGTTCTCATGTTAGTTCATTTATTTTGTCTTTATTGCTCAGCCACTAAAGAAGAAATAGATGAGAAAAAAAGCATTAATTTTATTTCTTTCATATCCTGTTTCTCCCTCATGTGGGTTTATTTATCACTACCATCATTCAGGCACGGAGTATCTTCCCTTTCCTACCTCCTGTCTGTTTCATCTGTATTTTCAGTTTGTTTCATTTTTTTCCACACTTTCTCAAGTCTTTCTAGAGTCTTCCAAATGGCTGCCTGGTTATATTCTGTTACAGTTATACTGCTGTCGTAATGGAAAGCCTATGACAGGTCTTTAACTGCTGCAACCACCCCTTTCTCTCTTACCTATGTTTCTTTATTCCTACAGTATTTCTCACTTATCTAACTTATACATTTGCACCTTTCTACTTTTCATTATCATTGCTAAGGCTGCTATTTGAAACATCAATGAGAAATGTTAGTGTCTTCACATATCTATCTTCATTTTTGTCTGTCTCTCTCTCTCTGCCTTCTTTTTAGAGGTAAATAAGCAGTGGTTGAAACAGAACTTTTCCTCTCTGTTTTTTTTCTTTCCTGGAGTGTTGTTTTTTGTTGTTGTTGTTTTTTTTTAATTACTTCTACGAAGGTCTAGTTCTGCACTGGAAGAAATCAAAACATCTCAGATTACAAGCAATAACTTTTCCTCATTTCTCCCAATAACAGACCCAGCTCTCAAGGAGGTTCCAGCATACTGCTCAGAACCTCTCTTAAAGCCATCCTGTCTGAAAACACATCACAATGGGCAACAGATAAAAGAAGAAAATCTGTAATTTTTTTTTACCAGAAAATACAGAAATGAAACAGTAAAATTAAAATGAAAATGTAAAATCTATTTGTATGTAATGTGAAATTTTTGGTTAGGTGACAACACAGTGAAAAATACCATAACACAAATTTCTTCTGTCTAAGAATCCTTATATTTTCCACAGGAATTATCAGAAAAAGGGTTTAAAAGCTGAGACATTCTTCAGTTGAATTAGGACACATTAGTCACAGTATGCACTAGCACTGACGTCTTTCATATCTTGTGTATACTGTAGAGGGAAAACAAATAACTACAGAAATATGTCCAGAGTGGCAATTATTGAGCATTACCATATTAGCACTGTGATATCACAAAAGTCTCTGGGACCCATCAGTGAATTTTATTGGCTGTAATGGAGTTGCTTATTCACATTTTCACATCTGGAAAGGAAGAGAAAGTACAGAAAATTTTCTGTGATTTAAAAATACAACTATACTTCAGAAGATAAAGAGGGAAAAATACTAAATTGAGCTGAGTTCTCTTCATTAGCTGCATACATTTGAAGAAGTTCATCACGTGTTAATATGGTTAAGTCAATAAAAATATTCTTAAGACATCCAACTATTTTAAAGTGTTAAATCTGTTCTTCAAATCCAAGTGTATGACAGTATACTCTGTCATACACTGTTATAATTTATATTGCTCACTGTTATAATTTATATTCAGGTTTTAGTGAAAAGGTATTACATGAAAATCCAATACTACCAATGACTTTCATAGTGGTCAGTTGTTATTTTTACCACCTTTAATTTACAGAAGACAGAAAGATGTAGGTATCTAGTGATTTGCCATTTACATCTGTCATCCACAGTGTATTACTTTTGTTGTTTTACCATGTAAATACACTAGCTGAATAACTGTTAGAGCTTAAAATTTAATCTGAAAAGTTTTTCTTTCTTTCTTACAATTACATCTCTAAAATGAAGTAATTCTGACTACTGACAGGACTAGTTACTAACCTGATATTTCAAACAGTACATTTTATTTAAAATATTATTTCCCTAAGTGAGGAGTTTTATTTCAGTGATCATAAGCTTGGCATCTATGGTACATTTAATGCATTTTGCTAGCCAAAATCTCCAGTTCTAGGGTCAATTATGAGTAACAGTACAGTATAATATCACCACAAATTAATAGCATCTGTCAACATGATAAGTATCAAGCTGGGTTTTTCAAACAGTCAGCTTTTCTCTCATTAATGTATGTGGAGAGAATAAGCTTTCTGAAAATGAAAGGAAGAGGCCAGTTGTAATAACAGAGTTATCAGGACATCATGAATAAAAATGCCAGAACAGGATTCTGCCCTCAGCAGATAACACAGTAGTCTAAATAAAATAATGCACTAAATCTGCCACTAAAGATTTTTTTTTTTACCTTTAAAAAAAATAATTATTGCTTTGAACTGTCACAATGATTTTGTGTTTAGGAAAGGTCAGTTGTGCATCCATCCACTTCTGGCTCTTGGATGGCTTTTCAATGGTTGCATTTAGTGTCTTTCTAATTTTTTCTGAAAACAAGGGAAAACTACCTATTGGTAACCAATTTCTTTATCTATTGTGCTGCCTTATCAGAGGACTGATTTTCCTCAGCTGTGATGATGTAAAGAGGAATGACCAGATATCTCTCTGTCAACACATGCACTTGGTCCTGCTCTGGTAAATCACAGAATCACAGAATATGCTGAATTGGAAAGGACCCAAGGGATTATCTCCTATACAGAAGGAGTTATAAGGAGAAAATTTACGTCTGAACGTGTTATTGTGAACACAACAGTTTTCCTTTTTACTATCTCTGTTTTACTAAACTCAGTACTCAGATCATAAAAGTAACATCTTTGTCTCTGAAACTTTAATCCATGCCTGCCACTGTGGTGGGTAACTCCTTTGTCCTGTGACACCAGGCTTAAACAGACTAACAGGCACAAAAATGAAGTCATTCTGCTTGAGAACCAAGCCAAGAACTCTTAAGTCATCCTTGTCCTCTATACTTGAACAAACATCATCTGAGTTTTGCATTTTTCAGTTAGGGCTAGGATAGAGCCCTAAAGTTTTTGTATGATGTTGTGCTGAATGTTGTTTCTGAGCAATAAAACATACTAAACTTTCCTGCAATGTTTTATTATCACTATACTACCTTAAATAAATACATACTACAAAGAAAATAATTCTGTTATTCTTCCTGGAATTTGGTAATAGTTAGAAAAGGTCCAATATAGCTTTCTTAGGCTGGTGGGTAATGGGAATGAAAATAGCATTTGGCTCCATATGGTGATAGAAAGCAAAAAAATAAAGCACTTGGAGAAAGAAGATTTTTTCAGAGTTCTGCATTTGTCCTGTAGGGACAAACTAGAATAGAAGAGAAAACGCTGTAATATTCCTATCACAAGACTGCATTTTGCATGTCTTTGAAATATGAAGGAGATTTTGATTATTTGAAGTGAGAATGTTGCCAAAACAGGTACTGTCAAATTAATTGAGTACAATATTTGCTGGTTGTGATGTCCAGAGAGACCTCCAAAATTTATGTAAAAGAGTAATCACTGGGAAATTGCCAAGTTTTCAAAACATTTTTCTTCTTAACCTCATAAGCAACTGTCATCTCATGTCTTGGTTTTTAGCTACAGTTTGCCATTTCACAGGCAAAATGATTGGTGATATCATGCATCATTAACTATGTGGCTGAAGTTTAAGCCCCAGACAGAGTGAGCCAAATTAATTTTTAGTGTAGAGCTACAGACTCCAGCGTGTTACTTCTGGAGCCAGCAGAGGCTGAAATCACACAGAAAGTATTGATTTTAGATCCCCCAAGAATGGTGTGTCTCATGTAATTCTACTGTTATCACCTGCTGATTCATCAGAAATGGCTTTCAGGGAGTTCAGCCTTTTTGGCAGAAGACACTTTTTGATGTAGTGGTAATAACATATGTAGGTATTTATAGTATGCCCAGAACCATATTACCTCAATGCTTGAATTAAATCACTAGCTGGAGTTTTCTCCCTCTTTTCTTATTTTGTAATCCAAAGCAAATGAAGATATTTGGGTTCATTATCTGTGAAACCATTTGTGTTAAGTATTACACTAATACTGGGCAAAATACCTTTGTGATTTTTTAAAAAATACACATTTTTCTAATCTGAAATTAAAGGATGTCCTGCCAAAGGACAATGAATCTTCAAAATACTTTGGATTTGTCACTGTTCCAATTTTTCTGCTCTTCTTTGAACTTCTATTTTAAATTACAAACTTAAAACTGACTTGTTAGGTCATTGTTGGTTGAACCACAGTATTTATCATTAAGTGGAGTCAGATGAATAAAATAACCTGGAAATTCGATAATTTCTGACTTTTGAGTGAAAAATCCTCAGACTATTGAGACTATGTGTGCAAATCAGCTCCTGGGAATTGCTCTTTTGACTTATGTTTATAGTGTAGGGAAAACAGGTTGAATCATTGATATGTGTGACCATGGTTACATTTTTCTTTTTTGCTGGACCCATTATTACTCACTTCCATAAATTAGCTCAGGGGACGGTTTCCAACTGTCTTCTTTTCTTTGAACAAAACTCCTTTAAGCTCCTTGACATCCTTGATGAAATAGCTATTTCTATGCTATAATGTCCTTGATTTTAATGATACATTAATTGTACTTTCTCATTAATGATACCTCTATTATACCTCTCCATACTTTCCCCTTATTATCTTGTTATCCCCTTAAGTCATAGCTAATGTTAAGATAAGATCCCAAGGCTTCAATTGGAATAATACCTCTAAAACCAATTTCAGGAGCCCCAGACAAGTCAGAAGACTCTCACTCAGTGAGTTTAACATTTTATAAGAAATTGGTATTTATCAATTTAGTAATTAAATGTAAAGAATAAAACATAAGCAAATTCAAAATACAGCTTAAATGAAATTTTATTTGATTAAAACATTTCAGTATCACTGAACTAATAGTTTAAATTATTCAGTTTCTCTTCTCATAAATGTTAACTTTACCATGGAACTTTCTGATAGCTACACTTTGTCTGCATTATTGGCAAAGTAAATATTAAATTTATAATCAATTTTTAAGTTGATATTCAAGTTTTAGACTAAATGCTACAAAATATTTCAGTCAAATATTATTAGAAGGGAACAAAATTAAATACATTTTTAATTGAATTCCAGCTTTTACGTTTCATTTTTGTCCTCAACCTATGCATTTATTAAATTGTGTCAGAGTTTATTAAATCAATGGTTGCTTTCTTCCTATAAGTTTATTTATGTTTTCCTATACAGAGATAAAAGTATTCTAAATGTTTGAACACTCTAACATTCTGTAAATTGTTCTGTTCACAGAACAAAATAAAGTGCAGGCACCCATGTTTCTGTTAATAAACTGCAAAACCCAACTGCAATCAGAGTGTTTTATTGAAAAATGGGTGCAATTTTACTCTCACCAGTATTATGTCAACTATTATACCTTCTGTCTAATAGCACCCACAATATCTGAAGTATTCTTCAAGACCCAAGCAAAGGTTTGGTCATTACACAGCAGAGCCTGCAATTAGAAGCAAATTTGAACAGCCCCAAGTGTGGGGTGAGAACAAGTTGAGGTGTAGAAGGGAAGTGAGATGACATTGTCTCTCAGCGCCTCAACCTTTATATAAGGTCGTATTCACACGTGTTTTCCAAGCTGAAGTAGGAGTTATCATTTCTAACATCCTGGGTTATGAATGCTTAAGAAAATAAATATTTGTGGAATTAGAGTGAGACGAATTCAGGGCAAGCTGGGGTCTTTAATGGATTTGTAAACATTGGGAAAGCAAGGGTGAAGAAGAAGGAAAAAAGAGCTACTTGGAAGAGTAACTTTGTTACTGGTGTTTTGTTAATTAACTCTTAAAAAGAACTTTCATTTGTCTGATGTTTTATGTTTCACAGTGATGATGACTCTGAAATTCTACTTTGGGAGCTTTAAAATTTGATAACCTTCATGTCACTGGAATGTTTTGGGATGATATGAGGATAAGGACTATATAATGGGACTATAATGGGACTTGGGGAAGTGGATCACATGTTAGCTTTGCTTCTCTGTATCTGCAGTCAAGAATTAGTCCTGACCTTACACGTCTGCCAGGGTCAAACATCTTTAACATCTTCTAGGCCTCTCTCATGTGCCCAATATTCCCTTGCTTTCCCAGAGGAACCCAATCTAACCACTAACAGAATAATGAAGCAGAGACTCCATAAATGTAATTGAGATTTTAATTGACCAGAGAAAAACCTGAGCAGAGGTAACAAATTCGTTCTTAACGTAGTTGAAAGGGTTCAGTTGTGGAAGCTCCTCACCGATGCCCTGTGGATTTTGCAGTTGTTGATGAGATATATGTATCTTTATTTGCTGAAAACATACCTACCATTATTTAACTGGATTCTTTGCTGGCTTCCTATAAACCTTCCTAGTAGATTCTTGCTTCTTGAGGAGCTTTAAGAACTGAGATTTGAAGATGAGAATGAAGCCTTTCAAATATAAAAGTCTGTAGAGTATATTTTAAATGTAAATGTAAATGTGTTTGCAACTTTTTATAAAATTCCCATGTTTGATTTTATACCATTATGCTTGTGCAAGAGACCAGAGTGTTCAGCTGGACTAAGTGCACGTTCTCAAAGAACTTTTCTGAAAATTATCTTTTTGAGTCCGGTTCAATTGGAGTTATCACCACACTTGTTAGCAAATGGATATGGTGAGGTCAGGGAAAAAGAAACTGTGGTGTGGAGAAAAGCAACCCAAATTTGAAAGTCTCAAGAGCACTTTTACTGTGAAAAGTTCTCCAATACAATTTCTTTAAAGCTACTTGGGAAGTGTCTACCAACAGTTGCAGTGTAAAAGCTGCAGTTGTCACCTGCAGTTGTCACCTGCATTATCCAAATCCAGGTAATCTTAGGAGCAGACTTCTGAATAAGAAAATCTAAAAATCAAACCCCAATCTATTCTCCTACAGTTGTAAAAAAAAAAAAAAAAAAAAAAAAAAAAGGACAATTTTAAAGGCACAAGAGCAATCTGCAAGGATAAAATATGTAAATAGGAAACCCAGCAAAATATTTCTGGAAGGATGTATATGTCTTTGGCATTTGTTTCCTTTTCTCAACTTAGAAACAAGTAAAAATGCATATTCACAACACTCAAAATCCTGTTAAAGCCTAGCTAGATCTGTATAGCACAGGTTTAAAGTCCAGGTATATATTATCCTTAGCAGTAGTTACTATGAAAAGAAATTGAATAATCATTTCCTTGTTAATTCTGCTTTTTAGTGCTTTTCCTTGTCTCTTCCTACTCCCACTCACAGCCCACAGTTTATCCAGTCCTTTATTGGAAAGGGAAAAAACTGGGGGTGGGTGGGAACCAACATGCTCCTCCTCCATTTCTTCTTCCCACAGTCACAGCTTAGGTGAACTGGTCCAAAAGAGAAAAACAGGCCTGCCATCATCTAATCATTGTAAACTGAATGAATTTTCATAATAAAGAAGTTGTTTTTCCTTTCTCTGATTTTCTTTCAGTCTTGCTGATTTACTTTTATGCATCTCTTATCAAACTATTAAATGCCATAATAGATTTTCTTTTATTGTAAAGATGTATTACTAACTTTGGAGAGGAAGAGAATTCCTCTTTTCTAATTGATGCTGTAAAACATAGTAAACAGGATGATGAGTTAAACTTTCTTTGTGAAAGATCTTTATGAATAATGCATTAGGTTTTATTTAAAGCATATAGATTTTATTTGCTTTTTATTAACTTACTACATTTGACACTGCTTCTGCAGTTCTCCACCCCTTCTCCCCCCGGGAATGTCTTCTAATAAGGCATTTCATAAAATCTATGATTTCTTTTTTTTTTTCCTTAAGTAGCTCTAGATGCAAGGCAAATGCTTTGTTATTGTAGAAGTAGTTTGTTTACATCCCCTGGGTGGGAACTGCTGCTATGGAATATTTTAAATTAATTTGTATTTATATCAAAAATCTCCCTATTTTTAAAACTTCAGGTCTAACTTGTAAAACTTATTACTGTACATCTTATTTTCTGTTTTCTGGGCCCCCCCCTAGAGTTTTTTAAGTCTATATGGTCGATTATGCACATGAGTGTAATGAAAAGGGCAAGTAGGGAGGGATCCTTTGTCACACATGCACCTTTGAAAATAGCTCTTGTTATTTACTTTATTTTTGTCCAGTGATGCATCGGTGGCCCTTGACACTATTGAAGTAACAATTTTTAGGCCTGTCTGTGCTTTCCATAAAATCATAGAATGGCCTGGGTTGGAAAGGACCTTAGAGATCATCTCATTCCAACCCCCTACCATGGGCAAGGACACCTACTAGACCAGGTTGCTCAGAGCTCCCTCCAACCTGGCCTTGAACACTGCCAGGGTTGGGGCATCCATGGCTTCTCTGGGAAACCTGTTCTAGTGCCTCACCACACTCACACTAAAGAATTTCTTCCCAAAATCTCATCTAAACCTACTCTCTTTCAGTTTGAAGCCCTTCCCCCTTGTCCTGTCACTATGAGCTCTTGTAAACAATCTCTCTCTGTGTTTCTTGTAGGCTCCCTTCAGGTACTGGAAGGTCACAATTAGGTCACTCTGAAGCCTTCTCTTTTTCCAGGGAGAACAATCTCAATTCTCTCAGCCATTTGTCTGTTTGCTACTGCCTGAACAGTTCAGTCATTGATGGATTTTACTGTCCCTATCTGTTGTGAAGACGGGATATGCTCCCTCCACTTTACAGATATAATTTTTTTTTATGAAGGCCACAGAGAGATGTGGTTGAGCGAGTAACTAAAATCCTTCTCAGATATTTCCAAATTGTACTGATGGCAGAACCACCTCTGTTTAGCTATATGAACTTTCTATAGTAGAATGTATCATCAGAATATATGGCACCTGTATGAAGTACAGGAAACTTCCTTCTGATCAGGTCATACAATTTAGTGCTTGGAAGGAGCCAGCTTGCCACCGGTCAAATGGGTATCAAGTTTGCTTTCAAAGTATTATTACCTGTTAGACAGTGATTCCCTCTATCACTGTTTTAGCCCTTCTGGCTTTCTCCATCAGAACATTCCTCCTTTAGCAGCTATGGTCTACCTGACACCTTCAATCATCCCTGAATAAAAAGAACCCAAAAGCCCCAGTGATGGCTATTGAACCAACTGTAACTATTTACGAGTGTTTCAGACTTTTTCTCTTATTGGCAATATACAGAACTAATATGTGTTCATCTATTCTGTCAAATACCAATTATATGACCAAGCTGGTTTGTTTGAATTCCTCAATATCTGGATCTTTCCATGTGCTCTTTGCCAAATATTTTCATCACCAGGCCTGTAATGAAGATATGAATGTGGCAAATAAACACAACACAATTTAATGAAGAAACAGGAAAATCAAATCCCCAGGCGAGGAAATAGATGTAGCACTAAATACATAATTGCACCAATTTCAATAACATGTTTCAGGGACTAGAAGAGTATTTGGGCATAGTGTTTTTCAATGAAGACTTGTGTTAGGTCCAACTTTGCAGCTATTGGAATGAGTAATTAAAATTGCATAGCTCATTGCATATGTTTGGCATACCACTCACAACTCAGCAACATTGGTTGCAATATGGAAGTGAATTAGAAATGTTTTTCTGTGCTTTGCAGTCGCTCTGCAGTTGGCACACAACTCAGCTGACCTAAAGAAAATCACAAACATCTGCCTCTGAAGCCAGTTGCCCTCAGTGTTCTTATGCCCATGGAATAAACATGCACTTCTGGGACACAACAGATATTGTATCGTGCTCTAACAGTGACTCCTTCATTCCACTGGTTATAAAGACAGCCTTAAGGTGGTTAGTTCAGAGATGGATGTCATAGAAGCCCAGAAGATAAGGGCTGTCTCATGTGTATACTCTAATGTGTATGTCTCAAACACTGATAGCTGGAAAGCTTGGAGCCAAACATGGATTGTTGGTGACAATAGCCAAGGATTGCTGGTAATAACACACTGTGAGAAAAAACAGAATGTGCCTGGAGAAGGGGCCATACAGGGTAGCACTTTTCTGTGACAAACATCCTTATTCTGGCTCCTGGAGATAAGCACAACACAGCAGAGAGCAGGCACAGGAATGAGGGTGAGAAGTAGGCATGGACTGTAGGGGACGAGCAAGACCATCCAAAGCCCCTGAAGCCTCCAACCCATTTACAGAGAGGTCTAGGAGGACAGAGCATGCATGCTAATTAATTTGCATAGAAAGTGAGAAACTTGTCTCCGTGAAGGGAAAACTTATCTATAAAAAGGTATCTCCACTAAGCCCAGGGCACTTACTCTGTACTCTGTACATGTGCCCGAGGACCAGCTGGATCAACAATGGAGCCAGGACTGGCAATCCTTCCTTCCTTTCTTTCTTTCTTCCTTCTTTTCTTTCTTTCTTCCTTCTTTTCTTTCTTTCTTCCTTCTTTTCTTTCTTCCTTCCTTCTTTTCTTTCTTTCTTTTTCCTCTCCTCTCCTCTCCTCTCCTCTCCTCTCCGACCCTCTCCTTCCTTTCCTTTCTTGCCCTCCAGCACACCCTCTTAAAAATGGTATGACAAATTGATTATATTTCTTTACTTAGTTTTGTGTTCTGCATATTATTTTTCCTTATGTTTTAATTCAAACGATCTGCAACCCCAAACTTAATTTAAGGAATAAAATATATATTGCATATAACCATCTTCCTGCTGTTTTCTTTCTAATTTTTGTTTACTGACAGTGACTTTTTCACCTCTAAACTTCCTCTCTCTCTCTTTGATTTCAAATATTACTCTTTATGGTCTCTTCTTCATATTTGCCCTTTTGGGGAAGATTGGGCACTTAAGTATATCAATTTGATGAGCAATAGTGTAAGTCTAGAGAAAACTGGAGTATTGGATACCAGCCAAGGCTCTGTGGCAGTATATGATTTCTTGTCTTTCCAGACAAGAAAATGTGCAAAGACAAATAAAATACACACTGATAATAAGCTTCCAAAACCAAACTATGAGAACAAAGACAACTCCACATTTTAGTTCTAAGGTCTGGGGTTTTTTGTTCATTTCTGAGTTTTATTTTCCTTCCTTACAGAGCAGAGTAAGATGAGAGAAAAGGAAGGGGAAATAAAGATGAGGAAAAGGTAAAAAAAGAGCATGCAAGAGCAGGAGGAGGGGGTTTGCTTCCAGATAGGAAGAGATCACAGTTAGTGGGAACCTTTCTCCTAAATTCGTTTAGCTTTCTGACGATAATAAGTTAGCAATGCTTATCCATTATGTCTTAATAATCGAAACAAGCCAAAATATATTTTCAATATTCCATGAATTGGTTAACATGCTTGCAGCTTGATTTTTTTTCTTCTTCAAATCCCAAAATAGCAGGAGTTATGTATTTAATTCCCTAAATGCAATCTTTAGAGAGTGCCTGAAGAAATGCATGTTTTGTATAATATATTAGTTAGAAAGCTGTCATTGCAATGATGAATTTGTTGTAGTTTTTATCACTGCAGAATATAGCTGTTTTGTGCATCTGTGCCCAAAGTGCATAGGCATAGCAGCAGCTTACACACTAGTTATATTATATTCTGACACACAGCAGTCAAAAAAATAAGTCATTAACCTTGCAGTGATACTTAGAAAAAGGTAATACTTCTTGGTCTAACATTTGATAATTTAAACACATTTCCCATACTTGTTTTAGAGGGCTGTTAGTACTGAATAATTTACTTATATAGAGAGTGATTTGCACCCTTAGACTTGTTTCAGCCACATATTTCAGCTGCGAAATCCACCATCGGATCAACTCTAAAAGGTTTATAATTGTACCTATTTGGAAACATATGAACCAAGAAACAGAAAGGTTATGACATGCCCAAGATTATGTAAGTCAGTCTGAAGAGCAGGAACAGTCAGCCCTGTCTCTCATTTTCTTCCCTGCTGTGCAGCAGCTGTCCAAATATTTTAGCTAAATTGGTGCCTGGAAGAAACCCAGGGAGCTCACGCTGAATATGAGTAAGTTGTGGTGGATATAGAGAAGGCAAATAGTTGAGGAGCAAGCTGAAATTATGGCTTTGTTTTCAACAGAGTACAGTCACCTTCTGAATCTTGAGAAAATGTCTTTATCTTTCATTGCTTCTTTAGAAAGCAAAACAAAGCATCTAGAGGAATACTTTTCTGAGCTCTCCGTTGAGTGATGGAGCTTTGTCTTCTATTTTTCTGATAAGTCCACTGCTGGAGCAATACAAAAAATGTCCCAAAAATTAGCAAGAAAGGCAAAATATCTCCGTCTCACATTACATTCCCTTTTCTCAGAGAACAGAGTTCTTTAATCATGCTTGGGAAAAGGGATGCTCCACTGCGTCTTCATAGGAAAGTTCTTATCATCTTCAGGAACAGCTGTGGATTCAGTAAATCAGTCCTGCATCTGATAGGGTGCCCTGGTAGATGCAGGTCTGAAAAGTTTTCTTTTTTGCAGGAGGAGTTGTTCTTTGCTTGTCTCCTAATCTACCTTCCCAACACTTTCTATTTCTGAGGGAAAGAAACTGGGTTTGTTTCTCCTAGTTTTGTTTGGGACCTCTGTAGCTGGAAACCTGCCCAGGATACTGTCCAAGACTGCACATTCTGAGCATTTTCTTGTGCAAAGAAAACTGCCATGCTGTTCAAAAGAAGCCTTCTCTATCCTTACTGAGTTTAACAGAAAATTTGCAGTGAGCTTCACCTGGACCAACACCTGACTTCCAACCCCAAAAAGATGTAAGGCAGGCGTGCTCTGTGATGTACCCAGCAGTCCTGCTTCTAGAGGGTGCATTGCTAGTCCATCCTTGCAGGAGTCTGCAGTTTGTCTCCAACTTAAAAACTGGGGAGGAAAAGGAGGATGGAGTGTCTAGGATAAAGTAAAGACACACCTCGATGTGTGCCTGGACTCAGCAAGTGTTCCCACGTGCTGCAGTTCAGAAGTAAAAATAGTGAAGAATCTAAGGGAGATAATACACACAGAAACCTATAGTTTGAATTTATCGAGCAGCATATTTATCATTTAAGATGTGGACATGAATTTGAATGCTGGAGAGTTGGTTTTCATTCCTTTTTGGTACCCATGAGACCTTCTTCTTGCATGTTATGATTTGCTATTGATAAGATAAGATTAAATTAGTAGTCATTGGTAACGGAGAGTGAGAAATGTTCTTGATTCTGAGGCCTGGAATCAGACTTCATTTGATAATTTTGTAATTTAGATAATTTGATAAAATTCTGAATGCTCAAACTGGTATAAAGGAGGAATATACTGATGATGAATTAGCAGCAATTTTGTCTTCTCTGAAAGTAATAGGTTTTAATGAAAATTAAGTATTATGAACTGCCATGGTAGGGTTCAAATAGTATTAATAAGTGTTATATAGAATAAGTAAAGACCTAATAGTTTGATTGTGACAGCCAGGACAGTACTATAAATAGAGAAAGAGAAGATGTCAAAATGCTGATGATAATAAATCAGAGCTCTATAAATTGTTCTACTCAATAAATAGATTGATTTGCTAAATAAAATACTATTATTACATCATCCCTGCTTCATCTTTGGTTTCTCTTCTTCCCTCTTAGAAATTATTTGTATCTTGGGTTAAGATTTGTAGTGTCACTGACAAACGTAAAAAGTCATAGCAAAAACTGAGGAGGTCTGGTAACAGGTGTTGTGACCAAACTTTTATGAAATGTTTTCCTTCTTTGTGGCAAAACATCTTGCGCAGCCCTTTTCTTTGCAGGGACATGGGCTTTTCATTCAACTTGGATGCCTGCAAAATTATTGTTTTAAAGCTCCTGTCATGTTGTGAGGAAATAGTTTTGAGGAAAGCAACGATCTGTAGGCTGCAGATAAAAAGTGGTGATAGGCAGGTAATGACAATGTTAAGCAGCTGCACTATCCTGTCAAACAGAGTCATACAACTGCAATTATTCTGGGAGTCATGTTGTGATATGCATTTGTTTCGTAGTTATTATATGAGTTTAACATCCACACAAGGTCTGTATTGGTGTTCTTCGAATGCTACAGAAAACAAACCACAACATAATAAACCAAGGACTGCACAATTAAATCTACAGAGAGGAGGAGAAGGAGGTTCATTGTCATTTCTGTTCATTTAAGTGACAGCTAGGAGAAAGAAAAGAGATTGAAGGCTATAAGAAGCTATAACTTCATGAGGGAATGTAGCTGTAGCTGGAAATTCAGGAGGAATTTTTTTTATTTTTCCCCATCTTAGGGTTTGTGGGGCAGGACATTGTTGTTGGTTGGTTTTGTTAATCTTTTTTCATTTCTCAAGTGGAAAAAATCTAGCAGTTTTGCTTCCCAATCCAAGGCAGAAGGAGTGACTTGAGCAATGAAACTGAATTTCACTTTCCATTTTACACAAAAAAAAAATCATTGAGGTTATGGTCTTCATCAAAACAAATTATTTTACTGTTATTTTATTACACTCCCAGTGAAACTGCAAAAGGTAAGTCCTACGTCTTATGTCGATTTAATTGGAGAATCAAATCAGGCTATAGAGCTTGTCACAGTAAGTTATATTCTGGATTAACATTCCCTTGCATAATTGGACATTTGTATATCTGACATTTTTAAGGCTGAGTTTTCATAGAAGTCTACATGGTTTTGGCATCTGAGTGGGAGGTGGGGTTTCACAAGGACCTGGAATATACTTGTGGAAAAGAACTCAGTACAGTATTGAAATCACAGGTTTGGTTTGAGGGTGGTGAGGCAATTTTAACAATAGAGTTAACAAAAGAAATTCATGTGGTTTTCCAGCTCAGAACATTATTAATAATAACAAATAATATATTATTATATTGCTTTGTGCTTGTATAAAAATAGATATGCCTAGTTTTTCAGACAGACAAGGCTTAAGATATCAAGAAAACCTTCTCAATAGGAACAAAGTATAGAAAATTAATATTAAGTATTTGGGAAAATATCACTTTTTAAAATATTTGCAGAAAGTTTTATCAAGTTTTGAAATACACAAAGCTAAAGAACAAGGCAACAACTAAGAACAGGCCTTGTGTTTTAAGACCAAGCATGTAATAATACAGTTCACTCCTGCTTTGCAATAAGATTCAAAGAATTTTGAGTTATGTTTCTAGTGGAAGGTACCATGTTCTGATGTAAACAATAATTTGGTAAAACTGGTCATGGTGATCATTTAGTAATGTAAACAGACTTTCTAGTCACAAACCATTTATAAACAGTATAATAATTTCAGAACTGTCAGCCTAAGTGGAGTGTGGCTGGGAGGGAGGAGGTGATGAGCTGTCATTTGGCTATTCAGTGCTTGCTATTGGCACATCATTATGTACTGTCAGTCACCTAAATCTCATGTCATTGTTCTGCTTACTAAATTATTGAGGCAAGAAATTCTGCAACTAAAGCATGATGAGAACTCCTATTGCCAAAGGGACAATGTGTTTCATTTGGTAGTGTGGATAGTTTTACTTAATAGCAGGATCTTTTATTAAAACGTGATGCAAGCAGTAATCCATTCACTCAAATGCTTTCAAATAGCAAGAAATAAAGGTCATAAATTAATCAAACTTCTATGTGGTTGTCAAACACATTTTATTTTTCAGTGTTCCGTTCTTCTTGAGGGTTACTAATCCAAATTTTGTAATTTATTTGTTCTCTGTCACTGCTATGTTGTTTATGACTCAAATTCTGGAAGTGCTGTACAAACTAAACTACAGCTACTAATGACTTGGGAAGCTGCATAAAACCTTCTTCCCTGAGCCTCCCCCATACCTAACTATATCTGTAAAATGAAGGTGATCATTCCTAACTTTCCAGAGGCTGATGTAATGAACAAGCTGTTAATATTAGATGGAGATATGAGAATGTGTAAATCTGCCTAGACACCAGATTTTGCTAAGGGAAGGAATAAAAAATCTCCAATCTGGCATCTGTTTCTTATTCAGTAGATAAGACACTGCAAAAAGTACTTCAGAGATACAGCAGAATAATTGAGGTACAGAAGTTAAGTAGTTTGGTTTTGATATACTGAAAGTGTTCCAAATAGTGATAGTAATGGTTTTGCTTGTCGCTTTTACTCTCTGTGCACACTGTCAAAAGCTGAAGAAGATCATTTTTCTATGACAGAGAATGGGATAAAGCTGAGCCAAATACATATTCTATACAGAAGGTTTTTTTGTGTTCTTTACTGTGTCTCTGGCTTCTAGTCCATGCTGGTTTCTAGTCCGTGCTGTGCTTGCAGAAGGGTTTCTCAAACTGTTTCTCATGCAGATGCATCATGTATCAAGCAAAATAAAACTCTGAAAATGCCATTAAACTTTCACAAACTTGTTTTATTTGCTTAAATTTTAACTTACATTTGAATTTTGTTAGGAAACTGGACTGTAGTATTATGTTTTCTCAACTACATTTCACATTTTTCTCTATTTCTCTAATTCACTGCTCAAGTCATTCTCCAAGCATTGGGCAGAACTATCACTACCTACAATAATACCTATTCCTCCAAAGAAGAATGGTTTAAAATTAAAAAGTATGTATTCTTTAAGTGATGTAGCATGGTGCTATGAACTAATAATTGCACTTTCTGCTTCTGGTATTTTTTTTTTTTTTAATTTTGGTGGATCTTAAGCCATCGAAGAATCACTCACCTTGAATGGTGCTGGAGATCTCTGTCGAGAGATTGTGTTGTTTTGGTAGAGCTAAGTCAAGGAACAAAGACACACAGAGACTCAGAATCACAGAATGACCTGAGTTGGAAGGGACCTTAAGACCATGAAGTTCCAACACTCTTCCATGGGCAGGGACACCTTCTACTAGACCTGGTTGCTCAGAGCCCCATCCAACCTGTCCCTGAAGCTCTCACTGTCTTGATTTCACACGGAATACAGACTTGGCTTCTTACAGACAACCCAATTTTTGGCTTCTTACAGACAACCCAACTACTTTCTGTAGGTAAGAACAGACCCCTTACAGAGGTAGGTAACAACATAACCTCTGAGTTTCAGTTTCCCGTTTTGTAAGTCAGCAAACTTGCTTCTTGAAGCTGTTGTGTGAAAAAATTAATTGATATCTTTGCTCACTTATATGAAGGTGATATGTAAGTAAGCCTGAGACTGTATGTTTCCTTGGCCTGGTTTTGATAAGACAGGCAGCTCTGACAAGTTCTGGCATGAGCAGGAGAACAAGGAGCTCCCAAAGGAGTCCAGTCCCTCGCCTTCTTGGCTGCTTTTGTGGTTTATCCCCCCCTGAGAACCATGGGATACAACTGTAGACATTGCTGATGCTGCACACTCGTAGGGAACTGATCACTTGACATCACCTGAGAATAGACCCTGTGACCATGTCTTCCTAACATTTTTCTGCTGAAAATCAATCCACTGCTTCCTAGCTTTCACGCTGTAAACTCTATTATGGGTAGAATGATGAATGACTTCTCGTTACACAGACAATTAAATATTTTATCCCAAGGCAAATCTTCGTGTTGACATTCTTACTACAGCTCAAGGTGTTTTCGTGACCTTTACAGCTCTGGCTGGACCACAGCCCTGTTAGTGCAGCTGAGATAAGCTGGAAGAAAGCTCACATACACATCTCAGTTTGAACATGCCATTCAGAGTGCTGCTCCTGGAATCTGCCTCCTTTGGCAGTTTGTCAGAACTCAAGTCTAGTGACCTTCAGATTAAAAAAAATAAAGAAAGAAAATGCTAAACATTTATAAGAAAGCAGCCATATCTGCTTTTTCTTCAGATGTTTTTTGCTCAACTCTTGACTGTCATAACAAAGGCCAGAGCTGATAGTCACGTAAATACAAAGGGCCTCTTCCCTCTCGATTAATTCTTTTGCATGTCTTTTCAAAACCTAACTGGTTGCACAGAACAAGGTACCATGAACTATTTTAGTTTATCTACACAAGATAGTGTTAATTAACTTGTTTTCCCAGCAGCTTTGTATTTTTTTTTCCAGTGGCTGAATGTGTTTATTCTCCTGTTTTCCCAGTAGGAGAGTATAATTTGTATTTTAATATATTGTGTCATTAGTGCCAGTCAGAAGGTATGTCTTAAACAGCAATAGCGAGGACATTGTTCTTGTTTTCCTTGGGATTGGATTAGTGAATTCTGCATGCCAATAACTAGAAAATGACCAAGTTACTTCATTACTTCTGGGAATTTTGATATTTCATTTGTATTTTTCACTCCAAGTTTATCACAATTTATTGCTAGAATTTTAGTGGTCAAAAAGGTTTAAACATCAGAGAAAAAGATCCCAAAAACATGACACCATCACAGCAAAGCTTATAGCAAATATTTGTAACATATGCACTTTTGAAGACATAGATAAAGAGCAGACAATACTATGTAAGTCTTGGGACCCAAATAAGTTCTGATTCAAACTGTTAAACTGTCAACTGCTTTGTGGCCTGAAGTTTGTGTGCATGAAATGTTTTAAGGCTACTGGAAAAGGTCAGAGTCCTTAAAAAGAAAACATAAGCAACATATCAGATTTATCTCCTTAGAAAAGTAAAAGGATGATAAAGGAGGGGTTCTCCTGTCCTTAGAGCCTTGGAAAAATTCTGAGGATACAGCTGATTTATAGTAATAAGATCCTGGAGTATTTTATGCAGTCAGATCACCTCTTGCCTTTGACAATGGTCCCTGAAAAGCTACTTCAGCTTCCTCTGAGTCAGTGGAAACTTTCTAGTGATTTCAAGAGAATTGGATGAGCTTTTAAATGCAGTTATCCAGCTGCACAATTAACAGCCAGAAAAGCACATTCTATAAATTATTTCGCTATTTAGGGATACATTTAGCATGTCCTAGCAATATCAATTAACCAGGAGAAGAATGACTCATCCAAGCCTTCTCCAAATCCATTAAGTCAATATCTGACTCACTTTTTGTGGTATGAAAAATGGTCTATTCGCTAAATTCACTCTCAATTTTTATCAGATCATCCAAACTATATTAAACTGAACTGCAGTCAAGGCAAAACGAATTGTGTCCAGAAAGTGCCAAGTTACAGTAGAAAAAAAAACAGGGGTTAATTTACCACCCTGCCAGGTTTTGCCATTTGGCTGAAGACACCTTGGCCCTAAGTTGTGTAGAAGCTTTAGGAGTCTTTTTGTTGCTGTAATTTCTTTATTGTGGACATGAAGAAACAACTACTCCCTTCCTTGCAAAAGCAACCTTTGCTCATCTGAAAACAGATATAATGTTTCCCTTTTTTTTTCCTTCTCCTGTTAGCAAAACAATCCAACTCCAGACAGTACTTGTTAATTCCTTACTGGTTTCCTTTGAATAAATTCTAACGGGTCTACTTTTTCTTGGCCTTTGAAGTCCAAAAGCCGATAACATTTTTATCTAATCCAATTCTACTTCATGTTCTGAGATCCTATCAATGCAAAATAAAGGAGTGTTATTACAAGTTTACATATCTGATAGCCTGTGCTCTTTTTTATTGTCCCTAGTTTTTCTTTTCTCAAGCAGCCTGAGATTGCTGATGATTAATTGCAACTATAAATCCTTAGCTTCTCTCCTAGAAAGCAGGTAGCTGACATCTTATACTCAAGTATCATAATCTTTCAGCTGACCACATTATTTTTTATGTTTCCATTATCCTTTCTTTTATTTTCTTTACAGACTTCTTCTTCAGTTTGCCAAAATCATCTCGAATTCTAATCCCTATCCCAAAAACTTGCAACACCTGTGATGGCATATGCTCTTCCACAAAAGAGCTGGTAATTTGAGATGAAGTTCATTCCACCTTGGTATGGAAAACAGCATCCTCCCAAAATGCCACATAATGCCCTGAAATTGAGGCCATGGTTTGTATAATATGAAGATGAGGAAATTCATTCTTTGCCTTCAGGCAGAGCAATTTGCATCCTGTCTGTCTAGCAGCAGCAGCAGCAGCAGCAGCAGCATTATTCTCAGCCTGGCCATTAGCTGATCTGTAATAACGTGTAGTTCTGTAGGCACTTCAATCAGAAGCACAACAGGTATGTGTGGAGTATTGTATATTTTTACGTGTGTTAATATATTTATACAAGTGTAGCTACATGTATTAATACACACACTGGTCTCCTGCCATGCATCAGATGCTCCCAGTCCTTTTCAGCTCATTAAAACTCCACAGAAGCCTGCAGCAAAGCATTTTCCTGGGAGCCAGAATGAAGGTGGCACATGTCTCAGTCTGGCTACCACTTCATTATTTGGCAAGCAGAGAAATATGAATGTAAGCCATAAATTGGTCTGCTAACATTTCTATGAAAATAACCTCCAACTGTTCTGAAACAGATTCTGTTTATAAACAGGACTTGCTACTGTTTGGATGCAGATTATTTCTAGTCCATCCACTCTCCCCCTTTTTCTCTGTGTTGTGTTTCATTGCTAAAAAACTGTGAGTGCTGAAACTCCCAACCTGCTTCAGCAATATTTAAATGCCAGCCTTCCTGTATGGGATCTGTTTTCCCTTATATGAAACAAACCATGAACACAGAAAATTCAGTACTGCACCAGATACCATGGCCTTTAGGTTTATGACAGTTATTGAGTAATGCATCAAACCAAAACTAATACTATTTCACTACCTTTAACATACACATTCTATATTCATTGAAGAGAACATTAGTTCCTGAGTTCTGAATATAAGTCACATTATAACCGTTCTAATGTCTCATTTGCCTCACCAGGCTTAAACATTAATATCTCCATTCTGGATCAGCCTCAGAATTAAAGGAAAATTTTCAGCCTTAAATTGAGAACACTCTCAGATTTTTTATTTAATAAAAAATCAAAATCTAAAATGCTTCCACTTGAGAAAATATAGGTTAAAAAAAGAATCCTTTTTCTTTATCATCCTTGGTTCCAAAGTGGTGCTTTCCAGATTTCTGGAAAATAATAGAATATTTTTTTTTAATATATTGCAATTATTACAGATAAAGACATAAAAACTGCTTGGAAAAATGTCTTCGGCAAGGATATTTTAATATGGATGGAAAATAAATCTAGTACTATGCTTAAAGAATGAAACTTTTTTTAAGTGTCTTGAAAGAAGGTAGAATTGGATTTCTGTGATTAATGTTTGTTCTGCCCCCTTGTGGTTATGGAGTCCAGTAGGGCTTAAGTATGACTGGGTTTTAAATATTTGTGAGTAATTAAAAAATAAACTCTCTGTATAGTTCAAGTGATGCACTTTACCCAGAATCTGTATAAACCAAGAATAAAAGTTAAAAAGATAAGGCTCTTCAAATATGAAAAATAGGTAAAGTAATGGTTATAATTTAAAGTAGTTTTCCAAAAACATGTGTTTTTATGTTGTGAAAGGAAGCTCAGAAATTTTAAATATAAACAATAACTTATGCAGAAAGTAATAAAGAACAATTTTAACTTTAAACACAGCTTTTCATTGTGGTTTTAATGATACAACTCAGTATCAGAGATGCTTTCCTTTCCCACTAGAAAAAAAAAATTACCTTTGAAGTTTAACTCACCTAAAGCCAAATTTCACAATGTGATCCTATTATGCTTGTAAGAGTACACTTCTATATGCCAAGTTTTCATTTATTTAGGCAAATTCTGGAGACATTTTACCTAATTTTCAAAGGTTCCTAAAGTTAGTTTGTCACAGATTAATTCTTAGACAGCAGGTCAGATTTTTAAATCAAGAGATCATGTAGTAGACAAAGTCAGTGGCTCTCCTGTCAGTAATGACTTATTGTCACTTAAGGATAAAAGATTAGCTGATCTTACAGTCAATTTTTCTTAGCCTTTTCTGATTTCTGATACACAGAGAAGATACAATGATATTACTCCTTAATTTACCTTCAAACTTTCACTAGAAAATATGTTAAAATGCTTTACCTTTATAGGGTACTAATTGCTCAATCCCAGTTTACAGAACTAATCATTAATGGTATTCTTCAAATTTTACTGGAAGTAATAATGTAAATATTTTTATTAGTCTTCAATATTTCCCAAAAAACTCTGCCCCACTGCCCCAAAATCCATGTTTTGTTTCAATGCAACTTAAAAATAACTAAGTTTAGGGTGAGGTTTTTTGGGGGGTTTTGTTTGTTTGTTTGTTTGTTTTTAATGGAGTTGTAAATTATATGATTCTATGTAAAATCTATTTCAATACACACAAAAAGATAAGCCAAGCCTCTCACATTCATAACCACACATCCACAAGACATACAATATTAAGGTATATATAACTGAATTTCTTTTTTTAATGAGACATATATATATCTGTATATTTTTTAATCCAAATCAAGTCCTGAGTTGTAGAACTCTAAAAGGCACTGTAGAAACTGAATTTTATAAAAAGCACTGGATGGACAGGTACCACACAATAGTCTGTAACCTGACTGAGCTCAAGAACCAACACAAAGTCTCCACAAGCCATTTTGTTTTCATCTGGATTGCCAACACAAATGGGTCATCTAGGATCAAATTATTTCTCTCTAGTGTCCCCTTCAACCCAAGTTATGAACATATTGGCTGAATACAGTTACAGTTGTCTGGAGTAAGAAGTTTCAAAATAGACGGTCTGACTAAAGGAGAGATTTATGTTGGCGTCACAACTATAAGAAAAAGTTACTACTTTCTTAAAAGTTATCCAGTCATGAGACTGGATAGTCAAAGTCTTGTTCATATTGGAACAGGATGTGAGATGCTGAGTTTTAATCACTGAATATTCCCATGATCTTTTATACAGAATAGACCTCCTCAAGGTCCTTGTTGCAGAAATGGTGACAGAACCTGTAAATAGACTGATTTGCCAAAAAATGCCACTATAATAACCCATGGAGACAGCATTTGACATTGTGAGCCATCAAGGCTTTGCAGAGACTTGGGAAGGTGTCTTTGTATTTTCTGCTACTTTTTAATACACTGTCTAATGTTAGTGAACTTCCATAAAGAAAGATAGCAGGCCAGCAGGATAAACACAACTTGAAGAGTCACAAGTTCACTGTTAATAGCTTTTATTAGCCCAAACGCTAACAAGATATTTTGCATAACATCAAAGGAAGTCTGCTGCTAATGGAAATAACACTCATATTGGCACCAAAGTACTCCATGGGAGGTTATAAAGTACATGCAGAAACAGCAGAAAACGTTAGACTGCCCCAGATAAAAAAGTTAATTGTTTAGGAAATGTGAATCTGGCGGAAATGAGATCTCAGCTGTTCCTTATCTCACATAGACTGTAATTTCTTATCGCAGATCACCAGTGTTTAAGGTTGGAGGGACCACTGGAGACCATCTAGTCCAATATCCCTGCTCAGGCAGGGTTCCCTAGAGCACGATACTCAGGACTGTGCCCAGACATATCCACCATCTGCACCTCAGATAATTCATTCCTAAAATACTGTTCCTTGAAATAGCTCTACAGATAAACCACATTGTTGGGTGGCTCACGAAGTATCTGGAGTAAGGAGATTGGGGACTTTTGGAAGGAAGTGGGGTCTAGAGAAATTTTTGTAACACAACTGCATTTATAACATGAACTGCTGATGAATTGGTGGTGGTGGTGAGCAATTCACGGGTTATACATGTTACAATATAGCACTTTTCCATCTTTCTCAAAGAAAGTTGAGTTCAGGTTATAAAACTTCACAGACACTGCAACTATTAGGATTCTGTGAGGCTAATGAATCAGCTGTACAGCTTTCTCTTCTAACTGCTCATCTGCCACCATAGAGACAATGGTGCCAGGCTTTTTACAGAGCATGTAGTTATTTGTACAGTTTTGTATTCATCTGATCTAATGCATTTCTAATGAACTCTTCACTGTAAAATTGGTGCTTTCTTGAATATGAAAAGAGTAAATCCTTGGAATCCCTGCCTGCTTTTCAGACTAAATGGAGACCATGTTCATTAAACATTGGTATTCATGAATATTTAAGCATATTTGTTCCTGTATTGATTTTGTATAATGCCTTTGGGTGTTCACTAGCAGCACTCCCTAAACTAAAGTGAGTGACTTATGGGGGGCAGGGCTTGAGAAATACATAAATATATGTTTACATAAGTAAAGGGTATAGTCAGTGTGTTCGCATTTCATTTCCTTGCTTTGTTTTTATTCTTTTTCAAAATCTTAACGTTAAACAAACATTAGAGTTGTCTTTTTCATGTTCTTGTACAGTGTGATCTACTCTTAAAGATATTTAATGTTCTACACTGCATAAAATACACATTCTTCTTACTGTTTTAAATCCTCTTTTCCAAGCTACCAGTGTTTTTTGGGGGGTTGGGGTTTTTTTGTTTCTAATTTATTCCTCTATTCTTTTTATTGAGCATTAATCTTGTAAGATGCTTTAAGAGCTGTCTGTACATTAGCACATACCATAGACTCTCAATTTCTTGGTTAGAATGGGGGATTTAAGACCAGCTTCTTCCACTCCAGTACTAAAGTTATGTACATTGCTCTGTTATGCTTCCATCTGGAATTAATAGCTTATATTCATATGTTCTTCATTGTTACATAAGACAGCCTTATTACATTCCTGTTCATGAAAAATACAGGTGAAACCCATTTATAGGTGTAAGATCACAAGATATTCCGAGTCCTTCACGCTATGTGCATAGTGTATGTGAACTAATTTGCAAGCATTTTGTTTCCTTTGGTTAACACAGAGTCTCCGTTGATGTGCTGGGTGGATTCAGCAAATCATTTTAACAGATGGTAAAATGGAGGTTTGTGCTCTGGTGTCACTGTATGTGACGAATGCTTAGCTGTGTCTCAGCATCACATAACAGATGCTCTAGAAACAGCTGGCAAGAAAGAAGGAGTGAAACAAAGAAACTTTCCAATGCTATAGAGCATTTTTTTGATTAGCAGGGGCCACTGGTGTGCAATAAATGTGGCCAGCAGGATCAGGGCAGCAACTGTCCCCCTGTGCTGGGCACTGGTGAGGCTGCACCTCAAATCCTGTGTCCAGTTCTGGGCCACTTGCTGCAAGAAAGACATTGAGGTGCTAGAGCATGTCCAGAGAAGGGCAACAGAGCTGGGGAAGGGTCTGGAGCATAACACTGATGAGGATCAGCTGAGGGAGCTGGGGGTGTTCATCCTGGAGAAAAGGAGGGTCAGGGGGGACCTTATCACTCTCTACAATCGCCTGAAAGGAAGGAGTAGCCAGGTGGGGGCCAGTCTCTTCTCCTGGGTAACAAGTGATAGGAGGAAAGGTCAGAGCCTTAAGCCTCAAGGAGAGGTTCAGTTGGGACATCAGGAAGAATTTCTTCACTGAAAGGATTGTTAAACATTGGAATGGACTGCCCAGGGAGGTGGTGGAATCACCATCCCTGGCAGTGTTCAAGAAATTACTGGACATGGCAGCGCTCTGGTTCAGCTGACAAGGTGGTGTTTGGTCAAAAGTTGGACTCTGAGGTCTTTTCCAACCTAAACAATTCTGTGATTCTGTAATTTCCAGATGATGATATGTATTTAAGTTCATCATTCCAAAGTCTCTGAAGTCTCTGAAGCATAAACTCAGATAAGAGTCAAAGAAGATAGCTCCTCCAGCTCCATTACTTGATAACAGAAGTGATGGAAATTATTTTTAGAATGTTGAACTGTCAGTGGGGTCACCAGCTACCATATACAATCCCTCCCCAAGCAGCATACCTGAAAATTTCTGAATTAACTTTCACTGCAAAGGTCTTCTCTGCTATCTTACTTTTCGGAAAGATAACAGCTTACTTTTTCTTCTTGGGATGAAAGATAACTGTCTTCACTACTGAAGGATAATATAGAATATTTGGAAAAACATAAAATTGTTTATTTTTTTATCTTGCCTAGACTAGTATTACTGAGATGTTTTTCAAGAGAAAGATGAAGAGAATCAGATTTAGATTCACTTTCTAAAAACTTAGGAAGTCTGTTAAACTCTATTTCGTAGAAAAACCTGTTGAGAAACACCACATGATCTCTCCTACGAGAAGTAGGAAATGATTCAGTGTAAGGTACATGAGTGTAAACAGTAAGAAGCACACACTCTTCATTCCCAGATACCTTTAGACCTTCCTTATCCTTGAAATCTGCGTTTCCTAACTAAAGTTTTAAGAAGCTGAATTTGATATTACAGTATTTTCCATTGAAAAAGTATCGCTTTCACTGAATTTCCTGGACCTAGTGCTGTATTTATGTCTAATGGTTGATGATGAACCATAGAGAAGCTCAAATTTTCTTAGCCAGCCATGAGAACTGTATCCGTTGTTTGAAATCCCTTTTTTTCTGGGCTATGTTTGGATTGAGACATCTTTGGACTACCATTTCAACCTATCCACATTATGGTGCCACTAGAAGGTTAATCAAGAGTCATAACTTATGGCTTACACCCACCACCTCTCTCCAGGCTCAGTTATGATCCCTGAACATCCAGTCAACTCCTACTGAACTGTGATGATTTCTAAGTATGAGGTTACCTAATGCACAGCAGCTAAAGCATCTGGTGGCTATTTTAATCCCATATGCAGCTAGAACAAAAATATTCCTCCCCTCCTTAGATGCACATCATCTCTACCATTTACTTAATGAAATTTCATTACAGAATTTGAGTCATTCCTGCCTTATTTCTTTTTCTTTCTTAATTCTTTCTCTCATGATAGCACACTGCCCTTACTCAGATCATAAATATACTGTCATTTACCATAGCAAAACTGCATTTTTTTGAACTTTCAATGTTATAACTGCCCATAAAAGCTGGAAAGACTGTTTCTTATGTACTGTGCTCAGCACTAAATCCAGTGGGTGCAGATTGTCATCAGCTGATCTTAGTGAATGACTTGCTACATAAAAATTGACTCAATGCATAACATTTGCAAAGTCAGGGCCTTACATCTGAAAGGCTCCTGCAGATGTAGGATTGTGAAACTCTGCTCATTAGTTTCCTGAAAGGTTGAAACATGTTTACCTTTTCTAACGTACTTTAAACTGCATTAAAAATAAAGTGTTGCGGGCAACTAGCAAAATAATCTCATAGCCTTTCTTCATCAGTAATTTCTGTGATCCTGTTAACTGAGATAATGTGGCTAATTATATAATTTTAAACTAATTATACCTGTAAACATTCCCTTCTCAAAGTGCTTATATACTCTCTGACAAATTAAACAGTCTACTGATAATAGAAAATGAACCAACTATGTAAGTAAAATCTACTCTTATATGTTTTGTTCAACCATTTTATCAGCATTTCTTGAATCAGACCAACATTTACATGAAAATTTCAGGTTTGGAAAAGAAGGACAGTTTTGGGGGGTTTTTATGCTTCTGAAGTTCAGGAGGGTTTTGCTAGTGTTGATGTCTTAGAGAAAAAAAAATGTATTTTTAGGTTAGATGTCAGCACAGTATCTCAGAATCTAGCACAGTATATCATAATCTAGAGACTTCAGCAGATTATTTCCCTAGGAATTACAACTAGATAGAGAGAAAAGTTCCTTCCTAGAGAAATAATTGCAAATGAACTGCATCTGAGATGGGTTTAGATAGACTTTATCATCCAGAAAACTTCTATCTTTAGCACCTTAGGGAGAATTATCTGCTCATATCTGCCCATAGTCCATAGCCTTCTCAATGCTGAAAGACACAGAGGATAAATGAGGTGCTTCAAGAAGCCCATACCATTTTCTTTCTAACTTACACTACCTTCAAGACAGTTCTAATTCAGGTTAAAATGTGATGAGACGTAAAATCCAGATGGTTTGTAAGAAAGTCAATTTCCCAAAGCTGACTGTATTTTGGATACTAGTTTATAACTTTATGTTTTACTTTGTTGCTTATTTATTGTTCATCCTCTTTTGATACTTATATTGATTCAAGATTATTTTATCCTTTTAGTACTATCTAAAAAGATAGTTTTATTGTAAACATTATTTTAAATATTTCTAGATACTTAAAATTTAATCAATAAGATTTATGCTCTAAAGTTAATTTATTATTTTATTTCACAATATAATTTAAAGTAAATTTATATTCACTCTAACTTTGCTTAGAGTAGTACACTTCTTGATATTGAATATCATACATCTGATTATTTTAAAGATTCAAAAGAATCCTTTTCAGAATATGTTTGAAGATAATTCACAATGACTATCAGTATGAAACATTTAAAATACAGAATCAAAGGATGACTGAGGCAGGAAGGCCTCATATACTTCAACCCCATGCACAAAGCATGGTCAGACAGAGCAGGTTGCTTGTGATTGTGTCCAGTCAGGTTGTGAATACCTAAAGATGGAGAGTCAAGAAGTATTCTGGGCACCCTGCTACAGTGTTGGGCCACCCTACAATAACAGTTGCTCTTAATTTTAAGTGGAATTTAAAACTTCCAGCCAGAGGGTTACCAGCCTGTACCGTTTTTTCCTCCTCAGGTGCAGGACGTTGTGCTTCCCTCTGTTGAATATCACAAGGCTTCCATCAGACCATTTCTCCAGTGTATCAAGGTCCCTCTGAATTGTAACACAACCTGTTGTTGTATCAGCCACTCCTCCAGTTTTATATGATCTGAAAACTTGCCAAGGATGTGCTCTCTTTCATCATCTGGATTAGCAAAGATGTTAAACAGGATTGACCTTGCTATTAACCCTTAGGGTACACCA
Organism: Pipra filicauda; assembly: GCF_003945595.2. Classification (NCBI taxonomy): domain Eukaryota; kingdom Metazoa; phylum Chordata; class Aves; order Passeriformes; family Pipridae; genus Pipra; species Pipra filicauda. Next base: position 241,045 of record NW_024104542.1, read on the forward strand.
CTAGGGATCACTTTCCAGACTGACTTTACTGCTCATCAAGGCCAATTTTCACTCTGCCTTGCTGTCCACTTCTCTAGCCCATGTTTCATCAGCTTGCCTATGAGGATATTATGGAAGACAACATCAAAAGCCTTACTAAGGTGAAGACAAATAACACTCACTTCTCTCCCCTCATCCACCAAACCAGTCATCTCATAACAGAAACCTATCAGATTTGACATGCATGATTTTCCCTTCATAAATCCATGCTGAATTCTCCCAGTCACATTCTTGTCCTTTGTGTGTTTGCAAATGGTTACCAGGATTATTTACTACATCACCTTCCTGGGGACTGAGGTGAGGTTGACTAGCCTGCAGTTCCCTGGCCCTGCTCTTCTTGAAGGTAAAGGTGATATTTGCTTTCTTCCAGTCTTCAGCAACTTCCTCAGATTACCACAGTATTTCACAGATAACTGAGAATGGTCTCACAGTGTCATTGGGCAAGTCCCTCAGCACTTGTGAGTGCATCTCGGTAGGTTGGGGGGGGCTTGGGTATGTTCAATCAGTTCAAATGTTCCCTAACTCCATCCTCTTTCACAGGCAGTAAGTTGTCCTTGTTCCAGGTTTTCCCATTAATCAGCAACGGGAGCAACTAGGTGAGGGCTGGATGAGCCCCTGCAACCTCTCTAGGACATCCCAGCTCCAAGACCCTTGTAAACAGCAAACCCCCCCCCATGGACAGCAGGTTACTTCAGCAGGTGAGGCACCTCTGTCCCCTCCAGAAGTGAGTCCTATCACAATCCCACAGTGCATCCCCTGCGAGTGCCATCTCAGGTGCTCTGCTTGATGCAGTTCCCAGTCCCTCATTTGTAACCCAGGTAGGACTGGAGCTCTCCTGGTGCTAAAGCCTTTCAGCTTCTGCGGTCAGGGGATCTTCATCTTCAACCTCATGAGCACAAGTGTACCCCACTCAGTGGCTGAGACTCACCTCCCACTTCCATGTTCTCAAAGAAGAAGGACATCACGCAGAGGTCCATCTCCTCTGTGCCACCCCTGGTGCTGTGCAGGCTGCTGCCCTCCTCCTGTAGCACCTCCACCTAGGGACACAGACCCCTCACCAGCAATCACCTCTGAGAGGCAAGAACACACCTCCCCCAGGCTCAGGAAGGGGGGGATATCCCCGCCCACATTCTTTATTTCCTCATAACCACTGGCAGCAGTTGCAATAGATGTGTCTGGTCACTCAAAGTGGATTTGGGGAAGATAGATAACAACGTAATTGCCAAGGGCTAATTTGAGCAATGCCCCCACCTAACCGTGGTACTGCTCAAGGTCTAACTCCTCGAGTTTGGAATACACAACTTCTGTAGTCGTTATGCAAGTATGACCATGAGTCATTACCTTATATCATAAATAGGGGACAGCCTGGGGTATGCTGAGCTCTCCTGTATGGCAGTGGGCTGCAAGCCAGGATCCAGCCTTGAGTAGAGATGCTTCTCAAGGTTACTTAAGGTTTAGAGATTCCTTATCAAATCAGATGCTCGGTAAGTGAATTGGGAATGAGCATACTAAAACTTTGAAATCTTAACTAAGTGATATAAAAGCTTGACTGTGCACATATAGTCCTTTAGACATGAACCATTGAACAAGTATTAGACTAAGTAAATAGTGTTGCTTCTCTCTTACCAGTGGAGTGCATCACTCCGGCTGCAACATTCCCACGATCCCAAATCTGCAGAGATTTATCCTCTCTCACAGCTGGGTTGAGCTGAGTCCCCCAACACATCGTGTGGTCAGGGTACAGGGTGCTGGGGCTGTGCCCCACAGGGATTCACTACCACTGCTGTATGCAGGGACATGGGGACACTGTCCTCTGCAGAGCTTCATCCTCATTTCCATGCCCCCCCAGTGCACCCTGCACCACAAACTGCTGCATCTTTTGACTCCCTGTGCTAGCAATGCAAAGCATTTTAAAGAACTGTATGGTTTGCTTGGCTGTGGTGTAAAAAGCTGCTTCAGGTGTTGGTGCTTTTACCCAAAGACAAAAAGATCAGTAATTTACTTCTTCACACTAGTTCAAGCTATCTTGGATTCTTAATCTTAGCCATAATTTACAAGGCTTCAGCAATGTGGCTTCACAACTATTTCTGGCCATTTTCATTCTAGTTCTCCACTAACATGTTTTACTAGAAATATTTCTAAAGTAGTAGCAGAAAGGGATTCTGAGGGTCTCTTATTAAAGTAGGAAGTAAAACAAAATAAAAAAGAAAGTAAAACAAAATAAGGGCTAACTCCCAAGTGCACCACAGAATCGGGTATATATTCAATTTACAAATGTTTCTGAAAGAGAACAATTCCTTTACCAAATGGTTTGAACTTGCCAAAATTATATCTGATTCCATAAACAGTTAATGGAGAAAGATCACATAAAGACTAGAAAGTCTGCTTACTATTTCCCTTTCATATGACTGTAGTTGAATCTTATGACATGTGGCAGTATATTTTCACAACCATGTAATATTTCCAAAATGCAAATAATCTAATTAGAGTCAAATCTACAAAATCAATTATTGCAGATAAGGGGAAAATACTTTCAAATTAATAGATTCTTCGCCCTTCACTTTTTCATTCCACCTAAAAAAACTAAATAAAATTTTGTCATAATCATTTGTTGTTGCAGATCAACGGAATGCTTACTTTCTAACTTTGCAGATACCAGAAAGCTGCAATAATTGTTAATTTAGTGTCTTGAATTAGCAAAATACCCACAATATTTTGGGCCACAATACAGTCTTTGTTATAAAAGTTGCATTACTTACCCATTAATGTCCCATTAAATAACTTTTCCTTCTCCCAAAAGAAATTATCTTTACACAACAATTTCTTTTACTATTTCCATACTCTGATTCAATCTTTTGATCATGCATGGAATTACTTTGTAGAAAAAGTATGGTACTCAAACCACTGCAAATCTCAAAGAAGGTGAATTTTTTTCTAAAAATTTAGATTTAAAATTTTAGTTTGACACTTATTTCTCCATGTTCATTGGTGGACTATAATAACATTTTCTGACTAGCTATGGAATTTAAAAAAAGTACATTTTAATTGCATTTAAGTTGTTTTACTACTCAGGCTATTTTAAGTATAATTGCTTTGCAAGCTTTTTTAATTCCTGTCTTCCGCCACTATTCATTTTTGCTTCCTTTTAATATTTTGTGACTGAATAGAACATCCTTCTCTTGCCAAGCATAGCGAAAAGATCAGGACCCAATACTGATGTTTGCAGTATCACACTTGTCACATACATTCATTTTTGCTGTTCCTTCTCACTTATGCTATTTGTCTTTACTCCTCAAGATAGCTCTTTATCCTCATAAACTGCTTATATATCCTGCAGTACCAGATGACCTTGCTAAAAGTCATCTCTGGGTGGTCATGTAATAAGAGAGATTTTCTTACATTTTCTTTTGAGGCTGTACATTCTGCCCAAAATTCTTCTGACAAATCCTGTGTATTACTTTCTCATATATGACTGCTATGTTTGTCACCAAGATTTTTGTGAAACCACCCTGATAAGCCTTAAACAATGTTGCTGTTCAGTCTTCTCTCTTTTATCTTTAGTCAGCATTATCTTGATTTCTTTATGTAACTCCAGTCTTGGATGTGTGTTGTTTGAGGTTCTTCTAATGATTATTTCTGATTAGGAAGGCTCACACCATTTTATATATTAGTTTTCCCTCACTTTAAATTAGGTCCTGTTGATTTTTGTGTCTTTCTTAGATATGTTTCCTTTTCCAAATGGTTCTGTTTTTTCCTCATGTAATGCTATGCTTCTTCAGGTTTTTGCTCATATTCTGGTTTAGGTGTGTTTCCCTGTTGTTAGTTCTCTCTTCAGTCTTTTTTTCTGTTTTGAGAATGCTGCAGTAACAGTTCATGTAAATAGCCTGTGCTGACAGTCACCTGTACCAATAAATTAACCCTACTGTCTCTTAAAGGGTTACTCACTGCAAGAGACTCCCTTTCTTCCTAACGTTGCTGCAGTAATATTATTTCATTCTTGGCTTCACATTTCCTTAAAATTGTTTTTTCATTCCTTTGGCTACATTCTATAAACTCCCCATCCTTTTTCTGTGCTTGAAGTGTTGTGTTTTATATTCCACACTTTATTCTTTTGATATTAAAATGGTACCCTTGCAATTCAGTAATACCTTTTTATGTGAAGACGTATGTGCTTTATAATAACTAATGAGTTAAGCTCTGTTATGGAAATTGCACATGCCAGCCACTGTAACAGAGTTTGACTGCAGGTTTCTGCATAAGCCAAAAGACAGATTCTTTTATGAAAGTACTTTTTATTAATAGTGCTTCAGCTTGATCTGCGTGCTTCCAAAGAGGGAGCCCATACAAAAAAATTGCCTGGGTAATAATATCCTCTCAATTTGAGTTCCGCACCTCAAATGTGACAGTTCAGACCAACAGTAATATTAAGGTCTAGGATCTTCTTGCTTTTTATTGATTTGATTTGTTTGCTATTTGGTTACTAAGCAGTTGCTAAGCGGTCATCTTCTTATACGACATCCCATTGTCTCAGGTCAGCCCTTCAGCGTCTTGTAACACCGTTGTTACAGCTCATATACCACAATCTACAGGCCTTGACTACTCTAGCTATTGATGTTTAAGCTGCTAGCTTTGTCTGCTCTATCTATTATTAATCTTTAAGCTGCTGGCTCTGAGTTTCAATTAACTTTTTCACCAACAGCTCTCAATATGTTCTAAGAAGCAATGCCTGTCATTTCTATATTAGCAAAAGGAAACTGAGGCACTAGAGCAAGACAACTGACTTCTTGGCCATAAATACTACATCTCAGTAAAGCTGTAAGAAATGTAACTTTGTTCCCCAGAGTTTTCTGGGGGTTAGTTCCTTGGGGTTTTTCACTGATCTGTTTATCACAATATGCTTCTCTCACAAATAAGGTTTGACTATAATCATTATTTGCTCTTCATTCACTGACAGTACTGCCAATGACTAATATATGTCTTGCCATTTAACCTTGCAAACCTATCAGAAAAGAAGGACAACACTATTAAAAGTTCTTTCAAGCTCTTTATGTTGAGACCTTTCTCATATACATCATAACAGTACATCAGTACAAGATAGGCTTCTGAGTATATATGGTTTATCTATATTTTTTCATAAATTTAAACATCAAAATCTAGAAATAGTAATTGATATTGTATTCCTTTCTGTGCATGTATATGTTACATTTGAATTTTTAATTTTGTGATGGCAATTACATTTCAGGTTTGTAATGTAAGCATATGCAGCACTGTCAGACTGACATTCAGCTAGTTACCACCTAAAATGCTTGTTTGATGATGTCTCTAATATAAAAGTTTCTGAGTAGAGACCACCCCACTAAAAAATTAATTCAGTTTACAACCTTACACTAATATATATGTTTTAGCCTTGCAGTGGTATGCAGGTCTTTTGTTCAGTGTTGTTTAAGGTGATTTTGTGCTTCTGTGTCTGTGCTGGTTTTGTTGGGGATAGAGTTATTTTTTTCCAAAACAGCTTGTATGGGACTGATTTGGTTTTGTGGTCAAAACTGTTGACAGGGATATTTTAGCTATTGATGAGCAGTTGCCCAGCATCAAGGTAAGGGTCACACTAGGAGCTGGGATGGGACACAGCCAGGACAGTTGACCCCAATGACAAGTGGGTATCCCAGTCAATATGATGTCATGCTCAGCATTAAAGTTGGGGAAGATGGACAAAGAGAAGGATATTTGGAGCGATGACATTTTGTCTTCCCAAGTCACCATTAAGGATGACGGAGCCCTGGGATATCGGAACACCTGCCCACCCACAGGAAGTGGAGAATGAATTCCTTGTTTTCCCTCACATGCACAACCTTCGCTTTCCCTATTAAAACTGTCTTCATCTCAACCCACAAGTTTTCTCATTTTTGCTCTTCTGATTCTGCCCCCCCTCCCATTAGGGGGAAAGAGTGCAGGAAACAGTGTGGGGCTTAGTTGCTGCCTGGGGTTATACCAAGGCAGTCCTTTTTGGCACTTGATATGGAGCTCAAAGACTTTGAGATAACAACAGATTTGACTGGAATGTGTCAGATCGAATATACAGCTGTCATTGCCATTTAGCTTTTAATTGACAGGCTTCTGAGCTTGCCATGGGGCTTTCTTGCCTTACTGTATATCACAGTCTAGTGCTCATTACTGGCTGTACTCTGATTTCGCTGCTTGCTGTAGTGCTCTACTGCTTATCATCTTACTCTGCTGTGCCTGGGAACATTTTGGTAGGAGCAGCGGCCGTGCATCTGGGCTGGCAGATGGCCAGGGCATCGCTGCTGTTTCTGTGCTGCTGCACTGGGCAGGCTGGAAGTCCTGTGTGAACCCGAGTCAAGAGCACTGTGACCTGTGGATGAGCAGAAGGCTCCCCAAAGCATCTGTGGCTGCGAATGAGAACGTGCTAAAGCAGGTACATATCGAAGTGTCTGTGCCACAACAGCTACATCCCTGAAAGGACTGTGGCCCAAAGATAAGTTCACACTGGAGAAGGTAGAGCTTGAAGCATCTGTGGCTGTGCAAGAGGCCACGCTGGAGCACCTCAAAGCATGTGGCTGTGTGTACACCTATGACAGAGCAGGTACACTCCTGAAGGGGCTGTAGCCATGGGGGAGGCCCTGTTGGAACAGGTATATATATATATTCATATATTCATATATATTTATATATTTATATATTTAAATATTCATATACATATATATATATGAAGGCATCATGGTCCATGGATAAGGTCAGGTTGGAACAGATTTAACTCCAAGTGACTGTGGTTGTGGATAAGCCTATGCTGCTGCAGCTTTACCTCTGAAGAGACTACGGCTCACAGATAAGGCTCCACTTGGAGCAGCTACACCCCTAGAGGACTGCAGTCTGTGGATAAGTCCAAACTGAAGCAGGGGCAAAGGGAAGAGTTCATTGCAACGTTAAACCCTATAGTCTGGCCCAAAAGGACCAAGGGTGGAGATTGTAATGGAAATACCTTTCAGTTGTTGCAATCCAGGTTTAGAGTTGCATGTTATGGAAATTACGGTTATGCAGGAACCCCTTGTTGCAGTCAGGCTGGGAGTAAGGGGAGGAGTTCATTGCAACATCAAACCCTATGGTCTGGCCCAAAGGGGTCAGGGTGGAGATTGTAATGGAGATACTTTTAAACTCTTAAAACAAGTGTACTTTAGCAGGAATTACTTTAGAAGGAACCACCTGAGCAAGTAAAGGATAAGTCTTAAAAGAAGCAGTGCAAGTACAGCAGAGACCTGACCTGACCTTGTTGCCCAACGGTGTCTTATAGCAAATTGCCCCTGTGGTATCTAGAACAAATTTTGCACCACTACCCTGTTCTCTTTATTGTCATTTATTGAGTCATGGAGATTTTACCCAACGTGTACTTTTCTTTCCAAGATCCTCCCAGTTTCTGCATGCTTTCAGAAATGCCAGTTCTACCCAATTATGAAACATGATTCTATTTTCTGCCAATTCAGTGATGTCTTTGGAGAGCCATACTTCCACACTCTTAATGTAGTCAGTGCCTGTCTCCACATCAGAAATAGTACAGAGAAGAAACACAGAGTACTGCATTGTACAAATCTGAACTAGTCTTCTCAGTAATAGTTTATTTTCTTATTTGCCGGAGAAAAGTGCCCTTCATTTTTGGCAACAAATATTACTCTCTCAAAATTGTTTTTATTAGAGTGTTTCCTTTGGAGAAGCAAGTATGAGGGAAAGGAAAGAAAAACAAGTTATGTTGTTGTTTGTGTGAGTTCTCACAACCAGAGCCTCACTGTGCCATATCATGACATAAAACACCAGAGTAACGACCCCTGACCCGAGGTGTTTATGATTATTAAATATCATAGAGGCTTGCTTTTGTCATCCCTTTCACTTTCCTGCATTAAGAGTCTAATCAAAACCCACGTTAAGTACAACTCCACTTCAGGATGAATCAGAGCAGCAAAATGTAACTCAGTTCTTTCATTTCCAGACAAAGACCTTCTGAAAAGATGACAAGAAGAGATGAAGCAAATGCTGTTGTGGAGATATATCTAATTTTAGCGGCATATCTGACTGGATATGAATATCTCTAACCACTAATTGAATAGTTAAATTCAGCTGAAGTAATAGGGAGGGACTGGGGTCCTCAATGCAGGATTATGGTATCCCCAGTGTAGCTGCTCAGTTGTTGATGAAGAGAGAGGATGTGAATTGCACACAGATAATACATGTTATTACTGCAGGCTTAAACATGTGCAAATACATTAAAACTTAAAAGTGAAGTTTGCAAAAAGAAGGGGAGAAACAGAAGTTGCAAAGCTTAGTCCTCATGTTCCCATCTATATTAGCTTGCAATATTCCCCTAAGATTGAAATGTAAATTGTAATAAACAGCATCTGCTATAAAACCAGAGAAAAATACAATATCCTATAGAACAGAAAAAGAAATATGAGCTATAAAAGTTCAAAGAACTTATTAATGTTTAATCATGTCCATTCTGAAAGAGTCAATACTTCTCCCAGATGCTGGAATCTTTTTCTTGTCCACTAAACCTATTAACAACTTTCTTAAAGACAACATAGCAGATCAAAATGCAGGGAAGGTCTCTAATCAACAGCTAAGTTTTAATGTAAGTACAGACTTTATACACTAAGGATAGATCTAATTGTGACCTTTGTTGAAGAAATTAGTTCAAGTTGTCTTATTGTGCGAGTTTGTCTCTTGAGCAAGAATCTCATGCCATCGAATTCTCTGCCAGACCAGGGCAGATGTTTCCCAAGGCCACTGATCTTGACAAGCTTTTCCCAATGAGCTTACTCTTGAATTATGAATGGTTTCTTGCACTGTGCCTCTTTGAGGTTGGCTCTTTACTTCTTCTCTTCCAGCTGGTTTGCACCACTGTCTCTCCTGTTATGCTTATCTTTACTGATTAAAAGAAATGCAGGCCAAACACCCCCAGCTTCTCTATGTGCATCTTTGATCAAAACAGACTGTTTCTGAAAATCCCTTTCTCTTTTAGTGAGAGTACACTAGTTTTAGTAAAAATGCTTGATTTGTGTTTTTCCCTTTGACAATTAGGAGGGCAGTATGGAGGAAATATTTCTATTACAATATGTACTCAAAATGAATCATTCTGTCCTGTAGCAGATAAACACAAAACAATATCTAAACATGTCTTGCCTTTTTTTGCCCTCACTACTCTATGCACTTTTTCCTCAAACCAGCTTCAATTCAGATTTTTACTGCCAAAAGGAGCTTAAAGAAAATGTGATCCTCACGGAGCGCAGTTCTTCTTTCAGTCAGTGAACACTTCACAGCTTTTAATATTTTCATGCCTTTGGCAACCACCTGCTTTGTTTGTGTGTTAAAGCCTAAGATAATTTTAAGAAATAAACATTCAGCACATAGTTCAGAGAATTCAACAGATCATTCCTATAACTGATAATTGAAGAGTGTCCTTAAAACAGAGCATGTTTTCCATGTGTGATGGAAAAACAACACCGGACTGAATGACCAGGGAATCTTCCTGGACATGACCCTGCAGTTACAGGTCCACTTTTCTGATTTGGGCGTTTAACACCAAACATCTCGAAGTGGTTTCTTTTTCTCCTTCTTTCCCCCAGTAATCTGGGGTTTGATTAAATTTTTTGCTTTATGTTTCATTACTCTCGTGGATTAGAGGAATATAGCAGAGCAGTTGAGTTACTCACATATGTGCTGGTATGGGTAGTTAACTTCAATTACAGGGTATGCAGTTCCTGATGAGCAGGTCAGGCACAAACAGAAGAATTTGGTTTTAATGGACTATTTTATACTTTCTTCTTGTTTCTTTCATTTCAGACAATAAAACTATCCTTGCAAATTTAACCACAGTCCCTAGGCTGGAAGTTGAAGCTAGAAAAAGCCACTTTTATTAGAGTATTACTCAGTATAATTGTAGTAAGGTACAAATTACAGCCCACCACACACAAGCAGAATTCTCCTGAACCTATTCATTGCACAAATGAGTCAAATTTTTATTCAAACTTTTATTTTTTCACCTGATATTAATTAATATTCTGGGAACTTGGATAAGCACCCATTTGCACAAATCTCAGTAGGGAAATGGGCCATTTTTCAAGTCAGACATAAACACTGCAGTCATGTAGGGTTGGTTTCAGGTTTTCCATAGGTCTATCCAATTTTTTGTGGCCAATGTGCATGTGTTATAATTTTTTTACAGGTATAAGGTTTCTAATGGATATTGTTAACTGAAATTAACTATCCGTATTTCAATTTTGTATCTGTAATAGTGAAACATCATTCTTAAGTCAATTTTTTGGGTAAAGCTAATCCAATGTAAAACATTTACAAATATGTTTATTTTTACCCTTATAATTTCTCAGCTATAAGAACCATTTTCCTCCTTTAAAAAATTTAAAAATACTCTGGCTAAGACTTAGTTGCATTTTGAAAAAAAAATCAGACTCTTATTGTATAATTGAAAAAGTAATTTTCTGTAATGGTAGATCTTCATATCATTGGAGAACTCATTCATAAAGATACCAACAACTTATCATAAGAAAAATATCCATTCTTAAATGAGACACAAAGAAAATGGTAGTTTTAGAATGACAGCAAGAATTAGAAACTTACAGACGAAGACGGAAATCAAGCTTAAGTCTTAAAATTATGAGGGAAAAAAATAGAAACAGACATAATAATATACCATTACCTCAAATATGTCAAGTTTGATCCTGTTGAAGCTACTGTCAAAATATGTTTATATCTCAAGAATTCTTCACAGTGGATACGAATGTGGATGCGAATGCACTGATGTCATGTGAGTTTCTTTTTTTCTTTGTTTTTCAGTAGAAATAGTGCCCAGCGTCCTGGTGCAGTATTTGAAAGCAGAAACAGACTATAACATACTATTTGACCTTATGATATTTGGAACTGGGGAGACAGATCTTTATTCTAGCAGTCAAGGGGACAGGAGGTTGCAATTTCTTCTTTGACCAGAACTCTGGAGTCTTTGGTTGTTCTGGTTTTGAAACTATTGCTCCCCCAGATACTGTCTAAATAACCATAACTTAATCATTAAGTAATTATTTCTTAGCATAATGCTTTCTGGTGTGGATCTGACTATTTCACCATTAAACATATCTTTCATTTTTCATAGGTCAATTTGCAGCTGCAGATACTTTCAGACAAGAGAAAGTGTATAGTCCTTGTATTGCTTAATATATACATTATGAAGGAAGGCAGTATAAATGATACCATGATACCATTTACATGTTGTAGAATAAGTAACACATAAATTCAGAATGAATAAAGAGAATTCTTTCTTACACAGCTTTGTCAAACCTGTTGGCATAAAGCTTTGATAAAGATGGAAATTGAACAGGATTTTTTAAATGAATTAATATTTCCTATAAAGAAGAATATCTGTAATTATCAGTTATTGCTTTTGAAAAATATGAATGTCAGACTATCTGCTGCTGGTTGGGAGGGTTTTTTTGAGCCATCCATTGAGGTGGCCACGGGTGTATAAATGAAAGAACTAAAGGGTCAAAATTTTTATTCAACTGTAATGATTCTGATGTTGTTACGTCAAACAGTGTGTTAGATGTCTCTAAATTCACTGTTGCTTAAAAGAATTAAGAAAAAATACAACAAAAAAAGTTCAAAATGTTTTCACCTAGTGCAGAGCACATCAGCTGTCACTGATTCTCTATTGAATAAAACACAAATTCATTGTACACCTCTTGTATTTGCTACTCGTGAGAACGGCAGGCCCTCTGTAGCCTTCATAAAGCTCTGAGTAATACAATTTAATTTTGAAATTATCCCTTTTTAAGTAGAAAAGGGAAGACTACATGACCCCCAGAGGTCCTTTTCAACCAACTTGATTTATGACTTCCACGATTTGCAATTGTATTTCAGGCAAATCACAATGCCGTTGTCCGAGCTAGAAATGATGGAAAATGCATTAAGTGGAACTATCCGATAGACCAGGTCTAGACTATGGTACTCTGTATTCCAGGAATAAAACTCATAAAAAGATAGAAAACAATTAGAGTCAAATGCAAAACCCATTTCCTTGCTTGGGAGTTCAAGGATGCCTTCTTTTATAAGTGTGAACATGCACCTTCCTCTGTTAGTCTTCAAGGAGAAGTGTATTTCTTCCCCCAGCAAAGGCTTTTCAGACACTAAGACAGTAAGTACTTACACTTGGTCATTTAGGAGTCATTGGCCTCCATGTATAACTCGCAGTACACACAGGGAAGAGAAATACTTGCTTTACTTGAATTGTAGTCTCTTAAGTGAAAATATTGCAGCTGTTCTGAACATATATAAAACCTTAATTTTCTAGAGGCCTTGACTCTCTATTTACTTTCATGTCTTTGTGGAAATATTCTCTTCTCTAGATTAGTATTTTTTCTCTCTTTGAATGCTTATATTCTATCATTTTGGTATTTAATGTGGTAGAGCTATAAAAATATAGATATAAAACTTCTCGCTTCAACTGATTAAATATTTTCAACACTAAAGTAAAAAAAAAAAAAAAGAAGATCTACTTGGAGTTCTTCCCCCCCCCCTTTTTTTAAAATGCAAAAGTGTATAGACAAGAAAAAAATAAGCACACTACCAGTACCTAGAGAAAAAGGGATACAATAAAAGAAAGATATAAGACTACTAGAAAGTGTCCAAAGGAGAGCAGTGAAGCTGGTGAAGGGCCTTGAGGGGAAGCCGTGTGAGGAGTGGCTGAGGGCACTTGGTCTGTTCCGCTGGAGAAGAGGAGACTGAGGGGAGACCTCACTGCAGTTACAACTTCCTTGTGAGGGGAAGAGGAGGGGCAGGCACTGATCTCTGCTCTGTGGTGACCAGTGACAGGACCTAAGGAAATGGCCTGAAGTTGTGTCAGGAGAGGTTTAGGTTGGATATTAGGAAAAGGTTTTTCTCCCAGAGGGTCTTTGGGCACTGGAACAGGCTTCCCAGGGAAGTGGTCACAGCACCAAGCCTGACAGAGTTCAAGAAGTGTTTGGAAAATGCTCTGAGGCACACGGTGTGACTCTTGGGGATGGTCCTGTGCAGTACCACAAGTTGGACTCTGATGATCCTGTGGGTCTCTTACAACTCGGGATTTTCTATGATTCTATGACTATTTTACATTGGAGTCTCAGGAACACATTAATGTAAATCTTCGGTGTGTTAAAGCCAAAGCAAAAGGAAAATCTCCCTCTCTTTTCCTTCAAAAGGCTTATAACCATTGATGAACCCTCAGAGAATGGCTGCTCTGTTAACTTTCATGGAAGGATTATCTAGCAAAAGGCACTGCAAATCTTAAACTCACTGAGAATAAGAAAAATCACATTGAACATCACAGGATGTTTTGCTTGATCACAGAAATAAAAATCCAGATATGTATTTTCAAATCCCACTTAGACAATAATCAAAACAGTGATCCAAAATAATTTCACCAAATAGTGATGGGACAAGGGGAAATGGCTTCAAACTGAAGCCATCTAGATTTAGATTAGATATTAGAAAAAAAAACTTCTTTACTTTGAGGGTGGTGAGGCTCTGGAACACATTACCCAGAGAAGTTGTTTTTACCCCATCTCTGAAAGTGTCCAATGCCACGATGGATGTAACTCTGAGCAAGCTGGTCTCTAATGAGCGGTGTCCCTGTCGATGCCAGAGGTGTGAGGACGAGATGATCTTTAAGGTCACTTCCAACCCAAACCATTCTATGATTCTATGATTCAATGAATCACAGGTAGAAATGTTGCAAGAAAGGGCAATAAATAATCAGGAAAGGTTCAGTGTCACTGGACCATATATTACTGTCAGGTTTGTCATTTTTGAGACAGTATAAATAAATGACATGTGAGAAATAGAAAGTTTGGCTTCAAGTCATATGTACTGTTAATAAGATTCTGGTAAATGAAATATTTATTAAAACACCATGACAAATGTTAACACTGTGGCCAATTAATATTTCTAGAATTCTTTTTGTCTTTTCTTATACTAAAGGTCTACCCCAGCATGTGAACTGGAGCTGTGCTGTGCATCACCATGCCATCTCCTATACATGTCAGTTCAACAAGCTGACTGTGTTCTTGTAACGAAGACTAAAAACATATTACTTGCATCCTCAGGCCATCAGAAAGCTTTTTGAAAGAGCATGCTCCAGTTCCATAGCCATGTGGATTGTAACTTGAGGCAGAAAAGTATTTTGATTACCCGGCTTATGTGAAGGTCTGGCCAAAACTTGATCTGCAGAAATATAAAAATAAACAGCAATCACAGACTTCAATCATAAATAGTAGGCAAACTATATTTTTATATTTATGGGTATGAAAGGATGCTAAGGCAATAGAAATAGAATAAGGATTATTAAAGGAGGATACCAAGAGAAATATTAGCAACTCCTAGGATGATGAGGGAGCTGGCAGAAGAGCTCACCAAGTCTCTCTCCATCATCTACCAACAGTCCTGTCTCACTGGGGAGGTCTCAGATGATTGGAAGTTGCTGAATGTCACACCCATCCACAGAAAGGGCTGCAAGGAGGACCCAGGAAACTACAGACCCATCAGCCTGACCTCAGTTCCCAGCAAGGTTATGGAGCAGATCATCCTAAGAGCAATCACACAGCACCTACAGCATGGACAAGGGATCAGACCCAGCCAGCACGGGTTTAGGAAGGGCAGGTCCTGTCTGACCAACCTGATCTCCTTTTATGATCAGGTGACCCGCCTGGTGGATGAGGGGAAGGCTGTGGATGTGTCTACCCGGACTTCAGCAAAGCCTTTGGCACCGTCTCCCACAGCACACTCCTGAAAAAGCTGGAAGCCTTCGGCTTGGACAGGGGCACTCTGTGCTGGGTTAGGAACTGGCTGGAGGGCCGGGCCCAGAGAGTGGTGATGAACGGGGCTGCATCCAGTTGGGATCCGGCTGCTAGTGGTGTCCCCAGGGATCAGTGTTGGGCCCAGTTTTGTTTAATATCTTTATTGATGATCTGGATCAGGGGATTGAGTCCATCATCAGCAAATTTGCAGGTGACACCCAGTTGGGGGCGTGTTGATCTGCTGGAAGGCAGGAGGGCTCTGCAGAGGGACCTGGACAGGCTGGAGAGTTGGGCTGATTCCAACGGGATGAGATTCAACAAAGCCAGTGCCGGGTTCTGCACTTTGGTCACAACAACCCCTGCAGTGCTACAGGCTGGGGACAGAGTGGCTGGAGAGCAGCCAGGCAGAGAGGGACCTGGGAGTTTGGATTGACAGGAAGCTGAACACGAGCCAGCAGTGTGCCCAGGTGGCCAAGAAGGCCAATGGCATCCTGGCCTGGATCAGGAACAGTGTGGCCAACAGGTCCAGGGAAGTGATTCTTCCCCTGTACTCAGCATTGGTGAGGCCACACCTTGAGTGCTGTGTCCAGTTCTGAGCCCCTCAGTTCAGGAAAGATATTGAGGTGCTGGAGCCGGTCCAGAGAAGAGTACAGAGGTTGGTGAAGGGACTGGAGCACAGGTCCTATGAGGAGATGCTGAGGGAGCTGGGGTTGTTCAGCCTGGAGAAGAGGAGGCTCAGGGGAGACCTCGTCACTCTCTACAACTCCCTGAAAGGAGGTTGTAGCCAGGTGGGGGTTGGTCTCTTCTCCCAGGCAACCAGCAGTAGGACAAGAGGGCATAGTCTTAAGATCTTCCAGGGGAGGTTTAGGTTGGATATTAGGAAGAAATTTTTTACAGAAGGAGTAATCAGACATTGGAATGGGCTGCCCAGGGAGGTGGTAGATTCACCGTCCCTGGAGGTTTTTAAGATGAGACTGGATGTGGCACTCTGTGACATGGTCTAGTAACCACAGTGGTGTTGGATCAAGGGTTGGACTTGATGGTCTCAGAGGTCTTTTGCAACCTGGTTGATTCCATGATTCTATGATTCTATGAACTCATTTAAAGAGTAATAAAAAATAAAAAAAAGGAAAGAGAGAAAATGGAAGGATAACACACAGGATTCATGAAAACAGACTGAGATATGAGCATCAAGGGGCAAAACTGAGTGTATTAGCTCTTATCAAAGAATCATCCTGAAAGAGTTTTATTGTGTAGTAGCATATATAACACAGGATAAAGCTGATTGCCCTACTCCTAAAATTGGGCTTAACCGTTACTTTGATTGGAAACATCTGATGAGAGCAAACATAAGTTAATGGATAATGATTCTACTATCTCATAATTCTCCATAAGACTCTCCAAAATTGTTTTACTACTGGACCTGCAGACAGCCTGAGCTCTTAAGGGTAATTTTTTTAAGTGACATTTCCAACACATAGTACGATTTTCCTGAATCAAAGAGTATTTGTTCTCCTTTACTAGTTCTTTTTTTTTAATGATTATGAGTTTTCCTGGAGCTTATTAATAATTACTATTATTATTTAAATTCATCATGCATATAAAATGCAACTCAGGAGTTCATACTAATCATTATTTATGACTGCTTGAAATTTCACAACAAGGAAGCTATTAAGAAGAAAAAAAAGGAAGAAATACTTTCATGTTTCCATTGCTTAAATGTTTTCGAGTAGAGATTTAGTTGGCAATTAATGTAAATGAAAAACCATGAACACCTCTTAACACCCTCTCTGGCTGCTCTCTGTGACATCATAGAAGTCACTCAATAGGAGGAAATGTTCTTGAGGGCAACCAGGATGCTGAGAGAAAGGAAAATACTACAGAATAATTTGAATAATTATTTCTCTTGCAGCTTGGGAGTCATACAACAGAGTCACATAAACACAAAAGGGCTGAGGCAGGAAGGCACCTCTTCAGCGCCTCTAGTCCAACACCCCTTCTCAGGCAGGGTCAGCGAGCAGGTTGATCAGTACCATAGTCAGTCAAGTTTTGAGTTTCTCCAAGGATAGAGACTCAACAACCTCTGTGGGAAACCATCCCCAAGTAAGAGATTTATCTTAATTTTAGACCGTGCTTCCTGTATTTCAATTTGTGCCCGTTGTCTCTCGCCCCGTCACTTGGCAGCGCTGAGAAGAGTCTGGCTTCATCTTCTTTCCTGTGCTCCATCACATATTTTTTACACATTGATAAAATCCCCCCCCAAAAAATTCCCTTTCCAGGCTGAATATTCCCATTTCTCTCAGCCTCACCTTGTGTATTGGATGCTCCAAGCCCTTAATCATCCTCATGGCCCTGTGTTGGACTCACTCAACACATCGCTCTTTCTCTGGATCCCCTATAATCCTGTGAACAAAGGGAACAATCCAGTTCTAAACCAGTTTTGGATTCTTTCTACAGGTTTTGGTTATGTTCTGCTGAGTGCCTGAATTTAACAAACAAACAGAAAATCCTGAAGAAAAAAAAATTAAAAATAATATTTTTATTTATCCCTTATGTAATATTTTTCTTTCTAACTCTTCTTCTGACAAATATTGATCTTTCCCAACCTGCTACCCTTTCTTTTTCCTGTGAAGTACAAGTCAGCACAACAGTATATACAGTACACTGATTTCTATTGCTTGTCAAAAACATAAGTGATGATTTCATCAGCATTATTGGCACAGTTGCTGCAAAAAAAAAGTATTTCTTAGCTTGTTTTCCCCGATGATCCTGCTTCTTCTGCAGTAATGTAAATATTCTGCAGCATCGTGCTTTATCTGTGACAACTGTGAGATTTTAAAATGTTTTGTTTTCAAAGAATGTACATAGAACTCATAGGCTCCTACTTATGAAGTTTTAAGAGAGATTTCTTTTAATTTTGAATATATTGTTTAATGCTGGGCCTAAGTTACAGCAGAGACTGCCAGAAGGATGACCTGAGCTTGATTCTGAGTATTGATCTCATTTACTGTGCTTCCAGCTCTTCTGGGGCATAAATAAACTAAAAGTGTTGAATGGTCCAAGTTTAAAGAGCCTGAATATATGCACAGACATCATGTATGCCTGAAAACAGGAACTGAATCATCTGGAAACTCGGTCTTTGAGGACCTCATTTTGCCAGTATTTCAGAACAAAGAGATCTTTATGCTTTCTTAGGCTCTGAGAAGGTTGAGGTCTGCTCACATAAAAGAGGCAGGAAAAGTTAGACTTTCATATATTTTAAAGTTTTTTTTCCCAACTTGATTTTTCCAAAGTTTTCAGCTTGTTACATACAGATCCAAGGAACATGTTTCCCCGTGCGATAAAATTCCCAAGTGCAATGGATCCCAAACAAACATTTTAAATTAATTATTCATGTAATTTTAAAAATGCATTCAAATTTTAACTCTGTTGAAGTTGATGTGAAAATACTCTTTCAAAACCTATTTTTCATGCCTCATTCCTTATTATTTAATTATGAATACATCTACACAGAAGAAAATTAAAATTAAAAAGGCAAAAGCAAATGTGTTGCAAACCCAACCCTTATTATTTAGATAAGTTTAATTTCTGTATGTTTCTCAGCAATGTGTGTAAATGTTGTTGGTTGTTTGCTTCCCTATTTTAAGTTAGATATCTTTTCAAGTGAACTTTTCCTTGTCTGAATAATTTTTAGTGCCCTACAATATTTACTGCTCCATAACTATTATTCTTGGCATACCATAATCTGTTAATTTGTGTAAAAAAAAATATAAATTTTGAATGGCCAAAAACAACCTCTGGAAAATTATGCATCTCCAAAGAAAAATCCTATTTTATGTTTCTATGAGCTTTGCATAACATAGATTTGCTTAACAATACAAGATTGTTCCCCACTTTTTTAAGAAAAATGTCATAACATCCTGACATTTGCCTGCTCCAATGGTTATTTATTAGAAGACATTCATTATTTATTTTGAAATTCTGAACAAGAGAGCAGTGAAAAAGGAGGTTTCTGTTCTACTTAGGAATCTCGCAGATGTATTTAAAATTTTCACATAAGGACAATTTGATTTTTTATTTTTTTTTAAGTTATGGAAGATATGTGCCATATTACACTCTGGTTTGTAGTCCGTTGAAAGGTGATCAAGACAGTGTCTATAAAAAAACCCCACTATCTCTGGGTGTAAAAATAATTCACTATAAATCAGGAGTTTGTTCTCATTTGTAGTACTGTGCTGAATTCCTTGCTTTACTATGAGTTGTAACAGATACAGAAGGATAATGAAAAACACATTAGAAAGACAGGAAGAAAAGCAGGTGAGCTGAATAAATTTGGATTGCCCCATTTAGAAAAGATACAGGAGAATGTTTATTCTTATAATACAGCTTCTAGAGAAACCAAACTGAGCACTCTTATCTTTGAAAAATCTTCAGATGTAAAACTAATGAAAGAAAATGTTGTATAACTGATATGGCTGACCTTTGAAACTGCTTGCTGTATCAATATGCTAGAAGATATCAAGAGCTCAGAACACCTCATTAAAGGAGCGAATGTCTCCACGTGAATAAGAACTTCTGAAGTTGTAAGTCTGAAATTAAATTAAAATATAAGTGTGGGTATAAACTACGGGGTTTAGGTCGAATGCATTTATAACAGTCTTGAACACATTCTTCTAATTTTTCTGTGATTATTTATTTGTTAATCTTTTCCTGAAATCACAGCTGAGCACTTTCATCATGACCATGTTGAGAACTGGAGCTATGGACAGCACTTTTATCACTTGGACAAATGAATATACTCAAAATTATGTGTTCCCTTTCCCCCAGTCTCATTTATGCGTATAAATAAAGGCTTATTTCTAGGTACTCCATAAAGGTTTCACTGACTGTTGACAGTCCTTGCTCACTTATCATATATAAGTCCACAACTACCCAGTTCCAGTGAAAACTGTGACAGTGATGTCGATTGGGGTAGTCAGATAGCTCTGAATGCCAGACACTCTAATCTGGGCAACACTTGAAATACACACCACATTTTACAGAATCATAGAATGGCCTGGGTTGGAAGGGACCTTAAAGATAATTTAGTTCCAACTCTCCTGCCACAGGCAGGAACACCTTTCTACTAGACCAGGTTGCTCAGAGTTCCATCCAACTTGGCTTTGAACACTTCCAAGGATGGGGCAGCCACAACTTCCCCGGACAACATGTGCCAGGGCTTCACCACCCTCACAAGGAAGAATTTCTTCCTGATATCAAACTTAAACCTACTCTCTTTCAATTTGAAACCATTCCCCCTTTTCCTGTCACTCCAGGCTCTTGTAAATAGTCTCTCTCCATCTTTGTCGGCTCCCTCCATGTACTGTGTCACTCCAATGCCTTCTCTTTTCCAGGATAAACAATCCCAATTCTCTCAGCCTTTCCTCGCAGGAAAGGAAATTCCATCCCTCTAATCATCTTGGTGGCCTCCTCTGGACTCACTCTAAGAGGTCCCCTGTGCTGGAGGCAGCACTGCAGGTGGGGTCTCATCAGAGCAGAGCAGAGGGGCAGAATCCCCTCTCTCCACTGCTGCCCACACTGCTTTGGATGCAGCCCAGGACATAGGTGCATTTCTGGGCTCCCAGTGCACATGGCTGGGTCATGTTCAGCCTCTGGTCCTTTATGTCTAGTTTTGCATTCTATAGATCACCTCTCTTTGGTCTTTTGTACGTTTTTAGCCTTTGCTGTTAATGAAAGTATGGATGGCTCAATAAGCGTGATTTACATTTTGTTCCGCATGTCTCTGAAATTCATCGTGATTCAAAGCACTGCAGGGAACAAGTTTCACAGTCACAGAACAGCAGCTGAGAAAGGTCTGTGTTTTGCACACACGACCACTTTAAAAACAACTGCTTTTCAAATTTTCAGCATGTAGCAACCGTTCTTTGCTATTCCACATGCTGAAATAACTTCTGCACATTCTGGCTGAGGCCAGCAAATCATGTTGTCTCTTCTTCAGTGCTGCAGTAATAAAATGTTCTTGAAGGTCCCTTCAATTAAATTAACTGATATTGCACAAAAGCAGATACTAGTACTTGCATGATCTGGTAATATGGTTCATGGAGGAATAGTTTTATCTAAGAGATGGTAACAAATGGTTGGTGGGATGTCAGTAACCAAAAACAGGTGTTTACACTTGTCAGGTATGAAGGTGACCGTTCCAATGACTTAAGGAAATACAGTAATTTATGAAACAGTGTTTGGTAGCATCCACAATACTCTCAGATAAAAAAAAAAAAAAAAACAAAAGCTAAAAAAAACGCATCTTTGCTCTGGAAATTGTATGAAATAAACCAATAGGAAAGAAGGGAGCTAGTATGAAAAAAGGGTGTATGAGACTGCTTGTAAGTACCCATAAAAGAGGTCAAGTACACCACTGCCATGTGGCTGAATATATAGGCAGCTATGTTTGAGCCAGCTGCAGCATCTTAGCACTGGTAGTATCCTTCTTGGGTAGAATAATTAATGTGTCCATAATCCTGCCCAAATATCTGTAGCTTATAGTGATGGGATAATAACTGTTGAGAGTTCATGTTTTTTGAGTGACTGATTTGAGAAGAGGAATAGAGTCACATCTAGAAATGTGACAACCTGGATCATATGGAAACCTGTCTCTAGAATTCAGACAAGTTAACTTGTCTCGTCTCTCAAATGCTACTTTTGCTGCACCAGACACAGGTGTGTACAACACTTTCTTCAGACATATAAATTCAGCTTATTGATTTCTTTTGTCAGCACAATGTTTTATATTGTAACCAAATTAGCACACTGTACTTCAAGCAACCTTGCTATCTTCAAAAATTAGGCAGTCATCTTTACCTGGACAAAATTATTTTACACATGCCCTTGTCATTATTCAGTTCCAGAAATGATATGGAGAATTATCCTCCCTACACAAAATCTGTGAGTCTCTTCTTAGAAGATGAATAATTTCAAGATTGTTTTAAGTTTCTCTAGCAGAAAGGAGACTTCTTATTTAAAGTGACTTGAAACAGAGTGGAATCAATGGTTTTGCCTCTTTCTCATAAAATGTTTATCCAAAAAGACAGTAATTTTAGATCTTTATGAAAGTCTCTATGAGATGTTAAGAACTTGAAATGTAATAGTGGTGTAAACATTTATGAAACTCTTTTGTTTATTGTGCATCATTTCCTCACCACAATAATGCTGTTGTTCACTGTTGTATAATTTATCTTAGTGCCACTTTAATTGTGTTTTCCGTTTTCATAGGAAAGCATCCTATTTGGGATAATTACTCACTTTGGAGATGATCAGCAATTTGGTCCATGAGCACCTCTGAAAATTGCACTGTCTGCAGAAGGCATTTTCCTGCATGGGCAACATACTGTGCTAAAAAGAAGAGGTATTTTGTCTTTTCTCTTTTCCTTTCATCTCTCCATTCCTGTCCCCCAAAATATTTGATATTTGCTCTAGGACATGCCCATTTCCTTAGAGCTCTTCACCAGTTATTTCCAGACATATGATCTCTCCATGCTTTTTTAGTGTTTGTTTGGTTTTGGTTTTGTTTTTTTTTTGTAACTGTGCCATTACTATAAGTTCCCCTAAAATTCTCAGTTAATTTTAAGGTGCTCTCTTAACACTTCAGTTTCTGTAAGCAAATCCAGCTGGATCTCCTGGCAACCTGGGTGTCCATAGGAAAACATGTATTTCAGTATAAATATCCATTATCAAATCATCACCAAGATTTCAGTTCTATATTTAATTACATTTGCATTGAACGTGCTATCATCAATCAATCTAAAAATAAAGTAATCTTTGCAAAACCACCATGGAGATGTTTCTTGACGAGTTCAGTCACAGTAAGTTTACAAATCCTCAGTTCTTCTAAACTGACTCAAGTGCAGTGATGAGAGCTTAAAATGATTCTGTTGCCAGAGCCTAATTCTGCCACTTTTATTCATGTGAGCGGATAGACTACTGTATAAACAATCTCGCTGAGCAAAACAAGTAAGGAACATGGGGGAAAATTAATTCTTGCTGGTTTTTTGCTAACTTCACAGTAGTAAATCTTTGTGGGAGAAAAGCTGCATATGATAGCACAGTTGTGAAAGCTAGAGCCTACTGTATGAAAGACAGGGAGCTTACAGATGCATCCACTTCGATTCTGTGTGTGGTATCCCCAAAAGATCTAAGGTACTAATCAAACATGTGTGTAACATTAGATAATATTTTCCCTTCTTTTCCCCTGAGATACTTCTGGCAAGACTTTCCACTCACTAGAGTTGCATTTTAATTGCTTTGAGAACCTATCAAAGTTGACTTCCTCACCTTTGAAATAATTGCCCCAGCAGAATGATTATTATACCTCCTGATGCTGCACCTCTTACCAGTTCACATAGGATAATCACTGTAGTTTATTTCTGTTCTTACTTTTAAAACTTACATAGCATGAAAATATGTTTGTTTTCTGTCAGCATATTTGTTATACATGTGATATTATCCAGAAATCATGTTTTCTAATTCCCTAGTCTTAAGTACAGCCATTAAACTCCATATCACGCTTCCCCCCAGCAAACAGTACACTCTTTAAAGAAAAATATGGTTAGCCAAAGAATGGCAAATACTCACAGGTGTGTTGTTATTGATCCCAATTAGTGTTTTACAGCACTTGGAAAAGCTCATCTTTTGGTTCATGTAATGCGTAGTCATGAACACCAAGAGTCACATAGATACAGATGGCAGAAAATTGAGCCCTATTTCCAATCCCTGTTTGTGTGACCTCAAAGGGATTTGCTGTTGTGGTTCACTATGAGACACTTTTTTACAGATCTTTCTTCTGTAACGAGTTGTTCCATAAGCAGCAGGAACAATGGAGCCCTGCATACTTACCTACTTTGTCCCTTCCTCTTCTCTCCTCCCTTCTCTGTCCTTCCACTGAGTGGTTTCAGGATCTCCATATACCTTTTAGGTGGTATATGTGACCAAGTCCTTTGAGATACATGTCTACTGGTGAGCAAACCAGAGCAGCAAAGAGCATGTTCCTCTTTTCCTAGAGAAGCTGGACTGAAAACAGACTTCTCCAAATGCTGTAGCAATGGGGCATGGACAGTCTACATGGTGGGCTCTGCTGATTGCTGCAGACAAGTGATTAGGCAGACTTCTCAGGGTAAAGAATCCTGTTTGGAAGCAGAGCATCCTCATTCCATTTCAAAGGAGCAAGAACTAGCCACTCAGATCTGACATTGGTGACATTTTTTACATAATCAGGATTTAAAATAAGCAAATTGGGATAGTGGCATTCTTTCTATTATGTTTAGTTCCTGTGCAGCAAGAAACTTCCTACTTGCTTCTGTATTGTGTGTGGGGGGGGCATCTGCTGTACGTGGGTGTCATTCCTTGCACCTGTGCACCTCTGCAGATCAAGGTGCTTCTGGCCCTTAACTAAAGCAGATTGTAATAGGTGTTAAGGTATGTGTACACATTATTTGATTTTATGTATTAACACTGTTTATATTTTATTTTCTCCATTTATTCCACTTTTGCTGGATGGAAATGCTCCAAAACATTAAAACCAAACATAAATTTGATAAATTTGGCATCCTATCCACTTCATAGTGAAGGCTTCTTGTGTTTTGTTCCAGTAAGGTCCATATTTCTTTTCAAGGTTTTTATCTAATATTTGTTCTAATCATCTTTCTGTATTAATTTATTAATGATGTCTATTTATGCAGTTGGGTACTAGGGCTGATGGAAACTTCTTACCTGGGAAAACTCCTTCACCAAAAACTTCCTGTGTTGTGCTTTCCTGAACTTACACTGAAGGCCCCTGCCAAAGGTTCCTGCAATCAAACAGTTCTCGCGACATTCAGGAGCAAAGCAGCTTCTAAGTATAAATCCAGTTCTTACCCATAAACTTTTGCTGAAGCTGCCATATTTTGGATTTCCAGAACTCTATGAGGAACAACAGTTCAATTCCCACTTCTTTTTCTAGTAGGTTACAAAAATCTTTAGTTTCAGAGCGGGGCCACGTGGTGTGTTGACGAGCAATACGGTTCTGATTTACGTTGTGCAGATTAACCAACCAAAGGCATGAAGCTCTCAGCCTCCCCTCTACCAACATTTTCTCCAGTGTCCTAAAACATCATCCTCTGGGGAAAGACTTTGGGTTGTATCACCTATCTTGTTCTTCCCACAACGTTCAGACTCCATAATTTCTTATTCCTATATTTCATAGTTTTGTAAGACTACTGTGCAGAGAGTCAAGTGGAAGATACCCATCATGTCATTCATATCAGTTTGCTGCAAAGGGACTTCATATCTCCCTCCCCCTCCCCAAATCCTCTTGAAAACGGCAAAGGAAGGGTTGGGAAAAATATTAGTGATGTGTTAATTTGGGTTGATCCTTTATTAACTACTGTCACCGCTGCTTCACATTAATAAAGATCCACTTCCATCTCCTTCCATGTATCATACAGGTGGTAAGGTGACAGATTTATGGAAGCTGCTTTTTGGAGACTATAGCTTAATTAACACCCTCAAAAAAAAAAATCCCTCTTCAAAGTTAAGCCGGACAAAAAGCCACCTCTTTATTCATGCTGTGGTTTGTTTTTTTTTTTTTTTTTTCCTTACAATGCAAGATCCTCAGCGACACAGCACCGAGGCATCAAAACGGTAAGCAATTTATTTTTATCGGTTTTATTTCACGCAGCCGTGAATAGCAGAGGTATTTTTCCCCCTCTGGACTAATAACAGTAGCCCAACCAAGTGAATTCTTAGACAGCTGAATGAACAGGCATAAACCCGCCGGGGGATTAGTTACAGTCGCACCCCTACGCGGCGGTCCCGCTTCCCACGGGCGCTGCCGCGCGTTACCGCCCGCGGGCGGAGCGGGGCACCGGGAAGGCTGCGGGCCGGCCGCTCCCGAAGGCAAAGGGAATGCCAGGGACACTCCAAGTCCCCGGACGCGTCTCCCCTTTGCGCGTGCAGCCGAAGCGCCGCTCCCGGTCTCTCCTGGCCCGGGATGCTGGGGTCTTCCCGGCGGGATTCTCCGCCAAAGCCGCCACCTCTCCGGTGTAGGCTGTGTCCTCTCAGCGGGCTCCGAGGGGCCGCGGTGGCGAGGCGGTGGGGGAGCTGCCTTACCCCGCCGGGGAGCTGCGGGCGGGCGGGCGGGCGGGGATGCAGGGAGGGACGCAGGAGGGGATGCAGGGAGGGATGCAGGAGGGGATGCAGGGGGGGACGCAGGGAGGGATGCAGGAGGGGATGCAGGGGGGGACGCAGGGAGGGATGCAGAGAAGGATGCTCCGAGCCTGCTGCCGCCTCTGAGAGCGGCGGAGGAATCTCGGCGCTGCCGCCCGTCGGTGTGGTGGAGCAACGAGTGCGGCGGAGGGATCGGGCGGTCCCGCCGAGCGCCCGCCCCCTGCGCGGCGGCGCGGCCCCGCCGATATAGCGCGGCGCGGGGAGGCGCGGCCGTCACTTGGCGAGCGGCGCTCCGCGGGTGCGGGGCTGCGCGGGCGGCGGCAGCGGCAGGGTTTGCCTGGGCTGGCCGAGCATCCTCCAACTTGGAACTGTCCACCGGCGCGAGCTCCTGAACATGAGCCTCCTGCCTCTCTACCTGCTCGGATTGCTCCTCAGTGGCGGGCAAGGTAGGAGCGGGGCCGCCTTTTGCCGCCTTCTTCTTTTTATTTTTTTTTTCCTAAATTAATTATGATTCTTACCTGTGCTGTCCGCTCGCTCAGATTAACGGCAAAGAAATGGAGAAAAAAATAAAGCAATGCATTATCCTGGAACCAAATTAAGAAGGACCTAAAACTTGTTTCGTCGCCCACCTTTTTTTAAGTCTTCAAGAGGTGTCATTTATGAGGAAAAAGAGGAAAAAAAAAAACCTGGAAGGTGCTAAGTGTACTTAGCTGCTTTGCATGGGGTTTCGCCCCCTTTTTTTTTTTTTTCGTGATAAATGTGGGAGGGAGACGGAGCGACTCAAAAAAATGTGTCTTCCAGGGACCGTGCCTTAAAATCCGCATCAGCTCTCGGGGAAGGTAGCGCGGGCTCCGTTTTTAGGAGCAGGGAGAAGTGCTGGCGGTAGAGCCCGTGAGAAACCTGACCTGAAGTCTGCCTGTCGGGGTTCCTCCTCTCCCGAAGACCCTTCCCGGCGCTCTGCCGGGACACCGAGCCCCCCGGCACGGGGCTGGGCGATGACAGGGCTGTGCGCGGGTGCGGAGCCCTTGTGCCGCGGGGGCAGGGGTGTGCGGGGACAGAGCGCGGTGGGCTGGCGCCTCCGGGCACGGTTCGCTCTTTGCATATGTATGTGCGTGTATATATGCGTGTGTGTGTACAACGCGGACTCGGGGATTGCGCTGCAGCCATGCGTTTTGGGCTTGTTTTTTGGGGGGAGGGCTGAAACATCTATATATCTATTCATTTATTTGCCTTTTTTTTTTTTTTTTTTTTTTTCGGATGTCCCCTCCGCGACTACTTGCGGATTTGTGCTCCTCGAGGAGACGGGGCGGGGAAGGGCCGTCGGGAGGGGAACAGCCCCTCGGTGAGGGATGACCACCGCCGTGTTTGGAAAACTGTTCGGGCAAGTTCCCGGCGCCCGCGCGGGGCTGCCCCTGGCCCCGCTCCCCCCGCGCCAGATGCCCGGTGCGAGGCTGATTCGCCGCACCTGAGGGGGTGGGCGGCGGCCCGCCTTCCTAAGGAGGTTCTAGGGGAGAAGTAAAACCCGCCCGAACCCCCAGCTGGGTGCCAGCGGGATCGGCCCCGGGCCGCGGTGCCGCCGCCGGGCGCCAGAGGGCGGCAGAGCTCCACGGCCGCGCCGGGCAGCGCCCGGGACGGGGCGCGGCGGGACCGGGGATGGGTGGGAGGGAGCTGGATGGGTCACTCGGGGGATGAGGGGGTCACCCGGGGGCTGGTTGTGTTACCCAGGGGCTGCAAGTGTCACCTAGGCCCTACACGGTGTCTTGGGAAGGGGCAGAGAGATCTGTTGCGCTTGAGGAAGGGGCGGGGGTTATGCCTTGAGGTATAACAGCTGCAGCTGTGAAGGTGGCCTTCGGTGTATTCATAGCTGAAACTCGCACCGCCCAGGTGTTTTCTCTCGTTGATAAGTAGCAAGGAGACACCAGATGCTCTCAGTTTCTCTAGAAACGCTTCCGTGCTTTTGCCACCCCGGGATGCGCTCCGAAGAGTCTCCCGGTGAGCAGCCATCCAGAAACAGGTCCGGAGGCTTTCCAGCACAGCCAGGGCTGGGATGGCAGAGGAGGGAACGGGAAAGCTTCCTCCAGGCTTTGCACTGATCTACCTGGGTGTAATAATGTGCGTAGAGATGTGTTCTGTGCCTCCTCCAACGGTGGAAAGCTACTTCGTGAAGTGTGATCGCTGCAGTGTAGGAGGATTGCATAGTTTTGCTATCTTACTATCACAAATGTTAGGAGATAAACAATGGAGTGAAATTATATTAAGCCGAATTTTAAAAATTATAGGAGGGTAGATACGAGGGGGGATGAAAAGAAGAGGAGGAAATCTGAATAAATCTCATATTGATAGTAAGTTGCTCAATTTAAAGAAACAACTTAATTTATTTTTTTTTTTTAACTAGAGGGAATGGACTGTACTGGCAGGGGAAGAATGAGATTCTTTAACTGGCTGTAGAAAAAGCAGAAACATACAGCTTCGATCCACAGCAGGGCATAGTAAATGGGAGCGGGAGAACATCTGCATATGGAAAATATCCACATTTAGGTTGCTAGGAGAGAGAAAAAAACCTACAGTGATGTGGGGGTTTTTTTATTCATTTTAATAAGTGTGATCATGGTGAGGGACTTACTGTATATTTTTTTTTTTCATTTTCAACACATCCTTGAAGTAATCTAGAGAACTAAGTGAATCAAGTAATTTGAGGCTATTCTTAAAACTCTTGGGATTTATCTTTTTTTGTGGAAATACAGTAGTGGGGAACACTTACATCATCAACTGGAGATTGTGGTGTTTGTGAGGGTTATTTTGTT
This sequence comes from Pipra filicauda, assembly GCF_003945595.2. NCBI lineage: Eukaryota > Metazoa > Chordata > Aves > Passeriformes > Pipridae > Pipra > Pipra filicauda. The sequence continues at coordinate 269,927 of NW_024104542.1, forward strand.
GGTTTGTTTTTAAGAAAAGCATTATTATGCAAGTATTAAGTGATGATTATGACTTTTTTGATGTTAAATAGAAATAGTGTGGATCATCAGGAAAAAGCCAGAAACTAGATTTGGCTCATTTGCTTTGGAAACATCCATAGTCTTAGGCTGAGGATTTATATTTTGAAGAATGGAGCTGCAGTAGATTTTATGAAGAATGGCTGAAGCTTTTTCTTTGGGAAGTGCTGGTGTTCAGGATTGGAAAGAGGGAATGGTACTGTATTTGTTCCATTCCAGAAAATCAGAACAGTTTTAAAACAAGTAGCAGACAGCCACCCCCTCCCCCAGCCCCTTAAGTTAAGAGCTTATGAATGTCATAATTATCAACCAGGGCCAAATTTTCCCTTTCCTAATTTCATGGCAAGGGAGGACTTTAACTGACGATGTTATTACGCTGAAACAAAAGTATTTTTTTCCTGAACCTTTCAAAGCTGTCCAGACAATTCATCCAGTGTGAAGGCTCAAATTTAATTAGCTTTGCTTTGATAAAAAAAAGAAACAAAATACCCACATAGATGCACCACCACCACCCCGTACCCCAAACCAACAGAAAAAATCATGCTCCACTTTCGAAATCTGCCTTTTAAGACATGTAGTGATACAACACTCAAAAGGAAAAGCTTCATTGGTCTTTACCAGTGTCTGGGGACACTGACTAAAAGTGGATGAAATGGACATCTTCCCAGATTTCAGAATCCTATTTCTTTTATCACTCTGCATAATATACATTTCTTTGTGTTAGCAAATTTTGGTGGTAGAAAATGTTTTGCTTGTAGAATTTGAGCTATTTTGTGCTCATCCAGGAGATTCAGAGGAGTGAGTACTTGTTCGGTCATTGTGCTTCAAGTCTCCTCTTTTCACTGCTTTGATACTGAGCTGCTTCTTGTTTTTCCTGAAGAGTTTCTCTTTACAAGTGCTTATAAGGGACTGTTTGTTAATAAGGAACATCCCCCAAGGGAGATGCCAGCCTGTGTGTCTTATTCACCACAGTGCAGTCTGGAATCCTGCCTCTTTCTACTTTTTGCATACTGAATCCATGAAATTTGGAATTTCTGAAATCAGTGAGTTTCTCCACTGGATTAAATGGAACTAATATTTTACTCTGGTTGCATACTGAAATCTGAAACATATCCTGAGACTTCAACTGGCCATTGGTTTCTGCTACAGTTGGTTTATACAACTGCATTAAGATTAAGATACATCTACTCTCCTCCCTTCTCCTTTTCAGCCTTCCAAAATGAACAAACTAATCAGACAAAAAATGAATGCTTGATTTTTCTGTTTTAGGCTATGTTACTCCTCTTCAGGTGAATATGAGATTCAAAATATCTGCCTGAAAATAACCCTTGACTGATGAGGTGTTCTTAAAGACTGACTTAAGAACAGATAGTTGAGAAATAATGTAGAGAGCTTTGTTTCATGCAGTCCTAGTCAAAATGGAGTTAGAGGTATTTTTATCATTTGCAGTGGCTCTAAATTATGAAATATATGAATGATAAAGGCATAGACATAAAGCTTTAAAGTCTTTTCTAAGAGGTTGAATAGCATAATTTGGACTTGTTCTCTTACAGCACAACACGTATTTATTTAGTTAACTAATTTTTTTTATCTATGGAAATGTTACTGGATTGTTATGTTGAATTTATGTAGGATTTACCTTTCATGGCCACCTTCTACAACAAGTATATTGAGAACAAATACTGTATTTGTTTGCCCTTTCATTGACCTTTACTTTGAGACACCTTTTCCAAGTGATTCATGTTTACTTACTGATTTTCTTTCAATTTACTCCAGTAATCCTCCAGTTACATTCAGCACACGCCATTTAATGCCAGCAGAATTGAGTCAAGTTCATATGACATTTTGGGAAACACGTTTTAACTACACTAATTTGTGTCTGGGAGTTGAAAATTTATTCTTGAAAGAGTGGTATATAGACTTCTTCAGGTCAAGAATCTGGATCATATCTGGTATTCATATTTTAAAGTTTATATCAAGTAATGTCAGATGTCTTATTTAGTTTTTTGTTTGTCTTTTTAGCACTCATATTTGCTTTGTAATATAAGGGCAAAATACTTGATAAAGTGTATCCTGAAGTTCTACGTGTCACAGGTCATTTGAATCTTATTTTTGATGTCTCTTGTAATTGAGAAATAGCAGAGATGGGAGGTAAAACTCGCTTGTATCCTGACATACTCAAATCTGGAGGCTCTGATAGACTAGTTCCAGGCCTGTTGGTATCTGTTTTATCTTATCATTACTTTTTATTTTGACCTAAGCAATTAATCATGACCTAATTCTGACCTAGTAATTAGGTTCCCCCTTAAGTGTATTTAATTACTTTCTAGTTTGGGTATATAAGTAGAATATTCAATTTTTGTTGACTAGTTTAAATCAGAATAATTTTTAATATTAAATAGACCATTCAGAGCACTACTTGCTGTTACCTCAAGAATCTCTGGATGTCCAGCTTCAGTGAAATAAATCTGCATTCTTTAGTAAAATCTTTTCTATTGCTTTTGTAGCTCCATTTCTCTTAATACTGTGCTTGTATGGATTTATATGTCTCTTTAAAAGATATCAGGAAAATAAAAAGAGTTAATTTAATAAAGTAAGATACTCCTTAGATGTCTTGCGTTATGCGATAACATCTTGAATGGGGTGTCCTCAAAATAAGGGTATCAAGGTTTTTATATTTGTTATGTGGCTGAATTTTTACTTTGTTATCTCTTGACTGATGATATCATTAATCAGAGAAGACATTTTATGATTTGCTGTGCTGTAGACGAGCTTAAAATCTACCTCTTAATTTATTGAATGAAAAGAGTACAAGAGAGCAGTAAAAAAAGAAGAAAAACAGGGAGAGTCATTTATCTGGTTACAGCTATTTGTGGTGGCAGCTTCGGATATTAAAATCCTGGAAAAGAAATCCATGTAATGTTACTTAAAAGTTATGTGGAAAGGAAACAGAGAATATGTATGTACACAGCTCTACATTTTAGAAAACCTTGCTTAACAAGACCCCTAAGTCTTTGAATGATCTGCATTTGAGTTGCTCCATGGAAGAACTGTTGGTTGCACTAACCCAGGGGCTCACACTAATCAGGAATGAGTTGACTTCAGTGGGTTCAGTGGAGTGTGTGGAAGTGTCTCTTCAAATGGCAGGAGGTAATCAGCTTTCATTTTTGAAATAGCATGAGATGGGCAATACTATCCATTTATGCTGCTGTTAGGACTTAGAAAATTATGATTAACAGAAAATTTCTCTTTGCTTTTGTGCATTAACACCTGGATCATTAATGAACGCATGACAGTAATAGCTTGAACTACAAATCCAAATTAAGATCTACTGCAGAAGGAGATATTTATAATGTAGTTCTTAAACATGAAGATGACTATGAGTATTGTCGTTGTTGAGGCACTGGAACAGGTTTCCCAGACGAGTTGTGGATGCCCCATCCCTGGAAGTTGAAGGCCAGGTTAGATGGGGCTCAGAGCAGCCTGGTGGAAGGTGTCCCTCTCCACAGTAGGGGGTTTGGAATTAGATGATCTTTAAGGTCCCTTCCAACCCAAACCATTCTATGACTGTAGCCAAACTTTACTAATTCTAGTCAGAGGAGAATTTCCATCAACTTAAGTTTGTGTTTGCGCAAGAGACAAACAGGACTAGTTCTTGAAAAGTGGTTATTTTACTGTCTCAAGTAAGTAATTTTGGGAATGAAGTAGACAGTGAAGTGTATCAACTGAAAATTCATTACACGGTTTCTGCCTATTTAAGAACATTGTTAAAGTTAAACCTGACACCTGCTGAAATGTTTCACCTGCTTTCTTCCTCTTCTGGAAAGGAAAAAATGTAGTCATTTGGTTTTACCTGTTCTTTAATGTGATACATAAGGAGCACTGCAAATAGGATGAAGAGATCAAGTCTTTTAGAAACCTATTTGAACAAATAATTTTGGTAAGCCTAGAAATCTACTAACCAAGGGTGTCATTTGCTACCAGTTTCCATGATCCAATCATAATCTTATCTGAAATAACCAGTTTGTGGATGGATAACATCCAGATAAAGTTGGGAAGCAACATGTAGTACTGTGGAGGTTTAGTCAGCTTCTTCAGTAGTCCCGCCTATCATTACTGAAATAAATTTCTTCTTATACACATGCTATACAAGTTCCTTCAAGAACCAGCTTTCCATAAAAAGCATAGATCATTGATATGTTAATTTATGTTCATTTAAGATGTAGTGGCTCTATTTGAAGAAAAAATTGAGAGGGAAGTACAAGTGGCTCGTTTTCTTTTTACCCAGCTGTATTTTTCCTCCCACTTAAACTTTTATTGTGGCTTTAGAAGGGTGCACTGGTTTTTATTTAATGTTCTAGTTACCTGAGTAGTATTGCTAAACAACAGACAAAGCCTGATGAATAACTTCATAATTCAGCAATGTTCAGCCCTGTAGCATATGAATAACTTATAAGGCTAGGAATGAAACTTTTTCCTTTTCAAAATGGCCCTTCCAGTTAGCTAATATTAAACTGATTACTTACATTGCAGTTGTAGCCTAAGTGACAATACTGGTTGTTTGGTATGATCTGAAATTCATACTTGGAAATCATATGACAAGCTGCTGTCCTCATCACTTTGCCCAAGAGGTGCCATTTGGAGCATACTATGGATTCAGTTTAAAAACACTCATTACCATCAATTTTCTTGCTACTAAAACACGTTGCACCAAATTCAGTCAACCTGCAAGCAATTTCAAACCCATTAACTTGGTAGACCTTTGTGCTGCAGCTGAATTTGGCTTGCATGAACTCAGATCTGTGCTTAAAATAATAAAGTATTTAAAAACAGATACTAAGGGCAGTGTATGGTCACAGATATAAACTGGAGGGGAGAGGTAATTCTACCTTTTTCTATGAATAGGTTTTTTTTACTGACAAAACTATGAATTTTTTTCTTTATTATAACAAGAAACATATAAGCAAACTGCAATGGTGTTAATATTGTTTAATTATGTTATTTTAATTAGTCAAAGCAAAAAAACCCTACAGATCCAGCATTTGGGGAAAAGAGTAGAAAAGCAAGATGAATTCCATGCACTGAAGACCAGTTGTTAGGAGTAACATCATATGGCATTTTTAAAACATTCTTGAACATATCATACTCATAAACTGCTGTGCTTACTGGATCAGAAAAAAGATTGATGTGCTCCAGTGACCTCAACAGAAACTCAAAGCAGGAGTCATAAAGAAACAGAGTAAGTACAGAATGAGAACAGCGCGATACTTCTGTCAGTGCACCTACAAGGTTCAGGGATATGTCAGGTTATATCTATGTGATCTTCCCTAATGATCTTGGCAGATCTTTGTTGCATGAATTTGTTCTTAAATCTGCTGATACTTTGATCTACTTGATGTGCTGTGTCAATAGATTACACAAGAGAAAAAGAAGTCTGAACAAATAATATGTTCAGACCCTTAATTGCTGTGTTGTAAGTAATGGAGTAATACTAGTTCCTTATTTGACTCTTCCATGACATTCATAATTGCATGTAACATGGAGAAATTGCCCATCTCTTCTGAGAAAGATTCAGAACTACATGTTATTTTCATGGGCTTTCCAGTGATTTAATTACATTTTTTTTGTTTGGTGTTCAGCTCCTTCATTTTTTTTTAAGCATTTTATTTCCCTAGCCTTTTGGTAATGGTTATCTTAAATTAGCAAATGGTAATGTAAAGTACTTGAATTTTAAGCTGATCTGCATCAGGCCAATTTTAAAATACCCTTCTCGTTCATAAATATCTCTTTTGCACTGTAATCAGTGTTGCAAGTTCTGCCTTACGAGGGAGTGGGGGCTAAAACTGTTCTTTGAGCAAGTACCCTGGTGAAATAAATGCTGAGATAGTTTGATTGCAAAAATGATGATTCCCAGGGATGAACAAAACAGAGTGCAAAGGTACTTGAAAGGAAGACATGATATATGAGTGAATGGATATAGACTGGTTACAGGGAGAAAATTATTTTCTGGCCAAAAAAGTAGTGACTCTGGAGCATAAGAACAAGAGGGAGGAAATATTGTTATTCCTAAAATGGTTCTTGATTAATTTATTAAATGTTTATATTTAATGGGTCTCCAGAATGTCCTAGGAGGTACCTTCAAACAAATGCTTTTAAGACATTTTTCATATAACGGTCCACAAGCCATAGGGGAAAAATAACTTTTAGATTGCTGAATGATACTTTCTGGAAAATGTAATAGTGTTTCTCATTCATTAAAAGGTGTACAAAGCAAATATTCATAGAATGATAGAATATCCTGAGTTGTAAGGGACCCACAAGGATCGATGTCCCAACTCCTGGCCCTGCACAGGACCATTCCCAACAGTCACACCATGTGCCTGAGAGCATTGTCCAAACTCTTCTTGAGGTCTGTCAGACTTGGTGCTGTGACCACTTCCCTGGGGAGCCTGTTCCAGTGCCCAAACACCCTCTGGGAGAAGAACCTTTTCCTAATATCCAACCTAAACCTCTCCTGACACAACTTCAGGCCATTCCCTCGGGTCCTGTCACTGGTCTCCCCAGAGAAGAGATCAGTGCCTGCCCCTCCTCTTCCCCTCACAAGGAAGTTGTAACTGCAGTGAGGTCTCCCCTCAGTCTCCTTTTCTCCAGCTGAACAGGCCAAGTGCCTTCAGCTGTTCCTCATACAGCTTCCCCTCAAGACCCTTCACTGTCTCTGTTACCCTCCTTTGAATGCTCTCCAATATAATATAATATAATCCTTATATTGTGGCACCCAAAACTGCACACACCACTGGAGGTGAGGCCACACCAGTTCTTAGAAAATGCAGCATTAAATGATTCATTTGCATTCATTTGATGGGTTTTTTTTTGTAGCAACAGTACAGAATTACAAAGACAAAATTTCACAGTGCTGGAACATTGTGTTATTTGCTAATCACCTGAATGATTTTGTACGAGGCATCTATACTTCACAATAGAATCTTTGGGTTTGTTGCTTTCTGTTTGTTTTTTTTGTTTGTTTGTTTCTGAATTCTAATTTTGTAAATCTTGCCTTATTCATCTTGAAATTTAAGGTGAATTATACCCAACTGGGCATTGCCATCAGGAATAAATAATGCAATAATTTATGTACTCCTGTGCTTTCTGTATAGGGGGAATAACACCCTAACTTCAGAGCTAAGCAAAAACTAATGCTGACTTTTCCCAGCGAAGATTGTCTATGGTATAATATGAATGCTACATCTCTGTAGCATTTTCTTTTATTTTAAGAAAACAGTGCTATGTGAGATGAGGTCTGCTGGCAGAACTGTGCACGCTCTGCAGCCATGGAACTCCTCCTGGAGTCGATGGGAAACTTGTGTGCCAGGAATACTGTTTCAGGGGTGGTACTTGATTGCACCTTGCAGGGTCTGATTGAAGCTTTCAGGAGTTGTATAACTCCCATGTGAGTATGTGGGAATTTTGATTTAGTGAAGAATAGAAAATCAAGCTCTAACTCTATGTATATTTAAGTAGTGGGTATATTTATAAAGTAGTGCTGAAAAGGTGTGGGGCTAATCCAAAAGCATGGAAGAGCTGGAAACTAAAGGGGTGTTCTAGTGTGCCAGGTTAACGTGGTACAGGAGAAAAAAAAGAATATTTTTCTGTGTTTTTTAATAATAAATCCAAGGACACACTTTAAATATTGTAAGCTGCTAATTGTTCCCAGAGGGAGAAAATGTATGAAAGTTGTATTTAATTTTTATGGTCGCTTAGTTGTTGCAGCCCAGGTCGTGGCTGTGTTGGGAAGTTTACCATTCCACATAAAAATTCATGAATTCAGTTTTGTTTGCATTTTTGAGAGTTTTGATTTACTAGAGTGTTTTTTGTCTGTGGCTTTGTGACAGTGGTCAAAATTGTTCCTCGGCTGTTCAGTATTCAGGTCATGCCTGCAGGTCTGTAAGTGACTGTCTGAGTGATCAGATGTTCAAGGGATTTGTGCCAGTCTATGGCAGTTCCACACACTGGGTTCAGCAGCTTTTAGCATTTAGTCAAAAAAATCCCCCCCCCCCCCAGCACCTCTGCATTACATTTTTATGAATGGCTTTGGATTATACAGCCTGTGTACATACTGAATTTATGTTACTGGGATTGAGAGTTCTGAGGTGGTGTTTTCTATACAGTCCTCAAAAACTCATGGTGGATTTAATCTGATTTTACTGTTCTTGCAAGTAAATTTACAGATGTCTGTTTAATGTCATAGTAATGGGTTTCAGTTCTGAGTGCATGATCCTCTTAAGTGTTGCTAATTTTTAGAACAATTTTGGTCTTATATTCAACTTTTCTGTATCATTTGCAAATGTTAGTATAAATCAAAATATTCTTATCTGTGTCTAAAACCTCAGGAATCACCTGCTTTATTCTATGCAACCCTTTATGTGCCACACTCTGATAGCCTTTTCTTTTATATTTTTTTTAATTTTGGTCCTAGGTACATGAATGAACACTTTATCTGCTGCATAAAAGAGCAGATCTGGCTGGGGAAACCATTGTTTCCTGTGAAAATGGTGATTAAAAGAAATAGAATTTCCTGTGAGTCATGTGTTTTGCATTTCTAGCTACTCAGGATCTCATTTTAAAAAATGAACCACAACTAAACAAACCCAGAAATACTCCTTTTCTACAGAGAAGTCCTTTTTGCTGTTAGATGGAGTTCTGATATCTGTTTCTCTGCACCTATTTTAAAGGCCAGATAACAGTAGCCATTGACTTGAGTATCATGTAAATACTATAAAAGCTATTTTAAATAAATCTTACTCTTTAATTGTGATTTGTGAATGTTTCTATTGCTTTATTGAACCTTAAATACACATCTGACTATTTTCCAGATTACATAGTCGCTGTTTACACCTAAGTCAATGAAAGCTTGAAAATGAAGACAAATTTTTCTCTTCATAGCTACAGTGAATCTATAATCTGTGACCTGTAGGTATTAAATAAGTAACATCTTTATCTGTCAAACTATAGAAAAGTCTATTTCTGCAGTGATGCTCTATTTTTACATGACATAATGAACTTTCTACATATGTTTATGAATGTTTGATCAGAAAAAAAACATTATAGTAGGAGGGAGAGGGGAAACTGGCAGGTAGGGAAGGAGAAACACTGAATATTTGTTGATGGTGCACCAAAGAAGGGATTGATCATTGGATTTGTTTGGGGGGGGGAATGGGTGCCTTTTTTTGTTTGATTGGTTTTCTGTTTTTCTTTTGGGGGCTGGAGCTGTTAAAAACAAAACTCTGATTTCATAGTCCAGGGGTGTTCCCACTGAATCATAGAATAGCTGCGGTTGTAAAAGACCTTTAAGGTCATCAAGTCCAGCTCTCGACCCAGCACCACCACCATGTTCACCACTAAACTATGTCCTTAAGTGTCACATCCACACATTTTTTTGAATTTTTCCAGGGATGGTAACTCCACCACTTCCCTAGGAAGTCTATACCAATGCTTTACAACCCTTTCCATGAAAGAATTTTTCCTAATGAAAGCATCCCATGAAGTTTCACATAGAGTTCATGACGTTGGAGGACAAGCCTTACTCCTAAAATTCTGTAATCTGAGGTTTTTCTGAAATTCAGTCCTAAAAACAGCTGCATGTGCAAAGGATCACTAAAAGAGGAAAAAATAAGAATATAAGCTTTTCTAAACAGTTTTTAGGAAAAAAATGCACAGTGAAGCAAAAGCTACTTTTCACAGTAAACACTTTTATGCAAAAAACCACATTTGCATTACCAGTCTGAGTTCAATTGTTCTTAAAATATCTTCATGTAAGGTTTAATTCCCAAATAGATACAGATCTTTTGTGGGGTTTTGTTGTTGTTCTGTTGTTGTATTTATTTTTGAATCCTGCTGTCTTACAAGAAGTAAAATATGAGTGGAAATAGTTAACTTGCTCAGATTCATTGAGTTAGTGCCGAGCTTTTGCCCTACATCCTTTTGGCAGGATTTCTCTTCTCCTGTAATGTTTCCCTTCACTTGTGGTGTGCAGTGTACCTGCATTATCTAAACTGAAGTTTTGAGGTATGACAATAGAGAGGTAAATATTTCTGTGGTAAAACTATCAATTCCAGTCTCTTAGATGTGGTAGTGCAGATAGTCAGTTTACAACCTGACAATAAAAAGAACTGATTCAACTGAAAAGTTAAGTATGTGATTTGCTGGTGATTACAAGCAGCAGGTAAAAAAGTTTTTTTTGTTTTTGTTTTTTGGTTATTAAAACACTGTCCCTGCCATTTTTAAAAGTCCATGGTCTGGCTATTCAATTTCAGATGTATAGATAGTCACATAACCAAATCTATTATAACTGGCAGAAATGGCATCTTTGTTAGCCTGAAGAGTAAGACTAATGAAGGTTAAAAGATAATGGAGACTTTCTGGTTTTTACTTTAGAGATAGTTTCTGCAGATCAGAGAAAAACACTTTTTATCCTAAAAGGTTCTCTACTAAATACTGTGTTCTCCATAATTATCTGTTCAGTATTATTGATGAAGTCTGAAATTGCTTCTCTGTCCTTGTCTTTGGAAGGTGTGTGCCACCTGGTATCAATAACATACCGGGGAATTCTCAGCGTGAAATGTATTAAACCTCACAACACCTTCAACCTCACCATTGGAAAAGTAGGGAATTAGGTTAGCAGGTGTGTCCCCTTGGTCTCTTCTAGGCATAATCAAACTCTCCTTGCACATGTTCCCAGTTAACTGAAGACAAACTAGTTCCAAATCATGAGCGGGAAGTGCCATTGCTTGAACAAACTGTTGTCATGGCTTATTAACATTCCCATGGTGGTGTGGTAATTACAGATGCACTTGCCATTAGGTTTGCATCTGCCCATCTCAGAGTAAGCATCTGCCTTCCAAAGATGGTGTTGGCATGCACAGAGCAAGAAAAAGGCGAGGTGGTGCAGAGATACTCAAGTTAAAGAGAGCCTGAACCAGTGAATCTAAGTGGCACAGCATCACCCTTGTGGCACTGGGTGCCCACTCCTGTCAGAAGAGGACTTCTGACTCAACTAAATAGTTTTATTTGCCCCAGGCACCACACTGACATACATATATTGTTTCCAGACTTAAGCTGAGTTAAGGCATCTCTGCATCATAGTTATTCATATTTCTGCTACTGCTGTAATTGGCACGGGTGGCTTGGTCCCCAGCTGTGCTTGTGCGAGCCAAATAGAGGAGATGTCTCACTGAGCAATTTGATTGAGTTTCCTGGGTCTTTAGGATGGTACCCTGCAAGCTGAACCATCTTTTCAGACACTCAGTGTTATTTCATAAATTTTCAGAAGCCATACTGACCTCTATTCCAGCGTTAGTAGATGTCATCAATGTGGCACAATGTTCTGAGGGTGCCCACATTGTTTATATTCGTGAAGTGAGAGTCAAACATTTGGAAGTCTTTTGGAAGACAGTCCAGCACCAGATTCAAAGTGGTATAACTGAGAGGATGTCAGCTACTAATGAGAATGGGAACCCTAGATTTATTAAATTGTTAATACTTGAAGAGTGTTTTAAATTTAAGTCTTTAGTTTATCTTCAAACTGTGTATTTTTGCTCTTCATACAAATAAAATCAGAGAATAGGTGTTGAATACCAACCATTTCTAGACAATAGAATAGGTATCCATTCAAACAGAGTAAATAAGTTCATGAAGGAGTTGACAGGCTATAGTTTTCTTGCTGGAACTTTGCTGGCAGGTAGGAAACCCTGCTAGCAGGGTGTTCTCCCTGCTTTGTGATGTAATACAGATGACCTTTCTTGTGCCTCAGGGATTTTACCTGCCGATATGGCCCAATGAAAACTCTGAGTCAACTACTTCAGGCACCAGAAACAAAAGGGAGATTTAAATATTACATCTTAGACACTAACCCTTACTAAATATATTAGAGTTAGATGTGAAACAGAATTACCTGAATTTTACTGCCTTGGTTTTGTTAAAATTTGTTTCTCTTTTTGTGTTACAGTCCAGATGTGTATATGAAGTATTTTCTGTACAAAATGAGAGAACTCGTGCCCCTGTGAACCTTTTTTCCTTAATTGACGTGAAATTAAACCTAAAGGAACTTGAGAAAAGTCAGACATGAATCCAGAATTGAACCAGATGTCCTGATTTCATTCCAGTCACCCTGCTTTTATGATAAGATATGGAATCAAAACTGGCATGAAAATGTGCAGTGATTGTAAACTGATTTTACTGTTGCTCTTTAGTGCATGTTGACTCCAGAAGCTTTGTCTTAAATGGACCTTATCTGAGGCTAGAGCATTTGGTGGGTTTGATTTGGCAATCCTTTAGGACCCTAAGGAGTATCCCCAGAAATCTTTATTTAAATCTGCACATTAGCAGTAGAATGCTTGTTGGTTCTTTTTAAGAAGTCAAGGAAACAAAATAGAAATGTTCTTTTTGGTGAGAAACTAGATTCGGGGATCTCTTTGAAGAAAGAAATTGAATAACCAAAATGTTTTCCTTCCATGGTCAGCCAGGAAGAAAAACCTGGATCACCTGTTTTGGTGATCCAGGCTGGTTGTGAATGCTGGACTGGAAGATGAAATTGGGTGAGAAAAATGCTGTCAGTATTGATGACTCAGAACCTGATCAAGGGTTCTTCTTCTTTTCTGCTAACTTCACTTACTAAAATTGCCAGGCTGGACATCTATAGTGTTGGGCTTTTGTATCTGTTTGGGAATGAAGGCGGACCTACTCTTGTCTTCCTCAGTTTTGTGTCCTTTTAAACACAATTGACATGGTGTTACGTAGCTGTCTGATCCTGAAATACTAATACAAAAATGCTAAATTATTGGTAATATTAGTTTCACATATAGAAATAGTAAAATAATTATATCTATTCTGTCAACTGATAACATATTAAAAAGTCAATCATGTTTTTTCTGCAAGTGTTTTGAGTGAGCATTTTACAGGGCACGAAATACTGGTACAACCTGTGTAGATTCTTTAATCCTCACAGCAGAAATGGGGAGAGCTCTGGAATGCAGATTGGAACACACATTCCCTGATTCCTTAGCAGAGCTGAGAGAACACAGTAATTAGAGGGGCCAAATTTATGTGCTCCCTGCATTGTTTGTACACACAAGAGATTATCTAATGCTGTAAATTGGATTAGCTGTATAAACAGCAGCATAATTTATTTAAAGTCAGGTCTCAAAGACTCAGAAAAGAATAGTGGAAGAACAAGAAGGGGATTGTAAAGAGAAGAGAGGTACAGAGAATGCAGCTGTACTTTTGTACCAGTAACTGATGTAACTGGTGTATAATGATGTATTTTAATACAGTGGAATTTGTGTTTTAACCACTGGTAACGTAGAGAGCTTGAGACTCAACATTTCAGTAGAAGCTTTAAATCTGTATGTAAGGGCTGTTGAAAATGCATATTTTAAACCAATCATGTTTCATAAATTCATAAAATCAATCACCACCTCCCTCTGAGTATCTATGAATATTCATCCTTACACTTCTTCCCCAGACGAAGAAATGATGATGTGCCTTCAAAATGGATATATATAGTTGTTTCTTCAAAGTCAATAACAACTTCTATTTAACTTTTTTATAGTGCTTGGATGTTATTCAGTGTAGTCTGAGGTACTGAAAGGAATGTTTTGGGCAGCTTCCCTGCCTTCAGCTGTGGTGATGGCATGAGAGGCACAGGCAGGTGCCTTTGCACTGCTTCTGCAGAGGTCCCTCAGTGGTCTGAGGTGTTCCTCTCCTGGGCTCTGCAGGGTTAAAATAAGACCACGTTTCTGGCTTTCTGTAGGGACTACTTAGACAAACAAAAGTATAACTTACACTAAACGAAACAAGTTAAATTATATTTAAAATTGATAGCATTTACCACTGGAGTAATTCTGTACAGAAAGACAGTACAACTTAGTCAGACATAAGGACATTCTTTTGTGTGGGGAGAATAGTTTTCATTTCTTTATTCAGTTTGATCTTTAATATTATTTTTATTTTGTGTTTTGTCATTATATTTTTGGGGAAACACACAACCCTATAAGCATTTCATAACCCTATAAGTTTTCATATAATTTAAATACTTTAAATACTTTATTAAGATGATGTGGGTATCTTAGTAAAAAAGTACCTTTCTTGTTGCTTAAATGAAAATGTGGTGCATTTTTTTCTCATGTTTAAATAAGCTTCTTGACAAGACCAGGTATAATTTCATTAGTTTGTTGCATGTAATACGTACTTTGTTTTTTATAGTCTTGATTGCTGAATTTACAGACCAAATCTGTCACTTTGGTAAACAAGATGTTTTATTTAATCTCCAGTCTTTAATACAGCCTTCTGAAAGAGGGATCTTTTCGAGTGCAAAGTTCGTTGTCATGTTGCTAGTGTGTGTTTCTGACCAGAATGCAAAGTAGCTTGAATCCATACATTCTTTTTTCCTGTACTGGGACAGCTGCCAAATCTATGTCAGCGATTAACTTCTGAATGTGTCAGCTGTAACAAATACAGTTCATTGTTTCTTGACTAGTTAACAGCTAGTTTAAAAGGCAGGAACAGCTCAAATGAAAGGGAAGTACTGCACATTTTGTATTTAAAACCTTTCAGGCTGTTAAAGCCACTGAGAGAAAGAAAATAAAAATCAGTTCTAGAACGTAGAAGTTTAAGGTAGACAAAAATACTTAGCTGATTCTTCAAATCAAAACATGCCAGATAACTGGATGATGAAGTTATCTAATGAAGTTATGGCCAGTTACAGGTCATTTTCAATAAAGGGTTATATAATTCAATATTTCTAAGTCTTGGTTTCACTCATGCGTAAAGAAAAACAACACCATCCCCCTTCTGGCTTCCCCCCAAAAAAGAAAAAAAGGCAAGAAAACTCTCTTGAACTGTTAGAATAATGTTTGAGATATTTATTAGAAAAAGAATATCACAGGGAAAAAAAATGCCTTAAATTATTCAGAGAACCTGAGAGTATGAAAGCTACTAACTAGAGAGAAGTACAAAATCAGAATTTAGAGGAAAGTTAATGATACTCCTCCTCCTCACAAATTACTAAGTCAAGTTATTAATGCTGGGGGTTTTGTTTCTTTGCAGAGCATTTGCACCAAGTCACAATAACTTAATATTTATGTTTTGCCTATTTTTTTTTGGCAAATTTTCCTCTGCAAGCAAAATATGAATGGTTTGCTGTGAAGATTTAAAACCCACAATGTATGTAATTCTTTAAGCTTCATGTAGACATCTTTTTATTCTGAATTCTAGATCAGTGATTCCAGCAGAAAAGTCCTGCTATTTGAACTCAAGTTTTAGTATGTGTATGATTTTTTTTCCTATAATTTTATCTTAAAAGGTGTATTTTTGTATATTCTGTCTTGCTGAGCATAGCATGAAAGTAGTGGTACTAAATGAATACAAAAGGGGCTGTTGTAACAGGTGTCATATTCAATATCTTGCATAAGAGGGCAGATTCAGTTGTTTTCTTACAGTGGTGACAAGTGATAGAGCTCTGCAGAGATGCAGGATTGTTTTTCGTGACTAGTTCGTTTGAGCCCTGTTATTTTCAAGTTGCAGCAAGTGAAAGGTTTGAATGTCCTATTAGGCAGAGCAAAGATAGAGGAAGGCATGCAATGAAATGTCAGTAATCTAACAAGACGAGGAAATTGATACTGTTATATATGATACCAAAAAAACCCCACCAGCCAACCAAACAAAAACAGCCTCTGGAAAACACAAATTGGGATCACTCTGAATGTGTGCTCTGAGTTAGATGAGGAGCTTGAGTGGTTGGCAGCAAGATACACTGGTGGGTGAATTTTTAAATGCAAGGAAAGTTGTAGAAAAATATAATTTCTCTAGCTTCTATTTTGAAAGAGGTTGTGTGTGTTAAGAGACTGAAGGAGAGAGGGAAATAGTCTTCACATGGCTAGAAATCCTAGATTTTTCTGTATAGATTTGTGGAATGAAATGTTACCTTTCGACACATTGACAGTGCTGCAGCCTGTGCAGAGAGTAGTACTTACACTTAATGTACAGAATGTGAATCCCAGTCCTTCAGCACTTGTTCCTCCTGCTCTGTGCCACCCCCACACTCGCTCCTGTAGTTTCCTCCTTATACAGGAATGCTGTTTCATTTAGAAGGGGACTGCAGACAGCACTTCCCCCTAGATATGAGTCAGAATGTTTTATATTTGTAATACATAATTCTCCATATCTGTAGAATAGTGGTTGTGAGTCATGAGCAGGATTTGTTTGTCTACCCTAAACTTCCTTAGTGTGCAGGGTAAGAAACAGGTACTCTCATTTTTGTTTTGTTTTTCTCACTTCATTTCTCTTCTGGTGGAAGATCTGTGGCCTTTAGAAGACAACACAATTTGAGATAACTAAATCAAGAAATCTAGTAATTCCTATCTGATATACAAACCATCTTTAACCTCAAGTTTTATCTTTCTGAAATCTCAACCACTTCCATCATAATTTCCTGCTTTTATGTTTTGTGACTCTTCTTGACCGTGCTGGTGACTGTGGAGCACGTTCTGAGTTTATACTGTGTGTTCTAGAATTCAAGACATTCTAAATTGAGTTATTGCAATGCCAAGATTTTGTGAGGAGGGGAAGGAGGTAGGGAAAGAAAACCTGAATGGTAGGGAGCAATGAGAGGAAGATTTTGGCATTGCAAGCTGAAGCCAGAATGAATGAGTAGATAAATTTCATCCCATTATCTCAAATGAAACTTAAGGTTCACTGGCAAATGCTGAATTTTTACTTAAAAGAAAGATGTTTGGCCAATACAGGCTTGCTGCTATAACACAAAAAGTATGTAAATATATATATATATATATATGTATCATATACCTTAAATATAAATAATTTTATTCCATCATACCATTTTCCTATGTTCCAATAAAATCTGTTCTTTTAATATTGTATACAAGTCTAGTAATCCATTTTCAAGAATAAGTGTCCATGCAAGATGAGAGAGAGGGTATCAGGGCATGGGAGAAATTTGGCTTGTTTACTTTAAAGTGAAGAGGGGATATGTTTGGAGTCTAACAATTCCAGAGCGGTACATGGAAAAGAGAGTTCTTCTTTATTTAACTAAAAGTAGCTTCCTGGTGCTGGAATAAATGAGTTTGAGCTGAATGAACAACTTTAGTCTAAAAATGTAAAGATTATTTCCATCCACAAGAGTGAAGGAAATTGAAATAACCTTTTAAAAAGTGGTTTTGCAAAACTAAGTGATTTTTAAGAAGGGGTTAAGCGGATTTAGGGGGGGATGTTGTAATGCTGTGCCTACAGAAGGAGATTAGTATCTTTTACCCCAAAAGTGCTGTTTCCCCAACTTCTTGATTAAGTTATTTCTGGAATTAAACCCTGAAATTTCTCCTTTAAGTTTGTGTTTAGTAAATTAAAAAAAAAAAAAAAAAAGTAAAAATTAACTATTTAAACAGTAACATACTTGTTCTGGACATTGTTTCTAGAACTTTCAGATGTTTAAAATGTGTGCAATGACTTATCGTGCAATGAGAATTACCTTGTTTTCACTTACATCATGATCTCATTATGGACTAGTGATGATTAAGTCCAAAATTTGACATTAAAAATAGTTAGCATTTCACTAGTACTTGAAAATATGACTGTAGAGTCTACTCTCATGCACAAAAATAAATACTTTCTAAATGCTTTAATTTTAGGAAATAAGTAGCAGTTCTCAAACAGTGGGGAAAAAAGTAGGAATTATGGCCATTAGAAACACAGAAGCATTAATTATGTTTTTGTGGAACTGACAGAAACAGTTCTGGGTATGTTTAAAGAAGAATCTGGTATTTAGAGAACTTGTAGCCAAGTAAGTTTCACCAAGCTGTTACTGAAAACATGAAATGAAATGATCAGTATTTGTATTCCTTGCAGATATGATCTGAAGAAGTGACACATCTTGAAGAGAAGGATTTTACTTGTGGCTTTTGTGTGTGTTTTTAAACAATTAATGATTAGACAGATGTCTGCCTTCTTCCTATGGTTATGTCATTCATTTTTTTAATGTAGCTGTTGTTTTTCTTTTTTTTTCCTGGTCTTTCTGGGCAGAAAAGAAGCCTGGACAGCTAGAAGATAGGCAAATATTCTCCTGATGTGATCTGTTTATGTCATAGAAGCAGCTTTTCAGTTAATGTCATAGAAGCAGCTTTCCCCAAGAAAAAAAGAGAATCATAGTGCCAGCAAATAACTTACATTCAAAATGCCAAAGTCTAGTTCCACACATTCCTTGAAAAGAAAGAACAAGTGGAAATAGTCTGGAATGTTTCATATCCTCTCTTACGAAACAGCAGTATTTTTGGCAGGATATACTGTCAAAATCTTGCAACTTAACAAACATTTTTCTTTCATTTGTAGATACTCTACTCATGCACATCAAAGATGGTTGGGCTTTAGTTTAAAATTGCATTGCTATGTCATTTAGATTTCAAGATTAACCACAAAAACCCAATCATAAAATATTGGTCATATTTTTGTGATAAGATACATCTGATAAGTATCACTGTAATCAATGGAGGAGAAAAATTTATACCACTACTAATGATAAGTTCATATGACTTGGGGGTATATCAAAGTATACTGGTATATGTCAAAGTACACAATTTATTTGTACTTATAGTTTGTGGTAGACAATGTTTTCTAATTTTATTCCGTGTACTGATAAATCCTGTTTACCACCCAATAGTTGCTTGAATGCTGTTTTGCTTGAGCATTAACCTTGTACCCTGTTGGGCCACAAGAAAACACAGGTGGCAGTTTGTGAGGTAGGCAACCTCTTGCAAGTTTAGAGGAAGCTAATTTCTTACTGCTTCCATGTAGCTGCTCTTGCAACCTTCTATACATATTATTCTAGTATATAATGCAACCTGATTGTTCTCCAGTTTCTGGAAACACCTGGTTTCTAGTTGTGGTCCATGTTCAAATGCTTTTTCAGGCTCACGTTTAATCATTAAATGGCATCCTAACTCCAATTTAATACATGCTTAGTTGATACATCCCATCAGTGATTCCTTAGTAGAACAGAATCTTTAGCTTTTTGCAAAACACTAACCACAGGATTTCCACCTGTATTCCCTAAATAGGCTTGGCTTTGTGTACTTTAGTGAGAGACTTGTAATTTAGAAATAATGTGTTGCTTTTAAAAACACCTCTGAAACAGTCTTCACTTTGTTACTTTATTCTTCGTTTTATGACATATTAAAACTTGTGTCAAAGGAATACAGTGAAAATATTTTAAGTTAATCCATTTTTGTTTTTTCTTTGTTTGCAGTATCTTAATTATATGTTTTAAAATAGATAAGCAATATAATTTAAAATATTTCATATCTCTCATGATATCAATATATTTTATACTGTGCTCTCTACCCAGATGGGAAATTCTGTATTACAAATTAAAGCAAAAAGAACACTCTCAAATACATATGATGAAAAATTAAAAGAACAACAGAAAGCAGGTGCTTTTAAGGGAGTTACATATGAAGAGTACATAATTATTTTTTTTAAGTCTTGAAGGACTAAATCAAATCAAAAGTGTTATGAAGAACGCAGAGTCATATTCTTGATATGAAGAAAAGAATGCCTTCTTTTAGTTATTGTGTAATACTAAATATCTGAAAAATTAGGTATTAACAAGCCTTTTTCACCAGAGAAACCATCTCCATCTTTGCTTTGCAATGCAATTTGTGATAAACTGAAGGTCTGGTGCTTGTAATTTTGTTTTGACGTGGAGCCAATTATGAACTTCTCCACCGATCTAACTCCATACAATATTCCTGATTGCAAATCTACTGGTGTCTGCCCTGGGAAAAGGGGGAAGCTTACGTAGAGGATGACGTGCTCTAGAGAGTGCAGAGTCTGGCTGGAGAAGTCCAGAGGACCAAATACTGATACAGTGTCTTTGTTGTTTCTCAACCTTTTCTCCATTATTTACATCCAGTAAGGACTTAAGGGTGAAAGAAATGCTTGCTCTCCCTCTTGTCTAAAACAGGGAGGTGCTTATGAGTGGGTTGCATTGCTAGTGTGGAACATGAAGAGGGCAAGATGACTCTGCTACATAATTCAAATGTATTCGTTTGGTTGGTTTCTAAAGCTGTTTGTATTCCCCTTAAAATATATTTTATATTGTGAAACAATGTGGTGTAAGTGGCACGACAGACCCTGAAGAAAATAATGTGCTTTTTTCTATTTCCCTTGTAACACTGATCTGTCTGTGAAGACAGCAGCTATGTATTGTCTCTGAGAATCAGGGCTTTTTACTCTTTTTATGCTTGTCTGGTGTCTATTGGATCTGTTAGAGAAGCAGCAGTTCTAACTGATCTCATGACCCAGTGGCCTCAAATTACTTTGTCTTTTGCTTCTGTTAAGCAGTTCTGCACACACACAGGTGAAATAGTGTAACCCTGCAGGATTGCATTTCAACTGTTTTCTCCAGTTTGTGACTGCTGCTGAGCCTTGATAATGAATTTCTGCATGTTCTGAATTGTTAACAGTAAATCTGTGAAGATTTTCCAGGATATTTGTCAAGTTTTGGCCTCTATATGTGCTAATATTAGAAATAAATACAAAGGATGTATCTGAGTTGAGTAGTTCAGTTTAAATTCCTTTTTATTTTTTCTTTGGTTAATTTACAATAAACATTTTGTGTTATGAAATTCCACCCCCTGTCTGTATACACAAATAGGTGGTTTCTTATTAAGTTATCTCCACCTGGTGGCAGTATCTCATAGCTAGCATCGGAGTAACAAGCAGAACCGGAGCACTCTTTTAATTTAACAGAAACATAACAACAAACTAGTTAAATCAGACGAGCCATTTATTGCTTAAAACCCCTTGTAAATATCCATGAAATATTTTATTGCTGAACTGTGGTGTCTTGTATGTAACTGGATGTAAGCACTAGATGGATCTTTAACTGATGGGTACCCTATGCCTTCAAAATGCACGTTTGTTGGCAAGAGCTCCATTGGCACAACCGTATTAATGCTTTTTTTTTTATTGCTTCCCCTAAACAGAACAATGCAGGTATTTTGACGGGGAAAGTCAACACTCAAGAGTGTTCTGCATATATATTCCACTTATTCCTGTAGCTCTAAAATATGGATTAGGTTGTGCAGAGTTTGCATAATGTGTTTTCTTAGAACATGTTTTTGTAGTCTCTGGCAAAGAAATGCTCTTTGCTGAAGTGCTGAGTTGCCAGTTTTCCTCAGTGAAGAAAGGAAACATTTTCAGAACAATAAGCACAGAATTCACCAATCTGATCAAAACCTGTTTTTAAGAAGTTACCTCAAGACTTTACATATCACAATTGTCTGAACAAGGTTTACATTTGAGGGTATACAAGCAATCCCATATGGTTTTTAAAAAGTACTATGTAATATTAAGATTTTTACAGAAAAACTTAATTAGTTATCCACAGCTGAGTGGTTATTTTGTCTTGCAAATAAAGTCATCTCTTAAATGTTACACATTTATATCTCTGTCTAAAATTTCAGGAGTATTCCAGAGTCATTCTGAGGGTTCAGTTGAAAAGGAAGTTAGAGATTATTCTGTATATTCAAAAATTTCTATAACCAAAGGAAGCTACAGCATCCCTGGATGGTGTAAAGTGCTTTGACCAGCTTAATTCTTGTATGAAAGATGTCTTTAACTTTGGGAGAGATTTTTCAGTCTCTGGTTATGGTTTTTTCTGTGGAAAATACTTGGGTTTGGAGTCAAAAAATACCAAACACAGTTTTACTTAATATAGCCTGAAACTACAGTGGCCATTTTTTGATTTTTTTTTTTTCCCCCCTCCCCCTCACTAAAAAGTAAATCATAATGTCAAAACATTTTTGATAAGAGGTAATTAGCAACTGCGAACTTGTAGCAAAACCATAAGCTGATTAAAAGCTTTTAGATATATTTTTGTATATAATATTATTTGTCATTGTTATATTAACAAATGTTGAATCAAATACCAATTTTGTGGTTTTTTTTTTAAATAGACCTGTAGATCCCATTGAAAAGGAAAAGTTAGTTTTCTTATTGTTGTGTTTAAATTTGTTACTTCATTGCACAGTCTTTATGCAGTGAAATGATTTTGATATAACTGTTTACAACATATACTAGTTTGTGATGAGTTGTTTAGTGTTTTAAACATAACTGCAAAGACCCTAAACCTTCAGAACTTCATATGGAAAAGCTGAAAAGTGTTTTGGTTGCTTTTGTGTGTGTTTGGGGTTTTTTAAGAGGAAAATTAAAAAGTGAAGAATAGACTGACACCAAACTAAAGAAAGTTTGTGTCTTTGTGGCAGAATCCATGCTCTGTTCTCAGACCTTGATGTATGTTTGTGGAGTCGTTTCTTATGGTTGAAATACTATTTATATCATCCTTCTAGGTAAGAACTAGGGAATTTACCTTTGCTGAAGTCCTTTTAGTCTTAATGGGTCACAGAAACTGTTGTCTGTGAGCACTAAATAAAAAAAACAAGGGACACAAGTAGTTAAGTACTCGTTTAAAGCATAATTTATGTGCATTGAGTCTTGAAATGGTTGGTTGTGCTCACCTTATTTTTCTGCTGTGTGAGGTACTTAAAATATGAATGCAGGGAAGGACAAAGAATTCCAAACAAACAAATTATATTTACATAGCTGAACAACCAATCTCTTATAAGCCATAAATATGGGAATATAGTGTTCATTTTTCATACTACTTCTGTCTAATAAATTGGTTGAGGCAAACTTTCTACTAGGGTCTTTTTTCTTTGTATAGTAACCTTTTGCGTGGAAAAAGGTTTCCATGTTTCTCTGATTCATCAATGAGTTTCTAGGCCGCAAATGTATTTCTAAACTTAATAAAAAACCGCTAGTTATTACTGAATAGCTATAAAAATGAAATGTGTCTGAAAAAGAGATTAGATGCTGATTTAACCTCCTTTCTTGGTTTACTTTGTAGTATATTTCAGCCTGCAGCTGTTCAACTGACCAACTCTTAAATGATGAGATCAGGCAGTATAAGCTACAGGGCACCTAGAATGAAAAAACTATCATTAAAGACATTTAAGTGATGAAAAATTCCCTACTTTATTCATTGCAAATTTTTATTTATTACATAAAACTATCACTCCTTTTAGCTTTTTCAGTCCTATAACATTGATAAAATAAGAAACACTGAAGGCTTGTTGAAAGGTTTGATTTGCCTGACAGAACTCCAGTTAGGGTCCAAGCCAGGTACTAAAATGTCTCAATTTTGCTTCAGAGATTCAGACAACCAGACTCCCAGTTGCTGATTTTCTTTCTGAGAATTTTTACCATTTGTAGGTCTGAGACTTGGTGTTTTCCTTCTGGGAAGGCAAGAAAGCTTTCCCAGTGGCCTGTTCATTCCTCTTTACTTGTCCCCACACCTTGGGGTGAAGGGACAGAGCAGCCCCGTGAAGGCTTATTTCTCTTTCCTTTTCCATGTTCCTTCTCTTATAGGAAGCCTACAGATGTCTTATTTCTTCTTCACAGGTTTATATCTTGAGCCACATTAATGGCTTGCTAGTGTTTATTTTGGCAGAATCAGTGTTGTGTGGCGCTGATTGGTGTGCAGGTTTTTTGATTGGTGTTTTGGGGTGTGGTTGGTGTAGGGTGTTTTTGTGTGTGTGGATTTACAGTGCTGGGTGGTACCAGGACTTTTTTGCTGCTTGATATGTTGGGGGGTGGGGGGGGAAACAAAGAGGCTTTGAATGGACAGTTGTCAAAGTAAACAACAATAGACTTAAGATATTTGAAAATTTTGTTAACGTAAGCTAAACAATTATTAGGTTAATACTTGAGGAAAAAAAGGGTAGGAAATACATATTTACTTTCTTGTACTTATAACTTACTGCTTCTTAAAAATTGACTACTGGGCCATTACTGCTTCTTAAAAATTGACTACTGGGCCATTCTATCACAACATGTCGTAAAGACATCTGAAATAGTATAAATTAATTTAAATAATCTTTATTCTTTACCATAGAGAAGTAATTCCTTCTAGTGGTGTATATTTGGAGTTTGTGAAGTCCTTATGAGACATGAAAATAAAAAATATAACCCTTCTGGAATTGGCTTGGGAATCTCATTATGTAATTCTTCAGCAGCTGTTTAATTTAATACTTTTGACCACTTTCTTTTCTGACTCTAACATCTGATTGCTATAACTTGCACTGAATTCTGTGCTCTTTCCTTAGCAATTTTGTTACTGTTTAGAGTAAAAGTGATGGATACTTTTTGCAAAGTCTTTTTATACTGATTTTTCTTGAAGTACCTTATTTTTAAATGTTTTTCTCTTTAAACTATTTTAATCTGAACTAATTTGTGAAAAAAGGGGCAGGCTTTTGGAAGCAAGGAATATTTTAAGGTAAGAGCAACAAATATAACCAAACAACTGCATTGCTTGAAGTCATGTTCATGCCTCTCCTGCACAGGGTCTATACATTCAACTGAGCTGAATTCAAATGAGCTCCTGCTCATTCTATAAACTGACTTCTAAGCCCTAAAAAAGTTGTCTTTAATGCTATAAGTAGGCAGTGAACTTATGGATAGTCTTTGTAGATGACTATATAGAATGACCTTTAATAAAAATTCTTGTGCTGTGGCATGAAATTTGATTTCTTCTTATCACCAGTCATGAGGATGTTAGGCAAATCCAAACAGCTGAGTGTTTATAAGGTGATATGCTTTTAGCTGTGCACTTGCTGCTACCCCCAAAAGAGAGCTGTATAATCAAATTTAGGCAAGATATCTTAGGGTATCGTATGGTTTAGGAGTTATAGGGTATTGCCACATCCCTGTTAATGTTTAAGGAATTATTTCTGCTTGTCCAGTAGTTAAAGCTGGTTCATAGGTTGGTGCTAATAAAGGAAATCTGTGCATAGTATAAGTGCAGGAAACAACTCTTGTTTTGGTTTTTTTTGTTTGTTTGGTTGGTTTTTTTTAAATATTTCTTGTCATGGCATATCCTGTCTGGCACTTTGTGTATATCCCAGTATTTAATATTTTCTTTAGAGGAAGATCTTTATGAATAAATGTAATATTTTTGGAACAATTATAGTTATGTTGAATCATTTTAAATATATCTTGTGTTTTTTGTACCATTTTTCTGCCTTCTAAGTCAAAACAAGACAACGAGGTAAAATTCTACATTTCCATTTATTTACTTATGGAGTGAAACTAGGACTGTTAGTTTATTGCTGAGGTTGCCAGGACATTTTCATTTGGGGGAAACTGAATCCATACTATGTCAGAAAGACAGATGAACTCTTAAATACTCAATTGCTTTTCTGGTGGCTCTCAACCTTGGAGTTCATCCAAGTGTATTTCATGGTGTGTCTCAATATAGTGCTGGTACTTTGATGCTTCGTGTTGAAACTCACTTTTCATTATTCCCTGTAATAACACTGCTATTAATGTGAAGCGCTGTTTTTTTTCCTAATTTTCTCTTCTTAAAAAGGTATATAAACTTTTTTTTTCAGTTTCATTAAGAATATGTACAGTGTTAAAATTAAGTAGCTGCACTGTTTTAGAGAATTAGGTATGTTAATTTAATAAGACTGAAATTTCAACTGCTTAAGCCACTACTATTTCTGGAGAAGTTAGAAACTGTTGCTACTGTAACAAAAGTCAGTGATGTGCAACTTCTCAATTTAAATGGATATACTGGGTATTACACAGCCTTGTGTTTGTGTTCCACATTCATTTCTGAAATCAGATCTATATTACTCACATGTGAGGCTGCTGCTTGAACCCCTTTTGCTTCTATATACCAATTCTAGCCATATTTGTGATGTAGAAAAACTAACAGTGGCTTAAAATTAAAGTGGAGGGGCAGCTCAGTCCACATCCTTTTATCATAGTGATCCTTACTGAAACTGTGGTCTTGTGGAATTCTGTGTGAATTGTTTTCCTTTTTTTTTTTTCTTTTAAGATACATACAGTAGAGTTTTTCTACATTGTAACAACATGAAGGTTTTAGAAATAACTTGTCTTGGATCCTTTAACTGATTTCAACAGGAATGTGATCATATTAAGGTAGATATTAAGATTCTTTTTCACTTGGGGGAAAAAGCTAAATTACTGATTTCCAGTGGTCTGTAAATTTTTGCTGCATACAGAGGAAGAGAAAGAATAAACATTATCTTTACCAATAGCAGGAAGTGATTATATTTCCAGTCTGTGTGCATGATCAGTTTGAGAATTAAAAATACTCATATACCCATCTCTAACTTGGAAATGAGCAGTGGTCAGCTGAATATTCAAATAAGATCTTTGCTGTACTCAAAAGGTTTTAATCCTCTACCAGTCACAAAAATGGAAAAATAGGACAGGTTTGAGAATACAAAGTGTGGTAGGTCTTAATATCTGATTCAAGGTAATATAGCTGAAAGAGGTTTCTAGATTCAGCAGAAGCCTTTTCAGCACAGAAAATAGGTTTGTTGTATGTGACAAATATGAGGATCATCTGTACAGAAGGCAAAAAAAAAATTGGGCAGCTTTGAAAAGGCTCATGTTCCGTTTCTCTGCCACGACAAAGGCTCAAGCCTTCATCCTTATTTCTCACTTGTTCCTGAACCCCCTGCATTACAATACTGAACAATTCCATGGGGAATATGTGGCTTTTCTCTCGTGCCTGTTACTTTGGCTTTCTTCTTGAGAATACCAGAGTGGCTCAGGCCTACCATGTGTGATGGGAATGTGGTTATCTTGGTCACCTGTGGACAAGCAGTCCCAGATCTTAGATGGTCCAGTGTGTTACAGTGATCACAGAATCATAGAATATTCTGAGTGGGATGGGACCAATACGGATCACTGAAGTCCAACTCCTGGCCCTGCACAGAACAACCATAAGAATCCCACCATGTGCCTGAGGGCAATGTCCAAATGCTTCTTGAGCTCTGTCAGGCTTGGTGCTGTGACCACTGCCCTGAGGAACCTGTTCCAGTGCCCGACCACCCTCTAGGTGTGAAGAACCTTTTTCTAATATCCAACCTAAACCTCCCCTGGTACAACTTCAGGCCATTCCCTTAGGGCCTGTCACAGGTCACCCCAGAGAAGAGATCAGTTGTTCTGGTAGGCTTTGTCTGCTCAACTGTTAATCAACTTGGTGGCCTCCTCTGGAATCCTTTCAACAGGTCCATGTCCTTCCTGTGCTGGGGACCCCAGAGGTGCAGGCAGCACTGCAGGTGGGGTCTTACCAGAGTGGAGCAGAGGGGCAGAATCCCCTCCCTGATTATGAGACTTAAATGGGGAGAATTTTTTAATAGTGTTTTTTTTTTTTTTTTTAATTCAGTGACTAGAGAAGGATCTGGAAAGGAGGGGGCCTGTATGGTAAGTGATATTACAGTAGTAAAGACAAGGCAGAACAACAGTGTAATGAGAGACTGTATTAGAAACTGTTAAATCCTAAAACTGAAAATAATGATTTGTATAACAATGTTTCTTATTGCTTTCCTTTAAATCCTGGGCTCTAGAGTGCCCTCTAGTTATGCTTTTACGGAGTTTCATAAAGACATAAAAAAATAAAGTGCAAAGAGCATGGAAAATACATGATTCAGTTTCTCACCCAGTTATAATTCAAGGTATCATGCCATAGGTAGTTACGAGAAAAACTCTGCTTGCTCCATTAATTTTCTGGATGATCCAGAGTAGTCTTGCTTCTTTTTCTTTCCGTTTTTCTGTGCATTGGTGGGATGGAGTAGCACCTGCCAGAGGAGTTCCTTGTCTGTTCTACTTTAAGTGCTACTCTAGAGACAACCTTACTTTCTATTTCTTAATTCAGTAAGAAGTCCCGGTATAGAAGTACCACACTTATTTACTCACTACACTTTAGTGTCATACTGAAAAGTAATAAACTCCCAAACTTTTTAATTTCATTCTCTCTTTAGTATGATGAATTAATACACCAGCATCATAACCATTTATACTGGACTACATGTTTTAGTTGAGAAAACCATGAATAAAAATAAGCTTCACTAGTCAAATGCGCTTAGGAAATTTTTAATACCTAAATAATTTACATACCAAAAGTTCTTTCCAAATGTCCAGAACAAGTATTTAGTTTTAAAGTTTAGGCAATCTTTTTGCAGAACTTTTTGCAATCTGAATGTTACAGTTTTTTTCCTTTGGATCCTGTTACTCAGCAAAGATTAAAATGTAAGAAATATGCTGTGCTCCCTTAAATATTCTGTTGACTGTTTTTCTTATGTGAGCTATATATTCACGAGTATGCTGAACTTTCTGTTTAGCTCTTTCCAAATTAAAAACTTTGTGATTGAATCAGCAGAAGGATTGCATGGCATTCACAGAGCCATAGTAAATAATTTATTTTTTTTCTTGGATACTTTCTCAGCAAAAAAGTTAAGTTCCATCAGAAGACATGATCTCAGTGACAGAAATACAGTCTTTGAATTGACTATCCTAAAACGCAATTTTGTGTATCAAGCAAATGTCAAAGCAAATAAGAGTTACATTCAGTCTAGACTTAACTTTTGACAGTAGTTTCAGAATTAATCTTGGAGATGAGCTGCAAATTTTTGCTCCACCTAATCCTGACATATGAAATTGAAAAGTATGTTCATTAATAAATCTTTTTTATTTTGCTTAGCTGTAGAACATCAATTGTAATTATATGATCTTAAAATTCATAAAACAGGTTTTTCTATTCTGTTTTTCTCCTCTTCTTTTATTCTCTTCTGTGGGGAGCTGACTCAAAATGTCGATATAGGATTCAGGTAATAAAATATCACTTTAACCTGGGTGCATGATCTCAACAGCATCAGATTTGCTGACTTACTGAATAGTGTATTGTTTAAATTTGTCTAATGCAGGAAAAAATGTTACTTTTTTGCTATCTTGACTTTTATGGTAACTTATTACACTTAAAAATGGTAACTATAAGAATTTTTTTTATTTCATCTAATTCAATCTGCTACTGTATGTGCAGAGATATGAAATATTTTCAGTAAGTATTTTATATAAAAACCAAAATTGTTTTCTGTTGAGATTAACATCTGTACTCTGCCTATTTTATCTAAATTTTCATATTTATAATTCACACATGAAAAGGATCATGCAAGTGAAAATAATTGCTTTTTTCTAAATAAAAATGGAATATGCATAGCAAAGTGAAATTCCAAAATGAGCAATACTAAAGAAGCAGGCCTTGATTAGAAATGAGTCTAGGAATATGGAAAGCAGGTTGAAACTGGATATCCCAATTCTGTTTGTGTTCCAGTTCCTAGCTACTGCCGTCTGTTCTTTCTTCCCCCTTGGTCAATTATTTGAGTCTTCTCATTTTTTGAATGTATTATAATCTCTCTTTAGTATTTAGTTTAATTCATCTGAAATGTTGATTGGAAAGTTTCAAATATTAAATAAAATTAGACAGTTTTCTTGAGAATTTCAGTGGACTGAAACTATTATTAGTTGACAGCATGAGAAAACCTGTTTGCAAATGGAGTGGAATTGCCTGTGTTTAGTTGGATCTTGAGGTATATTGTTCTATAAGAAACTTTTGCTCCATATTAAGTCATTTTCCTTGGCCACAGTGTAAATGGGAGCAGTGTCTGGCTCTCCAAACTCCCTACCCAATATTCAGAGCTTGTAGTCAGCCTCAAGATCTCCCCTTTTGATGTCAATGGCGCCCATGTGAATAAGTATCAAAGGGAAGTGGTCTTAGAAATAGATGAGCCTCAGCAGTCTCTGCCATGTTGAAAATCTTAATCCTGGCAGAGCAAATCCTTGGGCCAGGTCAGGAGGTTGGTCCTCAAGGGACCCATCAACTGTTCTTTGTAGCACTTTTTGCTTCAATGATCAGGTATGGGCAGTCCAAATGCCTTCCAAATAGAACTTGTTCCAATTTTCCTGTTGCCAGTGTGGACCGTGTACCCATCTGACAACTGAAGTTGTGCAAGTGTCACCTTTGGAAAAGTGTTTCAGCCTATAACAGTTCATATTCTGTTGTACTCTATGTTTTTCATCATGAAGAGATGGAATTATTTTTTTTCTTTGTAGCTGGTACTATGCTGTGTTTCAGATTCAGTATGAGAATGATGTTGGTAACAAAGTGAAGTTCTGGTTGTTGCTAAGTAGTACTTATACCAAGACAGGGATTTGGGAGGAGGTGACCTGAACTGGCCAAAGGGATATTTCATACCATAGAGCAACATGCTTAGGATGTAAACTGGGGGGAGTTACTCTGGCTCAGGGACAGGCTGGGCACGTTGGTCAGTGGGTGGTGGGCAAGTGCGTTGTACATCACTTATCTTTCTTGGGTTTTATCTGTCTCTTTCCCTGTTATTACTATTATGATTATAATTTACTTTGTTACAATTACTAAATTGTTCTTTTGTTTTTCTTTTTCTCCTCCACATTCCACTGGTGGCACAGAGGGGGAAGTGAGTGAGGGACTCTATGGTACATCATTGCTGGAGTTAAACTCTGACAGTCTTTTTGGCCCTCAACATGGAGATCAAAGGGTTGAGATTATGACAGATCTGACCAGAGCATATTAAAACAAATTTGTTGTAAGCATTTACCCTGTAGGTTTAGTAGTCTCTTCTCACAATGTTGATTTATTTGCTATCAGAGTTGTTCTGTTCTCAGGGTCGTGTTAAGAAATACCTTGCTGTATGCGCTTCCTGTGGTGATGTTTATCCTCCATGGGGCATGAGCTAAGGTTATCATTTTGTTGTACTTTGTAGTACAAAAAAAGTGATGTGAAAGGCTTATGATATGAAAGCACTGCTGGTTGTGAAACTACTCCAGTATATGTATTCAGTACTGCAGTCACCTCTGTACATAGGGAGTCATCTATTGGGAATTATTAATAATTGCACCTTTTGCCTTTTCTCCTTGGAGAGTCAGCCTATGGGAGAGCTCCATCCCTTTTTGTCTCCACATCCCTTTTTGCCTCTATACTGACTATAGCCGCGTTTGAAAATTTCAAAGATTTTTGAATATCTTTGAAACCAACCTGATCCTTTTGCTAGGAACCAGCATGTTACTGCATATGGTTCAGGTCTTGTTTAAGGTTAAACAATTAATTAAGAACATCATCCAGGGATCTGCCCAGAGGCTGGATAATTGGAAGTAGCAGGATGTGTGGGACATTGTGGGCAAGTACCTAGGACAGTGGATGCCTCCAGTGTTTTGAAACTTTGCACCTTAGTAAGTCTAGAATCTGGAACGAACTACCTAAATATTTGGGAAAAGTATGCTGTCACCCTCACAATTCCAGAGAGACAGATCTCTGCAACATGCTGGGACCTTGCTCAGGCCTACGGACACCTGTTCAGCACTATTCAGTACCCTCAAAGGGAAGAGAACCTCTCTGGATCTGATAACAAGACAACAGGGCCTGTGGCTACTCCAACCCCAACAACAGGCCCTGCAGCTGAACCACAGAACCAGCGTGCCCTGGTATCAGTCATCCCTGTTCACAAGAGGAAATGCACAGGAAAGTCATCGTGCTTAGTAAAGGAGGACAAGGAGGAGAAGGAACACGACAAGAATAGGAGGGAGAGACAGAACAAGAGGTAATCATCATATGATTCCTATTCTTGAGTGAGCTGCAGGATATATGAAAAGATTTCAACCATCTTTCAAGTGAACACATGACCACCTGGCTGTTTTGATGCTGGGACACTTGGTCTGGCAGTTTGGAATTAGAGAAACCACTTTCTAGGGAAGCAAGAATTGACAAAGCAATTGGAAAAGTGACTCAAATCCTTAACCTCTGAAGGTCATTTCTATAAATCATGAAGGAAAGCTTTCCCTACAAAGAAAATATTATATGTCGCCCAGGCAAATGGACTTCAGTAGAGGAAGGTATCCAACACCTGAGGGAATTAGCCCTGTGAGAGAGCTTTATTGTGACCTGAACAGTTACCTGCAGATCCAGATGAAGTCCAATCCACGTGACCCGTGTGGTGGAAATTTGCACAGAGTGCCCCATTGTCACACACCGACCCACTGGCAACATTAGTCTGGAAAGAGAGTGTGGCACCAACGGTGGATAAGCAGTTCACCAACTTGAGGAATATGAAGACAGCATTTCTTACTCCCTTATCTCAGCTGTGGAGAAACTCCTTTCACTCCAGAGATGATATAGAAGGTATGTGCTACAGGGTACTTTGTGTTTTCACTTGCAACACCACAGAGAGGAGGTGAGGAATCATGATGGAAGACCTACCTCAACCCTAGAGGCACAGGTATATGAATTACAGGGGAAAATAGAGACAAACGGAGGCTCTTTGAGGCAAGTTTCTGCTCCTGTCTTCAGTAGACAGTTTCCCTATCAGAGTGAAAGGCCTGATTTTACTTCTGATTCCATGGAAACAAGTTTTATTCCACTTCTACAAGAAGTAAGAGAGAATCCTGCGATCAGTATTAGAGGGGCCCTTCCTCTAGCTTGGTGAAGGAGGGGCACAACCAGATTTACTGGACTCTGGGGATCCTGGAATGCTGGACCTGCAGGAGTATAAGGCTCTAGTTGGCACTGGGGCACAGTGTACCCTAATGCCACCGAGCTATGCAGGAGCAGAATCCATTTGTATTTCTGGACTGACGGGGGATCCCAGCAGCTGATTAGAGATTGAAATCAGCCTGACTGGGAATGAGTGGCTAAAGCTACTCCTTAAAGGAAACCAAACTTTATCTTTGCATGCCAAATGATAATCATTGGAGTTCTTGAAGAAATTTTCTGAATGGAGATAAAGATAAGTGTATTTCTCCAGTGCTTAGTGACAAGGCTGAGAATTACCTGGTTTTAGGCTTTAATTACAAACACGGAAGTTCATGACCTGAATGCCTTCTTAGGCATTCCTGGCTTTGCCAGTTGGAAATATGTGCAAGTGAAATATGTTGACTGAAGTGGGGAAAATCTAACCGAAGAAGTTGATTCTTCATTTACTTTGGGCACAGGGAGGCTATAGAAAATAAGCATCGAGTTAAGAACATTCTTTGAATTTTATTGTAATGATAGTCACTGAATTTAATGGAACAAAAAAATTGGTGAGGGTTTGCGGTCTGTCAGTTTTGCAGAATCCCAGGCAAGCCTAGGAAACTGTAATATATGTTTTTAAGGCCAGGCAGTTGACTATCTCCCAGGGGGTATAGTTCGGCTTCTTGCCTTTTGGCACTAATGGGGGAAAAAAATACATGTTAATCTGTAAAAACTGGAATATTAAAGAAACAGAAACAAATATGTGATGATCCTGCGCAACTGGCTGTAGGTGGGACCAGGGGGAGGGAGGCTGGACCAGGTGATCTCCAGAGGTTGCTTCCAATTGCAACTAGACTGTAATTCTAAGGAAAAATTACTTGAATACCAGTGGTAAATCCTCCTGCCCCCACTCATTTAAAAAATAATTTTAAAAAAATTAAAGCTTTGTTTCGAAGTAGTCTACTCTTTCTTCAGAGAATGACCGTGTTTGTACTCATCAACTTTCTGTATTAAAGTTAATACATTTTGATGTTCTCCTCAGCAACTCTTTCTGATATCTTATGGAATTGGTCTTGTATGTAACAACATGTGGTTAGAGACAGCAGAGATGTCAAGGTGGTCCTTGGCTGTCTAAGCTTTAATTTGCGCTCTGTTTATCACTGAGTCATAGTCCAGCAGTACCTAATGAGTACACAAGTCGCCTGCATAAGAAGACGTAAAAGTTATTTTCCATTTTCCTTTCACCTCACTAACCTTTATCATGAATAACAGTAGCAATAAAAATTAGTTTTCGTGAAAGAAAGCATTTGTGTCAAATTCCCTGAGCATATACTGGACTAGGTGCAAACTGTTTCTGGGCTTCCTGTACTGAAAGTGATTGCCCCCATGTATTCTCAG
The DNA here is from genome assembly GCF_003945595.2 of Pipra filicauda. Lineage (NCBI taxonomy): Eukaryota > Metazoa > Chordata > Aves > Passeriformes > Pipridae > Pipra > Pipra filicauda. The sequence goes on from NW_024104542.1 coordinate 303,861, forward strand.
ACTGAAAAGATTTAAAACTGGAATAGATAATTACAGAGTCAAGTTATGGGCTTTATTTAGGTTGTGTTATAACACCTTTCATTCATGAAGCTGTATAGTATAATGTATGAGACTGTGCAATGCCTGAAGACTTGAAGATTTTAAAGCCTTTGGTCTGCACTGCATCCTTGGAGACTAACAAAGGCATAAAACTGTGATAAAATGCCAAAAAGTGGAGTTGAGAAGCTGTTTGTTACTGGTGGACATAAAGGTGTTAAGAAAAAGATCTCTTGCCTTTGTTCTGTTCTACAGATGAAATTGCAAAAGGTGAGAAGGGGAGAAGGAAAAGATGAAGGGCAGCTTTTGATGCATCTGACAATACCAGAGGATGCTCTTAATGGCTCTTTCTTTTCATCTTCATAGAAAGTGCAGACTTCATAGGTCAGAAATAGAACAGAAAGAATGGGGGGGTTGGGGGAAGGGAGGCTAACACCCAGTGGTTTTTATCCTGCTGTTCAGTTAATGCTGATTCCTTTGCTTCCACTCAGGCAGGGATGTACCATACAGTTTCTAGGCATACAGTTTCAAGACATTCTGTAAGGAGAAAATTTGGCATGACAGGTTTATTGCTTTGTTCCTGAAGTTTGTAATCTGCCCAACTGTAGAAGTGTCCAGTAGGTATCTGAAAGTCATCTTAGTTTATTTATATTCAGTGGTGTTTATTGTTTAAGATACTGACTTGCTTCAAGAGAACTTCATCACTATGATTTTTTTTTACAGAGAATTTAAAATCTAATGGGTAGCATGTAACAGATGATAAGAGGTTAGTTAATTCATTAATCAGAAAATTAATTTAAAATATTTACTTTCCACTCTATCTTGTGCATAATACAAGCACGTGGGCAATATATCTGTGTATCTTCTTGAATTATGGCTATTGGCAGTTTAATTATAGCCAACAGTAATTCCTGTATGACTATACTCTTGAACTAAACAGGTTTTTTTCTATTTCTTTTACCAGCACAAATTTAATTACTTGTATTAGTTGTAACTCAGTGAAATAGGAGCTTCAATACATATACATGTTTTGTTGGTGTGCCCTAATGATGTCTTTGAAAAATAAAGGTTAATTGTTCCAGAAAAAAAAAAAAATAAAAAAAAATTGTGGGACAAAAGAGGCTATCATCATCTCCCTTATTTTTCCTCCATTTTGAATTGTTTACCATCAATAAGCCCAAACTAAGAAAACCTTGGGAACACTAGTATTCCCAAATCCCCAGTGCCATTTGAAAGAAATTATAAGATAAAATATAAACAAATATGCATCAAATGCAAAGAAACATATACTCGTAATTGGCAGCAAGTTTGAAAAATATGTGATAAAGGTAGATTTTCAGTAGATTTTCATGTACAGAGGGTAAAAATGAAATTAAGTAAAAAATGTGAATTGAGTGACTAATAATTGCATTGTTCTTGCTCATAGTACGGTAGTTTAGTTTGTGGGGGAAAAAAATTCGAAATGCATTTAAATGTATAGAGCTGAAACTTGATTTGGAAATATAGTGTGTAGTTGTGAATTTGGAATTATTTGCAAGATTTGGTCATATGAGTAATGAAGTAAAAATGAGTCATAACTATGGAAATAAGTGTTTAGATGCACTTGTGGAAAAGGCTGACAAAATGAATAACAAAATATTAATCTTAAGCATCAAAAGCTAATCTGAGCATTTTCAAATTCACTCTAAAAATTAGTCACTAAGAATCTGCTATTAAGATTATATAATAATGAAATTGTACATTGTCTTTGCACAACTTTCTCAATCATGTTATTAAGATGAAAAACAGAAGACAAATTGTTGAAAAGCTTGACATGCTCTCAAATCTTACTGATTTTTCATCTAAATCTTAGTGATTTAGGTTAGTTATAAGTCAGAGAACTAATCTGAATGACCACTCTAGAAACTCACCTATTCCTTGATAGTTTCCCTATAGAATTCCCATTTTAGTGGAATAACTGGTTATTGTGTTATGTTTTTATGAAGTCATTGATTCACTTATCTTACTTTCTCTGCTAAAAATATTTTAAACTACTGTGCAAAAATCCTACAAATTTTAAATGAGTTATCTGTTAATTTATTCTTTAATTGTATTTAGACTTTCAGATCCTCTAAACAAGATATTAGATGAGATGCATTGACTGAAATTAACAAAAATTACAGTAATCTGCTCATCAATGATTCCAAATAAAAATATTCTATTTGTCATTAATTATTTTTTCAGGCCTTAGTCCCATGGAGCATTTGAGTATGTCAATAGGCATGGAAAAGCAATATTATCTGTAAGGAGAACTCCTTAACCACTTTGCTTAAATGTCCTTTTTGTGAGTTATATGATGATTTTGAAAGAGGCATTACAAAGCTATTTCCTCAAGAGCAATACTTTAGAAAATATATTACTACTACGATTATCTTGATTTGACCACACTACCTGTTCTGACTTTTTCCCCCCATGATAATTTTATGAATGCTTCTGTGTGATTATTGATAGTTCTATGACAGTGATTAACCATTCCATATTTTAGGATTCATTAAATTAGTTTTTAATTAAATTAAATTATTTTGGTAAGAAAGAAAATTGCATAAAACGTAACGAAACCGAAGTATATGCTGTTTTCTATGACTGGTGTTGCAGTTTTGTGGTTTAACTCTGGCAGGCAGTGAAGCCCCGGTAGGATGAGGTGGGGGAGGAATCAGAAGGACAAAGGTGTAAAACTTGTGAGTTAAGATCAAGAGAGTTTAACAGGTAAAACAAAAGCCAATCACAAGCTACTATGAAGAAAGTTAATTCCATCTCATCCAGAACCAGTACACAGAGTCATAACCAAAAAATAGTAATAGAAGTGTTACACAGTATTTAAATGGTTCCTCCCTAAGATAAAAACTAGCTAGGTAGTTATTAGTGAGATTTCAGTACATCTCAGCACCACGAGCCAGCATAATAGCTGGCTGTTGTCCAAGGACCTTCTCTAAGACTCTGGGAAGGACATCCAATTGTGCTTTGTCTACGTGTTGTGCTATTACTCCATGTAGTACATTCAGTTTGAAATTCAGGGCAACTCCAGAGTGCTGTGCAATATTACAGTTTAAAATATTTTTTCTAATGAATTAAAGGGAGATAGTGACAGATATAGAACATTATATATATGTAAACTATATAGTAAAGGTGGCCTAGAGTCCTAAAGGCCAGCAGATAACATTGGGCATTACAAGGGAGAATGAATTACTGCTCGGTGTTTCGTCACACTATGTCATTTATGAATTCTCCCAGTTATCTCTGGTGAATGCTGCCTTGTCCTAACATCTTGTTTGGAACAATTCAATATCTTACTTCTTCAATAGCTTCTTTAAAAACTTTTATGGCATGTTGCCTGTCTAATAGGATTGTAACATAGGTGTTTTCCCAGACTGTACATATCTCCAAAATCTTTTTTTTGTTGCTGTAGTCTTGTCTCTTCCGAATGTTCCTTCTCTGCCAAGGTCACATGTTCAGATTCTCTCTGTACTCTTGACTTCTAGAGTATGGGAGCATTACTTAATTGTTTTGTCTCTTGTGATTTCATGGTTTCCTTTAGAGAGTCTTCCCCTTTCCCACTGTTTTTTTTCCCTTTTTCTCCCGTTTTTTCTCCTTACAGAGAGCTTATGTAGGGGAATGTTTCATCCAACAGTAGTTGGATGCAGTCATATATTCTTCTTGCTGAGAGTAATAAAAAAGGCCTCATGAATATATTAGTGATTACTGAAAATAACATACAATCTTTACTGTCTAATGTTAGAAATAGTTTCTTCATAATCAAAAGCCCTCATTGGGATGTGTAGCTTGAATAATTTTTAGTAATGTTTTTATAGTGGTTGTTGTTTCATAATGATTTAAAATAACAGGAATTATTTTTTTTCCTAAAAAAAAAAAATAAATTGGTGACTGTCTGAATCCTATTAAATGTTGCTGACTGTTATGACTTGATCTTTTGCTTCTTAAAAAATATTTATTAATTCTAACACTTGTGTTCTACACAGTGGATTTTGAAAAAGTCCTCCAAAAATAATGATCTGAATTGTTTGAGTCAGACGAGAGTTCAGAAAGCACAAAACCTAATTAAACTAGTGGGATAAATAATCAATTTGTGTTTCAGAAAAGACAGGATCATCTTGGCTAAATGGAGAACTCTAGTAGCACTTTGGGACTCTCTATGGTATGAGTCATCTTTACGAGACTACAAGGGTGGGATATTCCAAGTCACTTAAAATATTTTGTTTCGGCAACAGAATCACACTGAGTGTGTAGCACAGTGGAGCCTGTATATCTAGAAACCCTAAGGAATTCTCTAATATATTGCAAAAAATTGCAGTACTTCTTGGAATCATAGAATGGTTTGGGTTCTAAGAGACCTTTAAAGATCATGTCATTCCAGTCCCTCTGTCATTGACAGGGACATCTTCTACTGGACCAGGTTCCTTGGAGTCCCATTCAGCCTGGCCTTGAACACTTTCAGGGATGGGGCATCCACAGCTTCTCTGGGCAACCTGTTCCAGTGCCTCACAATCCTTACAGGGGACAATGTCTTTGTGATATCTAATCTAAATCTACTCTCTTTCCCTTTGAAACCATTCCCCCTTATCCTGTCACTAGGCCCTTGTAAATAGTGTCTCTTCATCTTTCCTGTAGTGTCCGTTTGGGTACTGCAAGGCAACAATTAGGTCACCACGAAGCCTTCTTTTTTCCAGGTTGAACAATCCCAATTCTCTCAGCCTTTCCTCATAGCAGAGGTGCTCCAGCCCTCTGATCATCCTTGTGCCCCTCCTCTGGACTTGATCCAACAGGTCCATGTCCTTCCTGTGCTGGGGACCCCAGAGCTGGAGGCAGCACTGCAGGTGGGGTCTCAGCAGAGCAGAGTAGAGGGGCAGAATCCCCTCCCTCCCCTGCTGCCCACACTGCTTTGGATGCAACCCAGGACACGGGGGGTTTCTGGGTTCCCCGAAACCAGTGCACGTGGCTGGGTCATGTCCAGCCTCTCAACCACCAGCACCCCCAAGTCCTTCTCAGCAGGGCTGCTCTGGATCAGAATGGATGTGGAAAGAAAGAGGGGAATGTAACACTGGATTTATGGGAGTAACAGAACAACAGAGCCAAATTGAACAGAAACATAATCTGTATACATCTAAATGCAGTGACTAAGTGGTTCAACTGAACAGGAAGTGCATAAAATGTGCTTTTCTTAAGTTTGAAAGCAGTGGTGCCCTTGCTGGCTGAGCAAATGTGAAAATAATATTTATGTGGCTTAATTTACAATGGATCAGTCGGCTAGAAAATACAATAGGTTGTATTTCTTGCTGTGCATGTAGTGAATTTTAGTTTGAAGATTTGACCTTTTTCAAAGACTTTTGCAGTAAGGCATAGGAAAATGTTCTGTCCACCTAAACCCTTTTCCTCCTCACTCACAAGGAGGTAATAAAATTACTGTTTTCCTCATGGATTTACAATAATATAGTGTCAGAATATTTTTAAATATCTAATCCCATCTTGACATTGCCCAAGAGCAGCAGGAAGACATGAAGAATGCACAAGCAATGTAAGAAATAGTGTTGTGTCTCATAATGCTGAAATAGGGAGGAATAAATTTTCTGCATTGGGTAATGTGATGCAGGCCCTTATTTTCTAATTTGGAGGACTTTGGATACTATAAACTCCTTTACCTGTGAGATTTTATTATAGCATATGCTGAATGAGTGGGAGAGGGGGTAAGGAAACCATATTCTGCCTTTTTTTTTTTATAAACATTTTTGTATTAATTTTTTTACACTTTTAGCAGATTCTAATAATTTAATGGAACTTCCTTTAAACTGAAAGAAAAAAAACTTTCACAGTCATCCCTGACTTTTTTATTTTCCGTATTTATTCAGATGGAAATTTAGGATAAATCTGAACAGCATTCTCCTCTTTATACTTGAGGAATGATAATTAGAAAATAAATGCATTTTACTAAGAATCAGCAGAATAATTTTAATTTTGGGTGAATAGTACACAACATTAGGAAAACTTACACATATAGAGCAGTTTCAGCCCACACAGAGAAGAATTCACAATAAAATGGTTAATTTGATTCCTACTGGTAGATAAAAAACTGATAGAAATGGGATCCTTTTTCTATTAAGATAAGATTAGATATGATGCTAAAATGCATATTCATACATACTCATGGCTGTTAATGACTGTCATAAATTAGAAACCTTTTTACTTCTATAATTATCAGGTAAATATCAGTTCTGTTGATTGTTCATGAGGGAAATTCCCAGATTTTTACAGTTACTTCTCAAGTTTAATCTTTCACTTATATTTGACCTACAATTTGTTTTATACCAGCTAAGTTATTCATGTGTGCAAACTGCTCTTTAAAAATATTTTCAAGTTTGGTTTTCTTTTAATGTTGGAACAAATCAAAAGAAAATAATTTTACTATTAGCATTGGTTTAGCAAGGAATTACTTTTAGATACCTAATGTTACTGTGAAATGTGAGTCATAATTTCTAAACTGTAAAATATAGCATGCTTAATATATAATCTATTTATCTATATATAAACATTCAATTAAAGTGTACTGTCAGAGATTTTGTACTATGAAAGGCTGTCATTAGTTGATTTTTACTTCTTCCAGTCTTCCAAGAAGTAGCTTCTCTCCACACTGTCTACAGCTATGCTCGAAGAGACATTTATATTTCAAATTAGCTCATTCAAATAAACCCTATTTCAAATGTATATTTACTGTCTTTGTGAGTGTGCTTGAAAGTCTGAATGTGGAAAATTATTTTAGGTTCCTCTTCCTCCAGAGAAACTGAGCATGGGGGAGAACAGAAAGTAACTGTTCTTTTTTATTTTCACCTAGCTAAACTTGTTTTGGGTGTTATCTGGGATTTCTTTTAGATTGTTCAGAATGTTAAGCATTCTATTGTTTACTGTGACACCAGAATATTTGTGATAATGGGTGATATTTAATAATAATGCTACTCATTTTCATGTTACTTTTTCCTCGTGTATAAAGATGGTTAATTATATAGTAACAGTACTCTAGTACAGATTGAACTCACATCTCTTTAGGATTACTCTTCCTAAAGATGTTGTTCATGGATCTTTGAAGAAGTTCTGTTAGGGCATTTTTCAGTGAAACACAGATCACAGGGTGGAAATTACCAACCAACCATAACAAAAGTGTTCACAACTATATAAATTATGCAGTAGGTTGTGATTGTCTTAAAATTTCTGCCACATTCATGCTGGAAACCTGGGCAGGGAGGAGTAGAAGATTTAATAATTATTTATTTCTAATTAGACTTAAGGACCTCTGTTTTGGCCTCCTACAAACCAGTGTATGGAAAAACTGCACCTATAGTTATATATGAGTACTATTATGCATCCTATAGTGTAATTATTCACTCTTTCAAACTAGACTACCTAATGACCTTAATTTTTTTGCTGCTTGGGGACATTAAAAAAGGAAAAGTTTTTGTTGTTTAAGTGTGAACATTAGAAGTTTTTTTTAAAGTTCTTTTTTTTTCTTTTGTTGAGGCTTTTTTTTTTTTAGATCTTCAGCTATCTTTAAAAAATAATCCTTTAAAAAGAAGTACTAGTTTTATGTGATGAGTTCTTCTTTAGCTCAAAACCTTTTCAAAGACACTTTCAAAGAGAAAAGATTTAAAAAAATAGACTTCAAGATTTCTGAAGATCAAAAGTAGCGTATAATGCCATAAGGTGTGTTTGGTGTAGGCTGGCAAATTTTTGCTGGTATTGGGGGGCCTGTAGAGGTGTCTTTAGTGAGAAGAGTGACCAGCTCAAAGTGGAGCCACTGCAGGACACAGTGATCCCATCAGGTAAGTTGGATGTGGATCTGTAAAAATATATTAAAAAAGGGCAAAACACTGCACAAACGGTGAGGAGAGGGGAAACTGTGGATATTCCTGAAGAAACTCCTGGAGTTTCTTCATCTCATGTAGTGCCCATGCTGGAGTAGGTTCTCCTGATAGGCTTTGTGGAGTGTGGAGTACCTGTGCTAGAACAGGTGTTTATTGTGAATGACCTGCTGCCTGTGGAAAGGACCTGTGCTGGAGCAGGTTTGTGCTGAAGGACTGTAGCCTGTGGGAGGAACCCACACTGGATCAAGGAAAAAGTGTGAAGAGGAAGGAGCAGCAGAGAGGAGCTTTATGGACTGACCAAAATGCATTTTGCTTACCCTTCTGTACTGCCCAGGGTGGGAGAGGAGGTAGAGAAGTCAGGAATTCAAGAGTGAAGTTGAGTCTGGGACAGTCTCTTTACAACTACCTCTTGCTCTCTACATCTACCTAAAAGGAGCTTGGAGTCAGGCGGGGGTCGAATTCGTCTCCCAGGCCACCAGTGACAGGACAAGAGGACATGGCCTAAAGCTGTGCCAGGGGAGGTTCAGGTGGGACATCAGGAAGAATTTCTTGATAGGAAGAGTTGGAAAGAGTTGTCAAGCTTTGGAACAGACTGCCCAGGAAGGTGGTGGAGTCCCCATCCTTGGAAATGTTTAAAAAAGTGACTGGACATGGTACTAAGTGCCATGGTCTAGTTGATAAGGTGATAATCAGTCAAAGGTTGGACTTGATGATCTTGTAAGTCAAAGGCAATCTCAAGTGTATATTGTTCTATATGTATAATACATAGTTTTATCCTATATATATATATATATAAATTCTGTGTCAATACAAGGACCATGACTTCAAGTTGCAAAGCAGATAAAAGCTGAATTGTACTCCTTCCATTTCACCATAGAGAAAAGCTGACATGGCATTTGTAGGTTTTACAAGATGCAAGACCACCCTTTTATCTCTTTTATGGGAATGTTATCTTGGCTTTTGGTCATAAAAACAGCTTGTTGGTACTTGAACTGCACATTCATTGATATCTTTCAACACAACAGTTATTCTGGAGCAGTATCTCTGATAAAACTTTGTAGTGTGGCCAAGCATTGAGTATTTTAAATAATGTTTATCTGTGAGGGGTCAGTACCATTTGCTGCCTTTTTCAGGGTCGTGTTTTACAAGAGTTCTAATCTGCCAGGTGCTACATGAGATCCATTTTAAAAAAATCCATAGTATTTGTAAACAGAAAGGAAGTTAGCTACAGGGAGTATATTATAGATTGGATACTTCTGTAATATCATCAGATATTGTAGAAATATCATCAGATTTGTAACATTAAATCTAATAAAAGATCATGCACTGCATGTTTCCTTATGCTCGTTCTTCCTGCTTGCTGCCTGGGGTTTTTTACTTGGATTTTTTGGATTTTGTTTGTTTCTTTGGAGTGGCTTTTTGCTTTATTTTGTTTTGGGCCTTTTTGTTGTTGTTGTTGTTTTTGTTGTCGTTGTTGTTGGGGGTTTTTTGTTGTTGTTTTGCTGTTGTTTTTAATTTTTTATGCTTTTGTTCTGCTTCTAATGTGGTTATAAATTTCCTTTCTCTACTGAAGTATTTTTATACAAGTCTAGTTGACACTTGACCACAACCTGGAAAGAAGCTTTGTTCTTTTTAAAAGCTCAGTCTTGACTGCACACGAAGAGAAAAGGATATGCTAACACAAAACTAAAAATCTGTGGTTATAAATTAGTCAGACATTAAGAAAAAGAGTTTGAGAAACCAGAAAACATTGATTTGACAAATCTAATTTACTTGTAACTCCACATACCATCCTTTTCCTTATTTAAAACTTCTGTGAGACTTTCAAACTCACTTTTTGTGTCCTAAGTGAATATTTTATTCCGTATGACTAATAATTTTTGTCATAGTTTATCTTGTGAGAGTACCCAGATATTATCTAATTGATTCATTTTGTATTGTCTCCAACCTTCACAAAACTCGTGATACAATTGCAGTATTAGGGGAAAAACAAAGCCAGACTTCTGTTTCTCTGTGATGTGTATCAAAGAGAAGCTCTATGTTCAACCTTGTTGATCTCATCAATCTACTTGGCTTGTTCTTTCCATCTTGCAGAGGAGGAAAATGGATGATGTGAAGTTGGCACTGTCAGAGTGGCAGTGATGTATGTAAAGTAAATTAACCATCTCACCTTCAACTTTCTTGTGCAACTTTCTCAAATGTGTCTCTTGGAATGTTTTACAGTGTGTCTGACACTTGGAGCTGGTAGCTGCTGCCATATTTTCTCCGGTGTACATGACTAAATGCTCTGCCCAGCTGCTAGATTTAATTGGAAACACATTATTCTGATTTCATGTCACCATTACTGAATTCTATTTTCACTTAGACTCTAGAAAATTAAGTGAAAGGTATATGGAGGGCTCCTATACACACTAATATTATTAGATATAATATTAATAGTCATTAATACTGCTATTACTAATAACAAGTATTGTTTTTTAAAGTCAATCTTATGAAGAACAGGACTTAATTAGCTCTGCATATTTGTGAATAAGGGGGTTTTGAAAACTCTCAAAGTTACTGTGGAAATTTATTTGTAACTATGCACCTTTCACTTCTGGAAAAACTTCATATTCAGTAGCCTATCTCTGTTGCATATCTGTTAGTCTGGCACTGAATGTTTTATGAGAAGCATTGTCAAGTGCTCCTTGAAAATCTAACCATGCTGTATTCACTGGATTTTCTTTATTTTTCATAAAACCTTTGTTTTCAAAGAACTTCAGAAGGTTAGTTAAGCATGGCCTCCCCTGTCTGAATCCATATTTACTGTCATTAATCAAACTGCACTTCACTATGTGTTTTTTACCACATCACTAAAGATAATTTCTCAAGTTATTCCTATGTGACAAAAGTTTCCTGCTTTGCATCATTGTGTCTTAAGATATTCTTTCATTCTTTCTTAAATATATTCACGGTGATGAGATCTGAGGAGTCATCTCTTTGACACATAAAGTCATTTTCCTACATCTCTTTGGAATATAAGATGTATGTTAAGTAATTCTGCTGGCCGTGCTTATGTGACCACTTGCTCTCAGTTACTGAGTGTATCACCAGAATACTTTTCCTCATGAAAAAAGTGCAAGATCTAAGATGGGTGAAAATGTCTGTAACTGGTTCTGAACAAGTATTGTGGAAGCAGCTGTTTTAGAATGCATATTTCTATGTTATAATTGCTTATTCTTATACTCTAACAAAGTTTCCTCTGCATTTTAGTGCAAATGGCTGGATCCAAAATGCTACTTTATCTTTCTGATACAACTATACTTTTTGTGATTAAGTCTATATGTGCTGCTTCACACACCTCTGTGCTCCTGGTTGTCCACTGTGGGTGTGCCAAGGAAGTGGTGGTGTTTGTTTGCTGTGTCTTCTCTTTCTTAGACCTGTTTCTAGTTACTTGTGAAGACAGAGTGCTGTTGTAGGTTCCCTGCTTGTAGAATAGTGGAAGACTTAGGGTTGGACAGGACCTTAAAGATCATCTCATTCTGGCAGGGACACCTTTCCCTACACCAAGTTGCTCAGAGCCCCATCCAACCTGGCCTTGAACATTTCCAGGGGTGGGGTAGCCACAACTCCTCATTCCAGTTTATTTAGAATTCAACTACAGCTCAGTAGAGGAAAAGTAAAAAAAGCTCAAGCCTTTGATGTGAGCACTACACAAATAATTGCCAATTATTAATGTAGAAAAGTAAATACTTTGGGATATGAACATTATGTAAATCCATAATGCTCTAGGTATGATTTTGAGTTAAAGAGAGCTCAAAATATATCATGTGAAAATGCAAATCCATCTAGATAATTTTATTTTTTTACTTTCTTATGGAAAATTACGAGGTTAGGAAACTAACATAGTGAATAATTAGATCATAAAGTATGAGATTGCAGAAGGAGATATTTCTTTTTATTTTCTTTGCCTAGTAATAGTGTCTCCAGTGCTGCATAGAAGAGATCTCTTAGAAACATTAGATGTTTTTAGAGACAAAAAGCTCTAGAATTGACGTTTTTACGGTTTTACTACTTAAAAATATTTAAGTATTTTGGTGCCCAGTAGTTCAGTGAAAGGCTTTGAAGGTTCTCACTCTGATTCAATCAGATCAGGGTTGAGTTGGTTATTTTAATGGTGATTCCACAATTTTTACTGATCTGTAAATTAGCACTGATGAGTCTTCATCTGGAACTGGGCTTGGCTGAAGCCCATTTATCATGTTAAAAAGACCTAATGAGTTGACTAAGTTAAAACAGATGTAAAAGAGGGAAGTCACTAGAAAAAGAGAGTAATAGAGAACATGTCCTAGGAGAAAAGCCTGAAATGGTGTCTGTGTGAATGTGCTAAAGTTTGTGAGTCTATGCCTTTTTACTAATTCAGACAGAACATTATAATTCCAATGTACCTTCATCTTTTAGACTCCCAACTGGGTTCACATCCAGCTTGATGTAATGCTGGGGACCCCAGCTACCACATCCTTCCCAGGTAGATAATAATTTTGGAGCTTTAGCTCAGCAAGGTGAATATTATGTTTAAATATGATTCTTCCTTATTACAGAAGAGAAGACGGAATTTGATAAAGTTGCTAGACTCCGAGAATTAATTTGGCTGAAAATTGGAAGGGAGGATGCTAATTGCCAACCAAGTCAGATTCTAAAATAGTCTTTCAGTGAAAATATTTCTGGGGGTTGGGAAGGAGGAAATAGATCTTGACTAGGTTATGGTTGTTCCAGTTATATGAATGAGGAAATTTTCTGTAATAATGTAGTGTTGCCCTCTCGTTTCTTCTGTTTGAAATCCAGTAACTTCTGAAAACATTCTTGTTGGCTTTTTGCATGTCTGTATGAAACAACTGATCAGTTCAAAATGAATAAACTTAACTGTGAGGCATTTTTTCAGGATCATTATCCTCACATCATGAACCTTCAAAAAGATACTGCTGTAGGAGATCAAAGAATATGAATCAGTATTACTTGTTTGTTTACAAAAAAGGCATAAAAATCAACACAAAGACTAAAAATCATTATCTGCTCTTTCTTCTGTACTTCTTGCTTACTCACTCCAGATTGCTTTTTTCTCTAATCCTATTATTCCACCCTTTTTTTACTGTTTTTGTTACTTCTAACTCCTTTATCAACAAATTTCATTCATTCTGCATCTTCTTTCATTAAGTCGTTTCACTTTGCTCCAGTTTTGTTTTTTTTCCTAACTCTGAGAAACGATATCCTCCAGAAAATGTTATTCTGGACTTCCATCCATAGCCTTGATTTTTATAATTTTAAAATGTAAACTTTTTGAGGCAATCTGTTTGTACGCTTCTGCAAGGAAATTATGAGAACTCCTGCTCACTTATGTTGACTGAAGAGTGTACTCACAGGTGTTTAAGTCCTTCATTGTTCTATGCCAACAAACCTGAAAGAAATATTTTGTTAAATTTTTACCCTTTCTTGTGAAAGTGTACATTGGGTATTATATATTGCATTTTAATCTCATATCTGTGGAGGCTGGTCCTTTCTGAGTACTTCATATTTTCATTCTAATTTTAGATCATGTCCTATTTCTGTGTATTGACTGACCTTGGGAATGAGAACAGAAGTATCTGTTCTTTCTTATGAATAAGTTGGGCTCCTTCCTTTCAGCCCTGTGTGAATGAGGAGGGTGGAGAAGGGAAGACAGAGGTTAATTTTTTGCTGCTTTGTTAATTCCTGGCTGGAGGGATACAATGTCATATATGCTTATCTGCATGTATACATCTGATGTGGCACCTGAATACGGCAATATTTTCATTCTAGATCATTAAATTGTACAATAAATATCTTCTGCGTTTCTTTCAAGCCTTCTTGGGCTTTTTCACTTCCTTTGTGTATTTAGGAATGCCTCTGTATTAGTGTCCACTGGGATTGCTGCATACAACTTCCATCGCTGCCGACGGCAATTCACTGCATAAATTCTCATTCATGAGAATGAGGATATATTTCTTTTCATTATTTTAGCAGACATCAGTGGAGTTTCTTTAAGAAATGTGTTCAGCAAAATTTAGTGCTAGTAATTTAACAAATGAGCATAAGCTTTCATAAATTACATTTAAGATGTTAACATCAAAGTTAACATTCTTGCTGCAAGTGTAGTGCCTTTAATTTCTTTTTTTCTCCTAGTAAATTGCTGTTCAACTCAGCTTTAATTTATAATAAAAGAATAGTTTTAGCTTTATAGCCTTAAGACATCCACAGAGAGAATAAATTTACCTCTCTTTTGTTCAGCACTAACTGCTCTGGTTTGTTAGTGCTTCCCCTTGGATCCATTTGGGAGAAGGCATAAGGTGATAGTGGGTTGCACAAAGTCTTGGCCTCGCTCTTACAAAATTAAATTAGGGAACATCCTCAGTTATGAAAGATGGGAATATTTGATGGTCTCATAGTTTTACTTCCCCTTTAGTCAAACCTTTCTCTACTTTCTGTACAGGCAGCCTAAGAGAATTAACCACCTTATTTTCATTCTTCCCTTTTCAAACTGTGCTAATTACCAGGACTTCAGAAAGAATATAGGTAACATTACTTGTTTTTTGTATTATTTCCCCTGATGTCTACCTCACAGACTATGATTGAATGTATAGCCCACTATATATCTGTTTTCAGAGGGAGTACATTTTTCCAGATCTTTATAGATTAGTTGTGATTATACCTCTGTCTTTCTCCAGCAAAAATGTTTTAGTACAAAAGTATCAAGGACATGCCCTAATAAACATTAACATTCTATCTCCTTAGAATTGGGTTTTTTTCTAATACTGTTGTCATGGAGAAACAAGTCAGACTCTTACTTTCTTCACTTTTTAAGACAAGATTATTTAAGTTAGAATAAGTTTCCTAAATGCTTTGAGTGTTCTGAAATGTTTTGGAAAATAATTTTTGCAGATTTGTAAAAGGATTTTGAAAGGATGTTTGTTCATTATTAAATACCTGATAGTACTGCACCTAATTCAAAAGTAACATATAAAATTTGATAAGATGGAGGTTATTTATAGTATGAATGTGCAAATAATTGAATTTCTTTTACTAAAACCTAATAAGGCTTGTTTTTCCTGTGCTCAAAAGAGGATAATAAATAGACTGGTTATAGGTTTTTTTAAAGACTGACTTATTAAGTTTAGTCATTTGTGGGCATCTAAGGTGAGCAATCTTAAAGGACCTGCTTTTCTATAACTCTATGCCTGGAGTTTTCTGAGAGTGCCTTTAAGTTGTATCAGTTTGAACCTCCAGTAGATACATGTCCAGAATTTTATAATCTTGACTGCTTTTTTAAGGAGCAAACATTTCAAAGTTTAATGTTAAAATCAATATGAGCAGTATGTGGCTGTTTTTTCTTATTTCCCATTGAAGGTGAAATTATCTAAAGTGCATGAAAGTGAATTATACAAGATCAGAATACAACTCGATGTTTTGTGAAATTTTAGAGGACATGTGCATTTAGGTGAATCTGATTTATTGCATTTGTGTTAACCTAGAAGATGCTATCATTACTTTTAGTCTGGCTTTTGCAGGTTTGTATACTAGTGATAGATCCAGACAAAGAAGGTCTTGCTACTAGGAAAAGTGTTTCATGACAAAAAGGGATCTTGACAATTTGAAGATGTGTAAAGATTTGTAGTGATTTTGAAATGGGTTCCTCCACTCCAAGGAAGTGACTCAAGGCATTGCATTTTATTTCAAGTCAAAAAAATAGCACTGGAATGTTTGTTTTTACCTCTGAGTCATTGCAGAAGCAGGGCAGCGGATAAGAGAGGAAGGATGCTGTCCATGCTCTGGTTACCAGGACTGAAATTAAACTTCATGATCTTGAACAGAAACCTTACTGTTCAGGGAGGAACACTAGACAAACAAGTGCAAAATTAGATCTACCCAAGCTTGAAGAGAGTTGTTAAGAGGACAGAATGATAAAGTCCAATTAAGAAAGGAAATAGAAGAAGCTGAAGAACTCTATGAACTTTAATTTGTACACAGCAGATCAGTAATTACAATTGTGTCATGTTCCCTGAACCAAATTTGAGTTTATGGAGAGAGGCTTTACTCAACAGATTCTTTTTGATTGCTGAGGTTGGTGTTTGTGTGGAAAAGATTATTGAAGTTCAGGGTGTTTTTACTATGCCCTGGTTCAAAATTTCTCTTCGTATAATGATAACTTGTAGTCTAGCTTCATTAGGTTTAATGCAAGCCTGTGACTGGCAACAGATGGAAAACAAAGTTTTTTTTGACTAAGAGGGTCTTTTTAAACCATAAGTAAGAAACCAACCTGATAATCCTACAGTTGATACTGTCATAATCTCTTTATTATTATCAAACAGACAGGTCTTTGTGACGGTATTTAAAAATTACTATGTCCCCATTGCTTTTAGAGGTTCATGACACTTTTTTCTGTGTTTTAAAGAATCATATTTTTGGCAGACAGATAATGTTCATTTTGGAAGCCTTTTTGATATTCTCTTTCTGTGCAAAAGCATGATGAACCAGTCTTGAATGTAAAATTTTGGAGGATATTTAAATACATAAACTGTATCCTAGGACTGAGAGTTTTGTGTTCGTAAAACAGACTGATAGAATAAAAATACTTTAGACACAGTCGTCACTGAGATCCATCTGAAAATTAGAACCATCCTTTTAAACTTATAGGAGCTGTTTGAAACATTACTATATTAGCTTAGAAAAGAAAAAATATGCGTATTAATTTTTTTAATACTTCTGTGCACATGCATAGTTTGTGCTGTTTTCTGTTCTCCCTTTGTTCCATAAACGTTTAATAAATTTTAAAAATATTTACAAATAGCCATGATTTGATACTTGTAAATGATACCAAAATAAAATTCCTCTTGCAAGGGTGGAATCCACAACTTCTCTGGGTAGCTTCTTCCAGTGCCTCACCACACTCTGAGCAAAGAACTTCTTCCTAGCATCTAATCCAAATAGTTCCTCTTTTAGTTTAAAACTGGCATGTGCTTCTTAAATGAATCAAAGGAGGGCGAAACTGCCCTGCAAATTTCAGTGTCCTGGCAGAGTTTAATGAAGTAGATCTATCCCTCCCTCCAGGAGACTGCTAAGGCACCATCAAAGCCAAGTCATGATAACTATTGGTTAATGCTAATTGTTAAAATGG
Source organism: Pipra filicauda (assembly GCF_003945595.2). NCBI lineage: Eukaryota > Metazoa > Chordata > Aves > Passeriformes > Pipridae > Pipra > Pipra filicauda. The sequence continues at coordinate 320,967 of NW_024104542.1, forward strand.
GATTCACAAAACCATTTTCTTTAGTAAAGCTGCTGAATTTAACTTTTGAACTGTTTGATCCAAAACTTAAAATTTAACAGTCCAGATATAGTCTTGAATATCCTTGTGACAAATATGAGGATGTTTGTCTCCATTACTCTGTTGCTTGTGCCACAGAGATTGCTTAATTATTTTGCCTGCTCTTCCTTTCTTCTAGTTAATTAACAAACCTTTTGAATATTTTGGACTTAAAATCAGGATAGACCCAGATGCCATCATGGAGAAAGGTAAGGAATGGAACCATTACAAGTATTGGACTTGATTTCAGCTCTTAAAGCAAGAGCATCTTCAGCATCACACTGAGTAAAATGCAAGTTGTGTACAAGGGAAGGGCATCTAGGGCATCCCCCCCCCCAAAAAAAAAACCTACCTACCCAAGCAAAAAAGGTTATTTCTATTCTTTTCTTCCCCAACTCTCCTTTTGTATGGGACTAGAAAACTTGTGGAAAGCTAAAACTGTAGCTGTGAAGTTGTATCCATGTTAGGACTTTGTGAGCTGTAGCACCACACAAACCAGATGTGTAAAAAAATTTTTGAATAATCAGATTAGGAGGGTAGAGGTTAATGAGTCATACTCTATCAGAGCTCAGTAACAACTGCAGTGCTTGACTGGTCTTCGCTGAGATTTCTCATATCTTGAAGAGCTGGATGTAAGGGAACTAATTCCTTGTGAGCATAGCCCATGGTAGAAGTACATGAGTAGAGAAATGCTATTTCCATCTTCAGTGTTTCTCAAGATTTGTCTCGATAAAACCCTGAGGAATCTGGTTATTGCTCATAGTTGACCCTCCTTGGACCAACAAGTTGGACTGGAGACCCCGTAAGGTCCTTTTCAAGGTAGATTATTCTGCCGTGCAATGATCACTGTCAGTAACCCTCCTCCATCCTGGAGCTCAGAATAGTTCTTTCATTGTGAGACAGGAGCTGTATTTTTAGATGTGGCTTAAAATCATTCTCTCCGTGGTCAAAATGCCCTCCCTCACATAAAGGTTGAATAAAGAGAAGAGTTATCTCAGAAACTCTTGAATGAAAAAATGTACAGGGACATAAACATGAATTTGTTTCATATGTATTTGCTAATAAAAATAATATTGATTTAACATTCAGTGCAACTTTTAAACAAAACTATCTCATAGTTCTGTTATACTCCACTGGTACCATTCTTGTTTGCCTAAAGGAAATAAGGTTGTTATGTAGGATAGCTGTGTTTTTAATGAGAAAACCTGATTCAAGTCCTAAGTAAATCTAAAACTTGATCCTGAACTTATTCAGAAATCAAAGGGACTGAAAATACTTGTCTTTCCTTTGTCATGAACTGAAATAGGATTACAAAAAGCTGGCAGAAAAAGCTTCCAGTAACACTTGCATTAACTTCAAATTTTAACAGAATGTGTGGGTTTAATTCCAACTTGAAATGTGGTTTACCTTTTTTTTTCTATTATTTTGCTTAACAAAAAAAATCTACATAACAGTAGTGAAAGCTTTGTTATAAACTTCCATGATTGAAATATTAAATTCAGGATTACAAGCTTCAATAAAGTGCTTTCTTACAAAATAAAATTTTCAGTGGAATGTTTCTGTAGTAAAACAGTAGTTTCATATGTGAGCAGCACTGAAAGTTATATATGTTATAAAGAACATTGTGTGCCAAAAAGCCAGTAAAAAAATTGGAACTTGAACTGTCTCAAAGACAAGAATTTCATAGTAACTTCTGCAACTTTCTCTTTCTGACACTTCATTTTACACACAAACTTTTTAGTTTTTCTTCCTTGGTTATTCTTCTCCAGCAATGATTTTGGATTAATTGCATTCAAGTCTAACATAGTTGAATCCCGTGGTCATCTGTAGTTACTGATGTGCAGTTCTCCAGTGGTGACCTTCCACAGGACTGGAGCGCTCTGACGAGGCAGTTACATGTTCTGAAAAGCAAGTGTTGTGAAGGGAGTGAAAGTTTCCTGAACATGGTTTACTCTGCTTTTCTCTTTAAGAAGGTTCTTTGACTTCATATTTTTTCATGTTTGGCTGCAGAACCACCTTTAGTGAACATCAAATTGCAGAAGACAGTTGACATGATTGCATGAATAAGAGTAATAAGTCTTTAGAGTTACTATCCTGCTACTAGAAGAATAGTAACTGTGGTAGAACTATCCTATAGTTGTTTTTCCAAGGGAGCATTTGTGAGCACAAATGGTTTTAACATGTACTGTAGCATGTGATTTTCTAGATTTCAACAGTATTACTTACTTATATGAATAAAGACAAAAGAATAAAAGAAATATAGTCTCTATACCTTAAAAAATAATGTAATATTTTCTGAGATAGCCCAAAATACTTCCTTTTCATGTTTGAGACCAGTGCTTCCAAATGCATTGCTGAAAAATTTTAGGTAAGCTTCTAAAATAATAATAGCAATTACTGTGATACAGTTTTAGAGGGGAGTTAAATTTTTTATTTCAAGTGAAACTATACCCTTGCTTATGTATAACTCAGGAGAAATTCTATAGAAGTAAGGAGGAAGAATTTTGAAAAAAGGCATGAATTTCAAGAAATTGAGTCTTTTTTTTTTTTTTTTTTTTTTTCTTTTTGGTAATTTGTGATGTGTGTTACCTGCAAATCCTATGGGGGAAAAACACACCCTATAGAATAATTTTTGATTCTAAAAAATATATCGTGTAGGGGCATTTTGAATTGGCTTAGTCTTTTCCATGTAACACCAAGACCAAAATAAGTAGCTGGTGAGTGGCTTTAACTGTTGCCTTTTCTTTTACTTTTCCACGTCCAGTGAATGGAAGATTCCAAAATGTTATGTCAAAGATATGTATTTCGTGGTGTAGCCTTACAGCCTTAAAAATTGCTGTACACTATTCAAGGGAACAAATGAAATAAAATAGGTGTGGTTCTGTAAGAAGCACTTCACAGTTGCAGAGAATATTAACACATATTATGACATCCCTAGTTTTGTTTTGTGCAATCCTAAATGCCTTAGGGAAAGCCATCAGTGAAAACAGCCAAACAAAATTTATGTGCTGGGCAGGAGGAAGACAGAAATGTGTGTCTGAGTTCTACAGCAAGTGAAGAATAGGAAGGTAAAGGCACACTTTACCTGTGTGAAGTAGGAGGCAGGAATTCACCACCTGCCTCTGGAAGGATGAAAGTCAGATGAAATCAGTTGTCTCTCACATGAATCAAGTTTCAAGGTTATCCAAACACAGTATTTTCTGTAGATGACTTATGCTATGCTGCTGTTTTTGAAAGGTATTCCAAAGTTGTTCACACCTCTAGTGATAAGGAGCCCTGCTTTGGGATGGATTTTGGGTTTGAGCTTCTTCCTCTTCCTAACTACAGCGCAAGGAGTGACTGTTATTAAAGTGACGTCTCCAAGAAAGACTTAAAATGACGACTGTCTCCATAAATTTAACAGAGACAAAGAATAACATTGTTATTTTTTTCTCCTGTTTCTTCCTGCCCAGTCATTTTCTCCCCTTTTTAGTACCCTCTCTGAGCAATTTTTATTATCCCTTCTTCTTATCAGGAAATAAAGCAGAGAAAGAGAGAAACCAAAATTTAAGTGCCTTTAAGACAAAATTTAAAAAAAAAATTAATTTTTGTCTTGAGACCCTAGAGCTTAATTATTGAAATGTCATAATCATATGGGCATTAAATGGTGTGATCACTGAAAAAATCATACAACTATTTAGACTAGATCATTGTGCCTTTTTAGCATAGCATGCTTAGTGTTCATTACAACATTGATTCTCTACCTTGTCATTTTTATGACGTACTTGCCACTTTTTTATTTCACTTGAAAATTATGGATTTGTAGTGTTTTAATGTCATCCTAACATTTTTTACTTGCTGTTACTATCTATTTCTGCTGTCTGGTAACACAACTAGTGTGCAGGACTGCTCTTATACAATATATGGAGTTGGGAAATTGATTTATAATAAGTTAGAAAGCTGTCTACTCTTAAATATCAAATGTTTTTCTTAATCTGATTTGTTGACAAGTACTTAGTGCTTGCTTGTCAAAGTATGTTGTGTGGGAATATACTGTGTGAATGAAACCTGATAGAGGTATTAAGATGGTTCCATTTGTAATCTTAGTTGTGAGAAGAATAAGCAGCAAATAACATAATGTTCCAGTACATGACTGCATTTATTTTAAGGGGAAGAAAAACAATTTAATGCAACTTTCGATGTTCCTCTCTGTTTACAGCCAGCTCCCAGTTACAGCCTTTGTAACCATTCCCGCAGTGTAAAGCGTTAATGTGTAAAATACAGGAGTGGTGTGGGTTTGTTTATTGTTGGATGAGAGGGGAGAAATGAGTAGCACTTTTTTCCTTCTTTGAAAACTTATCCTTGACTTAAACTGACATGAGAAGTGGGAGAACACAGGGCAGGAGAATGAAAAAGGTTTCAAAGCTCCATTTCTGAACCTTCTCAACTTTCAAACAAGGCAAGAGTGAATAAGGAAAACAACTTGATTATTTCTCAATGCATTTGCAAACTTACCTAGATAGAAATTCTGTTACCAGATTGGCTTTCCTTCCAGTTGACCATGACACAGGTTGTGTGGGTGTTTTCCTGGATTTCATACCTGTAAAGTAGTGTGGCTTTTTACACTGGCAGGTATTCTTTCTGAATTCTTCTTGAACACTGAAAAAGAAACCAGTAGATAATTAGAAAAACCAAGATTCTGAGCAATCAGAGGATGTTTTGCTATAATGGCTGGTGCTGCTAAATGTATTAGTATAAGGTCAAGAAAAAAAAAATCACACTGTGGCCCATAGGAGAATAAAATTAAGTATTTAAATAGCCTCTAAACCAGTAAATTGTTAAAAGTCCTTTTTTTTCCTTTTTTTTGCTTTGAAACGTTTTCAGTTTCTGAGCTGTTATTTAATTTCTCTAATGCCAGTATAGTAATTTTCCAAGATTGAAAGTTTGGGTTGTTTTTTTTTATTCCTCCTCTTGCTGTTCCTCCTCTCCTATGTGCATGTTCCTCATAATGAAGAGTTTTGTTATTTCATATCTTCTTACTTGACAAGTTTTCCATGTGGTAATTCATCTGTTCTCAAACACTTCTTTAAAAAATTAGTATTTAAGTGCTTTTCAAATAAAAATAAGTAGGCTTCTGACAATAGTTTTCAGAATTTTTTTGACCTGTAAAACCTGTGGCTATGAGAAGGACATTTTGGAGTCTGGAATGTGATGTGCAAGACATTACTCTGTAGATTTCAGGTCACTCCTTACTCCAGTAGAAATTTGTATGTCTCATCTTAGCAGACAACAGCTAAATTAGGTTTGTAATTGAGTTGTTCTATTTTAACAGACTCAAAACTTTTGTGTGGGTTACTGGAAATTTTTCTCATATCTCAATCAGACGTAAAGCCCCTGTATCACCTTTACACTTCTACAGTAAAAGACTGCTTTTCAGGTTCTTTAGGAATCAGTCCATAATTTCCCTCTTTGGATATTTCTGATCCAAAAGATTATTATTTCAACTTTGAGAAATGAGCTGGTACTTGACCTCATCTGTAAGAAATATCTGACATTAAATGATAACATAAAATTTTGCAATAATGACATAAATGGACTGACAATAACAAGCATTAAGCAATCAGTGATGCTCTAATGCTTCCATGACATACTGACTAACTTTAATTATTGACTGATTTTTAATGAGGAAGACTGTGCTATTGATCCATGCAATGCCTCAACCTGAAAACTCATGGTTGTTAAAGAACTAATGATGATGATCTAATGGTTCTTGTTTACTTTGACTGAAGACATTTATAATCCTTCTTATTCATAGATTCCATATTCCAGTGCTGTCTTGTTTTCTGAGATTTAATTATATATGTCCTCGTATTCTTTTATTTTAATTAGTGTACAAAAGCTTTTCTGTTGTTTCTGGGAAAAGATGCTAACTAATTTTTTTCCTCAGAGAGGAACTTGAATCTGGTTTATATTTTCCAAGCCCATCTTGTTCACTTTAATCAGGCTGATTGATGCATGAACTCTGGCTATTGGGAAAACTGATGGTCAAAATGGAGTAGATTTGGGGGTTCATTAGTTGTTAAATCCACTGAACTGGCTGTAATTCCCATTAAATTTTCTGACAGCTATTTTGTTCACAGATGAATATAATGAATTAGTTAATGTGTATAGTCAGTAATTTCGACTATACTATTTACCATCACAGGCTCAATACTGCCACTTCTTTTACTAATTCCATGCGTTTTCATGCTCTGATTTACTTTCTTAACTTGAACTGATTTAATTGTACAGGAGTTAATTCAGGAGCCTTGGGTAATTTTTCCTTGAAAATTCTCTGATGATAATTTTAGATTGTATTGCAACCCTTTGAACCATTCCTGGGCACATTCTGCCTTTGATACAGCTATCTGTGAACTCATGACTCTTTTGAAACAATCTAGGTTTAACCTATTATTTTCATCTCCACTTATTCTGAATATCTGGTGTGGTTATCATAGAGTTTACCTCTGATTATCTGCTTATCACAGAGTTTGCCTCTGACCGTGGTGAACGCCTCGCTCTCTTCGGTTGCCAATAATCTGAGCATCTGCCAAATGGAGTCCATAATTTTTATACTAACTGTCATAGATGGATGCCTCAGAGCTTCCAATACTTTTTTAGGCCAACAAATTCAATATCAAGATTTGTGTAGTGCTTAACAGTAACATGATGAAACCTTACCAATTCATCAAGCCTGTGGCTCCACAAACGCCCTCCATGACCGCAGTTGATGTGTTTATTTTCAGTCGGAAACTCAACTGAACATCCACTAAAAATACCACAGTGAAAACTGGGCAGTTATATTAACTTGTCTGTGTCCCTTGTTCAAAAAAAACCAAATTTTTTTTCTACTTTCTTGAATGTATTATTGATTTCTCAAAACCAAACCCAAACAAAAGGCAATCCTGCTGATTATCAGTGGTCTGTTGGAAAGAGTACACGTTGCCAAGTATTCACTGCAATTGACTCTTCAACATCTCTAATCTTGTCTCCAGTTCATTTTCATAATGGGAAATCTAATTTTAATACTGTTACAGTATGGACATACTTTTCACCTTTGGAGATCCTAAGCTCTTAAATGCCTTGAAAACATTTAAGAACAGCAGGAATCAACTTGCTATAGCTTTGTCTGGCTGACATCAATTTTCCTCTATGATCTTTGGCCAACACAAGAAGTTTCTTTTGGAGGTGCTAAGAAAGTAAGTACATATGTAATATAGGAAAGGTGATTATCCTGTTCCTCAGTTGTAACGTCGCTCCGCACAGTTGGATTCCTGCGATACAATCTTTCTGCAACAGGCAATGCTAGGAAAGCGTCTGGTATTCTTGAGATAAAAACCATTCAGCATTTTCTCATTTTATTAGAAGACTGTTTTTTTCAAGACCGTTAGCCAACAGAAATTTCTGAAAAAGTCTAATTCTATTACACACCAGAGTTCTGGCCAATTTTTTTAAATACTGGATTAGACATTTGTGTTAGCATTTATCTGAAAAGCACCAGATACTGAAATCACCCTGTAGAGAAAGGAAATTGATGCATTGAAGTCCTATTATTTGGGATTATTCCCAAACTATTTTTATATCTCTAAGCTTGTTGGGAGTAGGAAGCATTACGATATGTGAGATAAAGAGTTGATGAACAATACATCTGTATTCTGAAGGTGGCACCATCAGTTTCAGAGTACCAGTATTCTGACAAAAATACTTCTGTGTGACCAAAATTCTACATACCTTCACACCACATTCAGGCTTGGGGAATGGGAAATCAGTAATATGTCTTGGTTGGTTTTGTGGGGTTCTACATCCCCAGTATTGACTTAGAACTTATTTCTGTTGGACGCTGGGAAAAGTGTGAGACAAGTTGGTCAAGTACCTCAAAGATGAGGCAGTTCAGTGAAATGTAGCCAGTTATTTTAAAATTCCTTCCATCCCTCCTCCAGTCTGCCTATCAGCAGAGTAGCCAATGATTCATTTCTGTTCAACTTGTTTGGTTTTGCCATGATATAGTCATTAATTGAATGGTGACACATCCAACCACCATCAGTGCTTCAAAGAAAAACTGGTAATGTAGTCACTATTTACAGAAAGAATCAAGTCAACTGACAAGATCCTGCAAATTTATACTTGCCCTTCACCTTGATGGTAGGTTTTTAGTATCTGTATTCAGTCTCAACAGCACTGCAAATTTTAATTCTTTCCATGATATTATTTCATCTTTTTCTTTCCATTCTCTACCATAACCCTGTTGCTGCTGATCTGGTTTGACACTTCAGCAGCAAGGAGATGAAAGCTGACAGTGAGCCCAAGCTATGCATAAATATTGTGACAGTAGCTATAACATTGAAACTTTGTTGTTTGTGTGGAGTGGCTACTAGCAAAAAATATTTTCTCTTTTTCTAGTCTTCTCACAATGTAATTATTTTTAGTTTGGAACATTTAACTTTATTAAGCAGTGACTTGTTCTGTTAGTCTGCTAGTCTGTTAAAGTCCAATTAATTTTTGATGTAATGTCCCTTAATCATGTTAACCAGCAGCCCCCAGGTAGGTCAGGAGCCTTTTCCTGGTAATATTCAGCACCTCTGAGAATTTGCAGTAGCTAAATTGTGAGTTTTAAAACAAAAAGAGAGTTTGCATGCACACTGTAGACTGGGATAGGGATGGCAGGCTCCATAAGTATCCTTTGAACTTTGTGTCCTGATGTGCACAACACTTTCTTCAAAAAATTTGATAAACCTAATGCAAAAGTGCCTGCAGGACTCCTTTTATGTAGGGAGTGACAAGCTGGCTCCTCTAATTGCAGGGCATATTTCTGAGTGGCCAAATGCTACTGAATGGTCAGAACTCACCAAGCCATGAAATGTGAAAGGTCCTGTGGCTGGTTCCTGGAACTACACCCAGTACTGAGTGTTTAATTCATGTTCTTCAACGTGGCCCTCAGTGCTCTCCTGGTGCAAACTGTAATCTCTGTGCCAGGACTCCTGCATATTTCCTTTCTCTGAGGAATGCTAAAGCACAAGTACTAATTACCTAAACATTTCTGTGACATAAAATGCAACATTTTACAGCTACTTAAGGGTTGTAGTTTGGTACAGTACTGAAAGAATGAAAATATTACATAAAATAATCTCCCAAACCCAGGAGGTAAAATTCCAAATGTTATAAAAATATGTATTAGAGCATTCATCTGCATCTTATCTCTTCCATGTAAGAAATAAAAAATCATGACCAATTCAAAGCGAAATTGTCTGGTTTAAAACATTGACAGTTTTTGTTTGCTTTCATCTATCATTCTTACAGTAATTGCTGCAAGACCAAGAAAGGCCAAATTCTGGCCACTTAAAATGTTCCCTTTTAAGCCATTATTTGAGCTGAAGAAAATGTTTGAAACATTTCCTGTATTTTGATTCTGCAATGTTTCTTATAATAACTGTATTATTTTATATGTAGCATTGAAGGCAATTGCCAAGTGCTCTGTATTGCCTTTGGAAGCTGTTGACAGGCAGATTTTACAGTTAATGTCTAAAGTTTATGAATGTTACTCAGCTTCATGGGCCGAGATTTTTAAACAGTGCTTTTTCAATTGAGTCAAAAATCATAAATGCTGTTAAGTTTCCAGTTACTTGAACTTTTGACAGCATGTGGTGATTTTAAGTGACACTTAATCACAGTATTTCTATACTGAGATTTACATAATGTAAGGTAAAGTAAAATGCAGCTAGAGTCTTCGTACTGTTGCATTTAGAAGTGTAAGTCTAACTTGTAGTGCAAACATGAGTAGATTTTGACTTCTCCAAGTCAGTGTAGTGACAGACAGCAACAACTGATCACCTAAAAACCCACTACAGAAATAATGAGACGGAAAAAAATTGTTCCTGAGGTTTTGTTAATTATTATTTGTATTTGTCATCTTAAAAAAAAAAAATTGGAAGTAAGATCTTATTTTGGCCTCTTCTTGGCAGAAAAGTTTTTAAAGAACAAGATGCATTCACGGGGGAAAAATGTTTACTAATCAGAAATAAAAAAATGAGCAACTATTAAGTTTTAGTGTTTGACAACATAGAAAGAAAGCAAAGATCCATATCTAATATGAAGAAACATTAATCATCTTTTTCCTATGAATTTTCTCAAAGTTATTGAAAGATGAGTCATTCGGCTTTAATCTGGGAAATTTTTATAAGATGAAAATTTTTATACTTTTACGATTCTAATATACTTGATAATTTTATTTTCAAATTATTTTCTTCTTTATTAATTGATAACGTGAGAGCCAGTTTTGAAAATAATTCCTAATTGGTTTACTTGGTGTGCAAGTTGTTAAATGTAGAAATCATTCATATACTTAAATAATATTTTCCTTATGTTGCTATTTGTAACAACCTCTTGCACTGTTGAATAGTGATACTGTATTGTTAGATAAAAAGTACTGTGCACTTCTTTTTTTCCTATGATTTTTGTTCTTAATATGGACACTTAAATGTATGTAATAGAATGATGGATTTCATGTGCAATGCAGTTTGGTAAATATATTAATTTTTTTCCTGCAATGAAAACAGAATAAAAATTATAGTAACAGAAGTAACAAAATAATAATACTGAAACAATAGAGAAATAAAAATAATAAACAATAAAATAATAAAAATGTAATATTAAACATGAGAAACATGGACCTACTGATTGCATCAGTCTGTCTAAAAAATGATAACTAAAATTTTAGAAGCAAAATTCTTTCCAGAAATCACTAATCTCCTTCTCCATAAGGATATAGTACATGTCTTGAATTTTAATAGTGTTGTTTGACAGTGGGAGCACTGCTATCAAACTTCACTTAGTGTACCAAAGGAACTGTCTGAAACAACAAAAACAATTATTTATTTATTTATTTATAAATAAATACTTTAATTATTTATATTGTAGGCTCCTAATCAGACTTTAGGTATATTTGAAAGGGAAATCTGTACACTTTTCTCATCAATTGTCAAAGTCCTCATTAAAACTAGGATCATGTTACACATGAAAGATGGATTTTTGCATTTGAGAATGAAAATATGAAGTTGTAATCTACAACAATGTCAATTATTATTTGCATTTACCTTCGTCAAAAGGACATGGAAATGATACATGTATAAAACATATATTAGTGTTCTGAATCGTTTATTTCACTGTGGTTTAAAGCAAGTATCCTTCTCATGTCCTTGTGAGACTTTTAACTCACTCTTCCCAAATAATTCTGTACCATCTTCCTACCTGTTTGTTTCTGTGCAGGTCCTTCAGAGAAATCATTTTCTCTAGCAGGGAAGAGAAATGGCATTGACAGGTACCTGTTGAACTAAAGTTGAATTAGTAAATGGTTAGTCCTTAGGATCAGAGAAATTCTTGTTGCCCAACAAGCTGCATTTCCTGCCCTTCCTTTGCACCATTTTTATGACTTTGAGACTTTTTTTTCTTAGATGATGCACTGCACTTGACTAAGAAAGGGTTGTGACTCCACTTTCTGGATATGCGAATAAATTCAGAAGCTTAAGCATGTTTAAACCCTTTAAAATAAAATTTGTAGAGTTGTTTGAAAGGCATTTGACTTTGTTATCAAATTGAATATAAACCAGGTATTTTTGTGTGCCAGCAACAAAGTGAATATATTAATAAAATAGCTGATGTAACTCATGTGCCCTCACCTTCAGAAGAAGGAGGAAAGCAAAAGTTAAGTGATTTATCAGACATGCATTTAGCTGTGCACAAGGCAGGAATGATTTAGATTTGTTTCAAATACTTGCAAAGTTATGACTGTATGTTGTACCCAAGTTCTAGTCAGCATTCAAACCAGGCAGGGAGTTTACATGATGTATTTAAGAAGTCATTAGAATCAACAAGCGACTGGCAAATTTTAAATTTCATCAGTTTGAAGTTTCAACAGTCGTAATTTAGAAAATATTATAGAGATCTTTGATCATAGAAATAGTATTTAAAAACTTTATCAAACCGTTACATTGCAGACATTGATTATGTGCATCACTGCTTAACCATTTGAGGTCTAGAGAAAAAGCTTTAGGAAAATTTTCAGGAGTCATATCAGACAAAGTGTCTGATATTGGATACTTTAGGTAAGTATCATTGATGCTCAAGGTGTCTTTGTTTTTTTCACAGGTTATCTGAGGAATCTCTTTAGCCACTTTTCTCTCTATCTCATAGATTTCTTTCCCTAGCATTGTTTTTCTAAGTATGAGATTGTTTTCTCTCTTTTTTAGCTCAGGGATTTTCATGCGCCTTCCAAATCTGTTACTTTTGCAAACAAAAGATTCTTCCAAAATATACAGAGCTATAATAATATTCTTCCCTTCTACCCTTACTTCCTCTTACAATCTGCCAATACATTCAGGTGACTCCTATGCAATGTTGGTTAGTGTTTTCTAGTGCTGTTCTTCATTGTCCAACTAGAATTTTATTGCTACATTTTGGACAGTAAATTGGAGAAGCACATGAGTCTTTTATGGGGTTTCTGTGACAGTAGGATAAAGGGGGGAAAGAATAGTTGCAAGGACAATTTTAATGGAATACATTCTTATGTCTTATGTCAAAATGCCTTCATTGCAGACAGTTCACTGTAGCGTAGAATGTGTGAACTTCTATTGTTTAAAGAAGCAAGAAAAACCTGCAAAATTTTAGTACATGTTGCTTCTTCAGTGAAGCCATACCCTCTGTCTTGGTATACTATAATTACAAACTATTGAAGGTATGATAATGAAAGATAATGGATAGAGATTAAAACGTTGCTGCTTCAGTCTCATTAGCTGTGGTAACTGACCCTGCTCAATTAACTCGTTTCTTTAACTTGATAGTCCTTCAATTTTATTTTTTTTTTTACAAAAGCGACTCTTAAACATTTTTATAAAGTCATCCTGCAATTTTAATTTTTTTGTGTTTTTTAAGAGACATAAAAAGACATCTTTTTTTTTTTTTTAAGACATCGTCACTCTAACCAATGACAGATTATTTCGTGTTCATTCAAGCACTGCAAGATGTTGGGGCATGTGTTCACTGATGAGTGTTTGCTGTTTACTCTTCTAGTATAGAAACCCCTAATTAGGTTACCTGCTGTTTATACTTAATTTCGTGGACTTGTCTACATGATTCGATGTCCTGGTGATCCCTGAGCCAACTCCAGGGTGCTGGTGTGCCTACAGGGCTCAGTATGGAGCCCTGCAGAGATGCCAACACCAGTTCCAACATAGTATATCCATGTCTTCAGGGGGCAGAGATCAAATGAATAGGTTCATCTGAGAACAATTTTTGATTCAAGTTCTGGAGCTCGTTTGGACAATGCTAGTTTGAAGCCAAGAGAAAAAAGCAATGAATTATTGACCAGGCTGGGAGCTAATGTTCTGTGGTGGTTTCCTTAGCAGTTTAGTTAATTCACTTTGTATTCCTTCCAAGGAGTTGAAATCAGCAAAACTAACAGGTTTTTTGACATTTAACTTCAATTATGAATAATGAGGCTGCAAACTTACTATAAACATGTAAATATTTGAAATGAGAGATGAGACACATCATTTTTCTGAGCTGGCCACAACTTAACCACTGGCAAATGGAAGAAAATATAAATTCATGCAGTAAAGGACTCTGTAGTGTCTGTGAAGGGAAAAGATACAATCTAAATTCCACTAAGTGTGCCATATTCATCAAGGAGAAAACAGATTATAATCATGCACAACCAGAACTGGACTTTTCTTTTCCAATGTGGAGAAATAAATAGGCAGGAAAATGCTTGTTACCCTGTGACATTTATTATGTATGTTAATATTTTACTGGAGTATTGCAAAATAGAAGATTTGTAAGTGGAACAAGTCCATCTTTTAATCATTGAAAGCAGAAGCTATCTGGTTCAGCAGCACAAGTACTAATACACATTATGCTCAAACTTAGAGGCCTTTAATGGTATAGTATCATGATACTGCTTAAAAATAAACTATTTGATTTGTTCCCTCTCTATTTTTGAGCGAATACCTGATGTTCACAGTCAGATTAGATGAGGGAGCAAGGAGGGGAAGGATAAACATGGAAATGTGGAGGAGACCAGATGGAAACAATAAAAAATAAATGTTTATATGGGGTTTTTCTTAACAGAAATTATTGACTTCTTACATAGTTTGTTATACATAAAGAAAAAGCACTGTCCAGAAAATGAAAAAATAACCTAACATGAACAAGTTTTATTAAAGAAAATCTAACTATAAACAAAATTCTGTGACAGGCTACTTTGAAAACATATGAAGGAATCTCTCTCTGCTCTTAAACCTGAAAAATCTTAGTTCTGCTCTTACTTTTTCTAGTTTTGCCTTAATCATCTAATTTGCAGATGTAACTGACCTGCAGTATTTATTATGTAAAAGGAAAGTTATTTTATAATGTGCTTTTTAGATGCATTTATATAGACCTCACTGTTATTCCAGATTTAACTGTATATAATACAAGACTGAACGTCTTTAAGAAAAGTCAGAAGTCTGTGAAAAGAAATTACAAAAATAAAAATGCAAAAGTCATTAAATGCAGTTAATGGAGACTGTATTCACAAAGTAAACCCTGCATCTTTAAAATTGCTCTACTATTCCCATTACTGTATCTTCCCTGTTTATGTTTTCCATATTAATTTTCTTATGTAGACTGTCAATCTGAAATCTTTTAAGAGCGTCTGCACCATCACCTCAGTCTTATGTAGGAAACAAACAAAAATCCTTTACATGTTTTAGTTATTTTTTCAATATTTCTACACAAAATCTGACCTTTAAATAACACTATCCTCAATTATCTGGAAATTATTTGTGTTCTCCTGATTCTGTTTGTTCCATGTTCGTTCTATTGTTGCTTAGGTCTAGTAAAAGGTTTAACAATATATTAAACCAAGTTTATTTGGATTCAGATGGTAAATTAATTGATCTCATGATAAAATTTCTTTATCATTGTTTTATAGATGAAAATTACTTGGTGAACTTGTTTCCATTACTTGAAGTAGGAAAACAGGGAAGAGTTTTGGAAGAAGGCTGGAAATAACTAGTTGTCTTTATTGTCTTTGTACAGTAAGACTTTGTTTCCTAAAAATGCAGCACTTAAGAGATTGTGACAGGATCTTTTGCAGTATGCTGGGCTGTGTGCTCACTCTGAATATTTATGACCTATTATTTTTGGAAATGATATTAAATGTATTAATACGTTTCTTGCTCTTTCTAAGAATCTCTAATCTACATCTCCTTCCCCATTTTATCTCTCAAAAGTCCCAACTGAAAAAAAAAAAAATATCTTGATGTTAAAGAAGATTGATTTGAACTGCTACGAGAGAAAATCTTGTGGAGTGGTTTGCCTGACTGGGGTTAGAATTAGGAATGACAAGAAAAATATTACTGGTATTTATCCTGACCATTACTTTGTTGTTGCCCATTGAATGAACTGTGAAAGCAATTTAATAGTGATTTAAACTCACAGTTTCTGTTCTTTGTTCACAGCAACAATCTCAGAACAGTTGAGTGGTTTGGTAAAAACTTGGGCCCTAGAATGGATTCTTAACTTCCTTTAAGATAGTCGGAATTTGGCCTTTTTTTTTTTTTTTTTTTCCCAATAGTGTATAGTTTTTATGTTGATTGTGGTGCTTCCAGCTTTTCCATCCTTCCTCCATATGAAGATCCTTTTAGCCCGTTGAATAGCTTTGAGAATATTATGTTTTGTTATAGGTGTAGATATAAAATGGGGATGTAATAGAAACACATCTGCAGACGGGCAGTTGTTTATGGAAAGTATATTGTATTACATTTTAAAAAATGCATGGAAATCTTCCCCTACTGTTTACAGAAGTTTAGTTTCCCCGTGTGGTTTGAAATACTGGTTAATGATGATTTTGGACAGAATAATTTTTTTAGTAAATGTGTTACGCATTTTTTAGTAAGTTTGCACATTTTTCCGTGAGAAAAATGCTTATTTATTACTATTTATTTTTTCAATAGTGTGTTTTAGTGACTCCTATTATCTTTAGGATCTCCCATCTCTTAAGCATGCTGAAGATACTCCAGTTCAGTAACTAATGTAGAAAAAGATAAGATCTAATTAGAACTGAGTTTGGGGTTTAATTCTGTTGAATAAGGCAAACTTTTTCCTACTAATCCTAGAAAGGCTACTCATACTAAAATGAGAACCAGAAATACACCTCAGGTTTTCTAAAATTTATCCGGAAGTTATATTAATGGTAGAATTGCAGCAAGTAGTTGCTTATTGTCTCAGGCCCAAATCATATGAAAGATTATACTAATATTTTGCATTATTTAACAATTATTCTAAGTGTGTGTATGAAAGTGATGCTCTCCTATAGTAGAAATAGGGTGTCATCATGGAAAACTGCAGAGAGCATACAGTGTGTGTCTCCCAGTTAAATAAATTGTTAAGAAGTCATGTGTAGTAGGAAATTATCACTTTAGTTTTAAAGTGATCTTCTAAAAAAATCTTTTATACGGGAGTTTTTAAAATGGAGATTAAACACCCCTAATAGAGCTAGGCTATTCTTCTGTAATTCAAACACTGTATTAGTTTTAAATATACTACTAGCAACACAAACCTTGTAGCTTCAGTCTTATATGAGATCAAATCTATCTGTTTTTCGAAGAATTGGGAGTGAAATGAGCCACAGAAAAGTTGCATTTGCCACATCGCTCAACTAGAGCAGCCAGTATTAATGGAGAGGGAGAACTGGGTTTACCAGTTATCAGCATATATCCATAGCCAAATGTGGTGGGTCTTTAAGTATTTCCTGAACTATTCCTTCTGTTTTCTAAGACAACTCTTCAGTAATTCTTGGTGTAAATTTCTGTTAGTTTTTTTCTTCACCCCAATATCTGTCTCTCCATCCATTGGGCCTTTTCCCCCAATGTTATTGGGAGCACACAGCTCAAGTCACTGATATTTTCCCACTGAAATGGAAAATGATACTGTCTATATGCATTCTTATAGGTCAGAACTTCAATATTTCAGTATTTCAGTCCTTCTTGGGTTTATGTACCTCTGTCAAGACACATTTACCTGTAGAATATTTTGTGTAAATAGTAATATAAATAGTAGAAATAGATGATGCATAGTTCTAGGCAGGAGGATATGTAAGATATCTTACTAAAAAAATGCTTACATTTCAACATGTTGATGGGACTGTGAGTAATACAGTGAGTTACTGTATTAATAAATGTTTTGTACTTCATATGTCATTTTACTTATTGGTATGTGAGGAGTCGAAGCCAGGAAAAAAGCAAAACAGATCTACATCTATGAGATTTTCCTGCAGTAGCATCTTGAACTCAAAGGTAAAAATAGAATGCTTAACATTCTACAAAATTTCCAGATAGACCCTTTCTAAATTGTTCCCTGTCTGTTTAGATTATTAATGCTCCCAGTTAGGGTGAGACAGCTGCTATTGTAACTCATTCAACCCCTTTCAATGTGGTTATGTCCATAAAGCTTCCTGCCTTAATTCTGAGACCCACCTATAATTTTCAATTCATGTCAGATTGGATGGAAAACTAAATTATTTTGGTCTGTTCATGGAAGAAAGTACATTAGGTTGTTGAGTTTACTCACTTGGTTAAGTCTACTACTTTGTCTTAGGGCATTCATTGACTGACTGAACTCAGTTGGCTTACCAATAATAGGAACACAACATAAGCTTTTTAACTTGAGGTTTTTCATGGATATTAGAATAGCAAAAACTCAAAAAAGGTAGTATAGTTTGTGTGTTTCTTAATGTTTTCTTTATTTTGTAATTTAGTCAGGTATTTACAGATACTCAATAGTTGAAGATTTCCATTCTCTTTGATTATTCTTTGTTTGAATCTACCCATACAAAAAGACTTTCAAAAAACATCCTAGACTTTATTTAGTGTCTGTTCTGTGGTAAGAATGGATTTTATTTGTAGTGTTTAGCCTTTCCAGGCTTATTAAAATAATCAGACTTTTTTTGAAAATAAGTTTCTGGAGTTTATGAAATTATCCTATAAATTGAGAAATTAGTATATTGGAGACCAAACTAATTTGGAAAAGGCTCTTTATAGCTGAAAGCTTTCAGCTAATATAGACTTTCAGGGAAGACTGCATACTGTTTGAAATTAATGCCCTGAGTTTAAGGTTGCAACTCTGTTCCAAGGCATTTCTTGTAGAACTCTTGGAAAATTAACAGCATTTGTTCACCTGGAAAATCTGATCGTTTTATGTAAGTGAAACACAAGGTAAATTCTTATTAAAACAGCTAAAAAGTTAGAGTGAAATAAAGCCAATCCAATGTCAACTTCTGTTTAATGAGTTTATGTAAATATTTTATGATGTTATGTCTTAAAAATACACACTGTTTTCTGAACAATGTATTTGGAATGTAAAATCCGGGTGGGAAGTAGACTCTATGGAAGCAAACCATGATATACTCTTTGTGGCCTCATCTGTACACTAGAGATGCTAATGCTTCTTTGTCTCTTACTTACCTTACTTACCTTATTCCTTATTTACCTTATTACTCTCTTATTTACCTTATTTCTTTAGACTATATAGGATTTCCACCTACCATGAAAATATCATGATTTTTTTTTATGTGACTATAGTGTAATTGCATATTTTAAAATATAGTGTTGTATTAGAATATATGTAGTTCATAAATTCAGTAATTAATATTATTTTTTTATCTCACCTATGTTATCAAAACTGCAGTTTTATTGGAGAAATTGTCACAAAAGACTACTTTAAAAATAAGAATGTCTTCATGGGGCAGTGATATTTCTATCAAAGTCCACTTAAAAATTAAAATTACAGGATTCTTATGTGACAAATTAGCATTAAAATGCCTATTCCTGAAATATTTAAATGTGAAGAAAAGTAATAAAGGAGTTTCCCTTAGTTTATTCTGTTGGGGTTTTGTTTGTTTGTTTGTTGTTTGTTTTTGGTTTTTTTATGCCTGGCTATGGGTTTGATTTTTTTACTTGTAGATCTATTGGTTAGTGTGGAGAAATAATTAACTTTGAGTGACAGAAACCACCAATATGGGAAAATAAAATAAGTACTTTTCCTGGAAAAAGAAAAGAAAACCAAACATTGTTTTCAGTAGGAATTTTGCTGAGTGTTAGTGACCAAATACTGTAGCCATTTTTTATTTTTCTTAAACTGTTATGCTAATGATCTGTCCAGCTGATTAATGCTTTAGTCAATTGTTATTTCTGTGTTTCTTTTTCATCTCCTTTTTTTCCCCCTCTCTCTTCACCCCACTCCCAGCCCCGACATTTTAACTCTTAGAGCAGGATACCTCTGTTGGTTTTCACTACCTTTAAAAAAGTTCTTCTTGTAAATATTAAATTAACATTAGTTCCATAGCATGCCATTTTTTCCTGCTGCCATGCAGATTCTTCCATTTTTTTTTCCAACACTGTAAGAAGGATGCCAGCTAGTTTGAATAGTAATCATTTTATTCCTTTTTTTTATTTTACTTCTGGAGAAAGAAAACGCTTTTCTAAATTGCTGACTTCAAAGTACAGTTTGACTTGTACAATGAATGTAACTGTAATATAAAAAAAATTGTTTCATCTGAAAGATTAATTTTCACTCTTAGAATTGTGGTTTAACCAGGCTTCCAGCCAAACAATTATTTTAGGTTTAAATGTATTATATATCCATAGTCTCCAAAGGGATGTCATTAAAGCCTGGTAATTTTTAGTCTTTTGAAAAGAACATGTAGTTATGAATAAATGCCTTAGCACTAATTTTTGAGGAAAAAGCTAGGGGACTTATTTGTGTGGATTTCATTAATGGGATTTGAACAATGAAAACTCCCTGTGCTTTCCATTGTAAACAACTTCCTGTGTGATTGCAGTTTAATCTGTAGTTTTGCTCCCTACTATGAGCTAGATAATGCAAAACTTGGAAGAAGATCAGATCACTCCCAGTAGTACGTGGTGCACACTTTGCAAGGCCAGAGACACGATGCAATGTCACAGGTGAAGGAAACATTGAGGTGGGAGCCGGGGGGATCAAACAACAAACAAACAAAAGTCGTGTTCTTTGTTGTACGAACAGATGGCGCTTCCACAAATTTTGGCCATAATATGGAAGGTCCTACTGAAACAGTGTGCCTTTGGCTCACAGCCCTTGATTTTCTTTTTCCCTGGTGGCTGTACCAGGCATCCAAGGTTACATTCAGGAACAGCTGTTTTGCACAGATTGCAGCAAATTTGATGTCTGTCTCTCAGTTCCAAAAGGAATCCTGCAAGTGTTGTTGAGGAGTTCGGCTGCTCCAGGAGTGTCATAACCAAGGTGTGTGGTCCAGGGCACATCACTGTGAGCTAAGTGTTTTGGGTGGTTTTTAAACTACCTTCTGCCCCTTCTGTCATTTTAAGTAGAGGTGCTGTTCTATTAAAATTCTCTCAGGAGTTCAGATGTAGATAATTTAAATTTTAATGTTTGTTCTCGATGTTAATCTCTACAGATAAATTCCTATGAAAAAGTAGAAATGCCTTCCTCAGGTAATTGTGCCAGTGAAGAGTATTCAAAAACAACACTAACTTTGCTCGTCCTTCTGTTCAGTTCTCATTTCTCATTTTATTCTGAAGTGAATCTGAGAAGAGCTTTGAACATGAAAAGAGTGTGACAAAACTCTAGCAACATGAGACACCTAAATGTGTTTAATGAAATTTAGTATAAGGCCAACTCATTTTTACTTAAGGCAGATTTACACGGGAATACAACTGGATACAGATTGGATATGTTTCTACTTTCAAGTCCTCTTCAGTTAAAATTGTGGCATTGCATGTGCATAAAAACAATTTGATAAGTCTGTGTTTTAGAACAACCATTACATAGAATCTATTCTAGAACATATATGTAGCAGGAGAATTGGAAAAACAAGTTAGCATAGAATGTAAATTTGTACATGCCAATACATTAGAACTTGCAGTCGATATTACTTTTCATACTACATTTTACAGTTAGTTATCAACTGTCCTCACCAAGTTATCTCACTGAATTCTAGGTAACAGCTCTTGAAATACGAGGCACAAAAATTCCTTCCTCACAAAGGCACACCATTCCACCCTAAGACACATATGTCAACACATACATGTCTAACCAATTCAGAAAGACCTCTAATGATGTTGGCTGTAGAACTTGGGAGTTCAGGATTAAAAGGCTTGAGTCTTTTTTTCCAAGTGTCTAATCACATCAGCAAATAATTCTCCTACTGACAAAGAAAGAAAGGGTGTGCAGTAAGCAATATTGTACCTGTTGTCAATTTATAAGAATAAATGGAATTTATGCTGTAGTCTAAGCCCTAAAAAAAGGTAAAGTGTTCATCCTGAAAAATAGAAGTGGCTGAAAGGTTCTATCCCCTGCTTAGTCTCCCAGTCATTGCTTAACATTTTGTGCCAGGATGAATTTATGTTAATTGCAACCTATTTTGAGAACTCACTTGCTCTGTGGTTGGCTACCTCCATAGTTGTGAGAGATTTTGATCATCTTCCACATAAAAGAAATCTTCTCATTCTGTGATTGACTTGGAAGGTTTTCTAGTTCATCTCGGTGTTTCTATGCTAAAACAGTTGTGTGAAATTTAATTAGCAGGGTAGCACTTTCTTAATGTGGTTTAATCCTTATCTGGTTTGGTGAACTTGGTTTATCATTTCACTGAGAAAACTGAACAAGTGTGTTACTGAAGCAAAATTAGACAGGTAGGAACTGACTTGATGGATGCATTTCTTAATTTCATGCTGATCGTTATTGTAATTTTCAAGACCTGCTATATAAAATAGTATGCAGAAATCTAAAGCAAATTAGAAGTGTAATAGTTTGGCATGCCTTCTCAGTGATGTTTTTTTCCTACTGAACAAGTTCAAAGCATAAGCTAGTGGAAAAAAATATTTTTTTTTTTCTCTCAGTCCTGGAGGTAACCCATTAAAGTCATAAACAGAACAAAGTTAAGTTATTGCAGTACAAAGTTTATGACTTACACTTCAACAAAAAAAAAAAAAGGCAGTTTAAGTATTATAAAGATTATCCCATGATGTCTTAAAAATACAAAACTAAATTCATAGTTACACTTTCTATGCAGTTGGATGTATTCGGAGATTTAAAAATTGTGTTCCACTTCTCTTACCTCACCCACAAAACAGGATGGCTCAATTACTATGTGCTCAAACTCTAATTTTTTATAACTTTCTACAAAAAATATTTTTTCTGGTTCTGATACGATAGACTGAGTATCAGGGACTGTTTAGTATGTTCAGCAATCCACTTTGTTAGTAAAAATAATATTTGCATAATGACCTCAGTTGGGAAAAAATACTTTTTATTTTTTTTAGTTTGCTGCTACTATAAGGTATGAGTTTTATAGATGTTATACTTTATTAAAATTAGGCATTGTAAGACAGAAGCAGTGCCTACTTGTTGGATTAAAAATAGCAGTAATTCTATCATATATGGAAGTCTTAAAACACAGTGCTTCTCTTTAGATTTAATTAGTTTTTATAGTACTAAAACCACACACAAAGTGACTGGAAAGTTTTAAAAAAATCATATATGGGTTAGAAAAATGCGTGATAGTGCTTTGACTAGTCAGTGTGAGCAGATTGACCTGGAATCCATACTCAACTAAAATACAAAACATCTAGAAAATAGAAATTGGGAATGGAATGTAGAGGAATTTTCTTATTTTTTTAGGTTGAAAAAGGAAGATTCTTACTCTTATGATTTTGCTTAAGGTCACTGTTATTATCTGAATAAAGGGTAAAAAACAGACACAAGTTTTCTACTAGTCATTATTGGAATCAAAAGTGCTGTTGGCTGATTATAATTGCAAGTATTTTGTTAAAGCAAGAGATGCAAAAACATTCTTTAGGAGACATCCTGAGAGTACTGGCATACACACACATTGTTGTGGTTAGACTTTTGTTTTATTCTTTCTTTGAGTTCCTTCGTGAATAAATACAGTACTGATATTTAATCTCTTTCCAGCTGTGCTGGGTTATTAGCAAGTGTACTAAAATTCATCATGTACAGGAAATATCACCAGGCTACAAACTAAAGAGGTAACTTAGTGCCCTAATCTGTGTGCTGCAGTTAATGCATAACCAGTGTGGGATTTCTGAGCAAGGAGGGGTATAAATCCCCTTCACTTCTGAAAGACTGTTCATTACTGACAAGAAAGAAGGAAGGGAAAAATGCAGAAGAAAACCTAAACTAAGACACTGAAGATCTTTTAATAATCAAAGGATTGGTGACTTATCTACTCAGGGACATCTTTAAGACAATGGATTTTGCCATTGCAGTGTTGTGTCTCTTTCATTTGTGGTACTGAATAATATTATCCACCATAGTTCTGTCATTTAATGGTGGTGAAAAAACCAAACAAAACATCCTTTTTGAATCACCACATTATGTTAATTTACAGATGTTATAAAATTAGCATAATTGAAATGGAGCTGATTATTTCACTGACTGTGCTTTTCATGTTTGCTTCTGAGTTAATATATTGAGGCATTCATGGAATGTATTTCTCCTTAGGATCATGGTTTCCAGACCTTGCCATTTACCCAAGTAATCATTCTGTTTTCATTTGTTGGCAAATGCAGCTATATGAAAACAGGCAGATGAGACTACTGACCCATAAGCAGCTATAGTGGTGTTCTTAAACCTTTTGTTTTCCAATTAGGCTGTTCTAATCATCCTTGTGTTTCTTAATTTGCTTTGCACAGCTGAAGTCAAGGACAGAATGGTCCAATGGCTGACAGTAGGTCTGATTATCAACTGTACCAAGATTCCCAAGAATTTCATAAGCTTAGATCTGTCTAACATCCCTGATTACATTTGCAGAGGTAACCAGGGTATCTTTTTAGTGGTCAATGATATCTATATATCATGCAGGAAAGAATGAGACAGAATAGAGTTTTAAAAACATGTGGAGTTAACTCAGAAGAAAATTCCTTTGGCACATGTAGATGTTTTGCACATTGACATAATACCTTGGTGAAATGAAATAAATAAGAATACGTGTTTAATTATAAATTATATATCACATTGTCCTCTCTACATCTCCCCCAACAATTGTTTCTTCATCGCATGCAAATCAAACCATGCCTATACCATCAAAAAATCTGAATTTTAAAAGTTTGCTTTCCTCAGCATGGTGGAAGCCATCAATTGAAACATTTTGAGCAATACACATTTGCATGTGTAGTCTTCTTGTCATTGTAATAAATATGTCTAGGGAAAATAAAGATTCAAAGTTTGTTACTTCTAGGTGTTTTCTGAGCAGCTGGTACTGACAGTTTCTAAGCCAAGCAAAAGTTCTTGAAGTCCGTAAACCAGTTTGTTCTTAGTACATGTGAAAAAAATGTGGGTCCTCCTTCTTCCAGAGCTAGGTAACTATCCCAGAGAGGTAAAGTTTAACTTGTTTATTTTGAAACTTGACATTCTTTTATTTGGAAATTCACCTTACTCTGTCTCTTTAGCTTGCAACTATTGTACTTCAAATGAGGTGGAAAGGGGATGTCTGTACTTACCTGTCAGCCTGCTACAATCAATTAGGCAGGTGCATATGCACTTTCTAGATATGTTAGAACTTTAAAATTTCACATATGAAGTGTTTTGTGCACGTTCAGGGTGCTTTGTTGGGAAGCACTTGGGAGCACTTGGCCAGCGAGCTGTGGCAACTTATCTTTAGGGCACAAGTGAAGGCAGATATTTTAGTACCTCACTTTTAGATAACACCTCAGAGATTGTAAAGACAGTGGTTTCAGATCACTCAGAGGAAATGCAAATGATACTTTCTCCTCAGCAGAACTCAAAGCAGACCCTCTGTCTTACCTGTCAGGTTTCAAGGCTCCTTAGATACATCAAAGATACCCATGGATACATTGATGAGATATTTATATGTATCATGTGCACGTTGTAAGGTTGGTGACATGGTATGGACTTTGTTTTACTGCTGTCAGAAGATCTTGACTAAGTGTTGGTAGGTCTAACAAAAACTGTCTTTTCAGTTAAAAAAAGGGAAGAAATGCATACTTAATTTCTTAAGTGTATTACTTCTGAAATGACAATAGACCAAATAAATGCAAAAAGAGAATTTTTATTTATGTGTGAAAAGTAGGGATTTTTTTTACATGGGAAAATGTAGCTGATAAAAATAATCACTATCTATCATAATTAATAATTAATATAATTATTAAGAATCAATTGATAATAAAAATAAATGCACAGCTTTAAAATATTTGAACTTTTGAATGTTGTTCTGATATACATAGAGACAGAGGAGTTTTAGGGTTTGGGGGGATTTTTTTGTGGGTTTATTCTGTTTGGTTAGGGTTTTTCTTAGTTAGAAGTTTTTTGTTTGGTTTTGTGGGGGCTTTTTGTGGTTTTGCTTTGGTTTTAAGATTAAAAATACCTCATATTCTGAAGGTAAAATATAATTGCTAATCAGCTTAAGATAATTTTTGAAGTTACCAAGTGTTATGCCTCATTTATGTATCATTCTCTCTCAGCCTTTTGGTCTGCATGAATACAGGGATGGGTACTTTTAGACCAACTTCCTGGTACAGTTAATGAGCTGAAAGGGTTTTAAAAGCCAGGTTAAATTTATACTTAGAATAGAAACATATAGCAAATGTTTTGAATAGAAGTGTCTAAATACAAAATTGAATTTTACAGGAAACTCTCCCATAACTGTCTGATTTTAAACTGACCCAATTGTACGTGATTATCACTCCTTTTTTGTATTTTATCCTTTCTGTGAATGTCAAAGACAGATATTGAAGCTGGCAAAAAGTAAATAAAGGACAAAATATCTTTTAGAAAGGTCCTTTGTTTAATATATTTTGCTTCTTGCAGAATTACCCTGGAAATGAAGCTCTTACACAGAGGAACACACACAACAAGTTATTTTTGTTATGTTTGTTGAGATTAACCACCAAGTTTATCCCTTCAGTAGGACTGTTCCTAGCAAAGGAACCAAAGACTGGCTTTTCTCAGGTGGGAGAGTTTGGTTTTTGTTAATTTTTTTTTTTAATTATTATTTTTGTAGAGCTTTAGGATGAGCAAATATTTGCTTCCTTAGTTTTATGCTTTTTTGGGACTGCCATTGAAGAGTGCATCTGCATCCACTATCAGGAAATACAGATTGCTGAAACAAAATTGGCTTTGGTTTTGTACAAATGAAGAGTGTTGGAGCTGGCACTACTTTATCAGAATTCAGAAGATAGGTTTGTCAGCTTAACCAGGATGAGTGCCAGCAGCTGTTTACCTGGAATTCATTTAGTGGCGTTCAAATTGTATTTTATCAAGAGCTGTGGAACCTTGTGTTGGATTATAAGGACAGTCACACACTGACTTGGTGGGGTTCTTCAAAGTAGTCCATCAATAGTGTGGCCAGGGTTAGAGCTATAGAGAGAAAACTAAAGCTGCAGGAGGGGCTGTGCACAAGGTTTTTCATGTCAAAAGCTTGCAAAGTCCCAAATCAAGGGTTCTAGCCCACTGAAATTCTAGCTTATTAAATAAATTTTCATAAGCATTTGATAAGCTAGATGTCTTTAATACAGGAGGAATCTATAACAAAAGTAAAATAAGTTTGTCATTTGCTTCTGTGTCTTCTAAGAGGAAGCTCTTTCACTGCCTGAGAAATGAGACAAATGCTGAAATGTGAGAGTAACTACTTTTCCTACCAACCTACTCAAGCCAGGACTAACCCTGCACACCATTGTTTCCCCAGCGTTGAGACCCAGCAGGGCACATTAATATATTGACAGAAAACTCTTGTTGAAAAGATGTGTTACTTCTTTTGATAAGTAAATCACACAAGTTGCTATATATTAAAAAGGTGCTTTTAATCCTGCATACAAGGAATAAATCTAGAATAACTTCTGCAGTTCATTTTGGAGGTGTTTGGGGAAAGATGGGAGTTATGCAGTTTTGACTATGTATCTGGCAAGACAAGGGTTCTAGAGGAAACGTTAGCTTGCATTTCAGGTATTTCTAAATTTTATACTTGTGAGTCCAAAGAGTAACTTTTTGGCTCAACAGCTTTTGCTTTAATCCTGAGGTACAAGTAGAATCGTAGGCTAATGTGTGAAAAAGTTTACTATGTTAGAAGTGTTGCAAACCCTGTTGTCTCTGTCACTTCTGATCAGATTGTCAGAAAAATTCCAGTGTTCAGAACCATATCCGAACAACTTCAAGGGTTTTTTTTGGTTTTACATTTATTTACTTATTTTTTATATTTTTATTTTGTTCTGAAGTCTTTGGAGTAGCCGTGCATATCTTGCCTTTCAAGTTGTGTTTTAAAAGTTTCCAGTTCCCTCTAAATTCAACCATTGGATTTTAGTGTAAGAAGGGTTGGCAATTGTGGGTTAGAATCTTTATTTTACCTGGTCCAGGGAAATGAAGATTGATTGTGTTGGTGTGCATGAAGCAATAGTTAGTGCTGGGAGCTACTTATTAAATTAGAGAAGCAGTTAGTGCTGAAAATCAGGTTATTTATATTGACTTTTAGAGGCACTTGTCTCTACAGAAGGGTGTTAGAGGCTTTTTGTGTATCCTTCCTTTCCCATCTCCAGTCCTAGGGATATGTACTAGGTGACTACAGGTTTTTGCAGCTGTGTTAGGCAGAAGAGGGAGAACGCCAGTGAGTTTAAGAAGTCTAAGGAGGAGTGGTCTCACACAGAAAACCCAAAAGACATCCTGTGATGGGAAGCTGGGATGAGAAACACACACCCACATTCTTACAAAATCTATGGCTTCTGCAAAACCCTGCAAGAGCCGGTGCACTCTTGCAAAAAGTAAATTCTGCATAATTGTATGACAAGATGACTTATACTCTCTCTGAAACAAAATTAAAGCTCAAGCTTGTTAGGAGGAAAGAGGGGTGAAAGGAGAACTCAGGATAAATTACTGGCAAATTGCTTATTGGTCACAGTGTTTTAAGGGTACTTAAGCTCCATTCCTTACTTTGCCAGAAAGCTATTTGAACTCTTGAACAAGATACTTTCTTACAAAGTAAAATTGGAGATTCACTTACCTCATTTTACCTTTTTTAATCTTGTTCTATTTATAGTGTTGTTCAGGTGTAGCTGCCTATGTAACTTCGCTATATGAAATTTTTGAAGAGGAGGGAGTAGCTTGTGATTAATGGGATGAAAATAATAAAATATAATTTGAAAATGTTAATGACTTGATGTTCTAAGCCTGTGATTCTCTTTTGAAACATTTTATGATGATAGAATAATGAGGATAGATAAAATCAACAGGGCAGAGAGTAGTATAA
Organism: Pipra filicauda; assembly: GCF_003945595.2. Lineage (NCBI taxonomy): Eukaryota > Metazoa > Chordata > Aves > Passeriformes > Pipridae > Pipra > Pipra filicauda. The sequence goes on from NW_024104542.1 coordinate 349,345, forward strand.
CAATGGATGTGTTTCAGAGTGTATTAGCTATTTAAATATTATAGTTAAATGCACGTTTATGAAGAAGGCTTATTTCAAAATGCCTTGATAATATACTTGTTGAAGAAATTTGATTTTGTGTCTCCTGTTTCCTGGTTACTACTTTGAACCAGAGGCATCAGGTTGCTTCACAGACCACTCAAGCATGGCCGTGTTACAGCCAAGAGTGAAATAGGTGGCCAGACAGAGTTGAGAAGGAGTTGACCTCTTATTCCAGTGTCCACTTATTCCATTTTGTGTCCACTTTCATTTTTATTAAGTGAAAAAAGCTTACATGTCCTTTGAGAAGACCAGGGACAGCTATTTTTCTTTGGTGTCTGCTTCCCTCTCTGAAGTAAGAGAAATATTTTCATAGAGACAGAATCATTTATGTTGGGAAAGACCATTAAGGTCATTGAGTCCAACACTTAACCCAGCACTAAACCATGTCTCTAAGCACCATGTTCCTTACACATTGCACTAAAAGGAATAGTTACTCGCTTAGACTAAGAATTTGGAACACAGACAAGACCTTAAAGGGGTGTCCATGGAATTGGGTGGTGCCCTGGTGATGTAGGACAATTAAGTTGCTTCATCTGTTGAATAAGCATATTATTTTATAGTAAGCTGCATGTCTGTCTGGAGTCTCCTGTATTAAGCAGATGCAGAAATTATTAAATAATGGGGCAACAATGTTTTAACAGCAGTTCTGGGAGAATTATCTCTGTATTGTGTGTGACGATCATGAAATGAGAACTCTGTTTAAGTCACAATTATTTTAGATGCCGTTAAGAAAGCTGCTTCTGTCTACCAAAGAAATAAATGCTTTTTCTCCTAGTTGATCCTGACTAGGTTGCACTTGGAGCACCATATTTATTCAGTATAGCATTTTAAAATGACAAAAATAAAAGCTCAAATGACAAAGAGTTCAGAAGATGAAGCCTGTGAGGAAGCCTACAAGTGCAGAACAGTATACAGGCATCACAAAAAAAAAAAAAAAAACAAAACCAAAAAAAACCAACAAAAAAACAAAACAAAACAAAAAAAAAAAAACAAAAGGGAGAAAGGAAATTCATATAGAGAAAGGGAAAGATTATCAGTTAGGCAAGATTCAGCTGCTGTTTCACAGCAGGAGCAGAGAAAGTAGGCTGTTATGGAAAGTAAGAAACAAAATATTAACACAGAAGTGTATGAAAATGTTAAGTTTCTAGAATGAACCAACCATATTCTACAGCTGCTTTTTCTAGAGGTAGATGCTCTATGGAGGCAACTTACCTCCAAAGAGTGATAAAGAGAGAGAATTCTTTTATTCATGTTTTATTAATGGATTTTTTTATCAGTATGATTGTTCAAGTAATGCTGCATTATAAGTCTAGACATCCTATCAAATATGTATTATGCCGTTCTAAGTGGTTTACTGAAGTAAAAATAAGAATTTGTCTGATTCTTCAGATGCTGATCTTCCCTCGACTACTGACTGGCACTTTTACTTTACGGATAGTTAAAGGTTTGTGCTTAATGCTGCAGTGTCACAGCTGCAGGTGCCAAAGAGGTTCTCACTGCCAGGGAAGGACTGACAGTTTCTGGAAACATATTTTGCACTCACTCATTTGAACCTTATTGATTTTAAAAATACTGACAGGTAAGCGAAAATGTTGACATCATCTAGTGTCAGAGAGAACTTCTTGGCTGGTTCATACCAGACTTTTCACAGTTCCTGAAATAATGATTCATTCAGGGAGTAGCATCTTTTTTGTAGGCAATAAACCACTTTCAGTTTGGTAAACTGTTTATCTACTTAAGCATTGAAAAGCATGTTACTGAGTACATGTGAAGTCAAATGTGACTATGAATGGTATTTTCATTCACTCTATCATGCAGATTGACTTGATTAGTGGACTTTTTTTATTTTAATACTCAATGGAGAGGCTGATGAACATCATTTAATAGAAGAATACTTGGTCTTCCCCTCTTAGTTATGATTTTGCAAGCTAAGGAGGAGTGATTTATGTTAGAAGACTATGGATTAAGGAAGTAGCCTCAAGAGACTTCTGGGAGTTGTGTGTGAGATCTTTCAGAGGGAATATTTACTCAGTTCTATAAATTAAGGTGTGCAAAGTCTAAATTGCTACAGGAGGTACGTTTCTAGGAGCTCTTGTGAAAAGCTCTTGTCCTGAAAAGTTACTACTATGACACTATTGTAGCCTTTTCTGGGAGATTGGTATTGGGTCTTAAATACATCTTTCATTAGAATAACTGTGGTGTATATAATGTTGGAAATTTGGGCAGCAAGGATTAGCTGTCTATTTTGGGATATAAATGATCTGGGAAAGTATATGCATTAACGAGTATGTTAATGGTAACTAGTCAAGGGGGGAGGGGAATTCAGAACTCAAAAACAAATCCAGAAATTGCAAACCTTCTGTGTATTTCAACATAAATATTAAATGTATTTCACGTAAGCATTTTTATAGATTTACCTGACCAGAATTTTGATAAATGCAATTTCTGCATAGTTATCTCTGTGCTTGTACAGCAATATACTCTCCCGTAACGCTTTTTGACATGAAGTTCTTTTCAGATCAAGATATTACAGAGAGAAGATTTTTTTTTAGTGAAAGAAACGGCTATGAAATAAACATAAATTTTAAGTGAAATTATGCATAAAGTGGAAGAGATGTGTCTATTTATATCTAAACAAACCCAAGAAAACCCTAATGTATTGATTGACCAAAGTGCAAGCAAAATGAAAATCCTACTGTTGTTTGGACTGGATGACCTTTGAAATGTCCCTCAAACTCTATGATTCTCTGATTCCTTGTCCAGAAAAGAGTCAAAAGATTTGTAAATTATAAGTCCATGTTGTGTTGCAAATGTTAAGGATGGAATGAAGTACAGTGTCCATATAAATAAGCTTTTACATTTTTTGTTTCTGCTCCAGATAGGAAAGCTGTAAGTGAACAAAAAGTAGTTTAAGTAGAAATCAAAGGTATGTAAATATTTTTGAAACCTTACCCACAACATCTTTCACCTACAGAGAAGAGTAGAAACACAGACTGACAGTTTGCGTTTGGGTGAGCTTGTGATGTATGAAAGTACTAATTACTGTAAAATTACTTCATGAAAGGTAATTCTGTGATGCTTTAAATATTAGATCATTCCAATCTGAAAATAGAACTCGTCATCTTAAATTTTGCAAAGATTAAATAGATTGATGAATGTGAGACCATGAATGTGGGATCCTAGGCTATCAAGAAGTCCTTAACCTGAGATGCATTTCTCCTTTGAATGATTAGTGTTTGTTTTTGTTAGTCTACCTTTGAGGTTATTAAAGAGTCGGATGATGAAATGGAAAGAGCATTTTAGAAATTAATTTAACTTGACCAATGGCAAATATTAATAGCAAATCGAAAAATTCCAACAAATTGCTTTGTTATGGTCTGAAGCCTCAGTTCTGAACTATACATGTATTTCTGCATAGAACAACAACTAAAGACCAAAATGTGAGTGTTGGAACTAAGCTTATTGAAAATGTTTTCCAGTGGAAATATTCTTCGACCCTGTGTTGTTTGTTGGCTTCACTACCTTCTTCATGCAACGTGCACTTTCTGTTTTAAAGCTTTTAAAAAAATTGTTGGATTTTTTTTAAAATGTAAACATAATAAAAGATATGTCCAGGATTTAGAAAGGTCTTAATGGCTTGGTAACTTAGACTCAAGTTTTTTTTTTTTGAATACTTGCTACAGAAAAGTTTTTAGTCTTGTGAAGAGTGTAAATATATGGATGTTTGAGATGTATGTCACTATTTGTCATGTTTTTGAATTCCAGAATTGGAAATTAGAAAAAAAAATCAAGGTTTTAAAGATTAAGAAGTATTAAAGTAAGAGACATTTTCTTAGAAAACAAAGTGTTTAGCTATTCATAAACACCAAAACCAGAGATGACTACAAATAATAACTTAAATTTTTCTTGTCTTTTTCTGTTTTAAACTTATTTAAATGAACTGGGGTTGGTTTTCTTTCATTGAATTGCAACATGGTTGGTAATGTCCTGACCGTTACTGCAAATAGTAAATTAAATTTAGTTCTTGCTATTTTTCTCTAATAGAGATAGTGTGTTGGATGTGAAGAATTAATCATTTTCCAATTCCACATTATTATTTTAGTTGCTCACTAAACAGTGCATGTTTGTTTCCTAATTAGAAGTTCAGTGCAGGTTTAGGTGTCTTCCTTGCACAGCAGTCAGAACAGGATGATCAGATAATTTCTGTTTATTAAATACACTGGCTTGGATTCAAAAAATGTTACCTTGGTTTTTATTATTGCAAAAAATAGCTGCTTTGTTACAGTTTGTTATTGTTATTATTATTAATATTATTATTTAGTATTATTATTTTCCCATCCTTTGTTTTCCTTTGTAATTCATTGCATTACAACATGCTTGTTACTTTTCCCACCTCTTCCTGCACATCCAAAAAGAAAGAAAAAGAAAAGAAAAATGCCCTTATGGTTAAATTCTAAATTCCAGTGCAGGAATTCTTTTCCTCACCAAAGAAATTAATATGTAATGCCAATATAATATGCTTATTTGACTTTTGGTAAGATTTCATAATTAGTGTACAAAATCTCTGAGAATTAGTTTTTTAAGAATTCTTTTAATAGTGTCCTCTATTCTAGTGGCCGAATTTATTTTCAGAGCCACTCTTCTGCTATTCCTGTTTTTAAATAAGAGGATCACAGATGTGGACTGCATTTGGGTTTTGACACCAATACATTCGCCATAAAATTCACAAATATATATTCTATCCCAAATGAATGCTATCTTTTTAAAAGACATGCAAAGGAGTTTATAAATGACTGTCATCGTTCACTGCTGCAATGCTAAAGAAATAGTTAAATTATCCTTCCTTTTTGTGTTCATATGTTGATCAAAACATTGATATGAATTGATTGAAAAGGTTTCAAATAAATGAGATTACTACTAAACAATGTATCAGAATTCCTGTAATACTAAATAGTACGTTATCTTCAAATAATATAATTTCTGATTAGACAATTTTTTGTTTTATTGCAATGTAAAATGAGTCAAATCGTTACTCAACAATAGTTTATTACTTCTTTTTTCTTTTTTTCCTAATTATTGAATTACTTCCTGTCCAAATAGATTATGATAATGTTTATAATGTAGTAGCTGTCAAATCATCATTTTTAATTCTGAAGGACTGTTTGTGTAGTTCCGATGGAAAAAAGATCCATTTAACATGCTTTCCAAGTCTATGACTCAGTATTCAAGGTCCAGTTTTCCCACAGCTCGAGGCAACACCTTTATTAGCAATTGATTAGAGCCTGCCATGTACACTATAAAGAAAACCAAAACCAAACCAACCAACCAAAACCACACTCCAAAAAACATACAAACACCAACAAAAAACCCCCACACAAAAACCCCCAAACACCACCAACAAAACACAACCCTCCAAACAAACAAATCACAACAAAACCAACACAGATAAGAAAGGCAAAAGTGCTAGGAGGACACTTTTGGCTTTCTTATTGGCTAATTTAACAATTATCTTCACAATTTTAAATCCAAGGAAAGCGCACCATGAAAGCTCATGTCTCAACTGCTTTTTCTAGTGATAGATGTTTCTATCAAAAGTGCTTTTTGCTGTTTTTAATGCAGGATACAAGGAATTTGAACAGATTTAAACACATATGGTGGGATTAATTTGCTTGGATTTAGGTATCTATATCACAACTCTTATCAGCAATGAAGGGAAGTACTTTCAGAAAGTCGGTTGATTTATATTCCTAAAGTACATGCTTTTCCTAGAATGGAAGGGATTTGTACTGATGAATTTAGTCATTACAAGGACGAACCATTAAATTCTCGCTCTTAGTGCCAAATAAAGTTGCTCTTTTAGTGTTATATTTAGAAACCATGGATAACTTACATTACGTGCCTTGAATTTTGTACCAGTGACTCCTACTATCAGCCTCTTCTATGATTAGTAAGGAGTTTCTCTACCTGAGACCCTGGACCTTGGAGTTTCTGCAGCCCCTACCTTCATACTTTGATTTGACAGCAGTGCATTATAAAACGCCATTTTCCAGGCACCTGCTTTGAAGTTGGTTCTTCAAGTTGTTACTCAGAATATGGCAATTTAATTATATCTCTACTAGTTCAACATAAGAACTTGATTTTTATTTATTGATGACCTACTTCTTTCCAAAAAGTTGCACAGTCATGGGTTATATTTGAAACTGAGTAGTGCCCACCTGTACGTAGTGTGACATTTCCAATGGCCTTTCTGTGGAATGAAGAATTTTATTGCTAGGAGACAGTACCTGTTAACAAAGTGATTGTCCTTTCAACAATAACAATACATGTCACAGCCAGTGGACATTAGTTTTTAGTTGTGGTGAGTGTGATGAAGGAAGTCTTGCTGATATTTACCAAATGTCTGTATTATAATAGAGCTACTAGGGATGAATGGTTGTTCCCATTGAAGTTGTTTAAGATAAAAGATACAATCTATTCAAATTATTGACTCCCATCTATAATATATGTTTGAAAAATAATTATGTCAACTGAGGGGTTTTTTTTGGTCTTTTTTTTTTATTTTTGTAATTATTATTTTGGTACATTTTAGTCTGAAAATTGTGCAGGACTTGCTGCATTTCTTCTATCTCAGAACCCCTCTTGCCTATTCTTGGTAGCAAATCTATTTCTGTGGTCTCGAAATCTCAAGTATCTGTTTTCAGTCACAAGTTCTCAAGCATCTATGAAACCTAGGAAGGCAGAAAAAAGTGACTTGTCACTTCCTTTTGACCAGTGACTTTCCTATGTGTGAGAAATCAATTGCTGATACCTGTTGCTGCCCATCATAAGTGTCATCTCTGTATGACTGTCCCTCTACTCAGTCTGAATGTGACAATCTGAGAATTCCAAGCCAAACTTCCTTCCTTTTTATGTGATGTGACTTTTTACATGTGCATATTTGGGTTATTTAAAAGATGCAGATGGAAAATATGAGGTAACTTCTGTCATTTTTTAATTTCATTTCTGCATGATTCATTGGTCTTACCATTTAGTGGGATTTATGTTTGCTTAGTTTTTCTGACTATGCTGAGCAAGATTTTATGAACTTGATTTTAAGTATTTGAACTTGAAATGTTTGACTTTCCTCTTAGCTGCAAAAGGTTCATTTGCCTTGCTTACTAGAACTGCTGAACAATTACTCAGTTTTGCTTTTAGATCAAGTTACAAATAGGTTTTGTGAAAGGGGTTTTGTTTTTTATGGATTTAAAACAAAAAAAGCCTGTGTTCAGTTTATGTATTTGCAGTGATTTAGCTTCTTCTTGAACTCACCATGGAGTTTTCATCAGTAAGAAAGAAAATAAAGTCTTCACATTTTAGGTCTGAAAGCCATGGAGGCAGTGAGATGGCAGTTTTGCAAAATACAAATTTATTTATACATGCAATACTAAAACAGGATATTAGAGCCTACTCTGGAGTATCTGTTTTAAATATGTAATAATTCCATTAGCAAGACAGTGTTTCTTATGTCATACACAGTATATCCTACATGTAAGAGAAATGCCTGAATGCTTCCAGAAGTTTAAAAAAGCCCCAAAAAAATCATCCATCATTGTGACATTAAATCCAAATCACCATTTTTTAAGGCTGAAACCTCCCTGTCTCCTGTCCCTGTAGTCTCTTAGATTGCCTGTTATTTGCATCCTACTTATAAAACTTGGATAAGGTTGAGGGAGGGAGGGAACAGGAGGCAGCACAGGAAATGTGAATGAGCAGCTCAGGAACTGACAGCTTAGGAAAAAATAGTTCATCTTTATCTCCTACCTCTTCTCCTGATGCAGATACTGAGTCAGTAATAGCAGTACCAAGGTTTGTAATGGCATAGTTATTTATACTTACATATGTGCACAGAAATACATATATATTTATGTACAGTGTCTGTATTCCCTATTCCCAGAATTAATTTCAATTAAGATGTGACTTTTGAGAGGGGAAAAAAACCCCAGCAAGTCTGCTAGGAACAGAATATTTTTGGACTCTAGCGACAGAGGGAATCAAGGAGGGTTAGCTTCTCTGTACATATTGGCACCTCAAACCAGATAAAAATTATTTATTTTTAGGAGCTGTTGCAGAACTCCCTTCCTGTGGTATAGAGTGTGGTTATAATTCTCACCTGACATCTGAGTCAAGCCCATTTATAACTTGTCACAGCAGCTACTACCATGCAGTTAGCGCTGATGGCCATGTTCCTTGATGTCACCAGCTCAAGGTGGTCAGATTTGAGAGGCCGCCAAGTGTGGGTTTCCCTTTCCCCATATTTGACGTGGGGGAGCCCAGCTCTAGTTCCTTCTCCATCTGAAGAACCATTTCCGACGTCTTGTGGGACGGGGAAGGGGGAACTCCAGAGACAGGGTTTTTCAGGCCCCGAGCCTGGAGGGGAGAGGTGCCCTCCCCTCCCCCCACCACCCACGTGGCTCCATGGCAGGCACAGAGACAGCACACCGGCGTGGAGAGGAGGCAAGAGAGAGTTTATTGTTGGGAAGGGGTTTATAAGGCTTTTAGGAGGGTCAAAGGGGAACCAATCACGAGTTCAGGGTCACACAAAAGAAACCATCAGGTAAAGGGTCAACAGCCAATAGGAAGGGGTTAAACAAAGGACCAATGGGACACCTCAGGACACTTTTCCCAGGACACTCCTGCATGGGAGATAACAGTTGCTGTGGGGGGTATTGGGAAGAAGAAACACGTGTTTGCAAAGGGACCACAAAGAGCCATTTTAAGACATGTTTAAACAAGTTTCTCATCAGGTATAGTGCTACAGCCAAGTGCAAGGAAAAAAGAACTACCATGGTTCATCTTCATCCCATTAAAGATTCTTTATGTTCCTCTCACCTTCCCAAAAGGAGACGATCTCATCTATTCTTGACATCATTGATATTATTAGGCCAAGCATCCTTCTTGATTATTCTGTAGGATTAGTCTGATTCCATCAGACATCGCTCCTGCTTGTTCAGGGTATTTATTCCCTTGGTACCAGGCACCCTTCCCACATTCCCTGCAGGATTATTTCATATCACAAAGCGTCTTTCTTGCTTTCTCTGCATCCTTAATTCTTACCGTGCAGATTTTGCTACTCGTGCAGGTTTTTCTGTACCCAATTTGGAGAAATGTCTCAGTCTATGTAGACGGGGATGTTAGTCTAAACTAAAAAGGTCACAGAGATTTCTGCTCATGGAGGACCTCTGCAGGAAAGAAAAAGAAATAATGATTTTATTTTTTAAGCTGGAAAATGTGACCAATAATAATCATATAGCTTAAATTATTCATTAAGATGTTTAGTTTGCTGAAAAAAAAATAAGTGAAAATGTTTATTTCACAAGATAAGCACATAATTCTGGATCATTTACCTGTGAAGACAGCAGGCAACAAATACAGTTGTAGAATTAACCACTGGTCCAAGTATGATTGTTTCTTCTTTAGATTAACTGGAATAATTCAAGACAGAGAGAAGCTTAATTATCATAGTGCACATTTCACTTGAATTCAGTGGTGCTTGTTTGCCTCAGAATCATCATACTTTGCTACTTCTGCTTGTTCTTTAATGTATCTGAGTTCACTCTTTCTAACTGGTGAATTTTAAATAAAGGCAGCTCTGATTTTCTCCACCCTAGCAAAACTAGTGCTTGGAATGCTCCTTCCTACATGGTATTCTTGTTTAGTGTTTACTCCATGTATTATTCCATGAAACTTCACTTTTTCATCATCCCAGCTAATTCTAATAATCTGATGGTCCAGATGAACTCTCAGATGTTGAAGGTCTGTTCTAGGAGAGAAGCACTGCTTTGAGTAAGGAAAAATGTTTTTCAAAGATTCATGCTGTCTGAAAGCCAGTATGAGAATTGCATAAACAACTGCCAAATATTTGTCGTGAGATGTGCTTTTACCCCTTAAGATTATAGTGTAGCAAAGTCCATAATAAATTAAAATAAAATGTATTTTCTTTTTAGAATATTTAATTCTGTTAATTTTAAACCCACTTCTTCTGTCGAGGCTACATTTATAATAGATAAATTCTTGTCATGTAAAATGAGGATAAGAAATGAGGATTAGGAATTAAGTTACTTAGGAATGAATCCATGAGACTCTCAAGGAGAATAATAATTTTGAAAGCCAGTGACACTGGGCTTTTTCTACTTACATAGAACTTAATCAGGTGTGGTGGCTTAGACTTAGATTCCTCTCTGGTTGTTTTTGACTTCTGGGGTAACGTTAATGTAATGGCAAAATAAAATTCTGTAGGTTTTAGGTTTGTTTTTTTTTCCTTTGGAAAAACCTTTTCCTCCTCCTTGCTAAGCACATAGCTGTGTCTTTTCAGAGACTGCAGCTTGTGTTTGTGCACATGTGGGAGATACACATGTAAGTCTGAACCAATCAATTTAAGTGCAGGCCAAAATAGACTAAACTATGTAGGATTATTCAACTTTTTGGTATGGTGTAATGTTTTGTCGCTTATTTCCACACTGTTTTAAAGAAAGATTATGTGCATCTGCTAAAAGAGATGAACAGAATTAATGTAATGGAAATTAAATTGGCAGACACATAAAAGCAATCCATTGGCATGTAGTGTTTTATTTACACTATGCATACGTTTAAATTCAGAAGAATTGAGCAGACGCCTTGAAATATTCTTCAAACAGCACTAAAGATGAGCAAATATTTGCAATTATGATCAAATTATGCAGCTATCAAATACAATTTTCTATAATTAGTGGATAAGCAGAAGTTGTTGACTTTGTAATTACATGACAATTCTAAAGGAAGTTCCCCTTTAATTTGTCTTAGTAAACACCTCCAATACAGTCAGAATTGAAATGCAACTCAGCTGTGCTTTGATTCTTGGGCTGTAAGGCTACCTAAGCTACAGGAGGAATGATATGAAGAGACAGAATTTTCTGCCTTTGAGACAGTCATATATTGCAAAAAGGTTTACTTAATAATTATCTGGATTTTTTTCCTACCAGAAGCAGTGACTGACTCAAATATCTCTGAGATAGTCCGTGCTAAGAGGAAAAAGTATTAAAAGAAGAACAAAGGTAGTAATTGCAATGTGGCTCTCAGGAGGAATGCAGATATTTGTTAAAGTCCAGAGGGAAATGAGCGATGCGCAAAGTAGAAAAATACATTGACCAGAAAAAAAACATTGGGAATAACGGGAAATAAAAAGTACTTGCTTTACAAGCTGTGGCATTTTCAAACAAAACAAACAAGAGGAAAGATAATCAAAAAAAGGATATAAACAAAGGCAGTGTTGATCTGAGAGAAAAAATATTCAGTAAACTCTAAAATGTGGAACAAACCTGCAAAGAATAGGTACAGTGATGGGGTGACTAAATTTTCAGTAGTTTTTCTGCAGAAAACTGAAGAAGTATAAAAATAATCAAAACTGTAAGCTGGATGTAAAAATATCGTAATATTTTAAGAAAAAAGAACCAGAGGTTGCTGGATCAATTAGAATGGAAGAATTTAGCAGCAGAACGAGTGTGGAAAATATTTTAAATCATTACAAAACAAACTGAGCAGAATGCTAAGAAATATGCTGAGGCAGATGCAGTGCTCTGTCCCTATATCCTTCCATATTTCTTCCTGTGACATGAAGGACACTTCTGTCAAGAGGCAAATGTGTCAAGGACAAATGTATTCAAGAAACGACTGTACATGGCACTCAATGCTCTGATCTAGTTGACAAGGTTGTGACTGGTCAAAGGTTGGATTTGATGATCTTGGAGGTCTTTTTAAACCTAAAAGATTCTGTGATTCTGTGTAATAGAGAACACTGTAATTTTGCTGTTTGTCCAACTGGCAAAAGAATTGTCCAGCCTTGAAAAAGTTAAGTTAGCAGTAGCATAGATGACTAGTGAATAATTTCCTAGTGCATAGTGTAGCCGAATTATGTTTCCAGTGTTCTGTATTCATTTGATTAATCTTTGCAAAAATAAGTTACATAATTTATGCTACTTTGGAAAGTGCAGTTATATTACTTTCCATTTATCAGTGATTTATCATCTTGAGACTTTCTTACATTATACACAACCATACCTCCGAGGTATTGGTAGATATATTGCATCATGTAGTTTTGGCCAGAAATAGTGTCTCCATTTTCTATGAGAGAAAAGTGAAAGTTTGGAAGAATGTGTAATTTGTTGATTAAATGTGATTGGATAAAACAATCATACAGTTTATAATTTCCAGCTTTTTAAAAATTCTTTGCTGTTGATTGTGTCCAACACTGCATATGTCACATGAGAATTGTATTATCTGAAATTAATTAATCTGAAGTCCGGGGCAATAAAGGTAGGCTAGAAGAATTTGCAAGTTGATACAGAGAGAGAGATGAAATTTGGCTTGCATGCCTTGGATTTTGTTCCCTTGTTGTCTTCCATACAAAGAGGCTGGAAAAGTGCCCATGTTATGCATACAAAACTCTGAGCTCCCTTTTTACTTTCATTAATGATGGAGAGCAATTCAACTGAATAGAAAATTACTTTTTTCCCTAGTATTTGACTAGCATCAAATTCATCTTGTGTTATTAAATTGAATGTCCAAATCCAGTTATCCAAATTAATGTAGTAGAGTCAATGTATGTCTATGGCTCAAGCACATTTGCCTCAGAACACACAATTTGTTCTTACTTTAGTTTAGGATCCTGTAGGAAAGCTGGCTCAGGAGCTCTTTCACCAGTCTTATTGTGCTCCTTACAACTGATAGACAGCTGCAGTCCATAAGAAATTTTATGAGATGGTTTTGGAAGCTTTTTGGCCTAAGTAAATCCTATAAGTACCATCAGAAGGTTGAAGCCTGAAGTAAATGAAGAGGGAGAACTTTAGTGGAGGTTTACATCATTCACTTGGCAGAATTTTAAGCCATGTAAGAAAATGAAATACTGAAAAAGGGAGAGGGGTAGCGAAAGAAGACTGTGTCTCCAGAAAGCAGAGGCCTGTAGTTACGAAAGTGAGCGTGATGGAGCCTCTCTCTTCCCAGAAATGTGACTGTGGGAAATGAACTGAGTCCAGAACCATGGTGCACTTTACTCAGGGTGAACACAGAAGTGGGAGTAACAGATGTCTCTTGATAAGAGCTCAGCTGTCACTGTGCATTATTTCTTCAACAGAGGATCAAAGAATTCTCTTAAAAACACCTATGCTTTGGCATCCAAAAGTTATCTTATAAGGTCACGATATGTTTTAAACTGTAGTTACAACTTCAATAATTGAACCATTTATCTCTTTTTAAGCACTACTGAGAAAGAAGTAGAGTCTTTTGAAAAACATGAATATTTTGATCAGCAGATTAATTCCCATTGTCCACAGCACCAATGTTGTTATTCCTGTATGACTGCTTTTACAACAGTTTAAAACCAGTCAGTAAGTCATGCTGGCATTTTTTAGTGTGATTCTTGAGATATTTTCAGTCTGTCTTTAGGTGTATTTGTTTTGTGATCGTTAAGGTTGTTAACAGCAACTTCCCATGATGCACAGTGTCATAATGTTAATTTTATCCTAAAGTTACAAGAGGAAATGTATTATTTATTTGTAATAAGAAGACTGGCTTAGGATCAGTTACAAAAGGTAGACAAAGCTCAAGTTTTTATTGCTGCTCAGGCTTCCAGAGCAATAACACATTTTGTGTATATTGGTTCCTGGTAATCTAATTGAAATGGTAATTAAATTGTATTTTCTTTTAATAAAAAGACTGGTGGGGCAGCAACTGCTCCAAGCATTTCCTAAATAACAGGGAAATTCAGAAACAATCAATTTTGGATACTTTCTCATCTTGCTAGCCTTTCTCCCTGCTACTCTCTCTATAGCTTTTGGCAACAGAAGAGACAGATTTGTTCTTATTCTCAACTAAACCATACCATTAAAGTCAATTCTTGCAGTAGTGAATGTACCGGAGCTATTGAGGGTTGCCCCCAAGTCTTGAAGTTGTTCTCATTGTTCAAAGTTGCTGGATATGTGATGCAGTGACTGTTTGAAGTAGTGAGAGCATTTTATAACCATAACCTGTTACTACATATGAAGAAAAACATTCTGTTGGTTTTTTTTTCTTGTTATGTGTTGTGTTTTATCTCTTTGATCCTCATAGTGCCTCCTCTTACTGTCCATGTTAAGAGCTGTAATGGCATCCTAAAAATAGGGCATGTCTATGAACATGTACCTGTGGGAAATCCAAATTACTGTCTACACCAAATTTCTGACCACACCAAAAATTCTTGTAATACCATAATAATCACAGCTGCATGTGACCATACAACAAAATACTCATAAGAAAAATAAGCTAAGATCATATTATATCAAACTTCATGGAAGTTCAAATGACATTCTGCAACTGGATGAGGAATTTAGATGGGGATTAAGTGAAGTGGAAAGAGGAAGTTCTAATACTTTGAAAGACAATGTTGCTAAACTTTAAAGTTCATTTGTCTTGAAAACATCTTAACATAATGACTACACTTCATTTGTGCTATGCTCCTCAGCAGGAGAGTTCTTAAAGCTTTACTTTAAGAATGGGTCTGCATTCTTTCATCCCCTTTCTAACTATGAGAATGAACTAGATCTAGCCCCAGTGTTTCTGTAGCATGGCAGGATATTCAATTCCTACCACCAAAGTATCACTGGGACTGCAGTTTTTATTCCAAACTGTTTCTCTGGGTTGTCATACCTACAGTTTTGCACACATTTTTTCATGCTTATTCACCTATGACTTTTTCTAGTAATAGATTAATCCTCATGGTGAATCTGTTTAATTTCTTAAAGTGACATCTGCTATACCTGAGTGCTTTTGTTCTGTATAAATCTAAATTCATCGAAACATCTCTTTTGGGACATGCTGCCTTCTTTGCTGTTGTTTTTCACTTTGCAAAAGAAAGATCAAGGTAGTGGCAGAAAAAGAAAAATAGTTAAAATTGGAATAACTTAGTCCTGGACCTTCAGCCACTTTTTATGATTGTGTACTGAGTTGTGTACATTGAATTGTGTTGTGTACTGAGTTGTGTACATATGAACATTGAGTAATGTGAACTGTTCCATGATTTTGGGGTTTGGTGGCTTTTTTGGTGGGTTAAGATTTTTTTAGTATTATTCTAATTTTAAAATCTCTAGTTATATGCAGTTTTTGAGGCCAGTTGCCTATTCATTAATTTGAGGACACTCTATATGTGTACATATTCTGTATGCAAATACAGTACATATATAATATGGCTTTATTAGGGCACTTTCAAACAAGTGTAGGGGGGTTATTTTATTTTTTAAAGAATACTCTCTATGTTCCATATTCAAACATATTTCTGCTTAATTTGAGATTTTAATCACCAGATAAACTCTCTTTCCTCACTAGCAGCTAGTATTTGTAGTGACAGAGGCTTCATTAGAGCTCTTCATGACTAACTTAAGTGACAAGAGCAGAAATACTGACAAGAACTATTTACTGAGGAGAGTAAGTTATTGAATTATTGCTTTCCTATGTAGATCATTAGTACTTGATATTTTATAATGGCTAAAGTGAAGCTCAACTGAAACCACATGGGAAAAACTTCTGTATTCAGAATGAAGGGAACAGACTTTTAAGTAGTCCTGCTTTATAAGCTGTGTGCATTGATGCTTTGGAAGTGTCAGCTTTACAATGATGTGCAATGACTGATTGGTAGTCATTGCAGTGATGATTGATACATGACTCTTTTTTTGTTTTGAAGAGACTGAGAAGATGAATTTTCAGAGAAAGGCTGTCCTTGAGACAAAAGCTTTCCTAAATACTATCAGCAGGGTGGGATTTGTGGCATTCAACTCCATATATATTTTCAATATTTCTTCTTTCTTTTAGAAGAGCTAATGTCAACATCAAGTAACCATTTTTGTACTTTAAATCCTCTGTAAATGCCATGTGTTTTGTTCCTGTTGCCATCACAGATATTATCCACAGCAATCAGTGAAAATTTTCTCTGGGAGAAGATGGTGGGACTGGAGTATTGCTCATGATTACATAATCACAGAACCATGGAGATTTGGATCACAGATCTGTTTATCTTCATGTGGAAGTGGATTGTGATTCAGATGCTGATATGATGAGAATTAGAACTGTTGACCATGACACTGAATTACAGTAACATTATATAGTAGTAGCACTCCATGTAATGATAATGAAGTTGTAGTGACTCCAGATTAAGATAATAATAAAAAGGGATAGTAGGACTTATGAGATTATTTTATGCTAATGTGCCAACAATTCATACATTCACTTAAAAATATTGTTGTTAAAGTTAAATTTTAAGGTTAATCCTGCCCATCTTTCCATAGTTAGTAAAGCCCATACTTGCAAATTGCCAGGAAATATACAAAGTAACTGGTTCATGCAACTGTAGCCTTAGATGGAAGTTTAAAGAGTAAAATTGAAGGAACTACAGTACAATTAAATCCTTAGAGCTGAAAATATGCCATTCAAAGTCAAAGGCAAAATGTTATGGAAAAAATTGTAAAAATAATGGGGATGGATTTTTTCCAATTTTATAGTGGAAGTAGTATTAATTTGTGACCACATAATGTAAAGAATCAGATGGCTAAAGATCTAATTGTGTGGTTTAGGATTTTGTTTTGTTAGTTTTTTTTCTGATAAAATCCTGCTGTGATTTCGTGTGCCATGATAAGTTTTGAAAGACATTATTTCCAAATTCTTGCATTGAAAGACTATTTTGTGGGAAATTCTCTACTCTAATTGAGACTAAAAACCATCATAAAATGAAGAATTTTTAGTGTTAAATTTGGGCTATGAAATGGTGAAACTAAACAAAAAATACTTCTTACAGTAGCTTTTAACTTTAATCTCAATAAAAATACTTCATTTCTAAAAGTAGTATATTACACAGGGAAGGGGAGAAGTGCTGAAGTTCTTTATTGATGATATTGATTATCTAAAACTAAATATAACTTGCATGGGGATAACACTTCTCAGATTAGTGAACTACATATCTGAATGGGTCAGGTGAAACTTCCTGGCCTTATTATGCTAAAAAAGGACAGTGAACTGGAACTGTGAACAATGTTCAAAACCAGGCAAAACTGTGATCCAGAATGTCTCTAATGTTTCAGCTGTGTAATGTTTGCCTTTAAAGAGCTTTGAGAGAACTTGAGAGTGTACTCAGAAGAATGACCATGCTAAGGAGAAGCAAGACCCATTTTCTCTTTGGTAAAAAAAAAAAAAAAAGGAACCAGTCTTTTGTGGCAAAGCTTATAACTTCAAATAAGTAGTGGTATTTTCTGAGTTGCTGGCAAAACATCCTTTATATTTCTGAATGCCATGTATTTCTTATGACTGAATGATTTGCTGTCATACATCTACGATCAATAATATTACATTTTCATTGAAGTTTATTATATACTTGGCAAATTCTGGTTATACACTCATACTATGCAATCTGGTGACCTTGAAGTTGCATATTAAGTGTCATCTTTATCATTTATCATGTTTGTTCATATGTTCTTTTGTTAGAGAAGTAATGATGAAATTTTTTATTTTTTGTTTCCCTTTTCAATTATTTCTAGTTCATGTGCATGTAGACACACTACATATACTCCGGTGTATATGGGGTTTTTTTGAGAATCGAGGCCAGAAATGTATACTTGAAGATAAAAAATAAGGAAAGGGGTTTTTAGAGACTCTTGTTTTCTGGTTTTTGATTCAGGCTCATGCAATCTTCTTTCAACTCCCAGAGGAGCAAAACTACCAACTGTAGATTTCAACTGGGGCTTTAAATCCACCTTTTAGTTTGCAAGACTGTTTTAAAGTAAGAAAAGTTTTACATATTCTTCAGTAATCACTGAAGAATGATTTTTGAATTGACAAAAGTAAGGGAGTATAGTAATGATGGCTTCACATAAGTTCAGGGCTTTAATGAGTGTGGGTTTGTGTTAGTTTTTCTAGTGAAATCACTACATTGGATTAA
The DNA here is from genome assembly GCF_003945595.2 of Pipra filicauda. Classification (NCBI taxonomy): domain Eukaryota; kingdom Metazoa; phylum Chordata; class Aves; order Passeriformes; family Pipridae; genus Pipra; species Pipra filicauda. The sequence continues at coordinate 367,394 of NW_024104542.1, forward strand.
TTACCTGTCTTACTGATTGGGCCAATAACCACCAAAAACTGGAAAAAAACCCTGAAACCATGTGTTCAGCATCTGTGGCAGTGGGAGCTTTTAGACTTTATATCAGGTATATAGAAATATGGACTATCATATGTACCCTGTTATTAGCTGTGAAGAGGCAGTAGATTGGCATAAAGTTTTGTCGACCATAACCAAGACTGAAAAACGTCAGAGTTTCAGTATTAGAAATATTGTAGAGAAAAAACAATAAGCAGTATGCAAATATTAATTCCAGATTATTTATCAAATTTTATGCTGTTTTTTTAATTTCATCATTTCAAAATGGCAGACAACCAGACAGTTGAAAATATACCGTGGACATAATTTCAAAGTTTAAAAGAACAGGGATTCTTTTGTCTAAAAAAATCCCCAAACTGATCCATTTATGTTATTTGTTGACCAAGAGAGTGGTCATGACAAAACTAAGGAAATGATACCTTTACCAGAGTGTGGGTGAGACATCTCCCACACTTTGGTCAATTCCTTTGATTTCAGTTGGAGCTATTCTAGTTTGTATTAATATGTAAGACTAAAAATAAGGTATGTTTTCAACAAAGTTTTCAGTAAAGTGGCCTTTCTCCTCCTATTCTTCATATTCTTACAGCTTAGCACATTTTACTGCTGTTTACTCTTGTTTGATTTGGCAGTGAAAACTAAAAAAATCGTGTTTGTGCATAACTGGTATTTATACATGAAATAGTCTCAACACTGATACAGTCTCAGCACTTCCAACCCCTCAGCACTCAGGCTAAGAAAAATAAATGGGCAACATACCACTTTGAGGCATTAAAATCATGCAGATTTCATAGTCTGAACAGGATGTTTATGGTTGTGAATGTCACAATGTTTACAAGCCAGTAAAAAACCCAAAGTCACACTACCTACAACTCAAGGAGAATATAATTATAAAAATTAAAAATAGATGAGTTTGGTATTAGTTGCCATTTAAAATGAAAACTGAAGGACATGAAAGCTGGCACTAGAATGAAAATCAGTATGGGAACAGATATGACATCAGTGAGATGGAGAAGGATCTAGAAGCTTGGAATACAAATAATTCTGATATAAATACAAATATGGTTTACAGTAAGAAGCTAAGAAATTGAAATTCCTTTTTAGAAAATGTTCACATAGCAGATCTGCTATATAACTCCAGTAATCCAATTCCACACCTTCCCATGAAAATTAAAACTTACAATGTAAAAAAATTTGAAATGTATAATGTCTAGAAAATGTTAGAAGATATATAGAAAATTAAAATGTTGTATAATAATGATATCTGTGGCTTTAAATAATTCATGAATGTCTGATAAGAAAAAAATGGAAGAGAAATTGTGATCTGATGTAACTAGCTGTCTGAGTGGAAGATCTAAAGAAGTCTTCTAATTCTCAGAGTTCAGGTATAAGGAGCTTGTAAATTTAGGACAAAGGATCCAAGGATAGGTTTGTGTGACTTTGTGTATGAATTTCAGAGAAAATCACATGCTATTGGCTTATGCAACTCAACTTCAAATGCTCCCAACTTTGAAACATGAATAATTTCCAGACTTTTGCCATTATTTGTTCACCTCTGTTAAAAGTTGAGCAGCAGGGTTGAACCTTTATTCGTAATGTTTTTTCATGAAGAATTTATGTCATTAGAATGTCATCATGTCATTGTATTATGAGAATAATGCCTGTTCATGAGGTATTGTTATAGAATTAATTTAAAGCATACTGGAACCTATTCCAAGAAAATCAAATCTAAGTGTAGTCACTGTCATGTTTAACTATTTCCTTAGCTAATATTTTTCCTCTTTTTCTTTTTCCTTTTTTCTCCTTTCTCCTCTGTATAAATAATTTTCTCTCTCAAACTGGCCGAGACTGAAACCTGTCACTTATTGACCTTTTTGTCAGGAAAAAAGGGAGATGTTCAGGATTGCTGCTCTTGGAGACTGCATCTGAAATTCAGTAGAACATTAAGTAATTAAGGAACTGCATTAAGCAGTTTTCTGAAAGTCCTGTTACCCTTAATTTTGCTGATTGCAGGTTTTTTTCCCAGCTCTCACATTGCGGGAATCTGATAATAAAGCTTCAATTGATTGTAATGATGCAAGGACAGCGCCTAACTTGGGAACAGTAAATGGAACTGGAAACTTGCATGCTTTTAAATGATTTTTTTTTTTTTAAATCCCTTTTCTGAGCTACTTCTGAAGGCTTTTTTTGGTATTAGTACTTATATCTTCTGTTTATATAAATATGTAACATCCCTTTGAGTATTTTCAATACATATGTATTTCATATTTGTAGTGGTAATGTGTTTTAACCCCAGTAGGCAGCTAAGACCCACACAGCTGCACACTCCCACCCAGCAGAGTGAGGGAGGGAATCAGAAGGGCAGACAGGAAAAAACTCCTGAATTGTGATAAAAACACTGTCTTATTTAGCCTTTCTCAAATCTGTCTTGCAAAAGGGAGAAACGAGTACAAATTAGATCTGTCTTGGTAGAGTTTAACAGCCTTCATGCTAGTGCAAAAATTCCTTCCCCATCTTTTTAGCTGCTTTTTATGACACTTGGTCATTTCTCATTACTTGTACTTCAGGTAATATGGAGTCTACTGTGTATTGCAGCACTTCATGCAATTTTTATCCTTTGATGACACCAGATATGAAAGGATGAGACATTCTTTCTGTTTTAGTGGGAGGGAGGAATCATCCATTTGGGACAGGAGAGGAAGAAACTAGTAGAAAAAGGGATATTTGGAGCAAAATTCATCCGGGAAGACACTTGTTCCATTTTTAAAAATTAGACAGCTTTTATGGGCTCCTTTTCTTAATGAAGCCTGTGGATAACTCATGTAGACCAAATTATTCAAATGAATTGCTTAGTCCTTCCTTCTTTTAAAGGCAATATGCTAACTTCTTCTAAAAATACAGCCCAAGGGAAAACTGTCAAAAAAACCCTACAAAAATATTTGTGCGTTTATTGCCACTTACTGTGATGCCTTCCTGAGAAGGTACTCCTGCTTAACAATCTGTGTATTGTGTACAAAGAAGCATATAAATAATTTTCCTCTACTCCATGTGTGTATAAAGTTCTGTATTTAAAATGAAAATATTATATTTCTTGAGATTTATACAAAACTTTAAAGTTAATATGGAGAAGAGTTACTTTTTTTTATACTTAATTATGAGAAAAGCTTTTCCTATCACAATGACTAAATGATATAGGTGTTTATAATAATTTGAAATAGTTTTGGTTGAAGCACCAGCAGCTGCAGGAAGTTGGTGTGTTAGAACTTGTGGTGTAGACCCAGTGTCCTTACTTGATCAAAATTCCTGTTTACTGCTGTGTTTCTTTTCCTGAGCTGTTTGTGTAAGATCTAGAGAGCAAGACTACCTTCAGATTAAAAGAAGCAAAAAATGAAAAATAGTCTCTGGTGATTCCTTAAATACTGATTTTAATGAGTTGCTCCCAAAGAGAAAAATATTAGTGAGTTCTACATATTTTTATGGAAGTTTTCCATTTTCTAATGGCCTTTCTTTATACTGTGTTGTGAAAAAGCTAATTTTTGATGATGAGAGCGAAGATTCCAATAAATGTGATGTACTAGTTAAATATAGAAATGTAATGTTTGACTCACTATAATATTCATAGTCAATCACTGGCCTAAATGCCATTTTCTGAATTTCAGCTGTAGAAAATTCCTTAAAATATGTATTTCTCATCTTTAGTGTTTAAAAATATTCCTGTAGTAATCACACAATTCTTAATCTTCTATTTAAAATGTCTTTAGAGTGAGATGGTAAAAATTAGAGTGCTCTAAAACTCATTCAAGGTTATGACATCATATATTGTCACAACATTTCATTTTTATAGAAGTCGGATGACACATCATCCCTTCATTTCTGGTAAGTTCCAGTATTATGTGGATAATGACATATTTAATTAATTTTACTATTTTGATTCCAAGAACACTTTACATGTACAAACCTACCTTCTGGTGTTTAATATGTGCTTATTGTATGCCCAACAAAATAAAGATGTTGTTTTTTGTGTGTACATTGCTTAGTGACGACTGACTCTCAGAACAGGTGTAAAACAGCACAGTTTCTTGGTAGGCACAGAAATGCACCAAGAAGATAGTATGACATAAATAATCCTGTTCTTATAATGAAAGAAAGTCTGTCTTGCCCTCACGCTGTTAATCTGATCCTGAGAAGCTGTGAAGCTTAACAGCATTTTGGAATGCTTTGTTTGAAGTTATGTAAGACACTTACTGTCCTTTTTTCTTTTTTAATATTGGTTGATGTATTACACAACTTACTGTCTTTGCTGTGAACACAGAAGGCATAAAACTGAAGGGATATGTAGAGCTGGTTCTGTTTGAACTGTGGCAGACAAAGCACAATAAGGCAAAGCAGCACAACCTTTTTGTCTCCAATTTAGTCTTTCATGTGGTTAATCTGTAAGCTAATTGAGTGCTACCAGATGAAACTTCTCAATTTTTGTCTTCTCCATATACAAGAAATGAGTTATAATGAATAGATTAAATAATGAGCTGGGCAGCCAGGAAACCAAAGAATGTTCTGGTACTTCTGATATTGAGACTGGTTTGCTAGTTCAGTTGCTCTGGTTTGTAGCCAGTTTTGTTCAAAGAACTTCCATTTAAACAGAAGGCTGAAAAGATGTATTACTCTTGTTAGTTTGCTATTATCATCCATCACAATTTCAGTTAAAAAATGGGATAAAAATCGAAAGAAAAAGTACTTTATGAAATAGAATTTGCTTTCTATCACAGATGCAAAGATTGGTTTATTTTATAAGCAGAACATATTCTATCGAATATATTGCATTTCTGAAAATTTACTCATGGACATAGAGAGATTCTGTGGTCTGAAAACTAATAAAAATGAGTGAAACTTAAGTTATCACAGATATTTTCTCGGAACATAGTAAAGGCTATGTTTTGAAATTATCCATTTTGTACTTAATCTACTTAATTTTGTACTTCATCAAAGAAGTGCTTCTGTAACTAACAAATACTGAATCTGTTTGCAAGGTTTTAAAAAAATGGACAGGGGAATTAAATACACCAACTATATAGAAAGGAATAAATAGTATAATCAAATGAATATGCCATGTCCATGTTAGAGAAACATTAAAATCTGAGATATGTTGAGGATTAATATCTGGAAAGTCTTATATGTATGAAACTTATATCATTGATCCCTATCTTCTTCTCCCGAGTAGCTTTCCCATGAGGGGAAAGAGAATTGGAGACATTGTCTATTCTGTGTGATATGTGTCCTTTAGAGAAAAACACTAGAACATTTGATTTCAAAAACCTGAAACATTCCTTTGAATTCTTAAACATCATTAAATATATATATATGCAGCTTGCAGTCCAGTTCTCACATTTTCTTTTCAGTCCAGTCCTACTAAATGAGTTTGTTTTATAAATTGCTTTTTTCCTGTATGAACATTAGATGAGGACACTCTTGTGGGTAGAGTTGGGGCCACAGCTCTGGACCTGCATGAGGAATCTGCGAAGCAGGGATCAGAGAGCTTGAAGTTAGTGGAAGCTCAGGTTGAGATAGCTCAAGTTTCTGATGATTGTCAGGGAAAAGACTCTGCCTGTTTGACGGACACAATGCCTGTCTCAGGGGAAAAATTAGGTTAAATGTAATAACTGTTGGTAGTAGGTCAGTGGTTTTGGGTGCACAGTGTTACATCTTCATTTTCTGAGCAAGCATCGCTCATGTTCCATGTGTATGTGTCTCATGACAGTATGAAACCCACTTATAAGTTGATGTGAATCACAGTTATATATGTTGTGAAAACATTTCTGAAATAGCCCTGAAAGAAGCCCCATTAATCACAGGAGCAGCACTGCATCAATACAGTGCAGACTACAGTTTGGACCACAGCAGTAACAGTGATCTTTTGTCCTGATTCCCTTTCTTTCACTTTTGTAGGTTAAAGGCATGAAGGTGAGAGGAAAAATTTGCTTCAAAGGGAAAATGTGATCAGTGAAACATTGTAATGCAGTGTTCAAAACAGGGAAGTGACAGGGAATTAATGGTAAACAAAGTAACTATAGAAAGAAAACAGCCAAGCAGGAGAGACAGCCCGAAAACTTGGAATATAGTTCTGAGCATTATTCTGATATAATCAAGAAAATAAAGCAATATTTTAAAAAGCAATCATTCCAGAACAAATGAGAAAGTTTAAGTACTAAAGAATAATGGAGATTTATGTAACTAATTGCTCTTTAGTCCTTATTGCCATATTTTAAAATCAATTTACACATACTGCCTTCAGGCTGACATTCAAAAATGGACCTAGCTTCAGAAAATAATCCTGTTTTACCAGAGCTCTGAAACCCTGCATTGTGTAGTTCTGACTTTTGCTCAGGAGTAACTTCTTCACTGTAAGAAGCACATGTTCCTTTCACAGGAAGGCTTTCCAGTTGTGTCTATGCTGCCTACAGAATATTTATCTTTTAATTATAGGTAAAAAAAAAATCTCATTACGTACTCTTTGTACAAAATCCTCTAGGAGAAATAACTGTGTAATTGTAGTTATTATTACTGTGTCTAATACACTGTTCCCTGTATATTCCCTCATTCATATGAGTGGAAAAAACCCAATTGCTGAGCAGACAGAACAAATATTTGTTCCAGCAAGAGCATAGAAATTACAAAGGCTATGACTTCACTAATGAAACTGTTAAAGGAACTGTAAAGGCTTCTCAGTTTAATGAGCAGTTTTATTTTTTGTTCTTCCAATATAGGAATATATTTTCTTCTTGTGAAGCTAGGATGTCATCAATAACAATTGGTTACTGAGGAAGGAGGGTCAAAATATGAAATTACATAATATTATTACTCATTCTTGTGGCATAAACTACTATTCATTGGCATGATCATTCCTCTGAGGCTGTTCATAAAGGACATACCTAACTCAAATTCCAGAGTAATGGTTCTGACTGCTTTCAAAACAGAAGTAATGAATAGGATTGCAGTGAATCCAGAATTTATCTATAAATGGAGTGGCTAAGTTTTCTTCCTTGCTATTAATTTGGGGGGGAGGAGAGGGAAGAAAAAGAATCCTGAAGATATTAGGAGTCATTATTCTGAGTGCAAGACTAATTTTTTTCACAAAGTAAAATGCTTTTAGCAACATGGGAGACAGTTGTGGATGTTATTGAATGCTGGGGGAACTAATGAAGTTTTCAAGTAAAAGGGAAATATTCTAAGTATTTATACATATCTGCATATATTAAGAAACAACTTTTATTGAACTCCTGCTGTCAATAAGGGATATCAGGTTTTAAAACTTTGCTTCATTTAGGTTGTATTTAGTGGAGGCTGTGCACAGATCCTGTGCTGTAGTATATCAGTGAGACTGAAAACTCAGAGCTCTTGACAAATCTGGCTTTGGAATTGGGATTGTTTTCATCCTAGTATGTGTTGCATCTATTGCTTAAAAGGTCTATAGTTCTGTAGCCCCTGTAATGCTGAACTGTTATGTATTAGCACACAAAGCATTTGACTGCATGAGGAAAACCTTACATTGAGAGAAGTATTATTTTATTTTTAAAATTTTACTTTAACTTTTGGATATTTGTAATGAATTCCCAGTTTGTTTCTGTGTAGTGATGCTGAGTTTGTTTTGTTGTAATAAGAGAAGATGGAGAAGGCCGCTTTTTAGCATATTACTGTATGAAGAAAAGTTAGAGTGGCATTGTAGGAGTCAACTGTTATTCTTCGAGTTGTTGCTCCTTAGGTTCTTCACATATCAATGGTCTGATACTGCTGTCCTGAAAACCCTGGTAAAACCAATGGTATTCCTGAAAAGTAAATATTGATAATTTCATGAGCAAGCAACAAACAAGATATTCCAATTTCTGTTACCCAGTTTGTACCTCTTGGGAGTTTACAATAAGCTCAAATATCTTGAAGTTCTGCAGAAAAAAAGTAGAGATGTACTTGCCCATGAAGTTAATTTGTTTCTCAGTGGGTGATGTGGGACTAATGTACGCAGTGTCAGGCTGATGGAATAATCTTCTGTACTTAATTTTTCCAAAATCCTGAACGCTCCTTCAGACATTTACAGTCTGCCAGAAATGCACTTGTTCCTAACAAATTCTAGCATCAGCTGTTAAAGCTATGAAATTAAAGATATTTTGATTTAGGAAAGGAGAAATATGCTGCAGTTCTATATGTGTGTAGTACACATATTGATAAAAAGGATTCCTAAATGTAAAAGGAGGACAGTGATTGTACAAATCTCCTTACTATACCTGAGTGAGTCATTTACAACATAGAAGTTCGAATCACACAAAACATGTGGGAAGGGGGTCACAATGACAAACAGCGAATATTGTGCCAACAGTTATTTGCTGATTCAGTTGTTTTAGACACAGATCTCTAACCTGTTTTAGTAGTTGGAGTTTATCATTAGTAAAACATAAATACTGAATTATTTTACTATTGTTTGCTATCAACTGTGCCACTTCATAGGTCTCTGTGTTACTGAATTCACTAAGACAGGTTAAAAGGCTGTGGAAAGACTGCTAAAAATGTCTTTCTTAATATTCAGTACTACTGTACAGGACTATATGTATACAAATTACTAATATACTTAATATACAAACTACTATGTTTTGAATCAGAAATAGTGTGGCCTGCAGGACCTGGGCAGTGACTGTCCCTCTGTACTCAGCACTGGTGAAGCCTCACCTCAAATCCCGTGTCCAGTTCAGGACTACTCACTGCAAGAAAAACATTGAAGGGCTGGAGCATGTCCAGAGAAGGACAATGGAGCTGGGGAAGGGTCTGGAGCACAGGTCTGATGAGGAGTGGCTGAGAGAGCTGGCTGAGTGGCTTTCAGAGAAAAGGAGTGTCAGGGGGGACTTTATCCCATTCTACAACTACCTGAAAGGAGACTGTAGCTGGGTGGGAGGTGCTTTCTGCTCCGAGGTAACAGGCAACAGGACAAGAGGAAATGGCCTCAAGTTGCACCAGGGAAGGTTTAGATTGAATATTAGGGGAAATTTCTTCATGGAAGAATTTTAAAGGAAGGGGTTGTGAAGCGTTGGAAAAGACTGCACAGGGAGTGGAGATAAGTATCTCCATCACCGGGGGTTCGGAGATGTGGCACTTGGGTAAATGGTTTAGTAGTGGACTTAGCAGTGTTTGTTGGACTATAAAGGTCTTTTCTAACCTATAAAATCCTATATTATATATGAGTAGCAAAACAAAGCTTTGAACTCTTAAGTTCAGGATCAGGGCTTATGAAGTAGCAAAATGTGCTACAAAGCCAAGTGTTGGTACAATTTCTCTAGGCAAATAGAAATGAATGTTGTATTTGGGTGGCGTGCCTAGAAAGTAAATTCCAGTGCTACATATATTAATATACAGAATTAAAAAATAGCTTAGTGGTCAATCTAGTCTAACGAAAAAGTCCCTGAATGCCAGTCTGAGCTGCTTCCAAGGGCAGTAAAACCCTCGCTGTGAACAAATTGTCTTTTGTGCAGTGCCTGAGAAATTTTGAAAGACGTTGTCAATTTCCCTTTTTTTTTTTTTTAACAGCAGAAAATAACATAATATAGAAGAAAATTGGTATTTCTCGCCATGTCCTAGGCATATACTGACTGTCTGTGGGAACAGACAAATATTTTCCTTTATGATTTGTTATTGTGCCAAAATCATTTTGGGATAGACTTCCTTTGAAAATATGTAGCATACAGGGTTCACCTAAATACCTGTGTTTTAGCTGAGTCTTCATTTCTTACTTAGAAACTTAGAGTAGCAGTAGACACTATTTGAAGGGAAAAAAATATGGAGAATTATTTTGGGTGACTTTCTAGATTGCCCCCGAATACATGGAATACATTCCCCGGGAATACATGCTTCTAGAGGAGTTCTTGACATGGATATCTTTTGTAGACAAAAAATGCCCTGTCAGAGTATTTTGTGAGCTGTTGCATTTCAGATATTTAAGGAGAACATGGGAGACTCACAGGAGAAGCTGCTGTTGTAGACATTTATTTATATTGTTCCAGCAGTACTGGTCACAAAAAAAGAGGCATAATGAACAGGCTACAAAAGAGGAATGTTAAAACATGGCCTAAATTTTCAGTGATGCTGATGGGAAAGACAAAACTTGACTTGGTTTGAGAGTTAAAAGTGACATCGATAGCAACAAGAGCTTCTGCTGTTACATGAACAATAGAACGAGGGGTAAGAACATGCAGGTCTGCTGATGAATGAGCCATTTAACAAGGAGATACAGCCAAATTGGAGATAATCAATGTCTTTTTTGCCTTGATTTTCATTGATGATGTCTGCTAGCCCACACCTAGTGACAGAGTTTAAGAAGGAAAAGGCCTACAGGTAGTGGAGGATGATCAAATAAGGAATCTTGAGAAATCTTAACCAGTACAGTTTGCATCCAAGGGTGATGACAGAGCTCTCATATCATTGGAAGAGTACTCTCTATCGAATTTGAAAAGTCATGTACACTGGGGAAGAGTTCCAGTGACTGGAGAAAGGCAAATGCCTCAAACATCTATAAAAAAAGGCAAGGCATTCATCTCCAAAGCCATTTCTGAGCACATAAGGAGAATAAGAAGATTGAAAATACCCTGTATATATTCAACAGAAGTGAATTGCACTTGACCATTCCAATTGCGCTCTGATAAAATGATGAGATCCATGGATGTGAAGATACCAGTGGGCATTTGCTTTGAAAATAGTGAGGTTTTTAACGTGGTCTCGCACAGAATCCTTATAACCAGGTTGGGATGTTATGTCTGGTTGAATTTATTCAATTAGATAGATGAAAAACTGGCAGGGTCATAGGGTTAAAAAAAAAAATTAGTTAATCATTTGGATTCTACCTGAAGGTTTATTTCCAAGTGGAGTTGCTTTGGGTTCTGGCCTATCTTGTTTGAAATCTGTATCAGTGACCTGGAGGCAGCCCACTCTCCAGTTTGGTGGTGCAGCTGGAGGAAAAGATTTTCTTTCAGAGAAACCTGGACAGGCTGGAAGAATGAGCCAACAACAGCCTTGTAAAATTCAACAAAGACAAATGAAGAGTCCAATACCTGGAATGAACAAACCACCTTCAGTGACACAGACTGGAGAGTTATTTGTAGGCAAGCAGCTTTTCTGAAAAGGACTTATAGGTCCTGATGAACAGTAAAATAAATACAGTTCAGGAGGAGAGGAAGAAATGGATGCTGACATCAGGAGAATAAATGGGTGGAATAAATGGATGTAAGGAAAATCTGATTGGGATTAGGCCTGAGTAGAAGGAAGGAAGTTCAGACAACCTCAAAGGAAACAGAATACAACACTCCACAAATACCTATACAGAATTCTGATGGCTAAATCAAATGGCTGATGATAATTTCTCATTTTCTTTCTCCCATGTCTCACATTTCTGATCAAGAGAGAAACCTCTGAAGTCTTAGAAACTGTTGTCTTCATATTTATTTCTTTTTATCTGAAGTAGAGTGTAATATTAAAGCAAGGCTAGCTACTAGTTCATAATAGTCTTGAGGTACTTAACCAATGACAGTTTTGAAGTTTCTTATATATTTTTAGTTAGTGTGGGTTTTTCTCATGTAACAATTATTTTGGAAATTATATGTAGAATTTTGTATCTTCAGAATCGGAGTGATTTTAATATTATTACTTTACTGAGATATTAAGGACAAAGGAAGGATTATTGGGATGTGTTTTGCAGTGATCTGACAAATGAATCCCTGTCAATAATACGGATTCTGTTTATTGATTTTCATTTAAGAGGAAAAAAAAAAAAAGGCAAGTTGAATAAATGCCAGAAGCAGCCTTTGTCTTATTTCTGTAGGGAGATACAGTTGATTCATGAGCTCAAAGTGTAGTAAATTTAAGAGCTGCTTGTATATAGTGAACGTATTGAAAAGCAGTTGATATAACTTGCGTATTAAATCAGAGGAATTCAATAAACAATCTTTAGATGTATTCCTCAATATAATTTTATCTTCTATAGACACAGTTTATAGGGACATTCATCAATCATTTTAACATTTATTATTGCTTAATATAAGTGTGTTTTCATAGTACCCTAGGAAATGAAATTAAAAATATTTAATTAACATGCAAAATCTAATATTTTTCATTTTGTTTTCATCATGGATTCAAGAATATGATCTAAATTAAATCTATAAAAACTATAAATGGTGTTGCACTGAGCAGCAATAACATGAAATTGGAAAGATTAACTTTTTTAATGTGTTTGCTTATCTTTAACATTTAGATTTAGCTGCTCTTTGTTTCAGAGTTGTTTATTTGCACTTTTGGATTTGCAAGTAAGTGTCACTTAAGACTGTACTCTGTTGAAGATAACCCATAATGTGCACAGGTGTAGCTAATCTGTTTGTTATACTGCCCTTTCTTTTCCTAAATCTCCTGGAGCACTGCCTTGTTGTGATTATGAGGCAGGTATTGCACAGCACAGTGTAGTTTTCAAGCCTGTTAGGACACCAGTTCTACTTCCAAAGTTGAATCCATGTCATATAGGAGGAGTCCCTTTAGGGTTTTGTGTTTGCACTGCAAACAGTTAGAGAGTCAGTTGAAAAGAAGTGGGAGCAATGCAGACAACAATTACCTGATTCAACTTGCTTTTCTGGAAACATCCATTCTTCCTCAGAAAGGTCAATGAAGATTTTAGAATGGTCATTCCCAAAGTAACACAATGTAATGTCAGCAAATCTCAACCTTCTGGTAGTACAGGTTCTTTCTTCCTCTCTGCTGTACACAAACCAATCTTCTTTTAAAGAACAGCTCACTAAAAACGGACTCTAAAACATTTGTCATCTTGTACAATATTCCATTGCTTGCCCGTATTCTTCTGAAATGCACACTTCTGAACACGCATCCATACATACTTCAGAGATTTATATTTTTAAAGAAATAATTAAAGTCACATATACATTCATGCTGTGCATATATATACCCCTTATCAGTTGAAGCATATGTTTATTTTTGTTCCTTGTCCCTCACATTTGGAACCCGAGCCTATTAAACTCATGTATCTGTCATCATTTCAGGTTTTCTGAACTAATTTTTGGAGAGAAATGAATTATTTCTGTTATTTTCAAAATAGGACCTGTCATTAAAATAAGTTATCTCTTCAGAGTTATTAGCAGCCAGTTTTCTGGAAGTGAACTTTTGAAGCTGAAAAGATTAACACCTTTGCAACTCTTTTCCCAGGGAGCTCAGCTCTGAGACAGATTTCTGTACCTTTCCTTCATAGTTTTATGATGATAGACACTGTGAAAGGTTTCAAATAATACAAACACCCATATCAAAACCGTAGGAGACAGGAGAACCCGTATGAAAACAGCCAGGAGACCAACAGGGGAAAAAATGGATGTCTCTGTAATCTGACCATATCATGGCAGCAGGAGAAGTTGGGTGAGCTGCCTTCCTCCATCTGTACTCTTCCACTGACACCGAAAAAGACTTTCTGAGATAGATTTCTAACATGGGTTTCCTCAGTGCTCTTTTCTAAGGCCTGGATACTGCTTGACTTTAATCACTTTATATCTTCCCCTGCAAGACATGCCCTGAATAAAATAGAAGTTGTGGAATTTTCTCTTGTCTTAGTAAAGTCTGCTGTTCCTGTAATTCTACATCACCATGAGAGATATTTTGTACCTTTCTAGTTCACTTTATGGAGTAAAAGAAGTTTAATTCACCTTTTGGTTTGGTTAAAGAGCCATCACTGACCCTGGTGGGATAACTCTATTTTTGTAATAAAACATTGCCTTCAAATTCTGTCAGCCACAGCACTTCTACCAGTGAAAGAGCCATCATCCTGTGGGAGACAGAATCCAAACCTGATGTCTCTGGTAATCTGATATCTACTGGTTTACTTACAATTATAGTCTGGTTGGGATTACTTGTGTCAATGAAAACACTCTTTTTGATGTCGACTAATTTCTATGAGAAGGTTGAAAAAGAGTCAAACTTTCTGGGTGTTTTTGTATATACCGTGTTTTTTTCTGGACAAAATACCCTGCAGAAATTATTTATAACTCTTCTAAGGTGATTTGAGAGTTCTAGATGAGCCAGGAAATTAATTTACCTGTCTCCTTTTTCTAAACTTGATGCTTATCCTTCCTCCACTCAGTGTCGTTTAGGGGATTAGTTTTTGAGTTGTTTCTCTCATGCCTTCTTGAAATATTGAAAAATACTGTCAAGGCTGTTCTTTTGAAGGCTGAGAAGCTGTTGTAATCTCTGTGCTGAGACTCTAATTGGATAATGTTTGTTGTGAGATCTCCAAGTTCACAGTGGAAGTGAGGGCATTTCTCTAGAGTTCAGACTAGATGGGAGGTACCACTAAGAAATGCATTTGACAACTGCCAAGATGTTCCACAAGCAACTTATTAAATCCCTTGTCATCCTCAATTCAGGAATGAAACTGGAATATATTCTTTCTCTTTTCATTTTTTTTTTTTCTTTGATGAAAGATTAAGAGATGCACCTTCAGTGTAAATATATATTTGATCTATCAGTGGAATGCCACAGAGATACTGTTCTGCTCACAACTTGAATTCTTTAAGCTGTGCAATGATTGTATATTCATCTTTTTCATATTACACTCTATCTATCTCAAAGGCTCCCCAAGACCATCTCCCTCTGGAATTCTACTGATGAGAGGGTCAGAGGGTGTTTTTGTTCATTCTGTCCTATTTTCATGACCTGACCACAAGAAGTAGTTTAAAACAACAGAACAACTCTGATGCTCAGTGGTTCACACAGTGAATGCACATGTAAACTTTACATCTCATGAGGTTAATAAATGAGGTTACTCAATAGTACAAAAACTTTTTATCATGTCTCATAGAATCACAGAATTGTTAGGGTTGGAAGGGACCTCTGGAGATGCTCTAGTCTCCTTATATCCTTTGGCAGGGAAGACCCAGAACAAGGCCTCTGACTATTCCTCCTTCACAGTTTTGTATTTCTGATTTAGATTTACCTGTATGTGATCAAGATCCAGAAATACAAAAAAGTTTCTGAGATATTACTGAAGTTATCACTTGGAAGTTAAAGTATAAGGAGTTGCCAGTTTTAAGGAAGGAGGGACACAAAGCCCCCAGATGTGGTGTTTCATATGCAGCTTTCTGTCAAGAACTGTGTGCATTTTTTGATTTTGTATTCCTTTGAAAAGTAGACACTGTAAAGACTATCCTGAGCCTCCTTTGGCAACATTCTAGATTTCCAGAGGCAGAAGTTTATCTTCTGATTTGCAAGTGCTTACTTGCATGCAATAACTGGCACATTGGACTTATTTTGTATTATATTTCTCTGGGGGTTTTGTTTTTTTTATGGAAAAAATATTTAGAGCAGATTGCAGTCCATGTACTGCTACAGAAGTCCAATATGATAATGAGTTTTCAGAATCTGATTAGGCTTTCTCATTTTCTAATACTAGTACTGGCTTGCAGATCTAAACAGCATTAGCTGTTTAGATCTGCATTAGTTTCAGTTCTTTGAACCTCCAGTCTCTAAACCTGGTTCGGTCTGCATAAATACAGATTAAATATCTTGGTTTATGTTGTAAGGAAAAAACTAATTGGCTTAATGTGATGAGTATTCTGGCTTATGCTACTTTTTTGTAAAGTACTGGTGCTCTGGTAAAATGTCACAATCGGTGAAGTACAGATATATATATATTGTATTTTCTCCAATAATGCAGTTTATGGGGAAAATAAGGCTTTTCTCTTTTCATGTAATAAATATATAACAAAAATGGGATGGAAAAGTAATAATTTTCAATTAAATCACAGAACTTCTATGAAAATAATGAAGGTTGGTCAAACAAAATCTCTTTTTCTGGGGATTGACAGTTAAGGTAGTATTGCTGCTTAGTCCTTTTTTTAGTTTTAATAGTTGATGCTTAACATGTGACTAAGGCAAACCTACAGAATTAACAATGTACACCTGCCATTAGTTCAAGTGATGATACTTTGTGAAGTCAGAAAATTAGATGTTTGATTTTATTACAGATTTTTTTTCAAAAGATTAAATATGAAATAAAACAACGCAGTCATTTTATTGAACTACATTTTGTATAAAATTAGGCTTCAAGGAAATGCATTCACTGTTTACTATATTCTATCACAATAATCTGAACAGTATTGACTTGTTTATTTCATATCAAAGACCACATCTTTCCGTCATGCGATACCTCTAACTAAACTAGCTTAGACTATTTTTCCTTTATAGGGTTTTTTTTTTTTCCTTAAGCTTGGTACAAATAAATACTTTCAAGATGGATTTATAACTGAACATTAAAGGGATTAATATAAGTTGTGTTTATATCCTGGAACAATTAATATTCAGTTTTTCATGGAGTTCTTTTTGTAGACTATATTATTCAAGTTGATTTGATACGCTGAAGTGACTTTCCAATTGAATGACATCTGTAGGGCAGGGAAGACTGTGGATGAGACATTTCCTACTCACAAGAGCAACATTTGATATGCATTAAGGTAGCTACAAGCCATGTTAATACTGACTTGTTGGTACAGAACTCAAACTCCTTGTGAGGGCTGGTAGCCAATCTCTCAGGAGGAGCAGGTTCTATTTAGGTTGTCAGAATGGTAAATGTGTCCTATGAGCTCCAGACTTGGGCAAGGAAACCTTATTTCTACCTCTCTTTCATAAGATTTATTTCTTTTTGATAAATATTTTTCAGGGACAGTTTCACACATAAACCCATTTATATATTTGACACAAAAACATCAGGGTTTTGTTAGTCTCTGGAGTCCCTTCTCCCATCATTTCTTAATTCAGATTGTGTTGTTAATTGTTATTAATCACGTTATTTTTTAAAGTATATAATATTATAGACAGGGACAAATACTTAATTAATGTCAGCAATTAATACACAATGTATCTAAATTGTGGAAAGAAACAGTCATTTAGCTGTCCTATATTTCCTCAGGCAATGAGCTGGAATGAAAATGTCAGGGTTCATCACAATGGATTAAGTCAGCTAAATAAAACTGAAGATCATTTGTTAATCTGTTAGTTCAGAAAGGCAACATAAATATACATAAAGCCTGCTTAAAAATCTATAGGAATATTCTTTATAATTAAGAAAACATTTTTACGTTACGATATTTCAAGTTTTAATTTTCATGTATCATACTAGGTAAGAACTCTTGGGTTTCTGGTTTATATATAACGAGAATCTGTATTTTTCCTTAGAGTGATTTGAGTGGGAGTTTTTAATATTCCAAGAATTGACCTTTGTCGCTTAAGCTGCCGGACTTCATATGGTTTTCTGTAAAGCATATGGCAGAGGACATGTGAGAAACTCAGTACAGAGTTATATATAAAGGTATGACTTTCTATGTAGCAGAAATACACCAAATATTGCTCATCCCTACTCATGTGAAAAAAGGTAAAGATTAGGCCAAATTAATATTTCATAAAGACAACTGTAGTTATGAAATGGTGGGAAATCTAGATAGGCAATATGTAATTTTAATATTTTACTATGTGAGATATTAAAAAGCCAAAGTCAGGCAAACATGAATATAGGTACATGTGTGGATAGAAAAAGTGTTATTTCGTTTCTAATATATTCAGTCATGAATGGAGCTTAATTTTCTAATGCAGCCAAGGATTTTGCATGTTTCATCAAAATATACAGAAACATAGTCTTTTTTTCAAATGTTGGATATTCATCACTGTCATAAATTTGAACTTGTCAAGTTATATCAGAAATATATATTAAATATATATAAATCATAAAGAGTAAAATATATACATGAAATATATATCAAGGTAGATATCACATGTATATGAAGTATCTTGATATATTGGTTCTTGGGAGGTGTTACCCTCTCCGTGTTAGGTTCCTTTTGCAAGTAATTAAAAAAACAAAACCAGAAAGGGCACTTGGAGGTTGTGAATCAACTGATACATTTTAGATATCTATTTTAGGATACAAAGAGTTGTCTCTAAAAGTGTTTATTTCCTCTGCTGACTGTATATCAATTGGGATACTGTCTAAAATAAGTAATTTAAATTTGACCAGGTGAATGATACCCACAGTGTTTCTAGAGCACTGCAATAATGTAGATAGCAAATAGTTGTGGTCTGCAGGCTGTGTTTTGGATAATTAATAGCGATCCAAATACTTTATAAAATTCAAACCAAGTTTTTATAAATCACCTATTTTATTATTTCAGGTGGTAGACAAAGATTACCTACAAAGGAACAAATAAGTTGGATTTTGTCTGCAAATATTCCTAGTATTCTGTTCTGTGTCAGAGCAAGTCTCTAATTCTGTTGGATTTTTGGGAAACATTGCTGGGTCATATAGCCCCCAAGCCTTAGAGCTGGTTTCACTGATCTTGCCAGTAGCAGGCAATGGTGATGTGTTCCCCTCTTGTCAGAAAGACATGCTCAAAAAGAGCTGTTGTACAAAAATACACAGCATTGGTCTGAAGGTTAATCAGAGAGCAATAAAGTGTCGGGCCACTGACACCATAAAATAAAGGTCCATAAAACACGTAGGTCAAAATATTAATTATATAAATGAAACAAATATGTTCAATTTCCTTCAGGATGGAAAGGTTGAACCCTTACAGCATCATACAACAAAGTTATTGCTATTTCTGTTTCAAAAAAGGAATGATTTATTCCCTTACAAAACTTGCTGCCTCACCAGTATTTTCTTCTCAAGAATTATGTAAAAGTTATGCAAGGATTGACTGATATTAATGAAGACTTTTGTAAAATGTTTTTGTTGAATTTTTTCCCTTCAATGAACCAAAATATTGAGAATCAAAATAGGGCATTTTTCCTAAAGTTGTAAAGGGATGTCATATCATATCTGACCAGAATATCTATATTGCTATGAATTCTGCTCTCAAATTTCAGCCTGAAGGTGAGAATAGCTCTGTTGTATGTTAAGATGCTCACGTAAAAGAGAAAACACCTGGGTTCCAGTTCCTGTTCAGTATATGTTTAATTATTTATGCAAACCAAAGATCCTCAGGAGAGAGACTGAGAGCACTCTATCACAAATTATCCTCTAGCTTTGAGGCAGAAATGCTATCTTTAAAAAGGAGTGGTCCAAATTTAAATCCCTTAGAGTGCTGACATTCAAAATCTTGTTCTGGGCAAAAGGGAACATATCATATAAATGACTTTAAGGATTTATTATTAGTCCCATTGAACTAAAACTGCTTGGTCATCTGAACTAATAGAAAGAAGACCTCAAAATTATTGCATGAAAAACCTTTCTGGTGTTTATCACTTTTTGATACTTTACTCTCTAGGCCTAACATTGACAAATTCAGTTCTCAGCAAGGGGAGATGAGGGCGTGTATGACAAGTCACCATCCTCTCCAGGTCTTTGCCAGGAGTAATTCAATGCCTGCAGGGTCCTGTCACAACAATCCCCTGCAGTGCTACAGGCTGGGTGGGGGAAGAGTGGCTGGAAAGCTGCCTAGAGGAAAAGGACTGGGGGTGCTGATCGACAGCAGCTGGACATGAGCCAGTGTGTACCCAAGTGGGCAAGGTGGCCAGTGGCATCCTGACCTGTGTCAGCAATAGTGTGGCCAGCAGGACCCGTCATTGTCCTCCTGTGCTGGGCACTGGTGAGGCCACACCTCAAATCCTGTGTCCAGTTCTGGGCCCCTCACTGCAAGAAAGACATTGAGGGGCTGGAGCACGTCCAGAGAAGGGCAACAGAGCTGCGGAAGGGCAACAGAGCTGGGGAAGAGTCTGGAGCACAAGTCTGATGGGGAGCAGCTGAGGGAACTGGGGGTGTTTAGCCTGGAGAAAAGGAGGCTCAGGGGAGACCTTATCACTCTACAACTACACGACAGGAGGCTGTAGCAATGAGAATTTTGATCTCTTCTTCCAAGTATTAAGCAGTAGGACAACAGGAAATGGCCTCAAGCTGCACCACAGGAGGTTTAGATTAGATATTAGGCAAAATTTCTTCACTGGAAGGGTTGTCAAGCATTGGAACAGGCTGCCCAGGGAAGTGGTGGAGTCACCACCCCTGGAGATACTCAAAAGCCATGTGGATGTGACACTCAGGGACATGGTTTAGTGGTGGATTTGGCAGTTCTGGGTTAACAGATGGACTCAGTGATCTTAAAGGTGTCTTCCAAACAAAATGATTCTATGATTATTTTTGTATGAGAACAAATATATAGAACAAAATGAGAAATATGGAAGGAATGCTTGCAAAATATCTTCAGAATAGTTGTATTATGGATGGAGCCACTTAATGAATTATAGCAAGTTTTGTCAGGTAATTTGCACTGTAAGAACTTTTTCTTTCTGTGTGTATATTAATTCCTGCTTGTTGTTTAAGCTTGTTTGTTTTCCTTCAAGAGGTAATCATATATTCACATACAGGTAGGCTCTACTCTATGGGGAGGTGATGGATGCTTTCTGTGAAGGATGAACTAATGCCTTATGATTTGTCAAAACCCCAATATTTTAATTTCTTTACCTTTCCAATCAATACACATCCATATTTTGGATGGTATAGAAATTCATATGAAGATGTCATAGTTTTATCCCAGGTTTTCTCAGGGAGCCATTTATTCTAGAGAAAAATAATTCAGCAGAATCGTAGGAAGACGTGAAACTGGTTGTGAAAGGATGTATAATTTAGATTATGTTGTCTTAAGGCTGGAATCAAAGACATAAATTTCTTTTCTTGTGATTCTTATGGAAGCAACATGTAACCTGAGACAAATTTCATAATTGGTTTAATTCAGCATTAGCTGTCACCACCAATGAAATCAGTGGTCCTGATCTGTGGTACCCCTTTTACTGAAATAAGGTAGGGTAATCTGTTTTGGGAAAGAGGAGGGAAAATTCTGTTGAGAGGTGTATTTGGAAATATTTCCATGAGTGACTGCAGATAGAGGAAACAGTTAGAAATCAGTGCTGGAGCAAATATATATGTATATATAGATATTTATATTATAAAATCATGTATAGTCCACAGTATGCTATTCATATATATGCAAATATTAAATTTCTTTGTGTGTGGTCATCATCACATGATTTGTTTGTCTAGTTTGTTTATTTGGTTTTAATTAGGTGTGTCTCTTAGAAAAAAAACTGACCATGAATCAATGATTGTCTTGCATTTTAAAGAATAGAATTTCATAGGTAACACATTTCCTAGTGAGTTTTCTGTTTAGAATATTTTCGTAGCATCAGAGAATCATAGAATCAGCCAGGTTGGAAAGGACCTCCAAGATCATCAAGTCCAACCCTTGATCCAACACCACCATGATTCTCAGACCATGGCACTAAGTGCCACATCCAGTCTCATCTTGAAAACCTTCAGGGATGGAGAATCCACCATTTCCCTGGGCAGCCCATTCCAATGCCTGATTACCCTCTCTGTAAAGAATTTCTTCCTAATATCCAACCTAAACCTTCCCTGGCACAGCTTAACACCATACCCTCTTGTCTTACTGATTGCTGCCTGGGAGAAGAGACCAACCCCCACCTGGCTACAACCTCCTTTCAGGGAGTTGTAGAGAGTGATGAGGTCTCCCCTGAGCCTCCTCTTCTCCAGGCTGAACAACCCCAGCTCCCTCAGCCTCTCCTCACAGGACCTGTGCTCCAGTCCCTTCACCAGCCTTGTTGCCCTCCTCTGGACCTGCTCCAGGACCTCAATATCCTTCCTGAACTGAGGGGCCCAGAACTGGACACAGCACTCAAGTTGTGGCCTCACCAATGCTGAGTACAGAGGAAGAATCACTCCCCTTGTCCTGCTGCCCACACTGTTCCTGATCCAGGCCAGGATACCATTGGCCTTCTTGGCCATCTGGGCACACTGCTGGCTCATATTCAGCAGTGTTCTCATTTATTATTTTTTCTAATAACATAGAGAACATTCTGAGGAACTAGAACTATTGGGAAATGGGAGCATGAAGACATGAGATTTATCCTTGGGGAATTATAATTTAAAAAGCCATAGTATGTGAGAGATTATGTGAATATTGGTGCACAAAACTATTCAGTGATTAACACAGCATTATTCAATGCAGGTTGAGTTTGGAGATTTGTTAGTGGAAATATACAATCCTAATTTCTATTCCTTTCATTCTGTAATTAATTATAAGGAAATGTGTTTCTTTGTTTTTGTAGCAAATACCAATTCTGTTTATTCCTTCTATATTCCAAAGTGACATTAGTAGGAAAAAAATTACAGATAGTTATAAAATATCATCTTTAAAAGTGTAGTTGTCAAGTGTACCAGGGAACTGCAATTCAACCTTCTTCTGAAATTCTGTCTGATTGTATGTCAATTGGGAGGCCCTAATGAAATATAATGATCTGGTCGAGCACTGTGCTGCAGTTGGAGAAAAGACTGATTGTAGAACTCTATGAAATCAGCAGATAATAGAGGAAGGGAACAAAAAATTATTATGAACATTGTAACACTCACAATGAGACAAGGAAAAAATACACAGTGAAGGAATTTGGTACCAACCGAAGAACAGGAATTCCTTTTTGGACAAGTATAATTAAATAATGTAATTAATTCTCAGGAGCTGTTGAAAAAACCAGAAATCTTAAAGGCTTAGATGATATTGAAGATGCTGTAATTGCATCCAAAGCAGTGTGGGCAGCAGGGGAGGGAGGGGATTCTGCCCCTCTGCTCTGCTCTGCTGAGACCCCACCTGCAGTGCTGCCTCCAGCTCTGGGGTCCCCAGCACAGGAAGGACATGGACCTGTTGGAGTCCAGAGGAGGCCACCAAGATAATCAGAGGGATGGAGCACCTCTGCTATGTGGAAAGGCTGAGAGAATTGGGATTGTTCAGCCTGGAAAAGAGAAGGCTTCAGGATGACCAAATTGTGGCCTTCCAGTGCCTGAAGGGAGCCCACAGGAAAGATGGAGAGAGACTATTTACAAGGACCTGTAGTGACATGACGAGGGGGAATGGCTTCAAACTGAAAAAGAGTAGGTTTACATTAGATATTAGGAAAAAATTCTTGACTGTGAGGGTGGTGAGACACTGGAACAGGTTGCCCAGAAGAGGCATGGATTTCCTGGAAATGTTGAAGGCTGGGTTGGATGGGGCTTTGAACAACCTGGTCTAGTGGAAAGTGTCTCCGTCCGTGGCAGGGGGTTTTGGAACTAGATGATCCTTAAGGTCCCTTCAACCTAGGCCATTCTATGATTCTGTGACCTTACAGGGAATGTTAAAATTGAGTGCTTCAAAAAGACCTTTGGATGTCAAAGTGTCATCACTTGGAGTGGAAAAAAAATCAACAGTGCAAATGAGTGGTAATCCTTTGGATTCTCTTTTTTCACTGCTGCAATACTGTCTCGTTAGACTTTTGACCTGACCTGTTTCATGGGTTTCAGTCTGAAATTCAGACATTTGCTTGTGCTTACATACAGAAAGTATTAATAATTTTTAAGCTAGATATAATTTGACCCGTTAAAGATTTAATCAGATTTCAGCAGCCTTAATAAATATTATTTAGTGTCATGAAAGGATTGATTTTTTAAAACGTATGATTGTCTGGTACATTAGATTGTTTGCTTATAAATTTGTCTGACTAATTTCATATTAATTGCAACCCCGTTGGTTCTCAATTAGAAAGCTTTTCAAAGCAATCCTTTGAGAGAAAATTAGTTTCTTAAATCAAGATAATTAAAGATGAGAACTTGCTAGTACCCATACAATAGCATTCAAAGATCAAAGAGTTTAAGGGTTAAAAGAAAGAGCTTGAAAAGCCAGTCTGATTTCTTATGATCTCTGGCAGTGTCACTTATTTATAAGCATTTCCTTGAACTTTTAATTTTTTGAAACAGAAAGAATATTTATGCCAGAGACTTTTTTTTTATTACCCAGACAGGGCTCATGAGACTGTTCTGACATTTTCCCACAAGTCAAAGGGAATACTTTGCCTTCGTTAACTGCAATATTTTCAGTTTTTTTAATAATACCTCAATAAGCAGTTG
Source organism: Pipra filicauda (assembly GCF_003945595.2). Taxonomy (NCBI): domain Eukaryota; kingdom Metazoa; phylum Chordata; class Aves; order Passeriformes; family Pipridae; genus Pipra; species Pipra filicauda. Next base: position 391,455 of record NW_024104542.1, read on the forward strand.
TTCCTTTCAGGTAGATTAACAAGATTTTTAAGTGTTTTTTTTCTTGGTCCGTAATACTTCCAATACTTGGTGATAATAAAATCTATTCTTTACTTATTTTTAATATTTAAGTTTTGAAGTTTTGGGTCCTTTTCAGAAAAGTCTCATGAAATATTGCAAGCCTTTGTCTCAAGTAAATTGGTTCAGTGATGATATTTGAAACAAAAGATATTTAAGATTTTTTAAAATAATGTTACAATCCTATTTTTTAATTCTAGAGCTGTGAAATTCCATGTAACTAGAATTATAATAGTTATTATAATAGTTATTATAATTCTAATCCTTAAATTACAGGTTGCCTCTACGTTAAAACTGAATCATCAGGGCTCAGGGGAGACTTTACTGCTCTCTATATCTACCTGAAAGGAGGTGGTAGACAGCTGTGGGTCAGGCTCTTCTCCCTGGCAACCAGCGACGAGAGGGCATAACCTCAAACTGTGCCAGGCGAGGTTCAGGACGGACATCAGGAAGAATTTCTTCACAGCAAAGATGGTTAAGCACTGGAGTGGACTGCCCAGGGAGGAGTTATAGTCCCCATCCCTGGAGGTGTTCAAGAAATGACTGGAAATGGCACTTAGTGCTCTGGTCTAATTGACCCAGTGGTGATGGGTCAAAGCTGAACTCCATGATCTTGGAAGTCTTTTCCAGCCTTAATGAACTCTTTGATTCTGTGACCAGCAAGCTTTAGAAGCATATTTCCCAGGTATTCATACCTACCACGTTTTGACTCATGTTACAGAATGATCCCAAAGCAAGCAAACTGGATTGTTTTCTGTTGAAACTGAACTGAAATCTGTATTCCTGAAATAAGAGCTAGGCAACTCTGACCCACTGAAGGCCTTTCAGTTCACAGGACCAACCAAGTGTTAGTCCAAAACAAAACTTCTGCAATGTGTGCATACAGGCTACAGGAGATCAATCTCAAAGGTTTACCTTTGTGCTGCTATTTTTAACCACAACAGATCTGAAAATGCAGTTGTTGAGAAACTTGAAATTGTCTTGATTCTACATCTTCACCCTGTCCATGTAATTTCTAGCACAACTTCTGTATCCTTTGATGGAAGGTATTTGGGACATTAAAAATTATATTTTAATAATTATAAGTAAGATCCTCACAAGTGGGGCCAAGTCATCCATTTCTTAAAAGACGTAGATGATTAGCTTTTCTCTGATAGGCAGTTCTCTGTGTTCAATTCAATATCTAAACTGCTATTAATATTCTCACCAAGTGTAATTGATGCTTGTAAAATCAGAAACCAGGAGAACTGACTTAATCATAGAACTAATGTCAAGATAATGGTTCCAGAACATATATCAAGGCCAGGTTGGATGGAGCTTTGAGCAACGTGGCCTAGTGGAAGGTGTCCCTGCCCATGGCAAGGGGGTTGAAACTACATGATCTTTAGGGTCCTTTCCAACCCAAACCATTCTATGATTTTATGATATGATAGCAGCTCTTCAACCATTTCTTAGTTTCTGTTTGTTCTAGTGGTGACACAGCTGCATGGATCAAAATCTTGATTAAGATATAGAGAAGTCTGCCAAATTTTACTTAGTATTGGCAAATAACCAAACTTTCTGCTGAGTACTTTCATTGATATCTGTTGAATGTTCAGTTAAAGAGAAGCAAAATGTTGCAATCAGCAGCATTTATTTATTTATGTCTATTTCCCAGACAGCGCCTCTATTTTCCTAAGTGATGTATTATCATAGTGAATTGATGATTTTGAAGGCATTAGTAATGCTTGAGTAGCTAAAAAAGTTTAATTGATGAAACCATCTACATTGCTTCCCAGGCAAGTAAGGTCTAGCTTTTAGTAGATCTAATGGATTTTTAAAACCTCTCTATACCCTGACTTTTGAAAATACTGAATCTCTGAATAAGTATGCAAATGTGATTTGGAATAAAAAACCCTTATATCTATTTCATACCCAAACCCAGACAGTTATCTTGAATATCACTTTCAGATATCTAGAATCTCATTTTCCAGAAGATCATGAGGAATAATGAATAACCACTTCCTTAGTGAGATTAAAGTCATTATAAATTAACTGCCAAATAATTTAATTTTTAGGCTTTGAAATACAGGAATGGATACTTAACAGTGGGAGTTGTGTTTTCCAACATGAAGATTCAGTGTCAAATCATACACTTAAATCTGGTATTTCCTTTCTGATTCCGTGGGTGTTGAAAGACCATAGCATATATGAAAGAAAAATTCATATGTAAAATAAAACCTTTCTTTACTTCAGTGGAGTACTCTATGTGTAAAAAATATTTTTGACATTTATCCAAAGATCAAAAGCTTTATCAGGTGCACTTGAACTGCTTAGTTTTATGACAACAGGGAAACAGTATGATTAGAAATCCAGTCTTCTTGTCTGCATTTTAAATGTTTATTACGTAATTGCCAAGAAGGTTTCTCATCGATGTTAAAATACTTACTTGCATCAGCTGAAGACATAGTCTCTTATTCACAACAGCATTGTAGGAAAAGTATTCTTCAAATATTTTCCTCATTATTCTTGGGTAGGGCTGAGCTGCCTTAAGTCAAACAGTGAGGCTGCTCTGACATGTAGAGTTCCATCAGATGTAGTTTTAATTACATGGTATTAGGATTGAATACTTGGTTTCTTTTGGTGATCTTTCTTACATAACCACTACCTCTAGTTATGGTGCTTACAGATACAAACATTAATTTCTGCTGTAGGAAGAGTAGAAAGATTAATGTCAACATTAAATAAAAACACTTTTTTTCCACCTTAGGTATAAAATGCATGTATACAGCAGTTGTGGCTTAGCATAAGCACTTTTGTGTGTTAGGGTGTGACAGACTCTTCCTATTCTGTCAGAGATAATTCTGATTTGATCAGCTTGTTAAATCAGTTTGTTTCTTGTTTCTGTTTCTCATGAGAGGTTTTCTCTGAGCTATCTGTTCAGATTATCAACTGGATTATCTGTGCCTGTTCCTTACTTTGACAGGAAATATTATTCATCTTCCTGTCCCCTAATGTTTATGATATTTCTCTTAGGATCACAAGATTATGGGAATCTTGATTTGAAATTGTCTTTGGGGGTCATCTCTTCTAATCTCCTCTTTACAGTAAGACCGTGACAAGCATTCCACTGGATCATGGCTTTGACTCTGAGGATACAGACACCACGACTTCTCTGGACAACCTTTACTAGTGTTATACTTTTCTTCTACTGAGGGTTTTTTTTTTCATGCTGTCCACAGTTTGTGGTCTTGCCAACTATTATGTTGTCCAACAACAGAAATACTTGGAAAAACTAAAAAGTTAAAAGCTTAAAAGTTAAAAATGTCTTTTTAACTCTGTTTAAATAAGTTGTAGGCAGTTATTACCTTGATACTTTGCCTTCTGTTTGCCAGAACAAGCCAGTCTGCTTCATAATTTTTTCATGAGGCATTTTCTCTAAGCTCCTGATCATGGCCATTTGCTGGACTCTCCAAATTTCCCCTGTCCCTCTTGAACTAAGGCCCCAAAACTGGGCAAAGTTATATCCTCTTAAGCATTGAATAGAGGGTTGGAGAAGAATTCATTCAATGCCCGGATGTCATCAGAAATAGCTGGTTTGCTTTTTTAAAAGAATTTAAAATAAACCAGAAAGTTGTCTTTTTCTGTAATTTAATATTTTTTTCGGTGTTACTTCTTTTTATGGCATAAATTTACAACTACATTGAATCTTAGTCTAGCTCACAAATACTTTCAGCAAGTCCTAAATGGATCGACATACTGAGGGAGAGTTTTTAAGTCTTTAAAATTTAATTTCCATTACTTTTATCTTCTAATGTAAGATTCTAAACTAACTCAGATGTGAAAGAGAAATTTTCTTATTTGACCAAGGAACTAATCTAAGTTTGGAGGTAAGCCTTGTTGTGAGCCAGAGGTTGGATAATGTAACCTGTAGAGGTCACCTCCATCCTAAATAATTCTATGATTTTATGGCAGTTTTTCAGAGATATAATGAAAATATCAAATTTCATAGCTCAATTAACCCATCCCAGATTTAGCCTGAGAGTTTATGTACGTGACCAGATTTATGCTGAATAAAAATAGCTACCTGTAGTGTAATTGAATTATTTCTGTGAATAGGTTATCATTTCTTACATATAGTTTAATGTACCTATCCTTTATAATGTATTGATCTATATACTGAGGCAACTAGACAAGTTTTTAAAAAAATAAATATACTTCGTGTCATGATAAGCTGTTTGGATTGGAAGTATTCAGAATTATGGAAGTTGTGTGCATAAAAGTGTATTATCTTTGCAAGGGATTGTGATGTTGAATTAACAGCCATAGACACAAACACATTCTGCCCACAGCAGCTCTGATATCCTCAACAGTCACACTCTGTAGCAATGATGTCTAAGCCTTTTTTGAATAGACATTTAATCAACCAAATTTCATCTTTCTTCAGGTTTTATCCATTCAGGGTAAGACTGTGCTGAAGGAATTTTTTTCTAAAATATGTTCATTTTTATTGAATTTTTAATATCTTGCCATCTTCTGGCATCTTTTGTCATCGTTTATGTAATTTATGATTTTTGAAAATTTGTTTAAATGGATTTTCAGCAGTGAATAAGAACAAACACATCTCTGACTTAATGTTATCCTAATTTTAAACTATAAACAATTAAATTATAGGTAAAAATGCATGCAACAATAATTCCGGGTTTGGGTGCCATTGAAATATAGTAATACTTTTAAAAGGTTTTGATGAAAGATAAAATATATCTGTACAAATAATTACAGTTCAAGATGTTTCTGAATAAGATTGTCTAGGTACTCTGTAAGTTACGCACTATAGTTTTTAAAATTACTTTACTTGTAAATTCCTGAAGCAGAAAGTAAGGAAACTAAAGGAAGTAGAGAAAACATGTATCAAAATGGCTAATTTTCCATTCTGTGCTTCCAATGTCTTTCCTTCTAAACACAGTTTTCTTAAAGAAGCTTGGTGACTGATGCAGATGTTATTTCTTTTCTTAGGATCACTCCCCTTTGATAATATTTTTTAGTCTCGGATAATTAATAATGGAAAACACGAGTACTGGATTGTGGACTCTTGCATTTCAAATGTGGGTTCAAGTTTTTTAAGGACTTGATGGAAGGAAGAGAAAATAAAAACCATTGCTCAAGCTAAACTGTACTGAATGAAATGACGAGTCCTTAAATTCATATTCCAACCAATTTGAATGTCTCAGGAAACACCTACCTTTCATAAGGAGCATGCAGACAAACAGACTAGTGCCAAGAAAAGGACTGAAAGTTCTTAAATCTGAATTTAGACACTGCCATGATGTGCATGTCTGGCATCAAGAAGTCCCTCTAGCCGTTCTCCGTGCCCTTGTGACATCTGTCCTCAACAGAGCAGCAGACTGAATGAGACAATTCATATCTCTTTGAGCCATTAATTCATTTTCTTCAGATGTCAAACAGACATCCTTGGGTCACGTTTCCACAATCCCTTTGTAAACCCTTACAATTAAAAATGTTGGGGTTTGTGTAGTTAAAGTTGATGCTCTGATTTCATTATGCACTTCTGAGAAATGGAATGAACTGCTTACACTTGTGTTAAAGAAAACTCCCAACGGAGACTGTAACGAATTCTTGAGGCACAAAACATTTTTACTAGATAAGTCCTTTCTCTGAAACAAATAATTTTTGCATGTGTCATCTCTTTTACGAGAATAAAAGACAAACCTGTGAGGAAAGCCAATGCAGTTTTTTGTTTGGAGGTTCTTGCAATCAAGGTTAAAATCCTCTCTTTTTAGCTACAGAGACATTGATTAGTTGGTGTATTTTGTTCAAGATGTGTTGAATGAAATACTGCTCTTTCTGTTGCTACCTTTAGTTTACATATTGTTCTGCTTTAACTTATTTGTTGCCTACAGGTGCATTTCATAGAGACTACTGTATTTTTAGCAACATTTGCTAGGCAATTGCAATGGTTGCTGTATCTCGCCATCTACTTGTTTGTTAATCTCCACTAATAATTTTTGAACTCTAAGGCTAATTTCAGTGTTTTTCTGGTGAGAACGGAGGAAAAGGAATTCGTTGCACCTTTCATTGCAAAGATCTCATTTTTAAATCAGTGAGGATACGTTGGTTCCATAATTACATGATCTGATTTCTTGCCTTGTCTTTATTAGATTATTATCTTTAAGCAACTACACTGACTTTATTTCAGATAAATCTCTCTATATATGCATCACTGGAAACAATTATTATATGTCTCCTTTGTAGAATGTGCTTGAAGCAGATATTTTTGTGAGAAAGGGTTCTGTATTGTTTAAGACTTGGCAAACTCTTGGCTCCTATGAGGCCTGGAGGAATCCACTCTTTACAATACCACTCATTAGGATCTTAGAGAACACTGATTCACTGACGTCTTGGAATGTCCAGGATTTAGGGTAGAATTTTGGAATTATTTTTCAGTGTCTGCCAGATTCAGAAGAACCTTTCCAATGCTGTGTCTATGGATACAGAAAGATAATTCCAGGGGTTTTTTAAGTTTCCTCTTTTTGTTAGATTAGTTCTGTTGAATTAGTTCTATGACCATCTGAATGATTAACGTGTTTGACATTCAACAGAAGTTTTTCATACAATTTTTGGCCTGAAGTTTGAGAAACATCTTGTTTGGATTTATAGTGTACAGGCCAAGTAGTTTAGATGAATGCTGGCTCCATCCAATATTCCGCTGCACTTTGAAGGATCACTTGGCCTATTAGCTGATTTTGAAGGAGGAATTTTGGCAGTGATTTAGCTTGGTGTTTTTTTGGTTGGGCTTTTTGTTGTTGTTGGTTTTTTGTTGGTTTTTTTCCCCCCAGATTCCTGTTCCCTGTATCATGTTTTCTGCTGCTGCTTTGTAAGCAGCATATATATACCTTTTAATTAGGTGTCCATGTTCAGCTACTACCTTGGCATGTTATCAAACTTGTGCTGATTACCCAGTAACAACGAAGAAATGCAGTTTTAAAAATTTTTTACCTCAGTCAAACCAAAATGAAATGTAACGAGGGAACATGAGACACTTTTTATAGCATGAGCGCTCCTTTTCAGAAATGCGTTTAATGTTTGTGACTTTAACTTAAAGCTTGCAGTTTTGGATAAATGTCATCCTTAAGTATTTTTTGTCTCTGGATTGTGCCTGATTTACTGTTCTATAATAAAAGACAGTGGACAAAGTGTTTTTCTATGTTTAAGCAGAATTTCCTGTATCTGAGTTAGTGTACATTACCACTTGTCACTGGGCACCACTGTCAGCTTGTATCACTCTGTTTGACTTCAAGCATTTTGAAAATGATGTTAAATTTATTTTAGATTAGATTAAAAACAAAACAAAGCACGGTGAAAACATTTATGTTGGAAAAGGCCTTTAAGATCATCGAGTACCACCATTAACCCAGCACTGACAGGCCCAGCATTAACCATGTCCTTAATCTCCACATCTCCACATCTTTTAAATCTCTCCAGGGATGGTGATTCCACCACTTCCCTGGGTAGCCTGTTCCAATTCTCGACAGACCTTTCAGTGAAGAAATTTTTGCTAATATCTAATCAAAACCTCCCCTGGCACAACCTGAGGCCATTTCCTCTTGCCCTATCACTTGTTACTTAGGAAAATAGATTTAATGTTAAAAAAAATTAACCCTGCCCACCAAGAACATGTCCAGCCTCCTACTTATTCTACATCTGTCATTCTAGGTTATTGTTATTGGAAAACCACTACTTTGAAGACTAAGGTTTTCATTTTTCAAATTTATATTTGTTGAGGTATTTCTGGGTTTTGAAAAGATTCTGTGTATAGGAGATATTGTGAAAGTAAGAATTCCTTGATTTAGTAATTTTCAGTTTGGGAAGCATGTTCCTTAAAATTCATAGCCTCATGAAGTACTTTTTCTTTCTGTTTAATACTGCCAAAACCCAAAAAAATTCTGATTGAAGAGACTTTTTTAAGGTGTTAAGCTTTGATAAGTATAATCATATTATTCTATGTTATTTTTCCCCACATATCTATGTAGTTATGTGTGTATGAGATCGATGTATGACAAAGATTCCCCAGGATGTTTCTCTGCAGTTAAAATAGATTAATATTCTGTTAATCAGTGAATTTTAAACTTCCATGTTCTTCCCATACATTACAAGAAGCTTTACCGAATTTAGCTAGAATAACTTAACTAGAATTAAATATCTGCATCATGTCGTGCCTGGTATTTTATAGCTAAAGTCCTCCAAAGTTCATAATGCCTTTCACTTACAGCAAATATTTCTTGCCAAAAACAGATTTTAAATGAATATGCTCATGTTTTGTTTTGTTTGTTTGTTTTTTAATTAGGTTAGCTTTTAATCTTGTTTTGTTGGGTTTTTAAGTAAACTTCTAAGCCATGACTAGGAATAATAAATATTCATTAAATATTCTTTAGGTATCATTTAAAGTATCTGAATATGCTTCGGTTTGTAAATTTATATATAAATATTTATCCATATTGCATCTCTTACATTTTTAGAGAATGGAGTCACAATATCAACCTACCTGAAAATCTCAATAAAACTCACAATATTTATATGTTTATTTCTAAACTATAGTTTGCTTGACTTTCGAGGGGACAGTAATGAGTAACTTGTGTTTAAGTCTTTTGAATTGTAATTGTAACAAGCAGACTGGCTTATACTTGTTTACTGTTTCTGCTCAGATATTAATAGCTTATCTATTTTACTGTTTCTACTGCGTCATAGAAAAGAATATTTAACAGAGGATTTTTTGGCTCTTCTTCAGTATTTGGGCCACTGTTGCACAGAAGTGGATTGTGTTGGTGCTCCTGCATTGTGCATTTCACCCTTATATAACATCTGTTACGCCCCAGAAGGGAGTTTGAACTTTATGTGACTTTAGCTCTTCTCATCAGGGAAAATGACACTTCAACAGATGTAGGAAACAAATTCATGATGACACAAAGACTGTTTTGTCTACCCAAAAATAAACCATTCTGTATTCTATAGGACAGAAATTTAACAAGGAATCCATAATAATTCAAATAAAACCTTAGAACTTTATATCAAAACTGTATTTTCTACTGAGAAATCCAAATTAAGGGTAATTTAATGAAATAGAAAGTTCGGTTATACTGAACTGCTTAATTTATTGTAAAACTTTCTGTCAAGCAATTATAAATGTAAACAACGTCTCTCAGAACTGTCATACCCTGGAGAAGTGACACTTTATGATTTAGTAGTAGTCAGCCCACTGTGAAGTTGAAAAATAACCAAACTCTTAAAATTTAAGTTTTTGTTTATTGGCTTTTCAGATGCAGTTTGTCTTTGAATTATTTCTGCAAAACGAATTGCAGACAAGCATTCAAGGCCATTGAATGGAAGACAGGCTATCATTAGGCCATTAATATATCTTTCTCATAGGAAAAAACAAAAGGTTACAGTGCTTACAGGATATTAGAATCCCGTCTAAATAGGAAACCATATGTAGTTTATTAAACTGCTAGAAAAATTGGGGAAAAAATCTAAAAATACATTTAAATGATAAAACGTTAAATGAGTTGCATTTGAATAGCCTGTTTGGATTAAATTTTCACTGTGGGTTCTCACATACACAAGAAAAAAAAATATTTGTTAGCATTCTTTTTGTTCCCAAAGGATTACAAATGTATTAGGTGGTTTTAAACATGACAAGTTTCACAGCCTTTACAAGCTCAACAAGAACATCATCTCCTTTTCATTGGATATATGAATGATGATAGGATTTCTTCTCTATAGAGAGTTCATTTGGATATAAGAGAGATGTTACAATATGTGGTAAAATCCTATTTTGTTTCTATCGTTTCATTGTGGGGTTTCTGTTAATGATGATAATTTTAGTAACTATGTCATTAGCTTTAAAGGTCATCTCTTGTGTAACATCTGACCACGTGCCTTTCCCTCTTCAAAGGTCCATAGTGTTGGAATCTTTTTTGTATGTGAAAAAAAAAAACAACCTTAGGGGACTTAAGATATTTCCAAACGTGGTTTCCAGTAGGTCATTCCATCTCTCAGGTGCAAACAGCTTAACAGACTTTAATTCAGCTCTATTTTGTACTGTTATTTTAAAGGAATTCTTCAGGGCACAGGTGTACCATTCCTGTTTGACTGCTCATGGAAACAGCTCAGAGCATACTTTTGCTAACAGAAATGTAACTTTATGGCTTGTATAGTGTTTTTTTTTCTTTTGTATTTCTGATTTTGCTGAATTAGTACTTAAACAGTTTAACATACTGAGGTTTTTAAATAGAACCTAAAAAGTATTTGCCCTAAAATAAAATACCCTTTAACTGTCTGATACTTAAGTTCATTGTGTATTTAATAATTTATGTTTCATTATTTCAACTTAGAAGTCCAAATAGATTTAAAACATACTATTAAAAAAAAAAAAGCTCCCAAACCAACAAAACTTTTTGTTGTTTCCAAGTCTATTTAAAATAGAAGTTAATAGGAATTTAAGAGAGAATGCATTTCTGCAAGGATTATGCTAGTGTAATTTTCATTTGAAGGCCATTGACTTGTATCTGGAAATCAGCGCACTGAAACAGAATATTCTCAGAAGCCTGCATAATAAAGGGTAAAAAGATTAACTGGGTGAATGGTTGTTCTGGAATTGAATTTGATACCTATTTAAAATATACTAATTTCTTTATGCTCAAGGATAATGAAGCCTTGTTTTCTAAGCATATTATACATTAAATACTAGTTTAGTCGTTTACTGAAAGCAAAACCACATTACCCAGGTAAGTTTACTAATTACAGGAAGTCAAAGAATTATGATAGCTGAGAGTATAACTATTGTCAGAGAACTTATGCTAAACAGAATTAGGACCTTCACAAAGAGAACAGTCCTATCTTGCAGTCTCCTTGTTTTTCTTAGAAGCCAATGCCAAGGCCATCCAAACTGCCTTCTGCAGCTATCACCCCTTTCCTTAGTTCTATGTTGATCCCATGGCATGCCTTGTTTGTTCTTCGTAGCTGTGTACTTTTCTCTTTGCTGCCTTCCCATTGCCCTCTCCCCTTCAGTGAGTTTGCGTTCCAACAGATTTAGAAAGACCCCTCTATAGCAGAGTGATGTCTGACTGCTCAGAAGTAAATTCCAAAATGCACTCAGATCTATCAATGTGGCATAAAAACTGTTCAACTGTATTGTACCAAACTTGCATTGTGCAGACTGGGGCAGAATATGGTATGTTTTGTTACTGGTATCTTTCCAATACAGACAAAAAAGGAAGATTTGGGGGGGTTTTTGAGTGTTTGAGGTGGGGTTATCAAGAAGACACTGGATGGAGTTATTAGTTGAAACAGAGGTTTACCCAATATTTTTCAGATCTTATTTAAATATTGTCTCCTTTTCCTTTTTAGTACCTTACGTATCTTACAGATGTTTAAAAGTACATTTCTATAGTATACGCTTTGAACTTGTTTTAATATATTGCTAAGGGACAGTAGAAGTACAAATGCAAGTCACTTATTGTTACAATTTTTGTAACCTCTCACTCATGACACCTCACTTTTCTTGCATCAGGTGATGCTCTGTGTGAACAGCTACGACAGGGTGTGATGTTTGTTCTAAAACGTGAAGGATACTACTGCTAATGGGACTGAAATCAGTTAGTCTACTAAATATTAGTCCTCATGAATGCAGTCATCTGTCTCCATATTTAACAGGACAAATGAACCTCTCATTACTGTTCTTTCTTATCTTCATAAGTGATTTTTAAAGCCATTAAGGAATAATTCAGCAGAATCCTCTTAGTGCGTTACAACTGATAATAATTCTTTTATAATGACTGTGGTCAAAAGGGACAGGATTGGTTGTATCACCTAGTGCTAATAGTGCTCTTTTATTTTGGTATAAAATTGGGCATGTACCTAAGACCGAGTGAAGTCCTGACTGACTTCACTTTTTCCCAGAACAGCTGTTGTACAATAGGATTACACTCACCAGTCTTCTGCTTGAAGAGATCTTTTACATGTTGCCTTTTTGAATATTTTTTTTCTGTATAAGTAGTTAGGTGATATCCTTGGAAAAATGGGAAGAGGCAGTATTTTGTCAGATCCATGAAGAAAATACTATTTACTTTTGGGCTTGGCTTAACATAGTTAGATACCAGCTCTACTGAATTTTTGGGGCATCTTCACTGACCTGATTTGCCTGTGTATTCAAAGACCATCAAACAAGTTTGTTACAAACAACTCCCTTTTATATAAGTCCATTAGCTGTTGGAGCACAGCAATAACTTGAGTTGTGAGTGCATCACTGCCACCTTCATCAGAGCTTATAATAACTTAATACATCTCTGTAGTTCTTGAAACAGATTTGGAAGTAATGTGGAATTTCCTGACTGCGTGTTGTCTCTTTGCAATATTTTACCTTCAGTAAGTGACAAGTGAACCTCCTCCTAGCTTCATACTCGACTATTTACCTCACTACTAATAAGCAAAGATTGCTATATTAATAACTTGGACAATATTTTTCTTTCTAGGTTGCATGAAACAATATTTTACTATTTACATGAAGCAGAGCTAGGAAAGTGATGAAGTTGGGAAAATGGGACAGATGGTCTTATATTTTTCTGTTTTTCTTGTATTTTTCTGTTTTTATATTTTGTAAATATTAAAGTACCATATGTAGGAAAGAAGACTTCATTATGGTTTCAGAGATGTAGCCAGCATATCTCCATAGAGTTTATAGTTACATTTATGCTAAGAAATATAATTGGATTTGAGCCCTTTGCCAAAACTCTGTGAGAGTTTCAAATATGTGTTTAATTGATGAAGGAAAAATATTCTCTTGCTTTTTCACCTCTCATCCCATTCCTTACATTCTACTTGACATTCATTACTTAATCTACTGCATTTACATGGTTTGACATCAGTTATTACAGTTATTGGAATTAAGCAGTGCAATTGTCCTTGAAGCAATACTGCTGAAATGCTGATGTATATATTTCTGAAGCAACTGCACAAGATTCCTAACTCCATAAAGAAAAAAATATAGTACCAGAGAAATGGTGGCATAGGACCTAAAAAGTGAGTCTGTGATGTCTGAGCACTTGAAATTCCCCAACCTCTGTGTTTATTAGTACTTTGGTTTCCAACCAGCAGTTGTATGTCCTGAGGTTATAGTGAAGCTTTACCTGACAAGTAAACAAAGAAATGAGGCTTGGAGTAACCTCTTGGATGATTTATTACTGCTTGGTGCTTATTACAACATAAAAGAAAACTTTGTGTGAAACTCAGTTCCTTTCCTACATGTAGGTTTGTCTTTTGCTTCTGATACCATGGACGTAAAGACCATGGATGAGAATGAGCACAGACTCTTTCTCTGTCAGTGCTCTGTGTGTCCTAAAGGAGCTTTCACCATGCTCCTTGTTGTTGTGTGGAGAATAGTACAAGTCCCTGATCACAATTCAGGACAACTCATGAAAAATGTTATTTACCACACATGTATTTGATTTTTAATTTATTTTATTTTATTAGAAAATAATGAATTTTGTTAAATTTAGGTTGGCAGGCTGATAATGAAGTAATCTTCAGTTTTCTCTGCCGTTTTTTGGTACTACTATTGAAGAAAAAATTCAAATCTTGTCTAATTCTTGCTTATCCAGGTTGATTACATGAAAGTTAATAGAAAATCTGTTTCATTACACTTTTCTTTTAGTTGTATTAGTTGGCACATTATCTGAGTATTATCAATAGAGATTAATGGTTTTTTCTGTGCCCATCTTTTCTTGAATTTTCACTGTCAGCAGAACTGAATAATTGAGGGGTTTAGCAGGTTCTTATTCATGGGTGAAATTTGTGAGAGAAAAAATTTAGTTTGGAGCATAATGCCCCTCATCTCTAGAGATGTTTGTCCTCCTGGACTTTCATGCCAATTATACAGAAGGAATCTTGATGTGATTATCACGTTCAGTATAAACTATATCTTGTGTTGCAGTTTTCCAAAAGGTAAAATATTTCCACATACAAAGAATAGACGATAGTTACTATATTTCAAGACTGAAAATCCAGATTTTCAGACTAGTGTTTTTTCTTAACCTTCAGATACATCCCAGTTCTCTACTATGTAGAATCCTAAATGAAAATTCTTTAAAAAACACGAGTCCATTTTTTACCTGTTTGATTTCTGCCTTGATTAGACCTTCAAATTAACGTGATTGATTTTATCCGCTGTTCGTTTATGAACATTTATTGTTCAATTTTTTTAAGATAATGGATGTTAAAGAGAAACAGCTGCTTAGAATGGTGATGATGCTGGAAATGTGGTTACTGAAGAGTACATAGTTATTTTGCATAATTAACCCCCTCACCAATAATACTGTCTTGCGTTGTGTAGGTTATTCCCAGGATCACGGGAGAAAAAGATAATTCAAGGTGGAAGGGACTGAAGAAGGTCTCTAGTCCAATCTCCTGCTAAAAGCAGGGTCAGACAAAACAGATTGATGTGGTGGGTTAGACCAAGATCCCCTACAGTGCCTTGCTCGATCCTTTTAACAACAGCAAGACAGGGATGAAATTAGGAAGACTGAGACTGAGAAAACTGATGGGTCAAGGCAAAGACAGGATAAATCATTGTCAAATCACTGTTGGGGCATAACAGACTCCAGTTGGGGAAATAAAATTTATTTATCAACCTAACATAAACATTTAATTACCTGAGTATTTGAAAACAAGGATGATAAATAGTTAAATGCTTAGGGAAAACATGTTTTTGCTTCTTTCCTGTGCTCCAGATACCTCTCCTTTCCATTCCTAGTCTTCACTCCTCTCATTATCACCACCCATGCAGGTTACACTCAGTCCCTCCAGTGAGATGATGGGTAATGCAGGAGGTTGGGGTGAGGACATAGTGGTTTCTTTCTGCCATTCCTTCTTTTTTAACTCTTTTCTTCCACTGTTCCTTCTGCCTAACTCGTTTCCTCGGTTGTGGCCTGTTGTGGGTTATCCACAGGCCACAGTCCTTTTGGGGATGTATTTGTTCTTGCATCTCCACCGTCCCATCAGGGCTGTTACCAGCTGTGTCATGGAGCACCTCCTATCATTTTGGCCTTGTTCCTCGGGCTGTGTTCTAGCAGGTGCTACAAACTCCTCTAAGTCTCTCAGTAGTGTCCTGCAGTGGGTGCGTTGTGGAGCTACCTAGAACTGGCTGTATTTGCACAGCACAACCTCTGACCTCCCTCCCACAGAAATCACCCCTGCAACCAGCCCCCACTACCAAAACCTTGCTATTTATACCCAATGCAGTTGAATATGAGAAGGTTGTTGGAGATAGTGTCAAAAGCCTTGATAAAGTCAAAGTAATTGCCACCCAGTATTCTTCTCTCATGCACAAAACTAATAATTTTATCCTAAAAGTCAGGCATGATTTACCCTTTGTCAGTCTATACTGAGTGTTCCAAGTCGCCTTATTCTCATTGAATTTATGGGTTTATGTATATTTCTATACAGTTTTCTTTCTTGTTTCTTTCCCCCCTTTAATTTTGTCCTCAGGTTTGAGATATGAGGTTGTTATCTTTCATGTAACACTTTATTTTGATTGTTTTCTCTACCTCTATATGTATTTTAGTTCAAAGCATAACAATGTTTAGCTGAAACTTCAGATTTGTTGAACAGGTTCTGTGTATAGAATGAAAAAAATACAAGACCTGACAATAAAAAATTTAAACTGACAAATACTCAAATGTATTAACAACCTACTTTATATTTTTCAGCTTTACTTCAAGTTACAATTTCACTTAGCAAAGTTGAGCTCAGTGTGGGTGAATCCAAATTCTTCACGTGCACAGGTATGTCTTCAGTTTACTTATAGATATGTAATTTTTGTTAATTTTTAAACTTCCCACATATTTAAAACTGAATTAATTGATTCATAATATTAAATTAACATAATGTTGTATATTCATATTGACTCGTAAGAATCATGATAAATATTAGCTCTTCACTGGCTTCACATTTCCAGTCTGGAATCTCTTCATTTCACACTCTGAATCACTCAGTTTGAATCCTCTGTATCAGTAAAGGTTGTTTATATCTGTTAGGATGCTTTTTTAGTTAAAATATTTTTACTTGTCTAAGTTAAGGAATTAAATAAGCTACCTGCTTAAGCTTTAGCATCCTCTCCAACCTAATGAGAGAGCCAAAGAGTTTTTCTGGTGAGGCAGTTATCAGTCAGGAGAAGAGTTTTCATTTGCAGCTGCCTGATACTGATCCTTGATGTTTCTGAGTTGGCATCTTTCACTGCTGGTGACACATGGCCTGACTACACTGACAGTGCAACTGCCTGATGACTTGACCCGTTGACCCAGTGACTGCTGAACAGCCTGTGTCTTCCCTTTAGGACTTTATACCTGTCTGTGGGCTTTTTACCCTTCTTGAATTATTGAGCTGCTATTTATCCTCTCTCAACAATCGTACATCTACCTGCGGTTTTGTCTTGCTTGTCTTTCTGCTGACAGTTTGACAACTCTCACAGTTTAGCAGTTAGCTGACACTATAGAATCACAGAATCGTTTAGGTTGGAAAAGACCTCCAAGATCATGGAGTCCAACCTTTGACCAATCCCCACCAGGTCAACTAGACCATGGCACTAAGTGCCACATCAGGCTTTCCCTTGAACACCTCCAGGTATGGTTGTTCCACAATCTCCCTGGGCAACCCATTCAGATGCTTGACAACCCTTTCCATGAAGAAATTCTTCCTGAATTTTGCATAAATTCCTGACAGTGCGCAGACTACGCGTTAGATAAATTTGTGCACTGAGTAACATCCTCCTGAACTGCTAAATTTGGGTTGTTTTTTGGTTTCATTTGCAGCCATTGGTGAGCCTGACAGCATAGATTGGTACAATCCCCAAGGAGAGAAGATTGTTTCTGGTCAGAGAGTGGTTGTTCAGAAAGAAGGAGTTCGATCACGTCTGACCATTTACAATGCAAACATAGAAGATGCTGGGATATATCGGTGTCAAGCAACAGATGCTAAAGGACAAACTCAAGAAGCTACTGTAGTTTTGGAAATTTATCGTAAGTAAAATACTACCATTACAAATGAAATACTATGTTTTAAAAGGCACTAGTATAGAGAAAGGAAAGCCTATCAAAATGTCTTCCCAAGCTCTGGTCTTTTTCTTCCACATAATTGCTTCTCCTACAGTTTAATTAGTGGGTATTATGACAAAGACTCAAATTAAATGGGTGGTCACTTAGTAATATTGCAGATCACTTTTCCCTTATATTTTAGAATGTCATCTTAGGAGGGTGCACTGTATGCTATACCCCTGAAAGAAGTGAGTAAATATGAGAAACAAGTCAGATCAATGTCATTCTAATTAAGAACATATCTACGATATATTGCAAATATGTGTATAAACAAAATTTTATTATTATATAAATAAAAGTTATTATTGCAGGAAGTGCAATATGTGACATTTAAAAAGTGGAGTTTTTGCTGAATTGGTTACTTTTATGTCAGTCGTTTGATATTCTTGGCCTTTATAATGGAATTTTGACATGAAGCATTGACAAGCTTGGGGTGATAAGAAACCAAAATTCATTTCAATTGCAAGCAACTAATTGAAGAGTATATTTGAAAAATAAATACATTCTACTGTGGTAAGAGATTGCCTGAGAGATTTGTTGTCGGTTTTTTTCTCACTGTAGTTGAATAACTTTACATTGTTCTATATTCTTCAGATCAGTTAAAGATGCCTAGAAGCAGTACATTAAACACAGTGAATATGTGAGGCAAGGTGTTTGTCGGTGAAAGGATGGGCCATATGCCAGCAGCCTTTCAGCTGAGTTAGTCTCTAATTTGATTAGAGAACAGTTTTTTAAATGCTTAGGCATTACAATGAGACAGAAAATACAGAGTAGAACAGTAAAGCTCTACTTCTGAAGGCTACAGATAACTCACATAACAAAAGACATATAATTAAAAAAAATGTTTTGATAAAAGAACCATGTAAAGGGTGATAGCAGTTACAAGTGATTACGTGATGGCTTGAAAGCTGGCAGTTCAAAGGATTTCAAGTTTTGTGGATTCCTTTGTATGCATAAAACTGCCAGTTACTCCATTAACAGACTGCTGAGCAAGGTGAAAGTCTTTTGAAGTGTTTGCATGTGGTAATTTTAATAATTCTGAGGCCACATAAACCTGAAAACCCCCACAAAAATATCAAGGTTTGTGGGAACTCACATAAAAAAGTATCTTTATTCATATTTGTTATGTATGGTAAGAAAAAAGCAGCATAGACTCACTCACTAACTGTTGGTTGTCTTAGAGCCTGGCTCAGGACTCACTGATGTCTCTGGGAGGTTTTTTCCTGTCTTACATATGGTAAAATACTTCAAACACTTCATGCAAAGCTATATAAGAGCTGTGTGTCCATGTGCTGTGGGAACTGTGTGGATTATTTGAGCCTGTATCAATACAGAAAAATGGAGGTGAAGTGGCATCTCTGCTTTATGTTCTCCAAAGTGTCCTCTGAAAGATAACTGGCCATCTTTGCTCTGAGGCAGCATAGGTTGGTTTGTTTATTTTGTGTGCAAGAAACTCTTCCAGAATTTTTTTTTTGTCAGGCAGGTGGTTTCCGCGTTAGATCTTGTGTGAGATCATGGATTAATACCATCTTGGACTTCCAGCACTAAATTCTAATAATACTGAATTTATTCAACCCACTAATACAATTGAATATTGTTTGGTTATTTGGACTTGTTTTTCCATATTATTTCTCACTGGCTTTTGAGGTTTTCTGTTTTATTCAGCTGATGTTTTTCTCAGTTAGTGAAGCTAAAATTCTACTTTTTTAGGTAGTTTTCCAAATTTTAGTGGTTTTGATGAAAGTTTTGATAGAATAAAAACATGAAGTTTTAGTTAAGTAATAAAATAATGAGGAATAAAACACAAAAGAGAGTAAATAGACTATTAACATGAATATATAAAATTCTAAGACCCAGAGTTTCAAAACTGGGCTCTGGAACATTGAAAACAATGAAAATATATTTATAAAACATGAACGGATTATGTTTCATAATAAAATATGTTTGTAAAGTCACTTTTACAGACAGTGGAAATGATGTGTCTAGAACCATTTGAGTCTTTTCTGGGAAAAATATATTATGGAAATAATTCTTTTTTGTCACAGTGAGAAGGCGTAATAGTCACATTTATCTGATTTGATGTCACATGTAATTTTAATGCTGAGTGAACTGTAAGACACTTACTGTATTCTCCTTTTTTTTTTTTTTTTCCTTTTCAGAAAAGCTCACTTTTCGAGACATAGTGTCTCCACAGGAGTTCAGGCAGGGAGAAGATGCAGAAGTTGTTTGCCGTGTTACCAGTTCACCTGCTCCCGTTGTCAGCTGGTTGTATCGGAACGAGGAAGTCTCAACTATTGCTGACAGTTAGTATTTTGGTAACTCTTTCAGTTATACATTCCAATTAATATTAAAACATTATTGTAAAAGAAGACTAATCGCGTTATAATGGGGGATTTGACTAGCCCATGAGTCTGAGTCTGATTTAACCAGGTTCTGTGGTCTACAGAGAATATACAATGGTTTCCTTCATATGTCTTTTTTTCCAATTGGGAATTTTGTCTAGGTGTAACATGAGGGTCCAAATGTCCAAAAGGTTGCTGTGAACTCCTTCACAGGAACTCTTCCTGGTCTGCCTGAACATATGTTTAAAACACACACAGATGAGCTTCCCTGTGCACACAAAGCAGTGACACTGCCCACTCACTGCACTGACTTTGGGATACTTGCGTAGTTGCTCAGAGAATTCCAGGTGGAATGGCTTTTTGCACTCCTGTGAGAGTTTGCGTGTGTTGGGGGTAAGTTAAGCTGGACTGATAAAGCCTAGGTGAAGATAAACCCCACATTCCCCACATACAAGTTCTAAGCCTCTAGAGAGAAAATTAATTAGGCACTTAGAATTTCTTTGACTTACTGCCTCAAAAACTGTGAATCATTTGCCAGTGCTATCTCAATAGTCATATATGCGTTTATGGAAATTGGGACTTTGCACATTTTCTGGAAATGGAACTAACATTTTTAGCGAACCACCTTATCCACCTTCTCATCAAGCTTTGTCTCTGCTTATAACGAAACTCGAGGTAGCAGTATGCACTTTAAATTATTATAATTTAAAAAAATAATTGCTATTTTTATATAGAAATGAACATAAAAGTTTATTTGGTGTCTCACAAAATGAAATAAGCAAATGTGGAGCAGTTTCTTGGGGGGAAAAAAAAAACTTGGTTGATGTTTCTGGACTTAGTCTTATTTTCCTCTCCTCTTGTAAAACAAAATTTTGATTAAAGTTCTTTCTTACTTCTGTATATTCTATTTCTTTTTCATCTAGACACAGAGACTAAAAAGAAATTGCAAACTTCTACCCCTAAAAAAAACTGGTTGAAATTTATACATATATATATACACAAATATATATATACTGAAACAGTGATTGTAGGTGAAACATAGGAGATTTTGAAGAATGCGAATTCTGAAAACAAAAATTTAGGAGAATGTAATTTTCAGCTGACAGCCTGATATGTACCCTAGAGTACAGCTAAATTTGCAAACTGTCAGCCAAAAATACCTCTAGCTTGGGTTACCAGGCTCTAAAAAGACATAGACAATCCTTCTTGCTACCTCTTAACATCTGATATGACTGAAGGGGACGGTCACGTGTCTGGCTGTTCTTCTGAATCAGGCATCTGAAGCTGAGTGGGTTGAGTCCAGACAATATAGTGACAGGATGGAGGAATGTAATGCCCAGTTACTGTCCAGATCCACTGACTCTAATTTGTTTAGTGAAGGACACAATTTTTATCAGGATATCCACGGGACAGTGAACTTTATTGTGTGTGTGCACCATCTCAATAGGTTGCCCAGAGAAGTTGTGGATGCCCCAACCCTGACGTTGTTCAAGGCAGGTTGGATGTAGCTTTGAGCAACCTGGTCTAGCGGAAGGTGTCCCTGCCCTTCAGGATAGGAACTAGATGATCTTTAAAGTCCCTTCCAACCCATGCACAATTGATTCCTACTGAATGAGAATACTATCATTATATACTTAGTGGCATTTTTACAGCAACATGAACTCCTCTTTCACAAGCCTACTAAGGGATAAAACATGGAGAGCAATGATTTCTAAAGAAAGTCACACATTCAATTCACCTCCCATTTTCTAAGCTTGATTATAATATAATGCATATTAATTTTGACTGTATGTAGACAGTATTACTGGTGAAAAAAGACCCAAAATATTTTTCTTGTGGTATAACAAGTTTACTCATGGGGATGTCTATTGTTGTTTCCATTATATTTTTCTTCAATGAAAGTTGCAAAATTATCCAGCCAACACTTACAGCTTTTGTTTCTTGTTACTAAGGAACAGGAACCCTCCTGAGCTTTCATTTTTTTAGTGTTTTAAAGAAATAAATAAATATGACCTCCAGTCCTCTTGTTCTTCTCATACATTAAATATTTATGTTAAAAAAAAAAGAAAAAGTTAACAATTAACTTAAAGAGGGGCTGGATCTTACCTTTTCAAAACATTTGGAGGCACAGTTCTCTGGGAATTGTGTAGGGGTAGGAAAGAAAAAGATTATATAATTTCTAGGTGGCAGTGTGTGAAATGGCATTAATGTTCAAGCATGAGTTTATAAACCATACATAATTAGCTTAAATGTATTGAGGACATTGATGTCCTGTAAACTTCTATCAGGTGAAGCATAATTAAATTTTCTTTTTTCATTTCTCTCTTTATTTTATGATAGAATTCTTGCTACTGAAACAGAAGTCATTTGGTTTCTAGTTAAAACTGAAAGCTAGTAAATCTTGTCATCCTCCAGTGCTGAAAGGATGACACTGGAGCAAATAGAGCAAGAAAGGCAGCTGAATAACAACCATGCAGGTTCTTCAAAACCCACATACATGAACTGCAGGAAGCAATTCTCCTCAAAAGATTCCATTAATGTTGACCTTGGCCAACTTCCAGGCACGCACCCAGCCACTCTGTCACTTGCCCTCCTCAACAGGTGTGGTGGGTTGACCCTAGCTGGATACCAGCTGCCTACCAAAGCTGCTTTTTTTCATGGACAGTACTCTTCAGCTGGACAGGAGAGAGAAAATATAAAAAAAGGCTCATGGGTTGAGATAAGGATGGTGAGAGATCACTCACCAATTGCCATCGTGGGAAAACAGACTTGACTTGGGGAAAAATTAATTTATTACCAATCAAATCAGAGTAGGATAGTGAGAAATAAAAGCAAATCTTAAAAGAATATCTTCCCCACATACCTCTCTTCTTCTGGGTCTTAATCTCTGTTCTGATACCTGGGGCACCTCCTGTCTCTACTTCTGCACTGATCTTGGTGTCTGCAGGGTTCTTCCTCTCACACATTCTCACTCCTCTCTTCAGCTGCACTTGCTGTTGCACAGTAACTTTCCCCCTTCTTAAATACATTGTCCCAGAGGTGCTACAACTGCAGCTGGTTGTTTCAGCTTTGGTGTTGAGGTAAAGATGGAGATCACTCATGAATTACCAGCACAAGCAAAATGGATTTGAATTGGGAAAAATCATTAGACTTAATGGTGTAGAATGGGCACAAAGAGAGAAGCAGCATTTTGTTGTTTATTTTATTATAAATTTCTCAATTTATATTTTGAATATTTTTTTTCCACTTAATCTTTTTAGATATTCTATGTAGGTGCTCATGAATATTCCACTCATTTTGCAATAAATTGTAAATTTGACTTAAATTTGGTGACTCCTTTGATGATTAAGTGGGAAGTTATGGATGGAAAATCCATACTGAAATTTAGGAAATGGCAATGCTTTTTGCAATGAGAAAACCCCCTAATTTCTCAGTTGACATTTTACTTATAATTAACAAATGTTTTCTCAATGAACATTCAAATTTTACAGAGAAAGTACATGAATATTACTCATTTAAGTTAGTGTTCTTCATGTTGTCTTGATTTACTAACTCCATTTAATCTCTTATTTGCCTTTCTAGATCGATTTGCAGTATTAGCAAACAATAATCTCCAAATTCTTAAAATCAATAAAAGTGATGAAGGAGTATACAGATGTGAAGGAAGAGTGGAAGCGAGAGGAGAAATTGACTTTCGGGACATAATTGTTATTGTGAATGGTAAGGAATAAAAGTCGGTGAATTGACTTGTTGCTTTATTTGATTGTTAGATCCTATTTTAACATATATCAGCTTCCAAAAAATACTGATTAAACTAGTTAATATAATTGTTACATCTGTTAAGTATTGTTTTCCTATAAATGTAATTGCTTAATATTGAAAAAAAATCTAGTCTACTATGTAAATAGAATTCATTGCATTTCACAGTATCAGTAAATATAAATATGTAAAACCTGATTGTTGTTATTAATCATTCACAGAACATTAACAATTACTGCAAAACCTGAGTAGCAGATTATAGCAGTCCTGTTCACCCTGTATTTTTCAATGTTTTGTCATTTACAGTTAAACTGCAATTGATTTTTCATAATTATTCACCCTCACTGCATTAACATACTTTATAAACTGTTTTAAAAGTCATAGATACATTTTATTAAGATTAAAAGTCTTATTTATAGATTTTTGAATTTTTAATGAGGAATAAAATTTATAAGGAGTTACCTAAAATTTGATTTATACATTTTATAAGTTTATTATAAACTTCTAAGAAGGAAAAGGAATTAATTGAGACAAGACGGGGCATTTTACTCAACCTCTCTTAAATTCAGGGTTGACCTGTTGAAAGATAAATATCTCTTCATATATTGCCTGGAAAGGACACAGTTCATAAAGGTCATTTTTTATCTATGCCCTCTGTTTAATGTCAGTTTTGCAATGAAATTTTTTCCACCATGCCTTTTATATTCTGAACCTTAAATGCTTTGCCCTTGACTGGTCCTTCTCGGCAAACCTCGGTTTACAGAAGTCATTATCTAAGTTAAATTCTCAGTTAGTGTCAGCAGAAAGAGCAGGTTCTGGCACAGGTATTGCTAAATCCCAGGAGTCAAGCAGCAGTCTTTGAAGCAGAATTCTTTAGATTGTTGTGGCTAGCTCCTTCTGATGCTGCATTACCTCCACTCCTGGTTATCTGCAATTCTAAAACACTACTTTGCAAACTGTGGTTTGACTTTACATAATTTATTGGTGGATTAGAAACACAAATTGGGTTCTTCATACATTTATTATTACTCTAGACAAGAATTCTAACACTCACTTAGCTCTAATTTTCAATGTTGGGAGGAGAAGGAATTGCCAAATGAGTGATTCTGACGTGGTTGCTCATGTAGAATGGCATCAATTAAGAGCTATTTTCTGCTTCATTTATAGTAATAAATAGGTCTTCCTACATAAAATTTAATGTATAAAACTTGGTCCAAAATAGCTTTTAGAGTAATATCCATAAATAGATGAAAATTGTAGTGGTCTTTGGTTCACCTTTTAGTTCAATCCAACATACATACAAGAATAGAATCAAAGGTAAACAGATGTCTTCCCAGTAATAATGATGAGAAAAATAATTCCATTTCATTGTCATTGCTGTATCTCTTAGAAGATTAAAGCACTTAAGAAACTTAACCAAGTCATGGACCTGTAGTTCTTATTTGTGAGCAGTAAAGAACCTGCTGCTTCTGGCAAAAAATTGGTTCATCTCCTCATGTTCCTAAGTGTATTTTCACTTAGAATGCGCTGAAAAGGTGCTAAAAATAGCTAAAATGTATTAAACACTTTCTAAGCAACACTTTTTTATTGGAGATGGAGGAATTGCTGTTGCACACCACATGGTTTTTGTATGCTGAGTAGAGAAAATTTTAGATAGGAGAGAAGTGATCTGTGAAAAACAGTAAAACACACTGTAAAGAAGTGTGAAAAGTGTATAACAACATAGGCTTACTATTCACTGATAATTCTGGTACATAATTTTATGATAATTTGATATATTTAAGGTTCAGAAGCTGGAAGGGCTTCTGAAGTAGAATACTAAAGCTGAAATATTTGGAGCAAAGCAACAGAAGTTGATTCTCAATGTTTGATGAGAAAAACGTGTTAAAGTACATTGGGAAACCAAAAGCAAATTCATTGGGGTTTTCTGTTTCATCTTCTTTTCTCTAATGAAGTATAAATGTAAAAGGGATAACTGAGTAACTCTGACAGGATGTTCTTGCTAGCAGAGACCTGTATTTTCTGAAGCTCTAATCTCCTTTTCCCTTTCCTCTTCCTTTCTGTGACATTCTCTCTTTTGCACATATCTTCTTCCTTCCAATCTCCTGGGATTGTTTTTATTTGTATGTTTGGTAGAATCATGAAATGGTTTGGGTTGGAAGGGACCTTAGAGATCATTTAATTCCAATCCTCGTGCCATGGCAGAGACACCTTCCACTAGAGTTTGCTCAGAGTCCCATCCAACTTGGCCTTGAACACTTCATATTTGCTTGTTAGTCAATGGAAGCAGACCTTGGACAGACATGTGAAAATTACCAAATGAACAGATATATTAAATAGCAGCCTGTGAGTTGTGCTGTCTCAAATATTATTGCTAATTTTTCTGTCAGGTAGAGGTTCTCTGGGAACTGTTACAATTTTAGTAATAACTTTAGTAATGACACATCAAGAACAGAAACCATTCGTCACTCTCAGAACACAATTACAGTTTTTAGAAATACGAATAGATTGTATCCATTGGGTTCTATCACATTTCCCCTTTGAAAGCTGGTGATTCTCCTGCCCAGGAAGTATGCAAGAATTCAGCAAAAAAAAGTTAAATATTCATAATCAAGACTCCTGCATATGGACACCTCTTTTAAAAGCACTGTCTGACATCAGTGCATAGTTTTATGTATTATGTATGTATTGTCTTATACGTTAGGTATAACTACAGTCATCTTAGAATCTTCTCTATGAATATTGAAGAGCTGCTGAAAAAGACTTTAAAAAATTTATTCTATAGAAAAAACTGCTATAGATGTCCTGAAAATATTAGAAGTCCTGTGTTTATGAAAAGTAAAGAAATACTCATAGAAGTGTTTCATATTGTGACTTTATTCCCAAGTGTAACCATAAATTCCCAAATTAGCAAAGGATCCTGTCCTGCGCTTTAAATTGCTCCAGAAACACATAAGTTATTTTCTTTTTCATTAACAGGATGTAATGTATGATTTTTTCCAGTTCCCCCTGCAATTATTCTGCTACAGAAATCCTTCAATGCCACTGCAGACCGAGGAGAGGCAATAACTTTGTTCTGCAGAGCCACTGGATCACCTCCACCTGAAATCAGTTGGTACAGGTGAGTTCATTTGAGGGCTGCACATCGGGGAACATTGTTTTTATGCCTCACGATTTTCCACCACAGTCCATTAAGCTGTGTATCCTTAATTTCTCTGCTGAATTTTAGGAGCATTTGCTGTCTGTTTCTGTTGTAACTGCTAAAGCTAGATTAAGCATTAATAAGTGAATGAACTTGCACAAATTCAATTGCACTCAGGTTACCAGCAAGTGAAATAAACATAAAAAGTAACAAAAATACCGTATTGTCATGATTTCTTCATACGTGAGTGGAAAGAAATAAAGCTGAAGAAATGAGTCCATTTCCCAAAAACAACACAAGAAAAATGTAACAACAACTTTTCACATGAATGTATCAGGTAAAAACATAGGCATTTGTGCAATAAATAAATGCCCAATACAAATCAGCAATATTGGTAAAAAAGATAACATTTTTCCCATCTGTAAAAATAGATTCTAACCCTAACTCTCCATTTTAATGAGATTGAGAGGAGATATGGCTTCAGACACCTGTAGGACACGGAGATGTTTCACTGAATAAGTTTCAGTGTAATTTAATGTAATTTTAAAAGTGTAAAATGCTTTGAAAGTAGAATTGCTTTTAAAGCTCATGTATAGTTTTTTGATTTTATCAGTGACATGAGCATAGTACAGCTATGTCATTTGGGAACACTTACCATATAACATTTGTAAAAATTTAAATATCTATACACTCTGCGTTCTTTCCATTTGAACAAAGATGTGCATCAGTCCTGGGATATAAAATATCTCAACACCTAATACCAGTGCACATTTCTATTTTAGACCTGAATAATTTGCATCTACTTATATTATTTCAGGTGAATTAAAAGGTCATTCCATTTGCAAAATGGGCATAGAAGGAATTTCCATTAATTCTTAATCTTCTTTGGAACCTTTGAACATTGTTAGACTAAGGTTATCTTCCTTTGACTGATACCTTCATCTTAATAAGCCAAACATCAAATGTGAATTCGAATTTTTCTCTTGTACAGTTTGAATTGAAGGAAATGTAAATCAATAGAATGAAAAGTTAAGGAATTAATGTATCTTAGAATTCAAAATTTAGTGAAGAGGAGGAAAAAGATACCCAAAATATGTAGAGCCCAAATTAAAGAACTGATATTGAATTCAAGCTATGATTTAATATTCCTTTTATTTAATGTCTTTGAAGTAATTTTTTACAGTGTCTCTCTTACCTGAACAAAAATCTTGAGTTGCCTGAAATCTGCTATTCTAAGTGGCTTTGGTATAAGACAGCCAATATTATGGTGTATATATTGTTAAGGAAGAATGCATGAATTTCTGCAGTTTGTGTATATCCCTGTTTATTTTTGTGGGATTTTCCCCATGTTTTATAAATATATAGTTTATGATTATATAATATATATAAACATATAATATATTTTAATTATACATATTTTATATATATTATATTTTATAAATATTACAGAGAGAGGAACTTACCTCTGTGTCCACTTACCAGAGCCTCCTGAAGGATTGCCCATTGGTTTGCCAGCCCTCAAAGTGCTGAGTTTTTTAACCATTCATTAAATATTTTTAAAAGATTTTACAAAAGCTTCACAGGCTTGTGGACTGGGTATTGAATATTCAATGTGGAAGTTTCTGTTTTGTTTCCATTTCAGGAATGAAGAATATTGGCTTATATACCTCCCTTCCCTGTTGCTTTCTTTTTTTCTCTTTCATTATCTTTTTATTTTGTCTTATTAGATTATAAATTCTTGTCAGTAGAAAATATTCTTGCTTTTATATTTCCTGAGAGTGAGAGGTTTTTAAAGTAGTAGGTGGGATAGGATATTATTATTGATATGCAAACAGGGAAAAAAGATGAAGACAGATAAATTATTTTTTTCTAGAAGAAACAAAAGTTTCTAAATTGTAATACAGTACTAAATTTCTGCATCAAATTTCTAAATTCTCTGTTCTGAACATTTAAGGTTTCTTTTCACCAACATATAGATAGCCAGTTAAAATAAATCAGAATCATCTGATCTCTTTTCCTTGTTTTTGGTCTTACCTAACAATTATGCCAAGATAAAGACCTTTGCTTTCTATAAGACTTTAGATTCTTTTTCTTTAGAAATTGGACTGAGCATAGAAAAACTAGATCAACATAATCTTTCTTGATTTTGAGGAAAATCTAAAAAGCATTGTCAGTGGTAGGAAAGTCTGTCAAAACTGATTCATCTAATATTAATGTGCTTGTCATCCATTGAGAACTTAATTGAATCAGTTTATCAGAATCAATGGCCAATTATTCCCAATTTCATCTTGTTCAGTTTACTTTTTGATGTTGAATGTAAGTTTATAGTAACCTCGGTTTTAAGTTTCTATTTTAATAAACAAGTGGAATTATGGCTTGAACTTGATTAAATTTTAATGCTGATTTTGGAAGGATTATAATCTTTGTTAAGGGCAAGTTATGGAAATAATGTTCAGTTTTATGTCCAACTGTACCTTTTATCTTTGTGACTTCAGTCACTTTATTTAATTTGCCTCAGGTTAACCATTTGTAAAATGGGCATGTGCAATAAAATGATTTAATGGAAGTCTGTTTTCTGAGTTCTCAGAATAGCTAAGTATAGCTAATAGCTTCAGAAAGATGAAAACTATTATCATAGAGAATAATCATGCCATTTTCTGATGTGTCATTGCAAAACACTCAAAAGGAAAAGTTCTGATAAAAAGGGAATGATTTGTACTCCATCCTGCTGGAAGATTTTCGTTATATGGTATAGAAAGTACATCCATGTCTATTGAGGTGGTTCATCAAGATTATGGACTTGTTTTATATCCAGTTCAGTGTTCTTGTGTTGTCTTTTAAAATGGGCCCTCACACGAATTTTTCACTCATTGAGTCTACTGAAGTTTCTTTGGCAAGAACTGCAGAATTTGTATCTGTCCAAAAGTAGCCTCGCCTTGCTTACAATCCACTGATATTTTAGTCAATTCAAAAGTAGATTCCCTTGATGTTTCTTTTGTTTCCTTTTTGGTTTCCAATGAACTGAGTTTAACAAGTCAGCTTCAGCTAGGGCATGAAAAATGTCTGTATTTTTAAAATCAGATGGCAGTACTATTAAAGTGATATATATTCCTCTGTGTTGATTGTAAACAAGATGATGAACAAATAGTCTTAAGCTTTAAACTCTTTAGGACAGTGCATAATGTGTTCAAGCTTGAACTGTTTACATTCACCCTTTTCATTTCCAGGTGCTGACGATGTTTAAGATTTTGTCAATTTAAAATGAATGCATCTGAACTAATGTGTATTTTTTTTTCTCAAAAAATATTTTAGTTCGCTTAAAAATAAGTCATTTTGAAACACCTAGGCCAGAAAAAAGGTCAGCAAGGTTTAGTTACTGCTCTATTTAATATATATATATATATACACACAGAGAGAGAGAGAGAGAGTGTGGATATTTCATGGACCAAGAGAATCTAATTCTTTTGCTGTTTAACTGGTATCTCTATTGAAGCTGATATTGCATTAATGTAAAGATAACCTTCAGAGAAGCAATGCTCTAATGGAATTAAATTAGCCAGGACTGAAAGATTAAGATCCTAATGTAGATACAAGTCATGAACTGGAAATCTTTACTCATGCGAATAGTCCTGCTGAAAACATGATGATTGTTTACAGTCGTGGTGATAAATTACTCCGGTAAAGTTTAGCTGGATCAATTTCCCGATCTTTCCTGACAGGACTTAGAATTATCTTACAAAAGAAATAATCTACTTTAAATGTGTTATTCATATTTTCCTGTTATCTAATTTCAGCATCAGTCCGAATCTCTCCTGTTCACTGGAGGGTCCAGGGAAATGCTCATTTCTGCTTAGAAAGTGCCATAGATATCAGTGATGTTTTTGAAAAACAGGCATCTGGAAATTACTTCTAACCTTGAATATAGAGTTTTGTCTCCTAAAAGAAATCACTGGGGAGTTTTTGGTTGTTGGGGATTTTTTATAGTTGTTTGTTTATTGCTGTGTGGGTTGGTTTTTTTATTTGTATGTTTGTTCTGGTTTTGGTTTTGGTTTTTTTCTGTGAGATCACCTAATGTGGAGAACTAGACTATTATTGGTCTATAAAACAATTTCTATGATTTGCTTTAGAAACAAAATGAACAAATATCATAATAATGTCTTGAATTTGACAGCTAAGTGGACTACAGTTATTTACAAAAAAATGTTACTAAAATGTGAGTTATTAACAGATATTAATACTCCCAAGAAATAAGCAGTATCCTCACTTTTAGGGAAAATATAATTTCAGAAATTATTAAATATGTGTAATTATTGTTAGATGAGAATGAAATGAAAATAGTTGTTGCTTAAATCTTGAATTAAATTTAGATGTCCAAAACTAGGCGCATTGAATAGAATAGAATATTTGAGTAATGTATATTATTTTTATTTTAAAGTAGTCTGTTTTCAATAAATTGGCATTGTCAGCAGCATTATCAGTGCTTATGAAAATCAAGCAATTTCTAGATAGGTGGTTATGAGAAGGGGCTGTCGATGAACCAATGGAAATAAGATCAAAGGAATCCTTTACAAACTGGGCAGAATCAGAAAAAAAAATATTGAAAGTTAAAATTGCACTCTTGAAAAAGAAACTGTGTGTGTGCGCCAAGGTGCTCAAATGGAACGGTCAAGCCTCGCTCAGCCCTCAGAATTGTTCACAGGTTTTATTATTTCTCTACCATCTGGTCAGAACTCATTCTAACATCTGGAGACATGCCTGCTTACTAAGTTGTGGCTGGCCAACAACAACTGAGAGGAAATAAATTGGAAGGGTTCTCGATGTGCCAATAGGCTCTACGTGTATGTAATCTAAATTTTTTAGAAGTTGCTAAGTTGTTACTACTGTGAAATGCAGCAGTTAAAATTAGAAAATATGTTTTTAAATGTTTTTCACGCACAAGTGTGTATTTAACCAATTTCGCTCTGTCCTTCCTTGAGTGTAAGCCGTATGTTAGAGTTCTGTTCACAACCATTTTTCTAACGTTAGGTCAATATCGAACGTTTAAGAACAAAGATATTGTAGTATTTTTAATACTTTTTATTTTATAACCTGACAATAATGTTGTGCAGCTGGGGTCTTGAACATCAAGATGCAGTTCAGAATGTGTTGCCTGTGTCTAGAATATGCACGTTCTTATGGTAAAACACTGTGATCCTGAATACCAATTTTTGCCGTCCTAAAATCAACTCCCTTCTCTACATATTGCCAATTAATGCATTTTTAAGGCCAGCATATTAGCATTCTCTTCCCTCAAGTATTATTTTCAGCATATTGATGCTTTCATAGCCCATAATTCCAGAGTTTGGAACCTACTGGTTGAGTTATACATTGTTCTTTTTTTTTTTTTTTAGGAATGGCAAACTTATTGAAGCAAATGAAAAATATGTGCTGAGAGGAAGCAATTCAGAACTAACCATAAGAGATATTAAAAATATCGATGCGGGTCCTTATATCTGCAATGCTAAAAATAAAGCAGGAAATGACAAAAAACAGACATTCCTTCAAGTTTTTGGTAAGTACTGCATAGTATGTCCCATCCTGCCTTTTTAAATATAAACAGTGGGGAAATGAGGTGATAATTCACAATTTTCAGTGGAACAGTATTTCTGCAAGGTGCCTACTGATGCAGCAAACCACCCTCTGTATAATCTTACAGCTTCTTTCCTCCCTGTTGGCTCCTTTAACCTTTACACCTGAATTTAATTTTGAAAGGCTATCTTCAGAATTTGCTTTTCTGCTATTCAGATACAGTACAATGGAGTGTTAAATTGTTAATTCACTCTGGTTTTCCTTTAGAAGTTGTCTGCTTGTATGAAAACCAAGAAGAGAAAGAGGGGGAAATTCTGGCTTATTTGGACTTCTAAAGAGTGAGGGTTTTTAATAAGAAAACACCATGCAGAGATGTTCCTGATTTTTTAATTTGTGGTTTTTTTCTTGACTTTCATTTTTTAAATGCATGATTGCAGATGTAGTCATGAAAATATTGGCTGATCTGAGTTTCAAAGGATGAAAGTAATAACATAAAACTCTTATTTCTCTTTCTATACTCCACCACCTAATCTGTGTTAATGATTCTCTCCTTCACATAGAACTGATAATTTATTTGAAGTTTTGTTTAGATATAACCTGGTGAGAGTAGGCATCTGTGAGAATGTAGAAAACATCCCTAAGGATCACCGTGCAGGAAAAAGGCTGTAGCTAACTTATGAAAAACCTACAAAAATGAATATATTGGAGGGTTTTTTTTACATTAATGATAGCTTTTAGAAGAGAGAAAGACTATTTACATTTGAAGACTTAAAGGTTGTACTTAGGACCATGGGAAATCAACTTTCCAGCTTAAAAAAAAATAATTAAAAAAAAAATAAATATACAAAGTGAAACAGTTCTAATAGCAGAGGGTAATCTGGTCCTTTGCATTGGAATAGCTTAGCTGTTGGATTTGATAATACTGCCATTTGGGATCTGGGAGCCTGAGGCTTAAGCCATTGCGTCAGATGAACACAACCCACTGCCTTTCCTATCTGAGAAACTCTTCCCAGCCCTCCACGCTGTACTGTTTCCAGAGCTCTGTACCCCAGGTGTGTTGCCCAGCTATTGGGCTGTTGTCCTTGAAAGTTGTTGCTCTTGAGGTACTTGAAAGTTATTCTCAATTATTTCATTCTTTCATCTTTTAGCAACCACTTTGCTGGGGGCTCCCTGGAAAGCTAAATCCAGATGTTTTAGTAGACGCTATTAATTGGTTTAATCCATTTTAAACCTACGCATCCTTTTTGTTTCCCTGACATCCTAAACTCATAAATTCCTTATATCGTTTCTTTCTGGCATGAAAAATATTTTCTTATGTGTAAGTTTGGAACCTATATATCCCTTTGGGTGATAATTATCATTTTAAGATAAAAAGTGAAGAATAATTCCGTAGGTTCTTTGGATCAAAGTAGTTTTCTCTCTTACTAGTTCATTTATTTTTGAGCTATGACTTTTCGGTCAATTTAGCTTCTCCTTCTGTGGAAACCATTGTGAGTCTCTGAACAGTGTATTCCTGTACCTTTCTGGTTATAATTCCATGTGGCAAGGCGGGAAAGGCACATGGGGTTTGTGTTGTGAGGGGAACTGATCTTGGTGCCCTCTCACATTCAGTTTTTCTCTCTGGCTCTCCCCGAGTACCAAACCTGTGTTTCCTCAGAACTGTTTGCAGCATCTCCCACATCTCTTTCCTGAGTGGATAATTTAGAGGTTAATGTAGCAAATCTTGAGCACACCATCAAGTATTCATATTTAGTTACTTTTCCTGTGTGCTTTACTATTGAATATATTTAATTTAAATTATAATAACCTGTATGCTGGTAGTTAGTCCCTGTGTCATGATTTCACCCAGCAGGCAGTTAAGCATCACACAGCAGCTCACTTACTTCTCCTTGCCAGCAGTGGGATCATGGAGAATGCCAGAAGGAAAAAAAAAAGTAAAATTCAAGAGTTGAGCTAAAGACAGTTTAATAGAACAGAAAGGGAATAATAATAATAATAATAATAGAATCAAAATATACAAAAAAGTGATGCCCAATACAATTAATTGCCCACCACCCACCAACCAATGCCCAGCCAGTTCCTGAGCAGTGGCCCTGGACAGCTTTCCCACAGTTTATATGCTGACCATGGCACCATAAGTGTGGAATATCCCTTTGGTCATTGGGGTCAGCTGTCCTGGCTGTGTCTCCTCCCAGCTCTCTGTGCACCTGCAGCCTCCTCTCTGGTGGGGTGAGAAGCTGAAAAGTCCTTGATTTACTGTGAACATTGCTCAGCAACAACTAAACCATCAGTGTGTTACCAACATTATTCTCATCCTGAATCGAAAACCAGGTGAGCTACTAGGAAGAAAATTAACTCTATTTCAGCCAACAGCAGGACACCTTAGGGAATAGTATGATCAATTAAGCCTCTTACCTTATTTGTAATCTCTACAACTCAGTGTAATTTTAGTTTAATATTGCCTCTACAAAATCACCTCTCTTTAACTGTGAAAATGTGGAGCACACTTTTAATTTCTGCTACAAAGAACTTTACTTTTTATTTTTCTGTTTCATGCAGGTTAAACTCCCAGTCATATGCACAGCCAACAACTTATTATACTTTTCTTCCCATTAAATGTGTTAAAATAACCTGTGCTCTGAAAATGGCAAGGCAGATGGGTGGTTATTATAGCTAAACAGTACACAAACAGCTAGTTTGTGTTAAAATGGCCTATTAAATTACATTTCTCTTTCCCACTTCATTAGCTTACTTGTCTCAAAAACCTGCTATCTTGAATTCTAATTTACAATGCCAACTCCTCGGGGCAGCAACTACTGTTTCTACTACAACTGGGCTCTGGCAGGGTTGAAACTTGTTCACACATTTCTACATTCCTTCTTCCTCTCCTTTGCTTCCTTACCTGTTTGGAACACCTCTACCATTTAAAATAAAAATGATCTAATCTATAAAGGCAGTGATGACAGTTTTCTCAAAAGACAAGTCTTAAATCCCTTTGAGTGTGAAGTAGTAACAGCATTTTAACCTGTTTCAATGACACAGTCTAGAAAGAAAAACTTGGGTTTATCATTCGCTAAATCAAGTCAACATTTCATACTGGTATGTGTGTGAATCCTTATGATGTCAGGAATCAAGTTTCAGCAATCTCAGGTATTTCCACGTTGGTCTCTAGTTTGTTTACTAAATTAAAATTGCACTGGCAGTTTCCAGGAGGATGGAGCTGCAGTTTTGATGATTCAAATATGGCTGTGCAGGAAGAGAGCAGAAAAGTATGATTCCTCCTGCGATATCTTAATCAGGAGATCCTATCAGGCAGTGATACAGGCATACTAAGCCTCTCACCAGTAAATCCATGTTTGTCTCAATTACAAGCTGATTAAAGCAGTTCTTCTGATGAGATATAATCAGGACTATCCCAAGCTTTATATATGTGTCGCTTCCAAAGGCTGATGAAGCTTTTTTGCTAAAGATATGGGTAGAACTCTGTGAATGCAATAAATTATGTAGCTTTTCCAAGAAATTGGTTGTCAGCAAACAATGACAAATCTAAAACTTCAGGTAGTTATCTGTATTCTTCATAAGGTTTTTGGAGAGGCTTTAGGTGCACAACAGTGAGACAAATCCAAAAGAGACCAAGGATGGAATCCGAAAGAAACTTGTTTATTGAGGAAGTGTTGGAGAACTTAACACCAACCTTCCCTGCTCAGAGAGCAAACTTTCCAAACATTAAATTTTATTTCTTTATTTTGCAGATCACTCTTTTCATATTTATAAAATGCATGTCTTGTAATAAGCAGTTCCTTACCTTCTAAATAAAATAATTTTAATGAAGTTTAAGCATAAGTCCCTTCTATAATCAACAATTTTTTATTTCATCCAGGTGATCTAGTTCACAAATTTTAAAATTACATCACTACAAAAAGTATTTCAATATTTTTGACTGAAGAAACCAGTAAAGACATGGAGGCTTTCTGAATTTGCATTCCAAGACTCTACATTTTTATATGCTTCATATTTGCTAGAATACAACAAGCAAATACCCATTCAGTTGGAGAATGACCTTATTAATTTAGAAAGAACAGTTAAAGAATTGGAGGCAGAAGGGAGGATGAAACAACTGTTTCAGTATTTCTGTCAATACTGGTCTTGTCATTTTCAAATAAATATTGTTATTTACATGTACACAAATGTATTTTAATATTTTTCAATGTCCAAAATGTCATTGAAAGGTATTCAGTGCAAAAAATTTTATTCAGTAGCAAGTTATGACTTGTGACCTACAAAAATGAAGCAATTAAATAATATCCCCCATATGAGCACTCTTCTTCTTCCAAGTAATAACTGTCAGCTAGACATATTTGATGATTAATCTGTGCTTATTCCTTTAAATGTCAGCTGCTCTTGTCTAAAATGTCAAGCTAAAACTTTTTATCTCGTAGTGATTCATTTGAAGAAGGTCTTAAAAAAATTTAGAATATGTCTAAGGTTAAAAATTAAAGAGTATTATTTATATGTTTTGGAACATGCATCATCTTGAGCAGATTATATTGTCTGTCATCTTGTCCAGATGTGGAAATCTTCTTGTTCTGATGGAAATAATGTAATTATAAATTCTGAAAAATTCTGCCACAACTCTTTCCATTTTTTCCAGGGATGATATTATATCAAGGGAATGAAAGGATAGAACAGATTATATTGTAGCCAGGTGATATGGTTGTAGGAATACAGTGCCTGAGTGCCAAGGTCAAATATTTCATAGGCATTTGGATGATCCTGAAAGTGAGAGTAACAACTGAAGATATTTTGAAGTTTAATATAATTGTCTTGTCTCAAATTCTTTTTTTGTTTTTAGTTCTTTCCACTGACATCCTTTGTTGAATCACAGAGGAGAGTTTCATATTTTCTCAGCCAAATTGATATCCTGCTGCTGCATCCAATAAATTTGGATCTAGTTGACATTTCAAGAACCCCTGATCACTCGGGTATTTTCTTTCTACACATGATGTCACTCACCATAGATATATATTAATGAAGCAGGATGTTAGTTCAGTCCTTTCTTAGGTCAAATGCTACTTGTTTTTAATCTCTATGCAGTAAACATACAATAGTTTATTCATAATAGTCAAGGGTGAACAGACAGTAGACAAGCAACAGGAGGAGTGTGGAGAAAAGGGATAAGGAGTGAGATAAGAATGGTGTGGTGGAAATGGATAAAAGAGAGGTGGGTGATGTATCTAGAGACAGCAAGTTTGAACCTGGTTTTTATGTTCTTCTTGCTGATGCTGAATGCAGCATCTATCTGTGAGACAATGGCCATAAGTGAAATAGTGCTCATAAAATGAGAGGAGACGAGACATAAGGAAAACATTCCTCACTGCAACAGGCTGGTGAGAGGGGCTGTGCAGTCTCTGTTCTCAGCATTTCTCAGGATAGTGCTCCACAAGTCCCTGAGTAATCTGACCTGAACAGGGTCTATTGACCCTGTGTTGATGAGGAGGTTGGTCCAGATGACCTCCTGCAGTCCATTCCAACCTGAATGATTCTCTTTCCTTTTTTGATCCATTAACATAAGCCAATATTGCTCTTCTGCATAGCTATACTTTAGTAAGGCCATTGGAAATCAGGTTACATCTCTTTATTTTCTGTTTCATATGGAGTACACTATTGCAGTGCTTCCTCAAAAGCAAAACTCAGAAAAAATACATAGAAAATATATTGTTTTCAATAAATGTATTGAAAGTCGATGAAGTCAATGTTAAGAGCTACCAAAATTTAATTTGCTCATGTAATCTGAATTCACAGCTTTTGGGTGTAAACTTAAAGAATCATATTCTTATTACAGGATTACAGGTTAGATTTTCCAGTGGGATGAGTGCCTCATTTAATCTGTAAAGTGGATAGGTTCAGAGAAATTTAGTAATCATTATATATGAAGTAATACATAAGACCAAAAGATTTTTACTGAAGATACTTGAATGCCGTGGAAGAGAGTAATATTCTATGCATAGTTCTACAAGAGAGTTCTTTTGTGATATCGTACAGATAAGTCCTTGCACATACTACCAGAAATTGTGTTGCATATCCAAATAACCTGACAAGTTAAAGTATAGATTGAGAGCTGTAGTTCCTGTGTAACTGAGGATATAAAGTGGAATGATTTGAAGAATGCAAATAATACCTGGAATTTTTTGAATGTATTTTACCACTAGTATAGTTGGTAAGCAAGGATTAACAGCTTTGGATCAGAGGACTCTTCAGTTCTTAATAGAGGTAATACCAGTGTGATGTGTTTTTTATTGGGGGATTTTGTTAAATTCTGTAATTTATGTAAGGCAATTAAACATTGCTAAAGATCAAAGTCCATGAATAGTGATAATGCTTTTTTTTTCCTGAATAATTTGCATTTGAAGACAAACACAGATTATCATGGAATCAAAGAATACCTGAGTCAGGAAAGCATTTCTGCAGACCATCTAGTCCAGAGTCAGCCAAAGCAGGTGTCTTGGGACCAAGTCTATCTGGGTGTTGAGTATCTTCAAGGATGGAGACTCCACAATCTCCTGGGCAGCTTGTTCTGCTCTTGAGTTACCCTCAGGTTTTCCCTCTTTCTGTGTTTCAATTTGTGCCATTGGCTCTTGCCCTCTCACTGGGCACCACTGAGAAGGTTCTGGCTCTATGTGTACTCACCTCTGTCAGGTGTTTATACACATGGATGAGGTCCCTGATCCTCAGGGGTGAATTGCTGGCTCATTCTCAACTTCTTGACCACCAGGACCCCTTGGGCCCTCTCTGCAGAGCTGCTTTCCAGCCAGTCAGCACCCAGCCTGCCCTGGTGCATGGGGTTATTCCTGCTCAGAGGCAGGATCATCATGGAATCACTGAACCTTTGCTTCACTCCTGAACTGGCAGAGAGCAGTGAGGGCTGGCTGGTCCCTAAGGGGGAAAAAAAGCACGCAAACACAGCCACCAGGGCAGGTCAACCAGGATCCATCCCACACTCCTCCAGGAAGGGAGGAAAAAAAATAAGTGATTTTAAAGATAAATTTTGAGATGACATTCTTTGTGCAGGATCAGTAATGGAATTTGTATTTTCAACAGTGCAGCCTCAAATAATACAACTTAAAAATGAAACCACCTTTGAGAATGGGAAAGCAACCCTCATCTGTGAAGCAGAAGGAGAACCTGTCCCAGAGATTACTTGGAAAAGGGCCTCTGATGGAATGACTTTCTCTGAAGGCGATAAGGTAAATTTGCATTTAATGTATAAAATATCTAAATAAGTATTGTCTGGCTAATCTTCTTTTTGCAAGCAGAAAATTAATTTAGAGATAGATAATGGTAGATTCCTCTGAAATTAGAAGGAATTGCTATTTTCCAAAGTAGTAAAAGAGACATGGAGATTTTAAATTTGAAATTAAAAAAAAAAAAGGCAATAAAATACTGAAAGGTAATTCATCACTACAGGCTTAAATTTTAATACATAATCCCTACTAATGGTTTCAATGTCATGATGGCTATACATAGCCCTTTTTCAGTATATTTGGACTCTGTCCAGTAATCCTCAAAATGAAGTGGAGCTTATAGATATCTAAAATTAAAAAATCTGAATACTCTGGAGTTCTTTATTTCCCACTTCATTTTTTTCATTCTACTTTTCTTTTTTCTTGTATTTTTCCTTGTGCAGAGGACAAACTGAGCCTATTTTCCCATTTTTTCCCCATTCTCGTGTTTTATTACAAAAGTAAATTGTGTAGAGAAAGATTGCAGCCTGACAATGAGGAAAGTCAGTTACTGTGGGAACAAGAGCTGTAATTAGATGGAATGGTGAAAGTAAAAGGGCACAGTGTAGTGTTATTCCTAACCATGTAGGCAGCAAGCTGTTTCTACAGAGCTCTTTTTAATTTTCCCTTTTTAAAAGTAATTTTCTTTTGGTATTTGAACAAGTATTTCCTTCTTAATTTCCTGACATAAGCTACAGAATTTCTCTGTACTGGTTAAAGTAAGACATACTATCTTTCTGGCTAACTAATTCAGAATTTTTACTTCGGATAATCAAATACAGTCTTCTTGCAGATTTTTGCATATTCTTAGGCATTGCTTAAAAAAACCCAAACAGTTGAAAACCTGTGCAGCAGTCATGTCACTGAGAGAACTAGATACATAGTAAGTCACTCAATTTATAGGGAATTGCTGTATAATAAGGAATTATGTACTTTCATTATTTGTATTCTGAAGGAGAAGGTCTGGTCTGGTCTAATCTCTGACTTGACCTTTCCTGGAATTGAGGCAATTTGTGAGGCTCTGTCTACCATTTTCCTGCTCTGTGATTTCCATTTTGAAGCAATATAACAGTTTTTCTAAATTAATTTTTCAAACAGTTTTGCATTAAAATAAAGCAGTTTCTCTCTTCCTTAAATATTTCAAGTTAAAGGTCATCTTTCTGACCCACAGAGATTACACTTGGTTCAAAGGTTACAAACGTGCCCTCTCAGTTATGTTTTAAATGATCCTGAAATAACTTTGTTACATCAGACACTGAAAAGAAGAGCAAATAGCAGAAACAAGCTTAAAAATGTTGGTGTAGTTGAAACTTGAAATTTATTCAGTGCTTATATAGGACAGTATCACGTTCTTAATTCCAGTTGCAGGTGGTTAAGCTGCCAGACAGGTTGCTGTAGTATTCTCTGAACTTTAGTTCAACTCAGTAATACTGACAATCAGACAAAAATCTATATTCACTTCCTACTTGTGTGCTGACATACTCTATGTGGAAGATAAAAAAAGTGAGAATAAATACAGTTACGTGGTTTCCTTTGTTCTAGCCAATGAAAGAACTCTGTGTATTGCTCAGGGGAGAGTTTGTGCTGAATCTTGAATAAATGTTCTGAAATACTGTATATGTTCTTGAGCTATAAAATATGCTGCTACATTTGCCCTGTGGTCCTCCAGCTTTAGGGTGCCAAAGGCTTGGCTTGTGCTTTCCTACCAAATTAGGCGACTAGGGAACAAAACTGGCAGTGATTTAATTATTGAATAATTGTTGAATAATACAGCAATGTTTTGCACATAGAAAGAAAAGGGAAAGGTGAATTGAAGAAAATGAGGGAAGAGGGGGAGTAACACAGAACATAGTCTTAAATTGAAATTATTACTTATGTGTGATAACTGTTGAAGTAATATCCAATCACAAGACAAAATACATTATGCATAAAGATTATAATCTACATTCAATGGATGCATCTTTTGAATTTTTGCCAATTTTTAAACATTCTTGGTATTAACTGCACTTTATTCAACATTTCTGTTGAATTAAGGGTATCATTAGGGGATGATTTTTTTTCATAGAAGATAGAAGAACTGCTTGTGCTAGAACATTAACATGATGATGATTAAAGAACACAGAAACTGCTGTTCTTACTTTTTAATTATACTTTTATTAATTTTAGTATGTACCTCCTCAGTCATGTTGTTCTTG
Source organism: Pipra filicauda (assembly GCF_003945595.2). Lineage (NCBI taxonomy): Eukaryota > Metazoa > Chordata > Aves > Passeriformes > Pipridae > Pipra > Pipra filicauda. The sequence continues at coordinate 432,939 of NW_024104542.1, forward strand.
TTTTGCTAAAATGCAAACATACCTCACATGGATAAGGAAGAAGGCTGAATGTGAGATCTTTCTTAGCCTGCATGGATTCAAAATGTTTTCTTTCCAGTGATAGGTCTTATAATGGGGACGTAGGCTTTCCTGAGTTTTGAAATTATTATGTCCTAAAGAATGGAAAATATGCACCAAACTCATAGATCAAAGAAGTAACCCATCTGGGCTTAAGGAGGATAATATTAATGAGTAAGAGCTCTATAATTATCTCTTTGGAAAAACAGCTTTGATAAAGGATTTTCAGTACTTCAGAAGTGTGTATTTGAAAGCTGAAGCCAAGTGAGTTCAAATCAGAAGCAAGGAAGCCTTTTCCTCTCTCCTTTTATCAGTTAGCCTTTGGAACAATCTACCACACAGTGCGTGTTCCCTCTTTCACTGACAATTTGAAATATAGGGATCTTTCCCTTTCTTCTGACCTCTCTTGAAAGTTAAGTAAAAGTTTTCCAGGAGGTCACATTAGATGACCTCTGTCATCCTTCTATGGCTTTTTTAACCCATAAATACATGAGAGTGGGGAAGGTTCAGTAAATTAATGGCTATGCAGGATGGAAGGTGTTCGTCTCACATTTTAAGGTATGAAAATGGAGGTTTAGTCCAAGACCAGAGCTTCAGCTGCTGTTTCAGTGTCAAGCCAAAGCTCTGCCTCTGCTCTTCTTGTCCCCAGCTCCCCAGCACTGCACATCCTTGCACTAATGTGCCAACCTGGCTGTGCCCCTTCCAGCTGTGATTTGAAATGATGTGGTCCTAAAGACCACCGTGCTTCCAGCAGGCCTGGCCCTTCTCCCAGTGAAAAAGAGGAGGCAGGAGAAGAGTTGCTTTTTTTTAAGAACAGAAGGAAAGATAGTGATTGGATTTGATTTGGCATAATCACTTGTAAAATGGGGTTTGGATGTGCACGTACATATCTATACATATCCCTCAAGGAAAGCATGTCCTGATCAGTGGTACAAAAATGTCATTGACTCCTCTGAATCCTGCAGAACTGTGAGGGCAGAGTTTAATACTCTACTTTCATAGTATCTAATTCTAGCAGAAATATTAAAGCTGACCAATGTTGTTTGTAATTGCCCTGTTTTGGAATACACATTACAATAACAAATGGGGCTTGATATGAGACAGTGGCTACGCTGTATGCAGCACATGTCCAAAGAGACATATGCTGAATACCCTGAAGAATTTGTGACCTAAACACACACAATGAATGAAAGAAGTCAGTACAGAGAGATCCCAGTCAAAACTTGGTTTTTGGATTTAAGATATGGATTTATACTGTATTTTTAACTGTACTTTGTACTGTATTTAAAACACTGAATATCTCTCAAGTATCTTATACTGTTTTCCTTGTATCCACAAGTAAAAAAACCCCTGTTTTTCAACTTTGTAATGACAACTTTACAGAAACAGCTTGAATTCTGCTTTGCTTCATCTACCTTCCATTGTAATAATGTGTGTCTCTCTGTGAAATTCCCTGTGACATTGTTTATAAATATTTCAGAGTTCAGACCAATAATTAAGTTATTTTCCAAGTTTGAATTCACTTTATATTGGGATGCAAATCGTAGCTATGTGGAACTTGTAGAGTTTTTCATAGTTTTTATGATCAGGCAATAGGCAAAGTTAAAGAATTTGGGGTTTGTTTTATCTTTTTCTTTGAAAGGTCAACTCTGTTTTTTCTTCAAGCCTTTTAAATCCACTTCAACCATTACAAATGATAACAAAAAAAAAAAAATCAGATTTTTTTTTCTCCCTGTATATGCTGTTTCTGCACAAAAAGACACAGTGTTACAGTGTCAGTCTTTTGAGACAGTAATGAGAGTGCTTTCAAATTCTTTCTTATCAAGGATCAGGTCTTTATCTGAAATGAATCACAGAAAACGTAGATGTATCTAGGGTATTTTAATTGATTCCAGGAGATATCTTTCTTTTACTGAGCTATACAAATGCTGCTCTTTGTAAATAATTCTCCTTTGAATAGTTGGAAAAATGTAAGAGGCAAGTCTCTTTGCCATGTTGGAGAAAATTATTATAACCTGTTTCAACTACACATTGTGTGAAAAGCTTCTACTTACAGTATCATAGAATATTTTTGTTGCTACAATATTAGCACAGGCCTGCAGGTCAGAACAATTTATGTAGCCAGCTGCAATTACGTTTGATTATACAATTGAGACACTCTGCAAACAATTCAGTCAGGCCTCAAAGGTTGTTCTGTTTTTAACCACAAATGACTCTTAGTGGGATTTACATGTTAAGGCTATGAAAACAAGAGTATTGTGACTGGAAGGAAAAGGTAAGCAAATGGACTTGAGCAACAGGGTCACTAATGTTGGGTAATTAGTACTGTTGAGAATATGCGGATTTTTACCCTACAGCATATGCAAATAATGGAGCACATATGACCACTGAATAGGAGACTCTCAGGGGCCATCTGATCCATGGAAATCTCTATATGGTTTGGTGCTTCTTCATTTTCTCTATGGCATGCTCAGCTACACTGATAGGGAGTTAGGACAAACTCTTTGCTAACTAGAAGGAGCAAAAAGTGAAGTGTACAGTTGGGAGAGGTGACAGAATTTTAGTAGGAAGACTGAGTTTGGAGAAGAAGGATTTTTTGCAGTTGGAAATGAAGAGCAGCTTTCTTTGGTGACCTGAGGAAGCGTTACGGTAGGAAAGCTGCAAGGAAATGTGGGTATTTCCAAGTTCTTAAGTAGCTCAATCAATCATCTGAGCTCTGCAGTCCTTTAAGTAAACAATATCTGCAGTGATGTGTAAATGAAGGCACAGCTGAAGCTGGAAATTATTTTGAGGTACCACAGCCTCAGCCTCAGTGCAGCCTTGGCTGGTGGTTATATTGACAGCTCAATACTAAATGTCAGCCACACAACCAGAAAGCCTTTCAGAATTGTTCCTCTTTTGGCATCAAAATTAAATTATCTCTTACTCAGAGTAGACCCAAATGGCTGTACATACACACAGACATAGATGTATTCATGTTGTGTGGATGGCTGTATTGGTATTACACTAGCTCAGAATCCTCTCGCTTTTGTAAATTTTTTCTTTCAGTAAAACTTTAAGGTCACCTTCCACTGGGAAAAATTAAATAAGCAGAGACTGAGTTGTTGATTATTTAAAGAAGACAAAAAGGCAAGAAAATGTAAAATTTAATAACTCTTCTGGCTTAAAAGCTTAAAAAACCTAGGGAAAGAAAGACATTTATTTAGGAGCATGACTAATTTATTCAGTTGTTTAATGTGATGCCTTAAATTAATACAAAGTTTTTATCCATTCTGTAAATGGGTAATCCTATTTTTAACAAATTTATATTTAAAATTTAAAAATTGTCTCCCATTTAATCTATTTGCAGATATTTTTGGCTACTTTCTGTGGATTGTGGTGCTGTATTTACTGGCTGAAATAAAGCTGTACAGGCTTGGAAATGGTGTTTCTTTCCCTTCCAATATTAGCTTTTCCCATTTAGCCATAAGTGTTGATATTAGGTCTGTTACACTAAAGAAGAATGAAATTATCAGGGAACTTCTTTTTTGGACAGACATTTCCTGCAGTATCAGGGCAGCTTGGACTTTATTATTCATTCATTTCTTCCGCAACACAAAAAAATTGTTTCATGAGCTTCTGCCTACGTATGAGTTGTATTGTCTGCTAATGGTTTAAGAACTTCCAAAGAGCTGTTATTTGTTTGATGAAATAGAGATCTTGTACCTGGTGATACCTTAAGTGATACATCCACACTTTATAGGCTGGTGCCAGTTGGAGCTGTTATTCACTGATAGGATATTCTCCAGAGACTTCAAAAATGTTGTGTTTTTTACATGCTGCCTGCACAGGTAATGAGCACAATCAATGGCACAATCAGCAGTGCAAGGCTGGCAACATGTATTTTACACAGTTAAAACCTGTCAGCAGTTTTCTGACCTGAAAGACAGCTTGAGTACCCTTATATATTAAGAGAAAATAAGTCTTTAGACTTATTTAGGATGACAACAAGTGGGCTGGATTCTATTTTTCAATCTGTTGTTTGATTTGTTTAATAAACTCTCTAAAACTATGTGTAATAGTTAGTTCTTAATAATGTATTAACATCCTTAGTTTACTTAAAAAAACCCAACATATTTTCCTATCACATTTTCACTGTACCATCTCTCTGTGTGCATCTACTCATAAACTGTTTTTTCTACTGATACCATTTTTCCGATTTCAAACACAGTTCTCAGATTTCAAACAGACACATTATACCACTTTAACATGACAATGATGATGTACAAAGTGAAGACTCTACAGCATCCCTTACTGACAGATTCAGCAAACAATATTTCTTAGGACTGCACAAATGAAAGATAGGTCTGAGCTTTGATTCCTTGTCAAAATAACTCCCATCTCTTAGGGACTCAGCTTTTGTTATTAAAATTTCTAAGTGTTCCGTAAATAATGTTGTTAATAATAATATAGCTTTTATCTTTTTACAATTCCTGCTTGTGCAAGTAAAGCTTTGACATTTATGTCAAAGAATTAGTAGCATGTGGTAATCTTTACCTTACTGCAAGCTGATGATCTGAAATGCTTTAATATATCTTATAGGTAACATTAAAGCCCTTGGGGTTATATTACTGAGTAAAAGTTGTTCGAGTTATCATAGTATTCTATAAACATTCCTCTACTTAAAATAATATAAAAAATCGGATATTTATTATAGAAAGTTGCATTAAGAATACAGTTTTGTGAATATTTAGAGCTCCAAACTGAATAAATACCATTTTACCAGTACATTTAAAAAGTCTCATTTGGTGTTATGGTCTGTTGTTCAAAGTGTATTTTCTGCTTAAATTTAGAAAATGTAAAAATAAATACAGAATCTCATCAGGAACTACACTGACTTCCTTTGGAGCTTTTAAATGTAGAGATGAATAATAATAATAAAAGAATTAACATACATTCTGATTAGATAAACACAATACTTAGAGTATGGAACATGTGATGTTATTTATACCATAGTTATCAGTGCTTCCTTGTCACAAATGTAGAGTGATTTCAATAACACCAGAACTATAGCAGTCCTGTATTGAGATAAAAGTATTGCAATCTTAACCAAAAACAATACTGTAGGCATTTAAAATTAAGACCCTAAAAAACTTTCAGATTCATGAATTTCTCTAAGAATTTTAAACCCACAGGTCATAGGCTTTAGCAAATATGCCATAATTATGTTTAAAAATATTTCCAAGTTACATATAAAAATGTATGGATTTATATGATTAGATTAGTCCTTTTGTCTTTATTACCTTTATCATCGTATTTGTCCAAATGTGATTGTGTGATTTTAAAACATTACATGTGCATCATTCATCTTGTAGCAAGTACCAAAATATTATTTTCCTGAGTTTGATTTTTTTTTTTCTCTTGAGATACCCTCAGCAAATGTATTTTCAGGTGCTTTTATTTGGTAACTTTGCTTCTTCCATGGGCTGCAGTATGGACATCCCTTTCACCATGTACCTTCATGGGCTTCAGTTGGACAACCTTCTTGTCATGGTCTCCTCCACGAGCTCCAGGGGAATCTCTGCTCCAGCACCTGGGGCATCTCCTCTGCCTCCTCCTGCCTTGGTGTCAGCAGGGCTGTTTCTCACACTTTTTTCTTTGCTCCTCTTTTTCCTTCTCTTCCTCATCCAGAAACTCATTACTTCCCTCCAGGTCCCAGTCTCCCCTCTCAATTTGCCTGTGTACCAGAGAATCCTAAAGCTGTGGCTAATATTTTAGCTGAGATTAATTTAACCTCGTAGTCTCTTCAATCTGTGCGTTCTTACAGATCTGTTTCTCCAGTGATGTACTATACATAGCTTCTGATAATTTCGTTTAATAATATATACTCCTTGAGTTTCCTAACCTGTGCAGTTGAGTAGGCAAGGTTGTAAGCTGTCTGGAAATAAGCAAAAGATTGGTTCAAAGGTTTTGTTTCTCAATGATATTTTCCCCAGCAGCACGGCATGTTGGGTTTTCTGCTGCCATGTTTTAATCTTTGCTTTCCAACTTGTTTCAAAGTCTAATAGGAGGACATTTTTCCATAATGGTTTTCATCCAGTTTGGCTGATATGTCGAGTATGATCTTTTATTTATAGATATACTTATAAATAAATTTAGAAATGTAAATAGAGAAACTGTATTGGATACCAATTAAATAAAATAACTGGAAAACTAATGTCCTTTCAGACAGGTCCAGGTTAGCTCACTTTCTCCATTTTGCTTGCTACTGCAATAATTTCCTTTTGTTTCTTCAGTTACAAAAAGCCCTACAGAACTATCAGAGTTTGTGAGTGAAGACTTTTTGATCTGTGAGGTCAGCATCTGTATCCTGCTGACAATTCCCTTCTCCTCGTGACTCAAATAATGCATTCTCATTTCTGGCTTTCTGTGACTTTCCTTCCACTAAGGGAGCCCCTGCAGGGCTCCATCTCATCCCAGTTTCCAGACAGACTTCCTATCTGCTGTCTAGCCATAGTCATTTTAATAAAATATGCATCAACTTTGCAGTAAACTGGAAGGGATCCCAAGCTGCATACAACTACTGAACAAACCAGAAACTCAAATTGTGATTTATTTCTCTTTTCCCAAACAACAGTTTTGCTGCTCTGTGTTTTATCTGCATACCTTCCGCACATCACCTGTTCCTGCAGCTAAAGCTAAACTTTGTCATGAATTTTGTCTGAATTCTAAGAAAGTGAAATGAAGGCATATATACATGAATTAAGCTCTGATTCAGATTTTTGTGGCAGTATTAATTTTAAAGGCTGCTATATATTCTTACAGAAAAGTTTTCTGGCATACAACCTGTATTTATCCAAGAATCTGTTTTTGGTCCAAGTAATATGTTATCAGTTAAACAAAATAAACCAAGCAATTATACTTAGATTAAAGTGTTCAAGTCATAACAGGACTGAGTTATCTAAGTAATAAAGAGGGGGAAATAATATTACAGTAAAAATTGCATACAAAAGTTTCCTAGTTTTCTTTTCCTTGTTATAGTCACCCTTCCAGTATTCTCTGGAGACCTGTTTACATGCTTTGTCTTCATATGTGTCCAGCCACAGATTGTTTTGGTTTCTTTGCTTTTTATTTTTCCCCCCGTGTTTTCACCTGTTAGCCGCTGAAGTTGCAGAACTGCATCCTCCAGTCCCAATTAAAACAGGGAGCTACTGTTTTCTACTTAGATCTTTGCCATACAAAGTACTTAGCATAGAGCTAAGTGGAAACAAATTTGGGTATTTACCTGGTGACAAGGGACTTGCAATCATAAAACAAATTAAAATCACCTCAGACCAATGCAGCCTCTGGTAAGGCCCAAGAACCTGCACTGTAGCAGTGCAGAGCTTTTCCTAGGAACAGAACAATCATACAGGGCTAAAATCCCTGCTTGAAGGAAAGTTTTATAACTCTCTCTCTGGGCAGTGGGGTGTAATTTCACCATACTGGTTATTTCTGCAGCTGAAGTAATGTTTACTTCAGGTTTGAACTGACCCAAACAGAAACATGACCAGGTTGAAGTTCCTAGTCAGAATCACAGAATCAACTAGTTTGGAAAAGCCCTCTGAGATCATTGAGTCCAACCATGTTTGTTGCAACTAATACTGTGTATATATAATAGTGAGTATTCTTGCCCAGATGCACAGAGATTGAGTAATGAGTGAAGATTAAATTCTGGCAAATCACAGTATTTTAAGTCTGAGCAATTCTAGATCCCACACGGACATGTGTTTGGAGCCTTGTGCTATGCTACAGTCTTCCCTTATTTATCCTTTGCAGAAAGATCTTGTGACTCCAATTTGCACTGCAATTACCATTTTAGAGATTTACAAAGCTGTGAGCTTTACAAAGCATTATCAGTGTCCCATTCTCTTTTATTCAAAGAATCAAGTTACAATAAGATTTGATTGTCTAAACTAAAATGTAATTGTACAGTAAAATCACTATTTTTAGAGGCTGTTTTGTGTGAGGTCTGTATTGAATAAGAATATTGTACTCGATGGGGTTATTTCTGAAGTTTTACTGGGCTGACTCATCTGAGTCATGTATGTTAATGGCATTATAGCAGTGTTGGAGTAGGAATAAAACCACTGGATACGGTATTTATGAGCGAAGCAGAATTTCTAATTGCAAAGTACAGAAGTAATTATTACAGTTGTAATATTTCTGCTATACTTACAAACGCTCATTTGTGGTTACTGTTGTTATTTTTCATGGCCAACACTAATGCTTGTTTTGCTCTACGAGTTTTTTCATATGATGCTACTATTTTTGCCATTAAAAATCATCAGTAATTTCTTTCTTGTGATTTGCAACTTTAGCAGAAGTAATCTTGAGTGGTTGATCATCATATTTTCTCTCTTTATGATTTTTCTTTCATATTCATTTATGAGTAAAAACCAGTCAAGGAAAGAAGTTCAGTTTTCAGTGTCATGGCTTAGTAAGTGTTTGGTGTATGGGATATCTTGTGTCATCTTATTGCATAATGACTTAAGTTTGAAAGAAAGCCAGCAGGAATCAATGAAATATCAATCAGTTCATAATTTCAAAAAAATTATATGAAGCATTCAAGAACACATTTTTTTCCTGATATTGTACATGCTGCCTAACAACCTGCATAGAACCTGCTACTATTTCCAATCTGAATTCTTTAAGAGTAACTCCTGTGTCTGCAGTTGAACAGAAAATCAAAAGAACAGTTGTTTTTTTTCTTCAATATTAAGGGTTTATGTGACTTCCCTGGTGTTACACTATAGATCTACAAACAATAGGTTCTTCAATAATTTCTTCTTTGTGGAAAAACAAATTCCTAAGAAATTCAGGAATTTGCAGCATGCTGACATATATATTTAACAAGCTGCAGTTCTAAAAGTATCACAAGGTCTCCTATAAAAATCACTGAAGTCCAAGACGCTACTGTAGCATTATTCTGATTCACTGGACATTAAGGCATATGCACATAGCAATACTCTGGAATTTTCTGCTGTCTCCAACAGGTGCATGGATAGAATACATTTACCTGAAGAGAATGGGAAATATTGTGAATATACCATCCATAATCCAGAAGGGAGCTTCCATCAGCTTCTACACGATGATGGCTGTTGTGACTAACAGCCCTTTCTCTCATCATCAAAGGTAGATTTTCAGACTAGGAATTGCTGCTCACGTGCATTTTATAGACTTCTGGAATTTTATCATCATTTAGTATCAGCATGTCAGGTTGCAGTTCTTCTCTTTCATGCTGCTTCAAGAAACATTTTCACAAGCAATTACAATCTGCTTAAATCTCCCATATGAAAAATGTCAGCCTGAAGTGTATGACCTCAAGCTTTCCTCTCATGTGGATATCAACACAACCTGAAATCAGAAAACTTCCTAATGAAATTATGATTCATGAAATTCTGAACATGATTCTTTTATCCGGTATTTGTTTTCTCCTTGAAAATTCAGTGATGTGTACTGGGAACATGACCAAGACAACACAATGAGTTGACAGTTTTTAGCAATTTGGTCTGAAGAAGGAAGAGTTGGGATTTTTTCAGCTCTTCCCCCCTGCAATGTGAGGATCTTCAACAATGTTCACCTGAAACAGATCCTTTGGAGGAAATTTAAAAAGACCTTCAGTTTTTACTGAAGTTATATGTTCTTATAATGGCTTTTCTTTAGTATATTGCTCCATGTTTTGCAAAAGGAACAACAATCTCAATTCTAAGCCACTGTTTCTTCATCATTTCTGTTGTTAATATGTACAATGCACACCCAAAATAATACTAAAATACACAAGGTGTTGGAAGATATATTTGGTAAACATTTGACTGATAAAAACTGACCGATAGCATTGAAACCGTGGACAGTAATGGCACTTTGGTCACAAATAAGCTTTAAACATTACAAGAAAAAAAAGATTAGAGGTATTCAACTGGTCTGGATTTTAAATGTAGGGATTTTTTGCTTGCAGTCTTGTACTTGGACTTCAGGGGTTAAAGGAGTACTTCAGTCAGCCAAATGTTAAACTCTATAGAAAGGAAGTCAGCTGCTCTAACCATCCAAGTAATATTACCAAAATCCAGCTACAAATGAATCACCAATTTCTGCAACTCTTCTCGCCTTACATTCTTGTTTTCAGCCAACTCAAAATGCAAGTTTTGGCAGACAAACAACTTCATCTCATTTGGTGCTACATTTTCTCAGTGGGAGCTGGAGAAGTGGATGATAATTCAAACTCATCCACTAACCACAGCATCTACCTCTGCCCAAGTACAGCTTTCTACAGTTGTAAATGAATGACAACTTCCAAGCATCACAATCAGCTAATTCTCCCCTTCTGAGTAATTACACTGATTTTACTACAATGACAATGGAATTTTGCAGATTGAACACTCCATGATACCTGAATAAGTTGTTCTGTCCCAGAAGCTGTTCTTGTTGCCTTTTGGATGTTATTATCACTTCTCTGTTCTCTCTGCATGTGGAACCCTTGAAATGCAGAGTTATCATTGCTGTGATGCTGCCTTGGAATTATAATTTTGAAGCTGTGCAAAAATCAGTCAGATCACCATCATCTGGCCTGGGCTTTGGGAATATTCACACATGGAACTACAAATTGAGAAGCAAGAGCATGACAGAAGAACTCAATGAGTAGAATAACATATATGTCACAACAAGAATTTTATCAAAACCAAAAATAATGGGATACTTCTTATTTTTTTATTAGTGTAGGATTCATTTGGGTTTAGCTACGTATTCTAAGTAGGAATAATATTGCAATGCAGAAAGGTTTCATTTTTTCTTTTTTATTTTTTTTTTAAAAGGTACTTTTTGTATTTCAGTGGTGTCATTATGTATAATTTTACTTGGAGACCTGTACAGAAGAGTTTTCTTTGTCAATGACAGAGAACTACATTGCTATCAGTATTCAAAATAGGTGTTTTTCTTTTATATATTAGATTCTTAATCGATGGAGTGTGGTTTTCATGTGGATAAAGTCACAGAGTGACTTCACCTGAGTAAAACGCTATCAAAGTCTCTGCTGAAGACTTGTCACTTGTGTTTTAGCTTTATGCTGGTAATGGGGTTGTGGGAGGAAAAAAAACACCACTAAAGCCTCAAAACCCTCACTTTTATTTATGAATTCTATGAAATTCTCAAATTAACATTTATGATGAAAAATATTTTGATTTCTTAAGATTTTGTTATGATTCCCAAAATACTGTTAAAAGGTAATTTCTGAAGACTTTGGCATTCTTCCCATGTTTTAGAGTGTAAGTGTCTGTTAACAGACTTTCTAATTGATCTTTCTAAGGAGTATCTATATCTGTATGGAAGTGTGTTGTTCACATATGTTTTCAGACCTCGATGGCTATTCATGCTCCAGGATGGAGGATTAATTCAATGAATGAGCACAAATAATGAGTACTAGACCACAGAGACTATTCTCATTGTCTAGGGTTTTGTTTTGTACATTTTTATACTCTTCATTAATACTAAGAAATAAAAACACGGGTACTCAGACTGACAGAAGACAGCATAATATGTATTCTACATCTCTCCCACTATAATATTTGAAAGGAAAAATTTAGTAGGTGTCCATTATTATTTCAGGCAGACTTGAGAGTTACTGACATTATTAATTTATAGAGATTATATCTATATTTTGATTTGTCCCCATTGGCAGCTCCAAGGCTTTTTTCCTGATGGGGCTTTTCCCTGAGGATTACTGGGCAGGTGCAATGTACTTGGTGTTCTCACGTGGGCTGTCTTCTCCTCTCCATGTTTTGGTGTGTTATGATACCAGATATGGTGCTAATATGTGCTCTGCATAATTAGTGCAGGAGAGAAATAAACCTCAGAAAGATTTTACCAATGGTTACAAAGCTCTGGTGGGTGCAAACCCCAAGATTAATGCCGCTTCTGTTTGGAACTGTGTATTTGCTGTTCAAAGTTAAATAGAAACACTGACATTGTGGATCCATGTCTCTATTAACTGACTTACACCATAAAGCAGTTTAATGCAACCACACTAGTATTTTTGAAGTACTTGTGAAAAATTCATCATACTAACTACCATTTTTTATTTGCATGTTCCAGGAATCGTCTCATAGACACAGACACCTGCTTCAAAACATTGCCTTTAATTAATTTATTTATTTATTAAAGGAATTTTTTTTGTTTGTATTTGCACTGTTTTCCTTAATGCGTTTCTGTGTTGAGGAATGTCAGGCTATCAGTGTATTTTTAATCAGGTATTGCACCATATTTGCAGAAAAGAAAAAAAGAAGTTCTGCACTATCTGCAGAATAGGTCGAGGGAACAGGACTTCTTAAACTGTTCATGAAGATGTCACAGTATAATACACATTATAAGCAATGTACTGGAACACATCTTATACATTTTTTATTATTAGGTAGCAATTTCAATGAGACAACTTTGAAAAAATAGAAATTATATTTAGAAGATACATATTTTTATGACAATTTGAGTGAAATTTTCTTGCCAACAATAGTTGTTTTATTTATTTTATGGATTTTGAACCTAGTAAATCCCTCTTACAATGTTTCTCACCATTTATTTGATTATGAGAATAAATGATATGGTTTTGCAAAAATCTCCTATCATTCAGACTATTTATTAGTTTGGCTTTTGTCCTAACTATATATCTAAGATATATTATGTCATCTGTATTTGAATTGCAGAGTGTGAAAACATAGGAAAGTTATTTTGGGTACAGTTAACATTTTTTTCCAGCAGTACTAGAAAATATTTAGATAAATTAGAACAAGATTGAAAAATTACTGTAAAAACTATTTATTTTAAGGAACTTTGTGATAATTTGCATTATTGTTTTCTTTTATAACATCTATTAGCACTCATATCTGTGCTTAGGATTGTATGGAATAGCAAAATATATAATAGTGATTTTAAGTATTTGGAATTATTAATGAACTGATGAATCACTAATAAGTATTTACTATTGTATCTGTGATTCATAGTCACAGGTTGTTTCACAGTTTTAAATGTATCTTCTTAGGGAAATATCTGTCATCAAAGTAAAATCGGAAATTAAATTGCTGAAGTGTATTTACATTTTAGGTGGGAATAATGTAGATTGACCATGGTATTGCATGAAAAAAGAAGTAGGGAAATAATACTGTTATTAACTATGTCATAGAAAGTACTTGTTTTACCACTTAATATTTTATCTTAAAGAAATTGATTTTTAATTATCCCAAGAATTCCTTCCAAAAGCCATGATATTCATTACTGTAACATATTTACAAGTAGCATCATAACTTGTGCTTCTTTAAACTTATAACGGAAACAGAATTTTCAGTATTAGAAATTACATAAATGACAGCTAAGTGGTCTTAGTTACTGACTTTTACCAATCCAGAGGGGGTTTTGTTTGCTCTTGCATTAGAATTCCATGTCTCTAGTTTATGTACTTTAGCTGAGAGGTGCTCACAGGAAACACAGTTCAATGTTCTTGGATTCTGACATGGGATCAGAATACATTTCTTTCCACATAAATAGTGATAAACAGAATGCTTTGTCTGACTGCTTTCCAGCAAATATTTTAAGATCTTAATTGTGTGCCTTTTTTCCTCTATTAAGTCAAGGAACAGCTGTGCAGAGTTAAATGCTCAGTCACTTAAATATCAGCTGCCTCATGGTATTCAGTGTAAAAGGAGTAAAATCCAGACTGTGTACTGTAGAACTGAACATTAAATCTGTTTCAAGTTTAAATGTGACCCAATGAAATAGTTACTGATTTTCCCTCCCTTTTCCACCTCCCTTAATAATGAAGGTAGGTGAATATCAGTATTTCTAATAATATTTTTTTCCTGAAACAAAAATAAAAACCAATGTACAACAAATTTCCCAAAGGTTTCCCAGAGAAGTTGTGGCTGCCCCATCCCTGAAAGTGTTCAAGGCCAGGTTGGATGGGGCTCTGAGCAACCTGGTCTGGTGGAAGGTGTCCCTGCCCATGGCAGGGAGATTGGAATGAGATGATCTTTAAGGTCCCTTCCAACCCAAACCATTCCATGATTCTATAAGTACAGAGCAGAACCAAATTAAAAATAACTCCTTTTTCCTCACGTATACTACTCTATGAAGGTCAAAGTGCCAAGCAGAGGACTTTTTTTTTTTTAATTATTTTGTTCAGTTGTCCCCAATATTTATATATGCTTTAAATTCAAATAATTTGGGGAGAGGAGTTGTTATGGATAAGGATTTTTATGAATTTGCTAAATATAAAATTTATGCTCTAGAAAATTGGAAGCCAGATTATTCTTTCTCTCTTGGCCTTTTCCATCCAATAATATGGAACTGAAATCCAGAACTTCCAGTTGCATTTATGGTTCAAGTTTTTTAACAATTTTGAGCTTCTGACTAGAAAATGTGAATAATGAAAATAAATCTATGGCTGGATTTGTAGTTTGGCTGTCATCTGAGGGGTTATTTCTGCACTGCTGAGGACCAGAGAGATGATGCTAACTGTAATCTAAGATATAATGACCTTACATGAATGCATTTTCATTAACTGCAGCTTCATAACACAGTGAGTGAGATCATAAAGAAGTTTTGAGTATGGAGTTCACTCTTGAAGTCATAAGTTGATATATTTTGTGGTTTCTCTTGACAATGTTCCTTTAAGCATGTACTTATTCCCTTGATTATAGTGTCTAGAAACAGAACATATTTTTCTATATTTTTTTTTTATTTATTTGGAAAATTTAGAAATTGCTTAGCTGTCAGTAATAACTTCACCGTAGGTGAAGAGGTGCTTTCAGTCATTCTTATCAATGGTGTTTAATATATAAATTATACATTGATATACATATATAAATATATAAAACCTTCTTTTTTCCTGAATCAATGTAAACAGAGCCCAGATGGCCGTATAGAAGTCAAAGGGCAGCATGGAAAATCGTCACTGCATATTAAAGATGTGAAGTTGTCAGATTCAGGGAGATATGACTGTGAAGCTGCAAGTAGAATTGGTGGGCACCAAAAGAGCATGTACCTTGATATTGAATGTAAGTTCTAATATTTTGTTTTCTCTTTTAAATTTGTTTTAAAAGAAAAAAAAAGTACATTCTTAACGGAAGGTCATTTTTTCATGGTAACTCGTATTTGAATTTGCGTAAATGAAGAAAGCATGTCCTGTAGATCGTTATTCTGTGGAGGAATCCTGTCTTTTCTGAAGTTGATAAGAGCGTTGTCAGTGATTTAAGTGGGACAGGATTTCATCTGAAATCATATTCCAGTGGTATTACCCACTAACTTAAGGTTAAGCTTAATAGTTTCAAATCTTTGGGCTTGCTGAGACTGCTGGGGATGAAAAGTATTCAGCAGGATAAGGTAAGGACTGATTTGAGCAGCAGTTCAGTCTTTAGCTTAACCTTCTGAGATTCAACAAAGTCCCTTTTTTTTTTTCCCCCACCTAGTTCTGTGATTTACTAATCCCTAAAAAGTCTCTCGCCCCTGTTATAACCCCTCCTGGAGTTATCAAGTTGGTGACAATCTCTTTTACAGATTGCCTTTATTCAAAGCACTTGAATTTTATCCAGTAGAAAAGGAGATTGTTTTTGCTTATAAGAGTGTGATGCTTTAGAAGACAATCAGAGGATATAAATCTGAAATATACAAAAACCCATTGGAAAATTGTCTCTTCAAACTGTACTTCGAATTTATGAGCAAAGGTCTTCGAAAAATGAAAAAAAAGAAAAACAACTTCATTTATATTTCCTTGTTATTCCATTTTTGTAGAGGTTTTCTAGATACATTTTTTTCCAATACATTTCCAATATAGTCTGAGTGAGCCTGTTTAAACTGAGTCTCTGAAGAGAAAAAGTCTTTCCAGTGGGAGGACAGAAGTTGGAGTAAGATCTGTGGCACAGGAATATAAATAAGGATTGCAGACCACTGAGTGATTTACTGGGGAGTTCTGAAAGGGACTTCAGTATACATTTGTGTGTTCCATCTTTTTGGCAGAGGAACAGTGCATTGTGGCATAGGAAATAAATCTGGAAGCAAAACAAAGAATAGTCAAAAGAGTGGTTAGGAATTGAGAGATTTACCAATCCAGAAGACCTAGAAATAAATACAGTGTTTATTAATAGCTTTAACATAGATAGTCTTCAGTAGTCATATAAAGGTATTTTGAACTTTGCAAAATATTATTTTGGGAACATGTTAATTTGCTGTATTTGTTTCTTTAATGAGTACACTGGTAATAAGTTATATGTATTAAAAGGAAAAAAACTAGATAAAAATGGAAATTCAGTGAAGATTTTGAAAATTTTCTGTGAAATCCTGCCTACTCTTCACATAGTAGTATAAAATATATTCTTTGATTATGACTATATAGCTGCTGTACTTTAAAGTTAAATATTAATACATTTTATATTCAGTAGAGAGACATGAGATGCACCCCATGTTATAAAACATGGGCAATTGAAACTTAAGAATTTATTAGCAACACAGAATTCATACCGAAGGGCATGACAAAATCTCTGCATTGATACAATATATTATTTTAATCTAAAACACCTTTCAGGGTAAAAGTTTTAGAACAGATGGCAAGAATTTAAAAGTAACATAGTCTTATAAAAGTATGGCAGAATTAATTTTAAATGTGTGTGGGAACAATCAAATATAGTGTATGAGAAAATAGAATAATTTAAAGTCTGAATTTATGCCTTAGTAGACAATTTTTATACAGCATAAAATTTTCTACAGTTCAAATGAAACATAATTTATAAAGAACATAGAAATATTATTCTATTGTCAGAGATATCACACATTGTAATGATTACTTTTAATGTATAACGCAAGATTTGTATTATGACATTTCTAAAACTGGAGGTTTAAGATTTAAATACTTAACTGATAATGAGGTTTAAACAATTTTTTTTCCAGCACAGGTGTTTGAATAACAGAAATACGAATTTTTTCAAATCCTTTATGTCAGGAGTTTTATAATGCAAGGAAAATATTTCTGGGGTGATACAATTTAGGTCTATCTCCATTCATATTCTGATTAATGAGTTAGAGAAATGTCTTGCTTTCCTTTGCAAATAACTTTGCATTGGTACATGAAGTGCAAGTATAACTTATTTATCTTGCCCAGGGAAGAAAACACTTGTCTGAATGGTGAAGAATTCTTTAGTTCTTTAAAACAGTGTCCCCAGGAGGAAGTGTCTTTTTTCCAGCCTCATCTTCCATCAGTCAAGTCTCTGTCATAAACTTCTGTAATGAAACAGCCTCTTCAAAGAATCTTTCAGCACCTCAGTACCACCACTTCCATCCAGTGCTGTGTTGTTACAAGTGCCAACAGTCCTTTTCTCCACTAAAAATACCTTCTTTTATGCAGCAGGTGTCATAGTTATCCCTCATTCCAGCTATTGCACTTCATGAGTTGCAGGCCAGGGAGCTTCAGCAAAAGGCACACGTTCAAAAACTAGGCAGCTTATTTGTGGTTTTGTAGTAAACTGGTAAAAACAGGGGGAATCGCTGTAAGTCTGTGAAGTGAGTTTCATAAAGAGGATTTGATTCTCCTTGTAGTATTTTCCAAGTGATATTTTTTCAGCATATTATTTACAGTTACAAACATTGCTATCAGGGCTTCTAGATTTTTTTTTTCCCGAATATTCATTTACAAAATTGCGTAAAATGCTTCAAAATATTTTAATTTTCTCTTCTATTATTTTTGTTGCATTCTCTTCAAAACCAGCTTTGAAAAGAATTTTTTCAGATATGGCTGACTCTTGCAGTCAAGCCATTTCAGCGGAATTTTTTATTATTTTTAATAATATTCTCATTTAAAGCTCAGCAACTATTTTAAAATTAAAATATAAATAAATAAGCAGGACTTAATTGTTTATGTTGTTCCACAGTTTCTAGATGGAACCAGTCAATGCACTTATGTCTTTTTGTAAGTTAGTAACAAAGCTATAGCAGTTTCCTTTGTATGTTTTAATACATTTGACAGTCTGTGTAGTCAGGAGAGGAACATGGTTCCATCACATCCTGAAATGTCAGTGCAGTCAAACAGGTCTAGTGGAGGGACAGAGTGCTCTGGTGTCACTCTCTCATCCCGTTACTTACTGACCCCTATCAGAGACCTAAACTCACAGTAGGATTGCACAGTTTCCATATTTTATCCTTGCTCTCTGTTGGGGATGTTCTTGATGATAAGAGCAGTTCTGCAGAACAGGAAGAGATTATCAGGTTTGATACCAATTGGGCACAGTTAACCCTGCCTTTTATCTCAAGTAAATGCTAAGCAGACATGAATTGCAGGGAACCCAGGGGCATTTGTGAGGATTTCTTCCTGCAAAGTCATCTTTGCATTTAGTTTTTCCCATATAAAGTAGTTTTTATATATATGTAAATGTAAATAAGTATGAAAAATAAATCGAAATTACATCAAAAATAAAAGTACAATTTGTAAATGCTCTTTACTAATGGATTTCCTTAACTGCAAAATTTGATTGCAGACATGAAGCCCAGTGTGTATTGGATGATAATAGTAATAATAGAAGTAACACGTCCTTTGTTACATCCTATATGATGTATATTGGGTATTAAGATGTGTCTATAGTGATTATCTCTATGTTTATCATAGACAGAGAAATAACTATATCTTTTTTAATAAAAAATGATAGAAATAAATAAAAATAGATAAAGCAGGAGATACTCTAAGATGAAGTTTTCAGGAGGGCCTGAGGAGATTCAGGCATAAATCTCAGTGAATTATGAATTGATTTTGCATATAATAATATCAGGCATCTCTTAAAATTTTGGTTTTGCTATGCAGATGTTTAACTTTCTATATGGTATTTTTTGTCTTTTTAGGTGAGACATAATTGTTCTGACAAATACATGCTAGGGTTAGAAAGGAATCTTAAAAACCATGATACAGACCTGGCTAAATGAAGAAAAATTCTGATGAGAGAACTCGTTATTTCTTGGGTTCCACAAATTTGTCACTGCATAATTCACATCGGAGAAAGAAAAATCTTGATTTTGACATGTTCAATATGCTACATCATCTTTCATCATAGTATTATTCTGAGTTAGGGTGCACTGATTTACTAAGTCGGAAAAGCTTCAAACAAGCCAGTAGTGAACAACATTTATGAGCCTTGAAAGTGACTCTCTCTGTGCCCTTAGTTTTCCCTTCATTGTGTTCAAACTGTTCATTAATCAGTCAGAAGCTTTCACAGAGTTCAGTTTTTTCCTCCCAGGTGCACACCTTGTGTAAAATGCTGGTGCCTCTGACTGCTCTGTTACCACCAGGTGCAAATTCCTTTGGACAGTGGTCCTTTTACTGGAGAAAATATATTAAAACATGTTCTTTGGAAATGTCTTTGTTTTCTCACATACTACCTGGGAAGCATCCTGATTCAGAGACCTTTTTAGCTGCAATTACCAGTTTTTTCACAGCACTCTATTTCTATACTAATTCTGCAGTTATTGGATGTGCTGGATGGTCAAAAAATGCCTCATGGTACACAAAGACTGATTTTTTGGGATATAATCCTCTATGACAAACATATTACACTGAGTAGCACGGTACACTTTTGTGTGAGATCAGCCATGCAAGTAGTTGATAAACATGATTTCAATAGAAGCAATTTCTAAAAAAAAAAAAATAAAATTAAATAATTTAAAGTGTCTTCCAAAAAAGAGCAGTTTTTCTCACTATGACTTTTCATACAAATCTGAATTTTGTAGTTATATTCCTTATTAGTTAAGTACTAATTTTCAGTGGTAAAAAAAAAAAGCATAGCATGTGCAACATAGTCCTTACTTGTAAAGAAACCTGTGCAGTATTTATTATACTACTTTACTGCTTATCAGAAACAGGCTTTTTTACTTTCTGTTTGTTTTTCCTTGCCACAATTTGAAATCAGTCTCATTAGTGTTACAGTCTTGACCTTTGTTTCCTGAATTGATTAGTCTTTTGCCTTTTTACTTTGTTGTATGTTAGCTGGATTGCACTGCGATTGATGGAGGTGCTTTGGATTCATGCAGTTTAATTTTATATCTTTGCAAAATACATACAACATTACTTTAAGAATGTTCAAGAGATGGTATACAAATTGTATTTACCTTCAGGGAAACAAGGCTTTGAATTCGTGAAAATGCTACTACTGTGTGCGGGATGTCCCAAATGTTATCATAGAATCATAGAATGGTTTGGGTTGGAAGGGACCTTAAATACCATCTAGTTCCAAGCCCAGGCCATGGGCAGGGACACCTTCCACTAGACCACATTTCTCAGAGCTCCATCCAACCTGGCCTTGAACACTTCCAGGGATGGGGCAGCCACAGCTTCTCTGGGAAACCTAGATGTGGCAAACGTCAAAAATTTCAGCTGCCTACTGCTATCGTAAATTAGAATAAATTCAAACAGTTCATACTTTAGATTTGGTTTCTGTTAAAAGAAATCGGTGAAGCAGCATCCCATTGCTCCTCACAGAACCACAGAATGGCTAGGGTTGGAAGAGATTGCCTCTTTCCTGTCTCTGGACACCACTGAAATAACGTGGCTTTGCTTTCTTTACGCCCTCCCATCACCCATTAATCATGAGGGCCCAGCTCTATCTTATAACAGCCAGAAAGAAACCCTAATAAACACAATCATATGGCCTAGGAAAGAAACAAATGACAAGAAAAACCGTCAAGAGAAACAAAACTTTGCAATAGTCTAGAAAACATTTGCATCTTTTCTGTTAAAATATTATTGGCTTTACTTACATTTATTCCTGTCAAATTCACAAGTCTAAATGAGAAAGCAAAGACAGCAAAGGTCAATCTTTCACATTTTACATGTGATAATTTTGACATGTCTTTGAAGCTCATGAATATCAATTGCGAGATTTTACCATTTTCATTCTTTGACCACCTTGTATGCTCGCACAGAAGGAAATTTGATATGCCATTGCAGTGGCTTCAAGGGGGTAAGAATGTTGAACTCAGACCAGAAGATGAGGTTTATTGCATAAAATCACCTTCCAAAACCGTTTCAGCAAAGCTTCCCACATTGAACCAGAGATGAACGCTTCTGTTTGCTTTATCTGATGTTACAACAGTGAGTGTGGCAAAGTGGATAAATTATACTTTATTCATCTAGGTAGTAAATATACCTATTGTTTAGCCCAAAAGGGTGGAAAAATACTTTAGAAGAGAAATTCCGTCTTAAAAGCTTTTTGCCTATATATGTTAATGACTTGTTAAAATGTGATATTCATGGTAGGAATTTCTCTAAATTTTTACCTAAATGAGCTCTATACTACATGTTTTGGTTGGCATTGCAATGAACTTGATATCATTTAAAGTAGATGTTTGCTACGTTGGTTATTTTTTCTCTTAATAGAAGAATACAATTTTGAATTAATAAAATAATTTAGGTTTCATTTTGTTTCACTTCTAGTAATTTACTCATTAATATGTACCTATGCTTTTTTTCACATATGCAATTTTGAAAAGTAAAAATAGAAAAAAAAAAAGAAAAAAAATGGAAGAATTTTATGTTTCCTTGAAGATGTTTCTGTTTCATGAGTTAGTCTTGTAGGATAAAAATGTTTAATATTTACATTGATAATGACTATGCAAATTTTAAATGGTTTTGCAAGTAATTTCATATTATGTTAAGTGTAATTTATATTATACACTGATGACCTGTGAATAAAAAAAAAGGCAACATGGCCTTTGTCCCTCTCTATACCTCCAAGAGAGATCCAGCAGAACAGGAACAATACATCTGAGAATTATGAAGAAAAAAATCAGGTGGTATGATAAGTGCGATGCTGAAAAACTGGAACTTTAACAAAAAAAGGACCTTAAATTGAGATTTTTAACCTCTTTTTCTTTTTTTTTCCTGGTTAACTTGCCTTAAGAGCAGAATACTTGGCATTACTTGAAATTGGTATTTTTAAATACCCAGTGAGGTTGAACACACTGTACTGGGGGTCAGAGGGACATGAGGTGTAGCTTTAGAGGCACCACATGTTAGAAATGGTGCTGGATATACAAAGAAATTTCAGCAATGCTGATTGGATTTTTAGTTTGTTCCTTAAAGTTTTTTAGAGATTTTATTCATTGTTTTCTGGACATCAGTGTATGTAAAAATGAAGTAAAGACATAACAACGTTAAGAGTTCTTGGTCCATACAACAACAATTATTATTTGGGAATATATGAGAGAGAGATGAGGGAATGGAGGGATGATATCAAAAAGAAGGCATGTTGTGGAGGTAAGGATGACAGATAGAAAAACATGGAAGGTAAAGACTGGACAGGAAGAGAGGTGGAGTTAGGAACCTGATTTGAGAAAGGCATGGCAGTTTTTGACTTCTGGCTATAAGAGAATTATAAAATCTAAGATTTGATGTAAGAAGTCTGGCCATCCTAAATTATTCCAGTAACTGTGTCCAGGAATGCACATGACATTTGAAAATTTGATACAAAGTAGTACCATTCCATAATAATGTGTTATTAATTGGCAACACCTGATAATTTTATTACTAAAATGAAAATTACTGCTATGTGAGAGATGTGTAGGGGGAGTCTTCATGTTCTAGATCTGATGGCCAGTGTTATTGGTGATTTACTGAGACAAGAAAATGATTGATAGACACATGCAAACAGGGTTTTTTAAGCATCACTATTGACATACTTAGGTTATTTTGTCTAGCTATGTTTTCTTTATAATTTCTTCTAATTTAAACTGGCTTAGGTAATTTTAGAGAGGTAATTTTTAGGTAATTTTTTAGATAATTTTTCCATTCACAACAGATATTTCTATGAAATTAAGTGGTGTTTCAGTTTGTTTTGTTTTGTGGGGTTTTTTTGTTTATTTGCTTGTTTGTTTTTTTAATTAATCAACCAAATACAATTCCTTAATGTCAAGTGGAATTCAAAGAAAATTAGATACATTGAATTTCTGCAACTCTGGCAGCACCAAGCACCAGAACCATACATGCATTCATGGCCCACCATTTTTTAAGGTGACAACAACATGCTTTGCATCTAGCATAAGATACCTTATATTCATGACAACTAATTTTTTTCTATGTTTATGGAAATGGAGCAATTGGTGTGGGAGTTGAATATTAAAAATATCATCCTGGTCAAGTTTATCAGAAAGTAATACTGCTTTCCAATAAGAGGGGGATTCTTACTCTTCATAAACTGGAGAATTAGTTGATAATTCATCATACTATTGAATATCAATCTTTTATTGTAATGCATTTTGAAAGGAACAAAGAGAATGGAGCAGGGGAAAGGAAACATTACTGAGAATAGTGTTTCCTGCACTTGCTGTGAAAAGAACATATACCTCTCAAAACTCTTGAAATTATGAGCTTGATTCTGAAAAAAACCCCAAAACCCAAACCTCTGTTTTTAGCTAATAATCATGGAAATTTAAAATTATTATATGATAACTTTCATTTGCTTCTCTATTTGGAAACTTCCCATGCAGATCTCGCATGTTTTTCCTTGCAGCCTCACAACTGTGGCAGTAGAAGTAAAGAGAAAGTTAGTTCTCCAGTTCCTATGCTCATTTTCAAGATGATTATAGATCAAAGTATAACCACCTAACCACATTTCTGAAGTCGTTCTGATATTATTTTTTGTTACAAATGAATATGTGACAGTTATTGCAGTTGTCTGTGAAGGTTCTTCTACTTTTTATTCAAGAAAAAGCTATTAGTTTTTAAATATTAATTATTGAAAACAGGTGTGAGGGAGAAAATACAAGAGAAAGACAGATAGCTGTTAACCAAATTGTTGCAGAGTTACGAAAAACTGAGGTGCTTTTACAGGACCAATAACAAGGACAGTACTAGATTTGCTAGAGGATGTGGTTTATTAAAGCCCTTAATGATGGGAAACTTATGCTAGTATTAATCATCTAAGAGAGAAGCTTCCAATAATATACTGCAGGAAATGTCCAGCATCTTAGGCCTGACAATCTGTTGCATATTTTCATTGTATGATCCAGGAAAACAAATAATTTGAGGAACAAATAGCCAAAAGTTTGAAAAAGTATGTTCTTGAATTAAGCAGTGCAAATCTCATTCTGCACACAAGTTTTTGATTACATTTTTCTGGACACATGGACTGAATCAGGTAATTTGCTATATCTAATTTTGTGTATTACACTGAACGTACACCAGAGCTGAATCTTTGAAGTCCTTAATTTAATTACCTTCTAGACAAGACAGGTGATGCATTAGTCTGCTCTTGAATAACTGTTCCTGGACATTGTGCCTAACAAGGATATCTAAATACAACAGACAGCTTTCAGGTCACAGTTTACTTCTCCTAAATAATCTCACACAGGTTATCCAGAATGACTTCTAATTGGAGTACTGACCTGCCTGTTTCTTTCTTGTTTGTGAAAATGAACAGGTTGAGTTTAGCTGATGCTGGTGCCATAACATTAACTACTCTAAAATGCCAGTCTAAATTTGCAATACCTTGTAGAATCCTACGCTCATAAAATAGTTTTGTTTAATTTTGTATCTTTGTAATATTGTCTTTGTTCCTTTTAGGCATCATTTTCATTTGGCTTGCTTCATGTCTCCAAAATAATATTCCATCTTTCATAGCTGAACCTTATAACACTGCTTATGAACTTTTATCACATCCTGGGCTGTATCCAAAGCAGTGTGGGCAACAGGGGAGGGACGGGATTCTGCCCCTCTACTCTGCTCTGCTGAGACCCCACCTGCAGTGCTGCCTCCAGCTCTGGGGTTCCAAACACAAGAAAGACGTGGACCTGCTGGAGCAGGTCCAGAGGAGGCCACCAAGATGATCGGGGAGCTGTAACACCTCTCCTGAGGTTGATAGAGTTGGGGTTTATCAGCCTGGAGAGGAGAAGGCTCCAAGGAAACTTTTGCAGCCATTCAATATGTAAAGGCGGATTATAAGGAAGAGAGAGAGAGAGGGACTTTTTATCTGTAGTGCTAGGACAAGGGACAATAGTTTTAAACTAAAAGAGGGCTGTTTCAGAATAGGTTTTAAGAAGAAATTCTCCCCTGTGAGGGTGGTGAGGCCGTGGCACAGGTTTCCCAGAGAAGCTGTGGCTGCCCCATCCCTGGAAGTGTTCAAGGCCAGGTTGGATGGAGCTCTGAGCAACCTGGTCTAGTGGAAGGTGTCCCTGCCCATGACAGGAGTGCTGCACTAAATGACCTTTAAGGTCCTTTCCAACTCAAACCATTCTATGATACTGTGTGCCTTTATTAACTAACATGAACAGTAGCTTTTGTACATTTCTTTGTGGGTTTTTTGTTTGTTTGTTTGTTTGTTTTTGTTTTGGGTTTTTTGGTTTTTTCTTTGTTTGGTTTTGTTTGGTTTTGTTTTGTTTTCTGTAGAGTGCCAAAGGTTCAGGTATAATAAATACCATCAGTGTCGATTTTTTTAAAAACTGACTGTATTCAAGCTTCTACTTCTATTTAGCTATTTAGAAGTCCAGCATGCTCCCTTAACTGGTAGTACTTTGTTTATAAAAGCTTAAAAGCGGGTTTTCATTTGCACCCTGCGTTGATTTTTGTCAGGTGTAAATTAATTCTGAGCTACATAGAAGCTAAGCAGAGCATATTATTATTCTTTAAGGGTTTTAATTTTCTAACTGATCTGCACTGAAGCCTTTTTTTTTTTTATAGAGTACATATATTGCCGCTAAAGATCCTCAACATATGTAAACATATGAGAAGGTCCACCTTCTCATTTCTGATTGGTTTTATTTAATTTTCAGTTAATAGAATTTATTGACAAATATTCTGTTTATTTGTTTCTTAATTATTTTAAAAAACTGGAGAGATCAGATTTTGCAGGCATATAAAATAGTCAACCTTATGTTTTCAAAGCCTTGGCCTTAAGATTTGTTATTTTTTCATGCTCTATTTTATATTAAACATATTTTGTGTTTATGTTTGATAACTACTGATTCTGTAACCATTTAAGCATAATATACTGCAGTTGGTGATGAAGGGCATACCAGAAAAAGAAAATTCTTTTTATAAAGCAATTATTCCCTTCTAACTCAGTTTTTAAAATTTTATAAAGAATGTAAAATATCTTTTATTTGTAATGCAAGAAAATAATTTCCAGACTTATTTTCTTTGTGTAAAACATCACTCCAGGCACCTTAATCTATTTTTGACTAGGAAATAAAAAATCATCTCCTTTAAGATAATTTTTCTGAATCAAGCCATTAGCACAGTCCTTCTGTTTTTCCTATATTGGAGCTTTTGACTTCTGGGGAAGTGGCTGCAAGACGTTTTTACTCAGACTTTTTGAGAGGGAAATTGTGAAGCTCTTTTTGTTTTGGAATGCTTCACATTTGTGAATTGTCAGTTTTGAGATATACCTTTTTTTGACAGACTTCTAGTCCTACTTGTGTTTTTTTATGTTTATGTGTACTAGTATCTGTAGTCACGTAGAGATGGCAGTCCATAACTCACCTAATCTTTTAAAATATAAACAAATACATACTATGGTCATCCAAAATTTACCTTTAGAAGAGAGAGCACTCTGAACTAGAAGTCCCTCTTCTCCTAAATGCTTGTACCTGCAGTATAGAAGTGTACATTACTTTTTCACTTGTAAGACTTCTAAAATAGGATATGAGTTTGCCACATGTATTTAAATCAACAGAGAGCATCAAACCATATAATGTTACCAAGGAAGTTACTCATATTCAGACAGAGCATCTTTCAGTCTTCAGCATTCGTGCCTGTGTTCATTAACAGAGAAATTCTGAGAAATGTGCATTGGGAGACAGTGCTTACATAAACTTTGGTGTGAAATAACCCCATTTGGTGCCTCACAAACACCCTGATGAGATTTATGGTCCATATGTCGAAAACATTATTGATCCATCTGTTGAGCAGGCAGAAGTCAGTTCGCGCACTCTTCCTACAAGTGGATCCCTCCATGAACTTCATTTCCAGAGGAAAAGCCAAGGCTCTGACTCTTGGTATTCTGAGACTCCTGATCATCCTTATCCATAAAACAGGCATTTGCAGTTTGCTTTTTTCTTCCTATTCTCCCCTAGCGTGACATGTCACACTCTGAAGACTTTTTGATAGCCCATGCTTTACATTAACCTGTGTAGATGATGAAATATGGGTTTTTTAAAGGTCCACGAAAATCAAGAGCACTAGAATTACTTATTAAAACATTTGGAACACAAAAATGAGTTCCTGTATCTGGTAAATAAATTCATAGTCAGACATGCTTTAGTTATTTGGGTGAAACTGCTGGTTTTCTTACAAAAATAAAGACTGAACAGTTATTAAAGAAGATGATGCTGGTGTTGAGCAATGTAGCAGCTTTGATCTGTGCTTTAAAACTATTCATAGCAATTCTTTTCGGTCAAAGCCTGTATGCCTGCATGCAGCAGCAGCATATGTCATCAAAAAGCTGTTCTTTTTGACAGAGGCGAACACAGAAATAAATTGAAAACGTGAACTTGAAAGAAAAGAAAAAAAAAAAGGAAGTGGTTTTTAACCATACCTGAAGCTAAATTTCACTTAGTACTTAAATGTGCTCAGTTCTGGTCTCTGACAGACCTATTAGCAATTTTCTAGCCTAAAGTTAAACAATTTGTGAGAAGACTAGAATAGGTTTTCCTAGAAATATCTAGGAGCTATTTGTCAGAATAAAAATATATACCTATATATTTCAGATGTTAAAAAGCTGTAACCAATACTTCTCTTTAGGTATTAAAGTGCTAAGAGAGTCTCCTTGAATATAATAAAAAGAATATTTTCTTAATACTCATAAAATATAAGTAAAAGTAGAAAAAAAATTGTAACCAAATATTTGATAGGCAAAAATACTGTTTACTTAAGACATAAGCAGAAGAGGAGGGGAAAAAGCTACTCCCTCTCATTTTCTAGAGACCACTAAACTGTTCTTGCTCTCCAGAGAAACAGTGAATAGAACAGATAAATCTTGTCACTACTGGCATTGTGATCTGAAAATCACAGTCTGCAAAACAGCAATTTCCTCTGTGTCAGACTCAGTGTTTGGTATATGTTTAATGTACCTGTTTATAGGCAGGTTTGTAAGGAAAACACACCACTGTTTTTCTTGTCTGTAGCTTGATCATTTCATAAGTTCACAGTTCCAGTGAGAAATGGGTGAAGCTGAAACACTTGTATAAAAGTTTGGAGAGTGAATATAATTTCTCCATAGCAAAAGATGGCATTATAAAATCAGCACGTGAACAGATTATTTCTACAAGCTTTGTAGGTCACCTCCCTTGGTCATAAAAGGGTTTGGCCAAAGAGCTTCTCATCCTCAAGAGGAAGTGTTCTTCCTCACTTATGAGATACTGTTTTTTAAGGGCCTGATATTGCCTAATGTTAAATATAATTAGCAGGTGTTCTCAGAATTTCAGCTGAAACAGTTTCAGGAGAGGAGAAACTTAACAAGATGAAGGCTTAATAAACTCCAGGTTGAATACTACTGTTTTCATAGTCCATAATAAACTGACACAGCAATCAATTGGAATTTCTCTGTGAACATGAAGACTTGGATATAAATGTACAGCTTGTTTTACTGAACCAGTCAATGTACTTGTGCATTACTTTCTTTTTCCAGATGCTCCAACGTTTGTGTCAAATCAAACCATGTATTACTCTTGGGAAGGCAATCCCATCAATATAAGTTGTGAAGTGCTGGCAAATCCCTCTGCCTCAGTTCAGTGGAGAAGAGGAAAATTAGTTTTACCCATAAAAAATACAACACATCTGAAGACCTACAGTACAGGAAGAAAGCTGATTCTAGAGGTAAGGCTTAAAATGCAAATCAATGTGATGATGTAAAATATTTTTATCCTCAGTTTGTCACCATTAAAAGTACTATAGAGTATATTAAAGGATAAGACTTACAATTTAACAAGAAATGTTCTTTAAAAAGATACCAAAATAACAAACAACTGTATAGGAACTGATTTATCTCCATGTTTCTGGTTAGCAGTTAGAAAATAAGCTTTATTTGTGTGGCTTGTGCACAGGTTTCCATCTGCACTGAACAAAAATGCAACTTCCATTTCTTGGAAGTAAATAAATACATAAATAAACATAAACCTTGCACATCAAGTTAATACCAAAAATTAAACTGACTGCCTGGTAGGTATTTTGTATATACAAAGAGTTTGTTAGATTATTTTTCTTGTTTAAGGGTGAAATTATAAAGATGAACAATGTCACTGTTTTCCACAATTGGATTTCCTCATTGGCATTTGAGAAGAGAGAGTTTAACATGGAAAAAGATGTATTTAGGTCTATGTTTGGGGAATATACCAGATAGGCTGAAGTAAGAACACATCTGCATATTGGTTAAGGAGAATATACTTACATTTATACTTGATTAGCAACTAATGTTTACAAACTGTATTCATTTTAAAGATTGCTCCCACCTCTGACAGTGATTTTGGACGGTATAATTGTACAGCCACAAACAGAATAGGAACAAGATATCAGGAGTATACACTTGGTCAAGCTGGTAAGTTAAAATTTTATTTCTTTCTCTTAAATATTTTTTTTACTGTAACCAAAATGAAGTTCAGGCACATTATCCTCTGTTTCTTTTATTCCATGGACTGTTTGCAGTTAATTTAATTCTCTAAAAGTTGAGTTGCAATATAAAGTAAAATAAACCAGTTCCCTCAGAATATGAATCTTTTTTGGATTTAATTTTAAGGCCTTCTGAAATTTGAAGAAATTAAATTAGTGTAACTCTTTTTCCTTTGCCCTCACTACATTCTACATTTATAACAGTGTATTTTCATTACTTCAACAGAGAGACATATGGTTTGCAGGCAATAAAAGTAAGAAGAAACTAGGAAATTCTTTTTTTACTTTTTCTCCCTGGTATTTTCTTTATAAACTAAGGATTACAAAAGACTGACATACTTCAGCAGAGAATTTCTACCTTCATTTGCACTTTTAGTTATTTAAAAGAAGAATTTGAGCTGGAGTGCTAGATTGAATTAATTTAAGCTCTGAGATGTCCTACAACTTATTCTTACAGGATTTCTGTAAGAATAAGTTCTTACAGAATTTTTAGGTCCTTCTGTTGTTGTTTAGGCAAATATAAAAATCTGACTGCATGTTCATTCTTGGGCAGAAATAACTATAAACTGAGAACAAATGAGAGTTTCTTGGCTTCGTTTTCAATTATATTTTCTTGTAGAATGAACTAATGTTTGTTCAGCAGGCTTGGAGGTCTCCAAGCATTTGGATCTATGTACTTAATGATGCAAATTTTGCCAGCTTTAATGATGTCTAGGGAGCTATAATGTAGCTTGGTATTAAAGGAACAGCCACACTGAGAGCTCTGCACCCCTTGGGATGTGTCATTATGGACCACTTTCAGGCCACACTGTAACACCAAACTGGCTGACATACATTAAAGGGGCAGGTAGAAATAAGGTCTCTTATATCTATTTTTTTTCTTGTAAGACATATATATTCTTTATGATCTTGAATGCTTTAGTTGAATGTGACTTTTAGTTTGTTTTTCTTAAATAAGGAAATCAACACTCTGGAGCTCTACTAGAAGGAGTTTCGGAGGTGCTTTACTGAAACATTCGCATCCAGTCATAGCTCTCTTACTTGGCCTGGTAGTTTAATTTGTATAGTTTTACTCCACAGGGTGATTGGGTTTTTTTAGGTATCTCAGGTATTATAAAAACCAGTTGTTTATTATTAAACTACTTTGACTTTTTACACAGTATTGATAAATTTTCCCATTACCGTTATGGGATGAATTACTAACACACACTCTTCCTGTATTTTGCTTTGAAGAACCATCAAAAGTGTTGAGATTCCTAAAATAGAAAAATGTGGGGGTTTATTGAGGAACATGCGATTTCTATGGGGCACAATTTTACATGATTCAGAAGGTCCACTACCCTTCATTTTACTACTTTTTTAGGGTCTTAACTGTGTTGTGATCTTACCTTCCCTTGACAGCTACATGTGGCTACTGAGAAAAAAAGTCTTTCCTAAAGCCATGAACATAAATGATAGGAAAGGGAAGGAAAATCCCCACTTGTATCCCTCTGGTGTCTTACCTCCCAGGAGAGAAAAAAAAAAAAAAAAAGAGAAAATATTGTAGTTGTTGCTGTGTGCTGTTTTTTCATAAATATGTATAACATGGGAGAGCATCTCAACAGATACTGTACAGAATATTGTTTTTTTCCTCTTAGATTTGCAGCACAGTATCCCATCACAATGAATGATGCTGCACGGTGATCATTTTAGCTATGTATGTCCTCCCTGCTTTTATAATTAATGAATTAACTTCAATACAAAGAATATAGCATTGTCAATTGAAAAAGAACATGATATTTTGAAATATTTCAGAAAATTCATACATGAGAGCCCCTGGAAATGCAAAAAACAAAGAACTTCATACAAACTATAACCCTGGCTTGGCTTTTCAATACAATTGTATCAGAAACGTTACTGATGCCAGTTTTTCAAAGAGCTTAATATTCTCTACTTTTACAATAGTTCACTTAATAATTTTTCAGTCAATTCATCATAAAACTTGATGAACACTTATAAAAATTATATATTGGAGTTATAACAATAAAAAGGCAAATCAAGGTAAATAAAGAATTATGGGAAGATATTATGTAAGTCATGAGCTATATATGGATACTCTATGTAATAATATTAAATGCAGAAAATAGGGTGGGAAAAGCAGGTTTTTTAGTAATGATAATGAACAGGGCTGGAAACCCTGGGTTTGGGGGTGTCAGGGCTCCATTATGCTGCCCACTACTTACAGTAGTGTAATGCATAATATTCAGTATCCTGAAAGATTGAGCATTTCATCTAAATAGACCCTGTTTTTAGAAAAAAACCCAACAAGTTACAAGTTTTTCACTTAAACTGAAAATGGAAAGCAATCAGGGAGATAGAGGATAAAATAATAAATATAGGTATAAAATGTCAAATACAGCTTTCTTTCTAGTTTTATTACCTCCATCACTTTACTTTGGTAGATTAGGAAGACCTAATGATTGATATTTTCCTTATTAAAGCTTATAAAATCACTTCATACATTGCAATGCAGCCTGGATTGCCTTCTAGCTTTGATTATAAATACAAGTGCTGGGGCATAGCATACTTTTACAAAGCCTCTGTTATGGAAAAATAAATACTGTTCCTAGCTGGGAGATGGTATTAAGCAAAGTATGCTACTGGGGTAAATTTTACAAATAATGATATTTTTACTGCATAGCTTTCACTTTAAATTCTGCAGGAATTACTTGTTCCTTCATGTTTTGTTCCATTTTTCTGCTTTACTGGATTTCAGAAGAATCACGTTACCTCTCTTTTTTTTTACTTTACTGCTACTTGAAAAGTGATCACACTGTCACAATGCCATTATCTTTATTTCTGTTGCCCTCCTTAAGAAATTAGACTTATTGATGATAAAGAAAAAAAGATTTCTTTCAGAATTTAGATGCAATTTGCAGCCATACCGTTTTGTATGACAGGAAAACCATAATGTTCACTCAGATTATACAGAGCTACTGAATCAGCCTGAATTCCATTTAAACTTTCAAAACAATTGAAGAACTGCAGACTATTTGGGATTTCACACTGAGAGGTGCTGACCATCAGTTGAAAGCTTAAACAGATGTGCTCTTCTCCTGACTTGTGGTGATCAACTCTTAAAAATACCACGTAGTTCAACTATTCCTGCTTTTTCATTGCTTGAACATTTAAATTGTTATGTGAGTAACACGTAGAGTGTGAAAAGAACCACAGGCATTTCTTGCCACTGCAAATTAATTCCTTCATGTCACAGCCACACCTTATGTTTTAGAAGTCTACTTACACTCTGGTTTTAATCTATGACAGGATCAGATTTTATCAAGCCTGGTGAGCTTGGCAGGTTGTCCCAATGCCTCCCAGAGCCTGAGGTGATCACAGATACTCCTAGATTTGTCCAGTTCTAGTTTAGTCATAGTTTACATGAAATATCAGTATGCAGGAAGCTGGTAGAAACTAGCAAAGCATTCTTCCTTTGTGTTGGATCTCAGTATTGTTATTTTAAGTGGTTTTTGTATAGAGAAGTAGAAAATCATGTGGCCATCAGTACTCTAGGACTATGTTTTTGGAATAGGTAATTTAATATCTTAGAATGGTAAATCTTAAGGTTATGACACAGAGCTGAACTGGATTATTCAATGTATATTTTGCACATAGCAATGTATAGCTGGATGGAATCTAAAACTGTGATTCACCTCCAAGGCTCTCATGACCTTACTCATCCTAGACTTTCCTGAACCTCTCTTTATTCTGGGATGGCAAAGGATTTAAAAGTTCAGATAAATAGTCTGATTCCCCTTTTTGCCCCAGTCTTTTGGTCTTTGTACCTAGAAGGATACTTTCATTTTTGATGAAAGCTGAAATTCTGATCTCACCATGTCATGCCTTGAGCATACCTCTAGCATCTATATTTGTTGTAGCTATATGATTTATTTGTTTCCTTTCTAAACCAATGTTACATGGAATTAAAAAGCAAACTTTCAATGATATCATTAGATATTGCAAGCTCCTACACCTCTTTATTTAATTAAATGTTCTTTAAGCATCCTGTATACAGAGAAAGTGAAGATGGGGAATAATGACAACAAAAGCAATTTAAAACGTGGGAAAGACAGTAATTGAGCTTCACAGGAACTATATCCTGTAATCTGTTTTATGGAATAAAGTCATGCCCAGAATATGATAAGGCTGATCAATAACTGACAAAGGCTACAACATCAAATTAAGAAGTTTACTAGTCTGGAGTTTCAATACTGGCACTTTGTTGCTGGTTAATGGATGTTCCTTTTGTTTCCCCAAGTATTTGAATTTTCACACAGGCAGAATAAAATCAAAGAAGTAGGACTTATTTTTCCCCAAGGAATAATATAATGAAAAAGATAATCATATTCTACCAAAAGTCTATTGACCGCCACAAAAATACGGGCAGACCTAAAATCTAGCTCACTGTTCTAAAACTTGCCATTCACATCTTAACAGCATCAGCTAAAAGATATTTACTGAAAAAAAAAGAAAAGGAGAAACTACAACATATTTTCATATGGCCTAGGTGTGAAACTATCAACATGGCAACAGAGTTTTGCTTTGTGTGCATTTTATTTTAATTTTTGTTTTATATATTTACTTGCTAGCTGTGGTCCTGATTACTTAACTAAATCCTTATTTTTCCAGAACTGCCAGTGATTTGGTAAAAGGTGTAATATTGAATTTTTCTTCCATTCCAAGGATGTACAAGTACAAGCTGTGTCATAGAGATTTTTGACTCCAAAGGTCTAGTCCCCAGCCTCTTCTCTTTCCCTGGCAAGGTCCTGATGGTACTTATATTCAGAATTTAGACATAGTTATTTTGAGTCAATATATATGCCAGATATACAGAGACAGGAAAAGCTGCAGAGCTGCAGTAGGAACATCCTTACAGGAGATAGGAGACGACTTAACTGGAAGACAAGTTTCTGAGCCCACTCTCTACTCTCACAGCATCACTTCCTTTTCTCCATTTATATTGAGGCTGCTAAACTCTCAGAAGAAAAATTATTTTCTTCCATAAAACTATCACAAAAATAGCTAGAAAAGAAAATTCTCAGTGATAAACAATGGTCATGTATTGAACAGGTTTGGTGATAATCGTAATAGACTTGAAAGACTATTTACATGTCAGTGGAGATAAATATGTACTCATAAGTCTGTGTGTACTTCTTTATCAGCTGTGATAATGTTTTTGGAACCAAACTAATGCTACTTATTTAGGCACAAAGTTCATTTGTGCAACCCAGAATTATATGCTGCGTACAAGTGCAATTTTACACTTATGAGGGGATACTTTTTGATTTTATTTATAAGGAATTGTTTAACATCATACATGAATACAGTCACATAATGAACAGAGGAATAGTTGCTGAGGAAAGAAGACAAAAGATGACTAAATAGCTGACACCTGTTTCTTTTTTTTTAATGTCGTACTTTATTTTAAAGGCTGAACTTGTGATGAATTATCCCTTGTTTTGACAGCAGCATAATGACAAAAAACTGGCAGTGGAACTTCTGAGGAAGTATACTAGAATCTCTACTGTCACTAAGTGATCTTTAGAGCAGAGAAAAGAAATCCCATACATTTTCTACTACATAATCCTTCAACTTGTATCCACATCAGTATACATGATCACTGCCCATAGCTAAACTCCTCTAAGATTCATTTGGTTGGTTGGTTTTAGAAGGAAAAAGAACAAGAAACATCCATAGCTATATTCTTCCAGATGCAGACTTCAGAGCACACAACACCACAAATTATCCTTCCCCCCTGCTAAACATTGAGCCAAAAGCCTTGCAATTCTGACATGGAAATCATGGCAATGCACCAAGTAATTATGGCTGACAGGGGAGAGCTCAAATGCTGGAATGTTTAGCTAGATCAAGACCAGAAGGCTGTATACCTTGCATGATCAAATTCTTACTATCAGAGAAGTACAAAATTAGATTCATTTTGTTATGCTGCTGTTGATCTTCTTTGGGGAAAAAAGTTATAGATTTGCTCAGTCTGAAAAAGGTAGTAGGTATTTTCTTGTATCTTAATGGTATTGCTAGTATTTGGTTTTGGTTTTAACTCGGAAGTGTCTCCTGCTGTATTTTCTTCAGGTGACTCACTGTTTTCCTTAGAACTGACATAGTTCAACTCTGGAAACTGCATAAAAGTTACCTACACCTGTGGGTGGCTTGGATTGTGGAATGCATATTTAAAATAGTATTGTGGATGTCTTTTACACTTCAGTGAGTTCTAAACAGATTGCATTGTGCTAGTTATGCAAAATATTTTACTGGGGTTTCACAGGACCTTCATTTTACGTTTATTACCAGAAGGAATCCTACCTTCATTTGGCAGAAATTGTATTTGAACCAACAGTAGAGAATATAAGGTTCTTCCTGAAGGGTGTCATTTTCCCTATGCCTGCTTATAGTTAACCATGCACAGGCATTAACACACAAGGAAAGGAGATCTTAACATTTGGAAAGTCAAGAACAGGATGGATATGTAAATAACACATTTTTGTTTCATACCATTGACCAAATATCTGGTTTGATTCAAACAAAAGTACCAGTGAATTGCGTTATTAAAATAGCATACAAAAACTAACATAAAAATAAGATGGGTGAAATTATTCATTTATCTCCTAAATATTTTTGTTTCATTTTAATTCTTTTAACAAGAAAAAAGAATTTAGAGGTTTAGAAGCTATTTGCAATATTGTAGGTATCCACAGCAGCTTTTAGCTTGCAATTAAATGCAAAAAGAGCATTTATCTTCAGTACTTAAGAGCTATATTCGCTTCCCAAATGATTGGTATCCACGTCATACATTCACATCACTCATACAGTGCAATGCTGCCCTGGAATGCTTTGATGGCATCTCTACTGGTTTTAACCCAATGACCACCAAGTATTGGAGGGTTCAGGAGACCTATAGACAGAAATGCTAACTGTAACAATTCACAGAGGTATCATATCAGCATTAAGATACTCAAGTCTGACAACAGTTAGAGATTTTTTCAGAAAATAATTTAGTTTTTTGATAATCGAAAGGTTATACACCTTCCAACCCTTTTAGACCTGCTTTGGCAGGCATTCTTTTCCAGAGAATTTGTGGCTGAATATGTCAGCTAAATCAGTTCTTTAATATTTTATAGAAATTTTTGTCTCATTTTCATTCAAGTACCAATACTGGGCGAAGATTGATTCTCCTTTTATTCCCAACTGTCTGACAGCCTTTGAATACCGACAATGTTTCATGGAAATGGTTCATTATCCACAAACAAAATTATAGGCCTTGGCTCAAATTCTTGCATGTCCTTACAAAAGTATCTTCCATAACATGGAGACAAAAGCAATCTCCAATGTGTAAGTGGTTATGCAGATAATCTTCAGATGGATCAGAAGAGAAATTTGTGATGGTGTTTCAGATCCCTAGTATTCTGTCCACAGGACTAAAAATCTTACTAGCATTTTTAATAACATCTTCTGTAATTATAACACTTTAAAATGTAGGACAATTAGAAAAGCTAGTCTTTTGTCTCTTGTGTGTTTGATCATACATTTTAGAAGTAATGTAACCTTTCTATTTTTAAAGCTGTGCTGACCCTGATGTCATTGTTTTGCTTTTGTTTCATATCTCTCATTTCAACACCTACAAACACCTGCTCTATTTTCATAGTTCTTTTCTACTTTGAAAGATATGCATTTCCTTTTGATTTCAGGGAAAATTTTTCTTTCAACCTATTTTGCAAATTAGTTCTTAAACTGAACAGAGAATAGAAACCTTCCATTAATGTATCCTTCTAGTAGCTTGAAATCCAGTCTTTCAAAAAAAGAGAAAAATGATTCATGTTTTCAGCTGTATTTCAGAGTTCCATAAAATGGCCAAATTATTTATACAGTTCTTTGTCATAATCTCATTTAGAAGAATTTAGACTCTGAATGATCTATTTAGTGTAACTGTTCCTTTTGTTATATTTGATTTAAAGTTTGTTATTCTTTTTTATATAATTATGCAGTCAACAAACTGATCTCCTACATTTGACTGTGATGAAATTAGCTATTGAAAAAGATCATATTATAAAAGAAAGGCAAAAATGTTTTTGCATTACTTTAGCATACAAGGAAATGAATGTGGGTTTCTTACAACTCTGTAGTGGAAAACAAGTTGTTTATGTAACACAAACATTATTATACCATATTCAATATTTATTTTTTCTCCCTTGAACACGCTAAGGAGACTTTTGGGGGTAGATTATCAACTGTTTAGGTCTCTGTAATTGCTGCTGATTATTAAATTGACATTTGTCCTTTTTTAGATGTACCATCAAATCCGTATGGAGTACGAGTTTTAGAGCTGTCCCAAACCACTGCCAAGGTTTCGTTCCATAAGCCAGAGTCACATGGAGGTGTTCCCATTCACCACTACCAAGTGGATGTAAAAGAGGTGGCCTCAGAAACCTGGAAAATAGTTCGCTCCCATGGAGTTCAAAGTAAGTATATGAAAAATAAATGGGAGTGTTTTAACTGAAAAGAATGTTGTGTGTGTTAACTGCTTCTTTGTTTGTCTTAATCCAGTAGCTGTATCTTAATATTAGTGAAGACCTCTTTACACTAATCTTACTGTTGTTTTGTAAAACTCAACTGTTACTTTTGAGTTTTAAAAAAGTTTACAAATATTTCACATTTTTCACTCTCCTACCAAGTAGATATGAAGAATACTTTTGAAGCTATAAATTTCAAAGACAGTAGAAATCAGTTAGTTTGAGAATGTGCATTATGCACACAGAAAATAATTTTAAGCTCTTATGTAATATTTAATTCTAGGCATTAATTTCTGATCTTGAGCTACTTAGTAAACTTTCTATGTACCTGTTAATATTCATGATATCTGTTTCAAAAGCATAACTCTAATGTTTGTTCAACAAACAATAAATGCTCTCTAAAAGGGCATCTAGTTGCATCCCTCTAGGCAGAAAAGAGCATAAGCTTTCCCAAAGACACAAGTTCTTTAGGTACGTGCTGAGGTGGGATGTTTATACAGAGTAATGTTAAGAAAATACATTCAAAAGATCAGCAAGCCTTTGCATCCAAATTTACCTTTTCGCAGTTTTAGTGCAAGTTAAAGCAGCCTCAGCATTCTTCTGATTTATACAGCATCAGGTGAATGGTTTGGAAGCTACCAGCAAGGTCATGGAACAAAAAAATGTAGCAAATTATCCATTATGTGTTATCTCTTTCCCTTTCACATAGACAAAATTTGTGCACTAAACAGAACGTATTCCAAATTACAGAATTATTTCAAAGGAACATATAATGAACATGTAGTTAACATGTATTCAAAGAAACATATAATGACTCTATCTTTTGTTTTTCTCAATCAAACACAGTAACTGTGTGTATAGATATAATACTGTAAATCATAGTAACATACATTTTATTCCAGTATAATTTTCCAGTATTTCTTTCAGTACTAGTAGATCTAAAGAAGACAACTTGTTTCCTCTGTTTGCAGGGCAGCACATGAATGGCTATTTGTTACTTCTTCCTTTCTTTTCATGTAATGTTTCAGACCAAGTTTGAGATCTTTTTCTTGTAACTTCCTTCAATGAATTGACAGTTATTTTTTTTCTGATGAGAACTGTGTTAAGATCCAGTTATTAAAATTATTAGAAATACCTCTGCCCAAATTAAGGTGCAAACAAGACCATATGCCAAAGTCAATAGTATGGATTTTATTTAACAGCAAATGTGAGGCAGAGAGAGAGAGAGAGAGAGAGAGAAAGAGATGGGAAAAAGGAGGCAGGGGATGGGGTCTTGTTCCCCTCACAGTCCAAATTCCAGTCAGGAGGCATTTTCCGAAGGGGGAGTGCTGCAGTGGTCCCAGACAGGAGTTGCTTCCTTTCAGTTTGACATAAAGGCTTTCTATGATTTTGATCATGTTTAAGACATTAACAACATTTCAGTCTATCACAAACTGCAATATATGAAATACTAAACCCTGAGGTGACCAGTTTGTGTAATAGTGTGCAGTGCCCAGTACAAACCCAGTGACTACAGAGTCAATCACACAGATCATAGAATCATGGAATCATAGAATAGATTGGGTTGGAAAAGACCTCCAAGATCATCAAGTCTAACCCCTGATCCAATTCCAATTACTATATCATGGCACTAAGGGCCACGTCCAATCTCTTTTTAAAAACCTCCAGGGATGGTGAATCCACCACCTCTCTGGGTAGATGCTTAATTTAATTGTAAAGACAGAACAAAACAAAAGTCCTCGGTGTTAAATCTGTAGAAAAGTGTATTTATCTTACTTCCTACAAAACTTTATTTCCTATTATTTCTGTTGATGTGAATTTTATGAAAATATTAATTGGTTACATTGGGAAAGATGTGTAATTTGAAACACCCTTGTGGTTATTAGAGTTAACTGGAGCTGCCTTTTCAAAAGTTCACACTTTGATTTTGAAACATCCTTTCACCATTGCATGTTTTTAAGTTGTTGCATACAGGTAATTTGGAGATTTCCGCATAAACAAATTGATCTTGAAGTTATTTTAGTCCAAAACTTGCTTGAATTCTATGGTGATCTATTCTAAAATCAGAGTAGAGTGACAGGTACAAACACCTGCTGTCCTTATGCTGACATTACCACCATGAAGTAGACTGTGACTGTTGAGGATCTTTGCTGCCAATCCTACTAATATTAAATATACAGCTTCTTTGAGAAAAAGGCTGTATTCGTTCCCACATGCTGCCATGTTATTTCTCCATGTCTTACTTTTGTGCAAGTTGCCTGATTAGTTAATTCTTCTTTCTGGTCTGGAAGTTTTCAGGGGATATACCATCTTGCAAGCATGTATTTTCCTTTTTTTGTCCCCCAGCTGTATGCTGAAAGGTTTTATTGAGAAAACTAAATAGGTCACACTGATCTTGGACATATTAAAGATACCTATTGATAGCATGTATTATCAAAGACTACTCCAATTGATGACAAAAACTAATAATTATGAAAGCAACCTGAAAAGCCATCTTGGTCTACAAAGAATTATGTAATAAATATATAAATAGTGAGAGGACAATGGGCAATATTAAAAATTAATACTAGATTAATACTTAATTCAGGATGTTTTCTGAAATCTTTATTGGTATACCTCTGAATAGAAAGATTGAGATTGTGTATCCTATATTTCTGTGAATTTCTCTCTGAACTATTTTAGAAACCAAAAAGTACTGCAGACTGACAAATATTTGCTAAACAGGAAAAATTTTGGTTTTGTAAATCTCGTTAATGCCACACTATGTAATTTGATTGAGAAGTCATAAGGGACCTGGTTGCATTTATTACAAGTTCTTGCAGATATTCTGTAATAAGTTAAAAACTTGTTCTATTTGTGAGGTACTATAGGGCCAAACCAGAAAAATAAGATATGTAACCAAAACACAGACTGAACAGTCCAGAACAGAAAGAATCTTTCAAATGGAGATGTCAAAAAACAATATTAGTGTCCTTTTTTAAAAAGAAAATCTGCTGAATGTAACTGGAATACTTCTGGAATATTTTCTAAAGCATCTTTTTAAACTTTTCTCCGTTTATGTTTTAGCCTACTTACAGTGTCATGGTAAGAAAGCCTCTCTAAAATTCCTATTTTCAGTTCCTGCAAGAATTTTCAAAGAAGATTTTATTAGTATGAAGTAGGGTTTTTTCTTTATGCTTTTTGAGATATTTAGGATACTTTTAAGTATTCTGAATGTTAATAAAAATTAAATGTTTCTGATACAGCTTCTCATTCTGCTTAAGTGACTACAAACCACTTTCCTACCATACCTCAACATCTTCTTAGCTGAGTGAGGAGGATGTTTAGAATGCAGACAGTCAGTTTTCTGTATTATGATTTGTAGCTGGGTCATCATAATTTCCACACTCAGTCAATATTCCTTAATGGAAACAAAACCACTTTTTCCATCTGTTCACATTTTAGGGACAGGTTTATGGCTAAGATTCAGATATAAATGCTGTTTAGACAGGGGCAGTTAACTGCTTGCACATCTCAAGTGATGATGCATACATAATGCCTGGGTCATGATTCTTTCCCAGCAGCCAGTGATAAAATATTGTGAAATTTTAAAGGATTTTTTTTATCAGTCTGATTTAACTCAAGAGTGGTAAAACTGCAGACCTTTCTTGCCACAGTGTATGTAATGTGCAAATTCCAAAAATATCATTCGAGGGAGAGACAGAAAAACCTACATGCAAGAGCAAGTTTGTACCTGGAAGACTGTTAGAATTCCAGTACAGATATTTTCAGGGCTAAACTGAGTCTTTGGCTCCCTCTATACTATGACCTAAAGGAATAGTGTAGTCACACAGAACAGCCATAAAATGATAAAATTAATGAAAAAAGTATTTTTAGTTTAAACAAATGTCATGGAAATGTACCTATAGAAGTAAATTTATGAAAAAAGCGTTAATAAATGATTAATAGATGTTTCAAAAAGTTTTTGAAAGGAATTGCTATTAATGCTAACAAGTCATTAATTTTCATCTGATTATGATCTAATAGCTACATATAAATTCTTTTACAGGTAAGATTTTAATTATTATAATTATCTGATTTATATTATTTATATGTAAAACACAATAGATGCTTACCAAGGCTTTTAGGCATTCTTGTGTAATCAATCATCCAGTAAATACAAATAAGTTTAATCAGGACAATTAAGCAGTATGAAATGAATTATATGCAAATCTATTCAAACATTCTGCCATTCTCTTAATTTCCTGTTTTCTTCAAAGTATCCCTATAAGGTGACTTTTGTCTCAGACTTTTCTAGACTGAGCTGTTTTCAGATCAAATAAGGGAGAAAATCCCAGTCTTGGAGCT
Organism: Pipra filicauda; assembly: GCF_003945595.2. Lineage (NCBI taxonomy): Eukaryota > Metazoa > Chordata > Aves > Passeriformes > Pipridae > Pipra > Pipra filicauda. Next base: position 475,533 of record NW_024104542.1, read on the forward strand.
GTAGTCAAGAATATCTATTTCCCTATTCCCTCCTCTTTGTCTTTTATAATGAAGAACGTTTCATTTGAAAGTCTGTGCTGATTGCAGCTATTGAAGGGGAGCGCAGAAAGTGAAGCAATCATCCTGATACACCAGTTTCAGACTATTAAGGAATTTAAAGTCTTAATCAACATTATCATAGTTCACCAAGAGATCAGTGAGGAAGTGGCACTAGATTTTTCTGCCCTTGGTAGGTGCTCTTCTGAATATGAACGCTGTTTTGTTACAGGCTGCCTACAAATCTCTGTGCAGCTTCACTTTACAGCAGTTCTCCTTGTGGACCGGAGTCCTGAGAGGAGCTGGATATGCATGGACAGATCAGACATTTATGACCCTGTCAGTAGTGCAAAAAAGCCCACTAATCCTGAAGTACTGTATGTGCAAGGTTCATTCTCCAAGGAGAGTTTGCATCCCTTTCCCTGGACAGCTGGTAAACCTGTGAGATGTCACCCATCCCCCCTCAGGGAGGGGATAGCCACAGGTGAAGAGCATGTGCCAGGATTTCTTCTGTAGACACAAAGAAACCAGTGAGAAGGTGTAAGATACCTATGCTGGGCAAAATTACCTTACCATGATCTTCTGTGAAAATTTATTTTTAAAAAAAGGACATTGACTGATCTGTTTCTGAGTAATCAACAAAGGCTTCATAAGAAACAGCCTGCATTATTTTTTGTTTTCAAGCAGTAGTGAGTTTTCCAAGGAAGAAGCAGGATTGAGTCTGTGAGATTCAGTTCTTCACATCCCTTCAATCCCTCAGAAAGCATCACTGGTATAGCTCTAATAGAGAAGCCATCAAGGTCTTGCTTTGTCTTAATAGCTTTATAGACATTAGTAATTCTGGTTCACAGGCAGCAAGTAAATGCATTTGTAAAGAAAGGGCCTTACCTTAGACACAAATCCAAACCACTGTGGAGGTGTGCTTGAAACCTGAAAAAAATGTGTTCTCTAAAAACATTTGGATGTCTTCAACAGGAATGCACAAAAAACTTTATTTCCTTCCTTCTTCTGTTTACAGGTAGATAAATAGAGAAACATGTCAATGGATCTTTCTTTTTCAGAGCATTTTAGTGCAATACTAAGGAAAACCAGTCTCTGCATTTGTAGTGCCACTCGTTTTGCTGGTGACAGAACAACATGAGGAGTACAGTAAAAACCCAGTCCCACATTAAGATTACTGTGGAAATGGACCTATGGGATATATGGATGGTTGGCACTCTCTTAGAGAAGAGAGATATACATTTGGGGATTTATGTAGCCAATACACACTCCCCCCTCTTTTGCTTCCCCTGAACTTCTTGGGTTTGGAAGTTCTCAGAATTCAGATAATTATTTTTTTTTCATGCCTATTTTAACTTCTTGCTTTTTATCATTTTTTAGGAAAGGTTTGGTGAAAATTTAGATTAATATAATTTTTTTTAATTTTTAAAATCAAATTATTAATATTTTATATAAAGCTTCAATAAATATGGAAGACTTCTTAAAGTTAGTCTACTCATTTCTTCAGTTTAGCAACATTTGAAGTTTATAGGTTTTCTGAGTTTGTAAGGAAATTACTAAAGTAGTAATGCCTAGATAATTTAGAATTTCTTATATGGGTTAATTTTTATATCATCAAATGACTGAAGAAGTGCACATAACAGAGTTTGCAGATGATAAAGGTGCATCTTCTTTACAAGTGTACCTTCCAAAACAGATCACTGTTAAACACTTAAAATTAATAAAGGAGGATAAAATTATAGTTTAGAAGGAAAAAGTATTTTTCAATCATTCATGTGTAAACTTCATAAAAGAATAGTAGAAGACACAGAACCTCTCTTGAACAAATTTGCATTTCTTACATAAGGTATTTTTTTCCTTAAAGCATTTGCCTACTGGTAAATTAACATAAAATTAAGTGTAGTTAGGTTAGAAACTGGTGAATCTAAGGATGTTAATTTGTTGTGATGTCCTAAAAATAACTTACTTAAAGAATTAAGTACTCTGACATAATTTTTAATATGCAGAGTTCAGGAAGCTACTGAACATGACAACCTTATAATCTTCTTAACCTTGGATCTTAAAAACCAGAGATGTCTTTTGTTTTTTATGTTCCTGAAAAAAAGCCAAATAAACACCACCACAAAAAAAACCCAAACGAAAAATCAAACAAAAATAACACTAAAACAAAACCAACTAACCAAACAAACAAACAAAGCCAACCAACCAACAAAAAAACACACCAAACTAAAATCTCTGGACTTTACTGGCATCTCTAGGTCTTGGTTTTTTTTTCAGAAGATATTCAGTTGAGTTTCAAGCAATTTAGAGAAATTAACCCTGGATTTATAATTTAGCATTTGTACAATACTAACACAAAACAATTTCTACAAAAGAAAAATGATATCAGCTAAAGTATACGTTCCCAAGCCATGGGGTAGAAGAAAAAATACAGAAAATGAAGATGTTATAAAAGCTACTTTTTTTAATCTATTAATGTGTTTTGAGTTTCAATGTTCAACAGTGTTTTCTTTTTTTATATTAGAGAATCCTCTTTTAATGGCAGAAAGCAGAAGCTTTATGAAATAATGAGCCAAGTATGATTCAATAATGAATGTGTTACTCATGAATATATTTCATGCAGTGATATCAAAATATAGCAAAAATACTTTATCAACATATGTTTATACTTCTTTATTGAATGTTTTATTGAAGGAGACAATAATTTTCAAAGCCTTGCAAAATAATAATCAGGCTATGTGCAAAGAGCAGTAAAATATAAATGTTTTTACAACTTCTCATTATAATTCAAAATGAAAAATATTACAACCCAAGAAATGCTGAAAACTTTATTCTTTGTGCAAGAAAAGAAAATCCCTTGACAGGTGGACTACAAGTGGCATTAATTTACATGTGTGAGAAATAAGCATAACATAAGGAAAAAATACAAAGTTTGTATAGCATCTTTTATGCAAACTGAATAACAATAAATGTAATATTTCAGCTTTAGCTATTAAGGAGTTATGAAACTTCAAGCACTAATGCTTGAATTTGCTTTCAACATAACTTTTTGGTTTCTCTCTGGTTCTTGACAAGTTTGAGATCAAACTTGAAATAATTCTTTGTAATTTCACATTCAAATCTCAGCAGGTTCTGTTAATTTTTTTTTTTATCTAAGTGAATTCACTTTCATGTACTTCATGCAATCCTAGAATAATTTAGAAAGAAAGGGACCTTGTGGTCATCAGCTCCAACTCCCCCCCATTGCAGCAGGGCCAGCTTGAAAGTTTTATTAGGGCTTTGTCCTGAGTTTTTAATTGTTTCTATGAATGGAAATTCTGTATTTAGAGGTTTGTTTGTGAAATGAGGGGCTTTTTTTTAAAATCAAGTCATATCTGTATTAGCATTTTCACATGCATTTAACTGGGGCTTTTAGGTACATTATAGTAGAGAAAGGATTTTCTGTTACCCAAGGTATGTGTTTAACCTGCTTTGTTGTGTTTTAGGCCTGGTACTGATGCTCTTTTTACTATACGTATCCTTAAACTTAGAGGAAGTTATGTACATGCCAGTGTTGATGAGGTGACTAAAACTTGAAGTTCTCTGTCTCTGTGTTATGCTTTTTACTTTTGAATTGGCTGCATTGAAATGATGTAGGCAACTCTTTCTACAAAGCTTCTAGTAAAAAAAAGAAATCAGTAAAGCTAAAATAAGGTCGTTCCATTTTCTACTAAACTTCATTTTCTATCCTAAAGCAAGACATTTTGATAGAGATCATATGAACAGACATTCTTTCAGAAGACTTTAGAATTTTATTGGATCACAGAATGTTTTGAGTTGGAAGGGACCTTAAAGATCATCTCGTTCCAACTCCCCTGCCATGGGCAGGGACAACTTCCATGAGACCAGGTTACTCAGAGCTCCATCCAGCCTGTTCTTGAACACTTCCAGGGATGTGGCTTCCACAGCTTCTCTGGGAAAACTGTGCCAGGGCCTCACCACCCTCACAGGGAAGAATTACTGCATAGTTTTCCACTGAGATTTCAGAAACACCACTATGCCAAAAGATATTCCTTCTCATGGTAAAATACAGCAATTTGTGCAATTTATTAGTGTAATTGTGAGGAAATCTAATAGATAGATGAGTTAGAATTCTCATGTATTATCTCTTAGGTTGTAGGGTTTGTATTTACTGCTTCTTTTGTATTGAAGCATGAAAGTATGTACCCCACTGATTATTAGAACAATTTCCCAGTGTAACAATACTTCACCATTAAACTGGGAAGACTTTCAAATGGATTCCTGAGAGATACAAACCCCATATAATTCAATACTTTTCTAAATGAGTTCAGTGATTAAGTAGAATATTTGTCGATCAAACAGAAATAACTTGTTTGGTAGGCTAAGCCAGCATTCAAAATTACTTTAATAATTGAAAATCTTCAAAGCAGAATTCAGTAATTTCTCCTGCAAGCTTCAAAAGCAGAAGAAAAATGCACTCATCAGCCTGTTCCAGAGGGAAAATACATTTTTGTAAGTATTTGAGACATTTAGTTCCTTGGCATATCTGTCAGATTTAGCTCCCTGTGACATGAATTGTGATCCCATGCAGTTCTGATATCCCACTTGCTGTTCCAGAGGAGTGTCTATGCCTTTCTGGAACCTCTGGAACTCCACAAATTTAGAAGCACCTGAAGTCTCAGAGGTTTTTGTGCCTGTTAAAGAAAGCCATAAATCATTCAGAAAACATTTTTGAGTTTTGAATTGAGATTTAGAGTCTGATTCTTCTTTTAGCAGACTGTTAGACAAGCAGTTTAAGAACAGTGAAAACATGGATGAAAAAACCTGTGAAACTAGACCCAAAAAATATATTGTCCCTTTTATCCCACTTGTGTGTTATGTCATATTGATTGTCATATTTTCAAATTACCTGAAATTACTAGTTTAATTAAAGAAATTGCCTGTTTTCAATAGGCAATAATTGTTAATATTGTAAAGAAATTTGTACATCATTCCTGTTATCAGTTAATATACTGATGATATTATTGCTAAGCCTAAATTCATGGGATTTTTTTTTCAAAAGAAACTGGGTATTTAGCTGGATTCAAAAATAATTTTCTCAATTTAAACCAGTTTTGAAATTACAAGAATGCAGGAATTGTATGTATATGTCATTAACCTATGGTGATGTAAGATACAATACAAATAATATGAATAAAACTTTTAAAAAAATATAAATTCTTGTGATAAAATGACATGATGCAATTTGCCAATACAATTTTCTATTACAATTTGCTATTAAAAAAAAAGTGAATGAATGGCTGCAATTTTATAACCAGTATAGATTACAATTAAATGGTAGCACAAAGATCATGTTTTATTCAATTTAATTTGGGTAAATGCTTGCACGTAAGAAAGTTATTCAGCCTTCTAATTCTGTCTCTATACTATTTTTGGCCTCCATCCAGCTTAATCTTTGCTGTAAAAGTCTCATGTGTGTGGAAAGGTTGAACTGTAAGTAAATGTCTTAAACTAAATTACATGGATGGATTAGAGAGACTGGAAAGTGAGAAGTGTAAAGGGAAAACTAGGTTTGAATATTTCAGGTTTTTATACAGACCTGAAACATCAGGAGACTGAGATGTACTTTTCACATTCAAAAGTGAATAAAATGTCATGAGAAGTGAAGAAAATCCAGACAATTTACTGCACAGCATGGGTTCATAACTAAAGGCCACTGAGTGTTATGCAGATATAACTACTGCCAATATCTGAGCTTACTTTTTTTTTTCAAGAGCTTGTAATTCTGTGTTTTTAATTGCATTTAGTCAACCAGTCAAAGTTCATTGCAAAATGTGATTTATGTGCAAGTGTTGGGGTTTTTTTAAGACATAGACTTGAAAATCTGTAGGAACAAATGCAAGATACTTTGAATGCATGAAGTATGTAGTAAATATTTTAACAAGCAATTACATGGAGAATTGGGTATTCCAAATGTATTTCACCTGATGCTCCTCTGTTGTGTTAACTCCTGCCTAGTTCCTATTTAGACCTTTCAGGCTTTTCATGAGGGCACACTCTCAAGTCAATTTGCAGTGAACATGCTGATCTGATGTAAAGATCTTGCTGATCTGGCTAGTAAAAGTAAGTCTTGTTAAGTAAATAGTGATGCAGTGCAATATTGGATATGAATAACTGATAAATGAGACTCATGGTGCAGCTGCAAATTTTGCCTTTCAAATCTGTATTGTATTCATCCACATTTACTTTACATTGCTAGTCTACTTAGAAAAAGGTAAAGTACATTTACAGAATATTTATGTGTATATAAACTTCTGCTGCATTTTGTAATACAAAACAGAAAAGTGTTTCTGGATGACAGCGTGTTCTTGGAGTATTTTCAAGGTCACTGAATGACAGAATAGTTATGAACAGGGCTCTCCTTCTGCCACGTACAACAATGAGCAACAGAAGGATAGCATGGATCTATCTGTATTACATTTCACAATATCTTTAAATTAATCTCCCTTTTGTCCCTTGTTCTCTCTCTCCCCATTTCTTTCTTCAGTGGTAAGGAAAAAGTATAGTATACATGATGAGGATGGGAAAGAAAAAGTTATGAAGGAAAAATTATCTTTGCATGTAGGAAGCAAAAAAACCAGTTATTGAATCGTGTCAGCCTTGAGGTCTTTCCTTTTGCACAGTAGGGAATGCCATGAAAGGCACATTTGGGACCACATTTTAGTCCCTTTGCTTGTCACTGTGAGGATGGTCTCTTTGATGATAGCAGTCACCAGGAGCTGGTATATTCTCACTTTAAATGGTGGTGGTTAGGTTTCTGCCACCTCCTGGGTAACAGAGCAAGTAGAGTCTCTTTTTCTCACACTTTGCATATTCCAGAGTTGAAAATTGCATGGCTTAGAGTCAGAACTCCTGTGTCAGAACCTGCTTCTTAGGTAGCTCCAAGGCTGCAGCAACGTATGTGAGAAAAGACATGTAGATTTTATATATTTTATTCTGTTTACTACTAGTAGGATGCAGAATTACAATCAAAGTTAAAATGTTGGGATTTTAAATAGCAGCCTTAACTGAGAGGCAAGGCTTGTTAACATGCATGAATTTGTTTATGAAAAATTCTCTGCTTCTCTGAGCATGGTAATAGACATTTTCATTCCTTGTTGCTCTCGGATATTCCTTTGGCTTACTATTAAGAATTCCTTCCTTTGGCTTACCATTAAGAAATCCCAAATTCTTGACATCTGTCTTGGAGTGCTGTAGGAATACTGGTATATTTGTAGTAATGAGTAAAGAGTAATTAATTTTCTTAGGTTTTTGAATCCATCTGGTTAAGCAAGGCCACCTCTTATTTGTATATAATAACATGGTGCAGTTTTGTAACACCATAAGAAAACTAGTGAATTGCATGGTATGTAAGAAAACTGGGGAATTACACAAAACATCTTAAATTTGTTGCAAAGTCTCATGGGAAAAAAAAATTGTAGCTCTGCAGAACTTGGCTGACAACAGGAAGGAGATGCAGTTGTTAAAAGTAAATTGCTGTCAGTATTTTCTTAGACTCGGAAGGCATTTTCTGTGAGGGATTTTTTTGACAATTTTTTTGTATCTGTGATAAAAAGATATTTGGACCAGTAATCAGTTATTGGTTTAGGATAAGTTGATAGTTTACATCTGAGCTATACACTACTCTATTAAAAGCAGTCAGCAGGAGCTTGTCCAGTCTTGAAACGGCAGTTGTATCACACTGAAAAATACTTGTCTGCTCAGCCTTTTGGAAGAAAGATATGAGTTCACTGTGTGAAGTCAGTCAAGCAAAAACCAACTCCAAGTAAAGCTGTGCTCCTGGGCACAGTTCTGCCCTCATTGGCAAGTCCTGTTTGCCAGTGACTGGTGATGCAGAAGAGCAGAGTCAGTCTGGACTCAAATGGGAGGACTCTGACCCACCAAATGTCACAGTATTGCAAGAATCTGTGCCAAGGTGTCCCATACCTGCGTTTCTCAAGCAGTAATGTGGTCCACAAATCTATGTGGACTTGCCACACCATTGGATAGCACATACACATTCAACCTAATGCTGAAACCACTTCGTGCTTGGAAGGTGCAACATTTGTCTGTTAGGAATTCAGGTAAGGCCTAGCTCACCTTTTTTCCCCAAGATCTCAGTAACAAAGAAATCATGGCTAGAATGTTGAATGTAGGAGACTCTCTTCAACTCCCAACTTTGTGTTGCAATTTTCAAAGGGGATGTTAGGTCACAACGAGATGTCCGTTGTAGGAAAAGAAGAAAAAAGGGCAGGAAAAGCTGAAATACAAGTAGTTAAATTCTTTCTGCCCTACAAGGCAGTGTAAGAGATTCTAAATTCTGGCACAGACTGGGATGGGATACAGTTTGATTTATACCACTGAAAAATGAGAGAAAGTGGTATAACTGTCTCAAGCATAGAAGAAAGTAAGGTATGTACTCATAGCTAACCCTCAGCCTCCCCCCTCAAATTATACTCCCTCCTTCAATAATCCACAGTGAATTCTAAACCTTGATATAAAGCATTGTTGCATTTGCTAAAATCTAATAATAAGTATGTTCTTTGTCATCTCCTAATAAATGGAATCCCTTAGAAGACCCTGTTTTATTTTCTGGGTTCTCTCTCAGTAAGCGTTGGTTTTAGCCTTGATTGGTGTTCAAAAGGACTAAAAAAAAGGGGGATAAATGAAACAATATAAATTATATTAATGCTGAAGGCCTTAATTGCCCTTCTACAATGAGATTAACAGTTATTCTTTTACTACATATTGTGATATTGTATGTTCGCTTAATAAAGCATCACTTAGAAGACTTACTTCTACTGTCTTTAAGTGTTCATATTGCCAGTGGAAGTTCAGATGTATTCAATGGCCTAGAAATTTTTCTTATAGGAGTATTTTAAAACTATATCTACAGAAAGTACATTTGATTCATGGAAAGGTTTAACTTAATCAGATTTTATATTTAGCAGTGTAATTTGTACTACTAAAATTGCAGCTATTATAGTCACATAAATATTTAACAATGAACCGTGCTGAGAACAAATTCCCATTGATTTTACTGTATTCGTTTATTGTTTCATAAAAAATTATAAGTGTAGTCCTTTCCAAGTGGCTGGCTGTTTCTTCAAGCAGTAGACCCTAAAATCCTTGCATTAAGAAGTGCACAATAGTTTTATGGCAGAGGAGGAAACAGAGTTCCAAGGACCAAGATAGTATTGGCCTTTCATTTATAGAATCGGAGAAAGGTTGGTTGGAAGGAGCATCTGGAGTTTATCTGGTCCAGCCTCCTGCTTAAATCGGGACTGGTGCCAGTCCTAGATCAAGCCAGGCATGGCTTTTTCTAACTCAGTCTCAACCCCCAAGGATGGAGATTCCTCACCCTCTTGTCTTGGTGTAACCTGTTTCAGTGCTTCATGTCTCTTCCAGTGTATCAATATTACTAATATCTGCTCTGAACTTGCCCAGCTACAGCTTGGGCCTGTTGTCCTTGTTGTGCTCTTTGGTGCCGCTGAGGAGAGTCTCACACCACTGTTTCTATCTCCATTGAGAAAGGATGTAGGTGACTGTTCAATTCCCCCTTGGCATTATCTCCAGCAGACTAAATAACACTCAGAACTATGCGTTGTTCATATCCTACACTCCTTTTGGTAGCTCTCTGCTGGACCCAATCTGGTTTCACAGAATCACAGAATATGCTGAGTTGGAAGGACCCACAAGGATCATCAACTCCAATTCTTAGCCCTGCACAGGACCATCCCCAAGAGTCACCCCGAGTGCCCGAGAGCATTGTCCCAATGCTTCTCGAACTCTGTCAGGCTTGGTGCTGTGACCACTGCCCTGGGGAGCCTGTTCCAGGGCCCAGACATCCTCTGGGTGAAGAACTTCTTTCTAATATCCAACCTTAAACCTCCCCTGACACAAGTTCAGGCCATTCCCTTGGGTCCTGTCACTGGTCACCCCAGAGAAGAGATCAGTGCCTGCCCTTCCTCTTCCCCTTGTGAGGAAGTTGTAACTGCGATGAGGTCTCCTCTCAGTCTCCTCTTCTCCAGGCTGTTTCATTTTGTTCTGGGACACACAGTCCCAGCTTGGTGTTACTAGCACTAACTAGAACAGGACAACAAACTTGCCTCAGCCTGCTGACTCCAAGCTCTGCATCCCTGTCTCCATTGGCCTGTGTGCAGCTCTTCCTACACAAACCTTTCAGCCTGACCAGAAAGACCTCTTGCTCCAAAGACCTACAGTTATCTTTGATCTAATCAAGGTTTCTGTTGGGCATCTTGGCACCTGCATTGGTGAACATCAAGGAATAGGGTTACACAGATTTTTTCTTTCGTTGAATTGGTTGGGATTTGTGTTGTGTGTTTTAAACTGCAAGAGTGTGATCAGTTCTTCTAAGGAGTGCACCAAAGTTCATCAGTCTCCATGAGATCCATTTCCATGATTTAGATTAACTTCATGCTTCTACATTTTAAGGTAGCAAACAATTAGCCATCAGCGAAAGCTGTTTAATTGAATGTTAATTGCAGCACTTCAGAACGCTGACAATCCTATGCACAGACAAAAAAACCTAATAAAAGTATTTCTTAAAAGCTTGTTCTAAAAAATTTATTTATTGAATAAATAAAATGAAGGGCTAATGAGTACTGTGAGGAGACCTGACATTTTAAAGGTTAAGTTATTCAAAGAGCATTTGTTTTTAAAATGCATTTAAATTCCGTGGGTTTTAAGCTCAATACATATTTCCATTTTAGCCAACTGAATTGTGCAAAAAATTAATTCATTCCGTATGCCTTGTTTAGCTTAACAAGATCTCCTTACAGGGATTATCAACAGTTACAAGGACTCCGTCTCCTGAACTTTAAATATTGGGATGCCTAGTAAATTTTTGATTGTCCATTCTTTCTTTGTCCTCTCCATTTCCTCTTCCATTTCTTCTCTCTTATCCCTTTCCTATTCTTTCACTTCCATTTCCCTTTCCTTTAATATGTACAAGTATCTTTTCTGGAAGTTGATTGCATTTTCAAGGATCTGGTATTAAGCAGTTTGCTTGGTCATCATAAAGGTAGTATAGGAAATTTTCAAAGTAAAACCTTGGAGAAAGGGATACTAAAGGAATAGAAAAGAGAGTCTTTTGGGGGGTTGGGTTGTTTTTTTTGGGTTTTTTTTGTTTGTTTGTTTGTTTGTTTGTTTTTTTAAGATATCAGTACAGCTTTGAGTATCTGTGTGGTTCAATGGGTGTTATTACAGAGGAGGAAAAGAAGCCCTTCTCGTTGGCATGGTGAAAAACACATTTGACTTTGTTCTCCATAATTTTTTTTAAGTGATGAGATACTTCTTACTAAAAACTGAACCAACACCTAATGTGATTTTGTACATTCCAGTTAGATAAAACGTAATCAAAATAGCAACCTAAGGTATTTACAAAAGGGTAATACAGAAACAATTGAATAAAAGCTTAGTGGTGTCAAATTTGAAGAAAGGGAAGCTGACTTGTAAAGGAAAGTGTTGGGTTATAGAAGAATGAAACAAAGAGTAAAGAAAATTCTGAAAATTTGCCTATCTCAATTTTAATGCAATGATATGAAAAATCAGGAAAGTTAGGACAAAATAAGTATTATTTTATGGATAGTCAGTATATCCATTACATGCTCTTATACATTCTTATTGTACATTAGTAAATTCTCATTTGATAATGTTAGAAGGTTTCTGTATGGAGAAGAAGCATAGCAAGTTGGAATTAATAGTGAAGCCTCACATGTTCTCCTAGAAATTTTGGCAATTTTTAATTATGGAAAGTTTGCTTTTACTAAAAACACACTAAAAACATTGTAATTAAAAATAATACAATTTTTAATGGGAATTTCTTCTCCTAACCTACCCCACCCTGCACATACAGTACTGTAAACCAGGAGAACTGGCTGTTACATTCCTGTCCTTTAGGTTAGGGTATACTATTATCCATGTCATCTTCCATTTCAGGGAACTACAGAAAATAGTAGCTAAGAAATATTAGTTAACAAAAAAGTGAACTATAGATATGTGAGGGAACTATTTCTAATTAGCATACACTGAAAACGGTAGAGAAATACAAAGCATTCCAAACAGTTACAGAATAAAAGTAAAATTATTTCTTTTATTTTGAAGATAGAATGTGTGTTTGAAATACAAATTCTGTCTTAATGGTGGTGAGAAACAAAAGCTCTCAAAGCTAGACCCTAGTTTCACGTGGGTGTTGATAGGACAAGACATTAATCAGTACAAGTGGCAGGGTTTGGTCATGAAATATTCTGTTATTGTCAATATCACAGAAAAATGTGAAGATGATATCAAGATAACATGGTCTCTTTTATCACTGGGAGTATGAATATATTTTTAAGGCTGTAACCTAAAAATATTACATACTTTTAATGATTTTTTATTTTTCTTAACACTAGTTTGCATAAATTATTTATTTTATATGCAGTGTGTCTCTGTTCTGAATGAGGTTATGGAAACAGTTTACTGTTACAATGATCCATCTCTGCAAATTGCTTTTGTTCCCGGAATTTTTCTCATAGGATTTTTTTTTTAAACTGCATACTCTGATGTTATTTTGATTAAATACAGATTTAACTAAGGGTGCTTTTGAAATAAATAAACTAGAAAATGAACTTCTAGAGAAAATCTATTCATTGTTATACCCAAGGTTTGTTACGTGACAAAACCCATCTTCTGGATTCATGCTGATTCCATTTATTATAAACTGTATTCTCAATCCACAAATTTACTCATTCTTAGGGGCTTTGATTTACACTCTTGCTTTCTTTATTTTCATTAATTTATAGCACTTTGTGTTTTATAACTATAATTGTCCCATAGATTATTTAACCTTTTCTTATTAGATTTATTTCAATACAAATAGATAGCAAAGAAAATCCCCTGAACGACTCTAAAGTGGGGATGCTACTCTTGATTCAGTTTGTATAGTGATATTTCAGAATCCAACCCAATAAAATTAAAAATTAAATATATAGAGAAAAGAGGCCTAACAAAGTAATTGTATTTTAGTATGTTATATATTAATATTAAAAAACTAATAAAGCCATTTTTGCAAAATGCGTTTTTAATGTCAGCTACTGAAAAGTATTTTCTAAGAAAATTGTTCATGTTAATGAACATTAGATTATATTAATTATAACTGATCTGTCACGCTTTATATCTTTATTCGTAGGTGATTGTTTGTATTCACAATTAATTAAACCTCTGCAACTTTTATTCCAAACCAATGCAATAATTATACATTATAGTGCAAAGAACGATGGAAATTCCTGACAGAGCTATTTTATCTGATTATTAAAATGTTTGCATTTTTTTCTGTGTATACATTTTAGAGAATGACTTAAGGCTTGATATTGTCTCCATATATATTAATGGAATTTATGCCAGTGATTTCACTGGCAGTAGGATTTGCATTAATTATGGGTTTTTTTCATATAATGTGCAACTTGAAATGTTTTCATTATTAGAGTTCATTCATTTGTGTAGTTGAATTCTAAAATTTATAGTCTGATGCTTGAATCAGTATTTATGACATTAACTGTTATTTGGGCAAGGCTGACAGGTGGAACTGAGACAGTCTGGCTGATTCTGAATATGAATTAACATTTTGTCTATTGTGTAGAAAAATCCTTTTTTATTTTTTTCCCTGTATTTCTCCCCCATGGCAAATTCTAACTTGATTTTGTCAATATTTCTGAGCTGATTGTAAGGCTCAGCTAGAAAAGAGAGTTTTTAAACTCTTCCTCCTACTGTGTAAACACATAGAATAAACAAAACAGATGCTGAAATTTTGGGAGAAGTTCCTCATATTCTGTGACATCTACAAGAGTCTTAGACATTTGTACAGAACTTTAATGCTCAAGTTCCTCACTGCTCTTCTCACATGTCGTGCTGCCATAGGTTCCTCACTGCTCTCTTCCTGTGCTTTTTTTTTTCTGTCCTTAAAAGAACATGAGTCATCATCACAAAAAGAAACCTGTTTGAGCTTCATAAAAATGCTATTTTATTTATTTTTCCTCTGAAAGAGGTTGTCATATTTCCAGGGGGCTCATTTTTTTCCTTGAGAGTAGTAAAATAATGAGTAATAGGTGCACCAAAATGCTATTAAATCAAAACACTCCAGTTATCAACATGCACTGTATTCAGTCTGCATTCAGTCTCTGTAGTAATACAGATGGAGACTAAAGAGAAAGGAGTAGGAAAAAAAATCCTAAAATTTGTAATGTTTCTTTGACAGAACTTTCACACTTCTGCCACAATCTCAAATATATACGAGCAAAGATGATATTCCAGGATTATATGTCTCAGATACTTTGTTTCAAAATAAATTTATATCCTACTTTAGTTAGATCTGACATCCTCAAGGGACTGAATCTGGAACGGGAAGAACACTGGTCCATGCAACAGATACCTCTCCAATGAGAACAATGTAGTGATGTGCTATTTCTGCTAATTAACCTCATATAAAATCTACTTTGAGATTAATGTAGTGTAACTGTACTATTAGTTCCCCTAACCTTCTTTGCTTTTGTGATGGTTTACGTAATATATCACAGTCCCTAGAAGGTTTCTGAGGAAGATTACTTTGGTGAAAAGACAATTTTATATGCCAGACATTCTCCCTCTCATTCTACTGTTATAAAGTAACGTAAATAACCTACCCTGGACCAGAAAAGCAGCTGGGGAATTTTGTTTTGATTTTACTGACTTGGATTTATGGTACAATTTATTTCACAGCAAATCTTGCATCAGATGTTGTTTTCCTGTGGTTCATCTTGACAACAGTTAAAATTTTGTAACAACAAAATGAACTTTTCTAGCTGAAATGCTTGCACACTAGATTTTAAATAGTGTGGAATTCTGCATTTTTTTCTATCTGTATTTTGTCTATCTATATTTTCGTGTTTGTTTTTGTGGGTTTTTTTTTTACTGCATTCATGTTTTTATTGTTTTAGATTTGCTTGCAAATTAAAACAATCTGTAAAATGAGAAATAAGGACTCTATTTTTAATATTGCTTAAACTTTAGGATTATTGCCCCAGAATATGTTACACTGAGTTTTTTTATGCAATAAGGTTTATTTCTTTTTCATGACTGTGTTTCTTTTTAAATTCTGGCCAACAACATTTTAATAAAAATCAAGCCAGTGTTCCTGGCATACCTTGTTAAAAAAGTATTTATAATTTTGTTTTAAACTCCTTATGTAGTATATAAAACCAAAACCAAAATAACTGGTAACTTATTGTATCATGATCTCCTCGAAGAGCACCTTGTGACTTGCAGTCTCCCTGTCTATCTTCTTATAAGTGGAAAACAGTAGGGTCTGAGCTGTTAATGTATTAATTAAGTAACTTAAATTAGTTAATTTAGTTAATTTGCAGAGTTCACAAGAGAATGTTCTGGTTTTCCCTCTTTAGAGTATTCCTTCCAAATCTGCTCCTCAATGTAACCCATCACTATATGAATAATCCCAGCAAAATCAGGCTACAAAATTGAATTCTCCAGCTGAAGCACACAGATATTCTAATTAGAAAGACAATATAAAAGCAAAAGAAGGTAGAAAGGTAGACATGACAGGTAGAAAAAAAAACCTGAAAAGTTTCAAATCATATTCTGAAAGAAAGGAATTTCACTTTCAGTATATTTTGAACTTGATAGACATCAATGAATATACAAACAGCACAACATACAGTATGCAGTGGACCAATTTTTTCACATTTATATACTATGAAAGTGAAATACTATATTTCCTTCAGAGCATTATTTGAAATTTTGCAGCTAATTACTTCAGTGATCATTGCAAGCTGTAATCAAAATATCCAGTGTGGCCAGGGCCATGAAATGAGTCCTGTAAGAAAATCTTAATTTTTATATGGAGAGATATATAGGATGATTTTATATTTAAATGACAGATGCATATCTTAAAAAAAAAAAAACCAAAAACAAAAGCAAAAACAAACAACTAATTTGTCAAGTATTTTCTTCCATTCTTAACATATTCCAAAAAATGTGATACTGAACAAGCAGTGGTAGTTTCACTACTCTTAGATTACTTTTCAGCCCTACCCTTTTGTTACATACTGTGGGACAGTTTTATATCTTACTTAATTATTCTAAATATTCTCTTGGAACTGGAGTATGTAAAGTATTCAGATCCAGAATGTTTTTTTTCTTTTTTTTTTTCCAGCAGGACATAGTTATATTTTTCTTGCTACATATATAATATATCCACATCTGCCATCACTGATAACAAGTTGGTCCAGCTTTTGAGGACATATTGTGCTATCAGATACAGTTGGGTTAATTCCATAAATGTAATTATAAGTCATTGTATCTAGACACATAGTGCTGTGCAGAGGATTCTGAAGTATACAATGATTCTTTAAATACTGCATATATAAGTAATTTTGTTCATTTATGTAGGCCCCAGGAGTCGCTTAAGTGTTTATGGAATCGAATCCTTAGGTTTCATGTATTTAATACATTTGTGTTTTATTAAGTGTTGACTCATAGTCATGCTTTTATGTTGTTTAAATTTTAAATACATTTACAGTAACACTAATTTTTAGTATGCCCTTAGGTTTATTTTCAGTGAAATTATTCAGCCTTGGAAAGTAGTCATGGCTGAAAGGCAAGTCAAACACTGCTACTGCTTGGTTTAGGTTTTAAATTTCATCTTAACAGAACTGAATGTTATATATCATAATCCTTCCCTTCTCCAAATTCTATTCTTATTCTCATGATGGTACTTTTCATGACATGGTTATACTTCAGAGTTTGATATTTTTAAATTTCATGAAATTATAAGGCTAAAATATGCTGGAAGACATACAGTTCTACTGCTTTGTTTACTAGAAAACAGTTATCATGTTTCAATGGCAAATTCATGCAAAGTGCCCATAATAGAGTGTGAAATGTAAAAGTTACTGTTTTTCCAAATTCATTGAATCCCTTTAGCACCACATGTAATGGAAACTCTAGCTGACTGCTGCAGAAACTAAAGAAATAAAAATTCTAATAAATCTGAACTCAAAAGACTAACAAAGAGTACGGACAGAAATAATCATGCTTTCATTGAATATGTAACTTGAAAAGCAGGCCTAAAGCAACTATAAAAATACTCCTCTATAATGAAAAACGAGGCTCCCTAGAGACTGAGAAAGATACTACTGCTTCTTTCTTGAGACATTACATTTCTATATCCTCTTGTAAAATATTACAGCCCCTGCCTTGCTGGGCAGGAGAAATGCTGCTGTGCTTCTAGTCAAGTCCATCTAATTTACATCCATTCCCCACTATGAATCTGACATATGGAGAGCTCATCACAGAGCTGGCAAACAGCAAACAGGCAATTGCTGTAGAAACAACAAAAAGAATCTTTCTGGTAAAGGCAGGGTAATGCTCCAAGAACTCTCTTTGGATCGATATTTCCAAATGCATATTCACCGTTGCTATTAGTAAATACAGTGCTACAATATTTATAAATATTATATATTATTTATTCCCATGAAGGATCCTGGAATCCAACAGTTTTTCCCTGGATTTTGTTTCTAGAGTTGTTTCTGTACAATATTCTTGCTTTTTGGCAAGCTTTTCCCCTGTTCTCTGCTTCTGATGGCATCTCCAGGTGCTATTATAGAGATAGGTTGTGTGAATGAATCCTGTCAGGGGTTCAGTCTTAATTTCTGAAAGCCTGTCATAAGTTCAAACCCCTTGGCTTCCCAAATCACCTTTTTTTGTTTGATTGATTGTTTTTTTTTGTTATAACTTAATACGCACTTCCATGCACCTCCTCTGAAATATATACAAACGTGACCAATTTACTTTCAGGTCCCTAGCAGATAACTCAGAACTCTTCCCTTGGTCATCATACACATCTGTCACTTTAGGTCTTGAATACTTTGTTGAACTGGCAGACGATAGCACCAGCAATTCACCACTGATGTTCATGTAACTGTGTAGAGTGCAGACCAAGGACAGTTCATACTCATCTGCATGAAGGAAAAATGGCAATTTATGAAGTGTATGAAGTTGGCTGGAACATGTATTAGGTGCCTGTTGCCAGTAAGGAAGAAGGAGAATTGCCTAAATTTTTGCCAGATTCCTGTCTCCTCTGTGCAGTGGGTGGACCGTGGCTGGATGCCATGTATCCAGCAAAGCCATTCTGTCCCTCCCCTCTGCAACTGGAGAAGAAAGAGAACAAAAGTTGACATGAGGACCAGGAGAGGTCACTCACCAATTACCATCATGGGCACAACAGTCTCGACTTGGAGAAATAAATTGAATTTATCACCAGTCAGAATCAGAGCAGGACAATGAGAAGTAAAACAAATCTGAAAAACACCTTCCCTCCACCTCTCCCTCCTTCCCAGGACCTACCTCCTCCCCACCAGCAGCTCAGGGAGATGGGAATGGCGGTTACTCTTAGTTCATCACAGGTTGTTTCTGCAACTCCTCAGGGAGAGGAGTCGGAGTCCTTCCCCTGCTCCAGTGTGGGATCTCTCCCACAGGAGATAGTCCTCCATGAATGTGAGTCCTTCCCGCAGGCTATAGTTCTTCATTAACTGCTCCAACACTGGTCCCTTCCATGGGGTGCAGTCCTTCAGGAACAGGCTGCTCCAGCGTGGGTCCCACAGCATTACAAGCCCTAACAGCAAACGAGCTCCAGCATGGGCTCCACTCTCCAGAGGTCCCTACCAGGAGCTTGCTCCTGCGTGGGCTTCCCATGGAGTCACAGCCTTCTTTGGGCATCCATCTGCTCTGGTGTGGGCTCCTCCAAGGGCTGCAGGTGTATCTCTGTTCCCCTGTGGACCTCCATGTGCTGCAGGGGCAGAGCTGCCTCACCACGGGCTGCACCAGGGGCTGCAGGGGAACAGCTCCGGCACTTGGAGCACCTCCTGCCCCTCCTTCTGCACTGAACTTGGTGTCTGCAGAGTTGTTCCTCTCACATATTCACTCTTCCCTGAGAGAAATTATATCTGTGCAATAACTTTTTTCCTTCCTCAATATGTTACTGCAGACACGTTACTACCTTCTCTGATGGGCTCAGCCTTGGCCAGTGGCAGGTCCATCCTGGAGCCATCTGGCATTGGCTCTGCCAGACACAGGGGAGGCTTCTGGCAGCTTTTCACAGAAGCCTCCCTTGTAACCCCCCCCAGCTACCCAAACCAATACAGTGTGCTCACGGTGTGAACATAAAATATCGATTCCCATCAATATCTTTGACTGTTGCCTGTGGCTTCTGAAACACTGACTTTACATTCCTGCAGAAGCATAATTTGCTCAGTCACAACAGCAATTCCATGCAGATGAAAAAAGGGACTATTAGCACTCAACAAAAAAGCTACGTTTGAAACCAGTGTACTATTGGAAAATGGGACTTGTTAAGTTACAAGTGAAGCAAACAAATTATGAGGTTGCCTGAATTTTTTTTTTAATTTATTGCTTCATGAAACTTTGTTCCTTTTTTTCTTTCCCCTTCCTTTAGCAATGGTTGTTCTCAGCAACTTGGAACCAAATACGACATATGAAATCAAAGTAGCAGCTGTAAATGGAAAGGGTCAAGGAGAGTATAGCAAAATTGAGATCTTTCAGACCTTACCTGTCCGTGAGTAACACTTATGCTATTAAATGAAAATTATTACTGGAATATGTTACCTCTAGATCAGCTAATAATTTGAATTATGATTCACTGTAGATAATGTTTTATATTTATACTCTTCTCCCTAGTGTATTACAACAGTCATTGCTTCTCAGAAATCATGTTTTGTTCATCTTATTCCCGCCCTTCCAAGAAGTATAAATGAATTTAAATTGGCAGATTTATCCCGTTATCTTATATTTTTGAAACTCAGAAAAATCTATATTTTATATACAAGAGAACAAACCATGAAAGATATTAGATTAAGGGCTTTTTCTCATTTACACTCAGGATATTATCAGCATCTGTGAGAAATGAATTGTCCATTTCTGGAGACATTTCTTCATCAAATTATGCTGCCATTGCTTTGCAATTATTAAGCCTCAAACAGAAATCTTAAGATGTGGAAAAAATGATGAGAATAAATTGTTGTAACTATGATTACATGCAAATGAAAAATTCTGTGAAGGCAGTTTTATATTTGTAGTAGCTATCAGCAAGAGATTCAGACTTAAACATTAAAGACTAATGAAAAATATTTTTCTCAAATTACCTCTAAATAGAAAGAACAATAAATAAATAAAATACAAAGCGAGAAGAAAAATAAAGGAACTAGCAGATGGCAGTGTATAGTAATCAAACAGACATACCAAAATACATCAGCAACTATTGCCAGGCCAATCTCTCATAAATCTGTTGCAACTGAACTGTTTCCTGAGTAGGGCATGACTCAGTGTAGTTAATACCAGCCCTAAGGGAATGAACAATAAAATTCATGCAACTACAAAGAACACAAAATATTTCTGTGTTATTATATTATGTTCTTACTGGTACATTTCTTCTGTCCCAAACCAGTAACATGACAGCTTTTAATTTTCTTTTCCATTGAAGCATATGCATATCCTAAATATATTGAAGGACTGATAAAATGATTTGCTGTCATTCCTATGAAACAACATACCTGATGGAGAAATGGCAGAAAGTCGTAAAGTTTATAAATATATATGTATATGTTATCTGATAGAAAGCTAGGCAAACTTTATGTTGAGATCTGTTTATCCTTACTCCGGTAAGGGATAAACAGAAATAATAAAATTCTTTTAAAAGAACTGTATCTCTTGGGGTGAATGCAAATTTGCAGGTATTTTGATGATTAGACACTTCAGCATGAAATGTTCATGTAGGATCTGTTTTAAAAATTTGTAATAGGCATTGCATATAGAAATGATAATTAGTTAGTGAATTTTGACTAGCAAAGTGGCTTAAACTGGCTATAAATCTTTGGATGATATGTTTAAGAATACTTGGGTTTGGTTTTGGAAATGTTATTATTTACATTTATTCTTGATATTGACTACTCTAAAAGTATCTAATTTGCCTTGACACATTTATTGGAGAGTATATTTACTTTAAATTACAATTTAAGTCTTGCACATGGGACTCATGCTTAATATTAAGCATGAGCTTAATATTCTTACCTGTAAGAGAGTGTTGATCTTTAAATTCAGTGTGAGTAGCAGCCTACCAGCCTTGCTGAATTGATGGCTAAAGGATTTCAGAAGGAAATTAATTTCAAAGTGTCAAAAGTTGGAAGGTCTCTAAGAAATTAATATTTCTTTCACATTTCACATAATTTTGTTTCCTTGTATGAGTAATCTACATTGGAATATATTTTAAACAAAATATTTAACAATATTATTGAGGTTGTTTTGCATTGCCTGGAAGGATCATATTGATTTTAAGATTTTGATTAATATCATTACGGACAGGTTCCCAGCTGTAATATAAGACTTATCTCACTGCTGAATTATTATTATGTTTTTTCCCTTCTTTAGGGGAGCCAAGTCCCCCTTCAATTCATGGACAACCTGAAAGTGGCAAGAGTTTTAAACTTAGCATAACTAAACAAGATGATGGAGGTGCCCCCATACTGGAATATATTGTCAAATACAGAAGTGTAAGTACTTCAGTTAATCGAAATAAGTGAGTTATGCTTGTTAACATCTGCTTTTAATGCAGAGAAGACTGATGAAATTATTTGAAATGTAACAATTTAACAGAATGGTTTTGTATATCAGGAAAAGTAAATAAGATAGAGTATGTTTTCTTTTGTTGCTAAGTTGATGATGCCAGAGTATAAAAAAAAAATTAAAAGAAAAGGTCTTCCTAAGGATGTAACTGAAATTTCATTCCAGTAAGGAAACTATATTCTCTATTTTGTTATATTGTAAATTAAGAACAGATCTGGCATGCTTAGAAAACAGGCTTTTCTGTAATGTATAATTTATTTTTAAAAAAAAAGTGTTGCTTGTTTTTTTCTGTCATTAAAGTAGCTCAATTATCCTTCAGTTCCTGGTGTATTATGCTTAGAAAAGATTGGGTTGAAGAAGTAGCTACAGAGCCGGCAAAAGTGATGAATTTAATTCCAAAGTGTTCATTTTTTAAAAACTTTGTTGTGTTCTTTTAGGAAGATTATAGTATATTTATCTGACTAAATCCAGTAAAAATACATTTTACCAGAGTGTTATAACAAATTTACCATTTCAGGAGTCTGAAAGATTGGGAATGTGACATCATATATCTAGTCATGTTAAATGGAATGTAGTGTGAACTGTATTTAGCAGAACAAAGCAACCTTTGAGAAATTAGCTGCAGAACCTCTTTTAGTGTTCCCAAAAAGGAAAAGAGTTCCTTAACTTGTAACAATTTTTGTCACATTTCCTGATGTTTCTTATAATGTAGCTTTTTAACGATAGTTCTGGGATTATCTGAGTGCTAAACCTGGTATGTAGAATGATTCTCCTAAACTAAGTATAACCACAGAAGATTGGTAGCTCCAAATCAATTGAGAAACATTTGGTAGCACTTTTAAGAGTAGCCTGAGGCAATGACCAGGAGTTATTCTGCTCTCATTGATCCCTAAATAGTAATCGACCTCCTCGAATGACTTTCAGTCCAGTGAATACAGTTGGCATAAAAAAAAAGTAATTTTAAAGAAGACGAGGGTAGTAAAATATGCAATAAAAGATACAATGCAGTTTTGTGGGATTGAACTTCCTAGATTAGATTAAAATGCCTCTAAGAATTTACCATTTGGAAGAAAATAAACTGTTTGGATATAATACATGCTCGCAACATATGGAACTTAATCTGGTTTCCTGAGCTAAATGCTTTTGGAAGTATCCTGAAAATTTTTGGAAATCTGAATTTGATCTAGTGTGTTGAATAAAGTACAGTATTTTAGCATAAAAGATTACTTTTTATGTGTGTTGTTGAAAGGTAAATGTACAGTTTAAGCAGTAAGTGGAAACTCATTAGGTTACTGAAGAAGATAGCATTAATTGAACCTCAAATCCTTATCTCCTTAAGCTTCCAATTGAAAAAGCAATTTGACTAAATTAAAGGCCTTCCTACAAGAAAAGAAGCAGAATAATTTTTTTGGTGTTTTAAGCAGGATGAATGAATGCTATTTAAAGTTCATAATTATCTGGTGACTGCTCCTCTTCTATCTTCCCCATTGGTCATATTTAATTAACTCTTACCAACCTCATTACTAGCACCTGGACCAATGTATTTGCTTGCATGTTTAAAGAGCACATTGGATAAGAACCTATACATCAGTGGGTTTTTCTTCATGTCTTCTTAAAAGTCAGTTCCCTCATGTTTAAGTTTTATACCGATTTTTTTTTTTTTTTATAAACTGGGGGGAGGACAGCCTTTAAGATATTAAAGCAATTAATAGCCTGATTTAGGGCAATTGGTAAGTTTTCTTTTTCTGGAAATCACATATTTCATTCTGTCAAATATTGCTTCCCTAACATCAGTTTCTTCATACTATGGGTGAGAATTACTGACTACAATCAGATAATAAGCAGCTTGACATTTTCATCTGTATTCCAGGGAATACAATTTTTATGAGTAGCAGCATCAGATTTTTTCATGCTGTTGCACTAAGTCAAGACAGTCTGACAAAGCTTCACTGATGGAGTCTGAAGCTGATGGCACACACTGGCTTCAAAGTTACCTTAGGAAAGAATAGGAGGGTAGTAAGAAAAACAAAGGAAAAATTGTTCCCCAGTAGCCAGTCGGGAAGAGCAGTGATAGGAATTCCCTAGGGAAGCATCCTGTCTGATGCAGGAGATGACCACCCGACCACATCTCTCACAGTAACTGTGTCATTTTAATAGGGGTCAATTCAAGCTCTCCTTTGGTTGTTCCTGCTTATGGTCCTTCTGAAGTTGGTTGGGACACCCATAATGAAGGGCTGGTGTTTCCCAGTGGGTGTTAAGCTTTATCCATGGACATTATGGAGATGTGTACTGAATTTGCAAAAGACTATCACCTGCTGTGTTATTTACCAAGTTCGAGACTACACAGAAGGTTGGTTTCGTTTTTCGATGGCAGGAAAAGTTTTAGTAAATATTCAAAACTAGAAAAAAAACGAAAAAAAAAGCTCTCTTTTGTGGTTAGAAACAATATAGGCAGAAGCAAGAAAAATTGATTAAAATCCTGACTCGAAACCCAATAACAGTGCTTAATTTGCCTTTTACGTCCATAATGGTGTTTGGAGGAAACATTAAAGGAGTGATTAGTTTTTGCAGGCTTGAAAGTTGTTCACCATGTTGACAGGTGACAGGGTTCCTATTAATGATCTGAATTTTGGAAAACAAGGGTTTGATTGATGGGTTATGTGCTTTGCTCTTGTTTTGACTATGTTGATTTTGTTCCTTTAGTCTGTGATCATTTTATTCCTTTATGACAGGTTCTAGAACAAACTTCTATAAATACGAAACATTTAAAAAGAGATAATTTCTCATTTACTCTCACTCTTGAGTTACCTACCAAGAAACAGTTAAATGTTTTTGCACCTCTAGGTTCCTGCCAGATCCTTGGATTTCTGTGCATTTTACCACTATGTACATTATCAACCATTTTGTGCTTTGTCCTGTATTTTACCCAGACCTAGAAATCACCAACCAAATGTAATCAATTCTTGTGAAGTCACTGCTTTAAACTGTCAGATTGTTTTCTGTGAGGATTTCTTGATTTTTTTTCTTGCCAGATATCAAGATAGTGTGGCATCTCCTGTCCTTTTTTATCACAGAGACCATCACAGTAAGTCTGTTTGGGCTGAACTTTCAGCTCAACAATTTAGAGTGGATGGAGAATAAGGGAAGAGTTGAAGGGAGTGACCTTGGATATATTGTAGAATGACCATTAAAGAAAGAGATGTTATTTTCTAGACTAGTAAACTGGTGTCTTAACACTGGAGTGGCTTTACTTCCACTGTTGTCAGGTGTGCCTTCAGTTCTGTTAAGCAACAAGTTATGCTAGACTGGAGTTTTACTCTACTTTTTTTGCTTTTTTGGGGAGTTGAGGGTTTGTTTTTGTTTTATGTTTTTGGTTTTTTGTTTTTGTTTTGCCAGGGCGTTTAGGTGTTTAAGTTACAACTGTCTTAAAAATCTAGCTATTAGATACTTCTTAAATAAATTTGGCTGATGCTAGTATTATAAAGCAAATATATACACGATTAAGAAAGAATAATGTGAGGGTTTTGTGCTTGATTTGGCTTTGATTTGGTTTGGCTTTTGGTTTTTTTTCCAGTGTAGTGGTCTGTAGCATTGTGACAGGTTTGTTTCAACCAAGGATTTATAGTGGGAAGAGGACAGTGTTAATCTAAGGCTTAAGAGTAATGGAAGAGGGCAGTGAGATCCCTAGAAATTGCCAGTCACTGCCTAGGTCATCAGTGGCCTTCTGTAAAGGAGTATTTCTGCATTATATGAAACAAAATGAAATGCAAATAAAGAAGCAGTTTAACCTCTCCGGTTGCAGATCTGATTGTAGTTTCTGAAAATGTGCATTTGATGGTGGATATTAATGATACAACTGCTGATAGTAAGTGATTATTGAAGATATTCATATTAATCCATCTCCCAAATTAGACTCTAGTTTGCAATTTAGAAGTTTCTCTCTTTTGTTCCAGAACACATAGAGCTTTCTATAAATTTTAAGAAGTATTAATAATAAAAGAACCCAATATAGTACAAAGTGATTGTGGTTCTGTTTTCTGCTCCTTAAGGTACTGATTAAAGAGTCTTAGAACAAACAGATTTGTGGGAAGATTTACTTAGCAGGCTCTTGATTTTTGTTCTTGTCTCTCTTTTTCCATTTCAACACTAATAATAAAATAAATGTGGACATATTACTGAGCTTTGCTTAGCAAAAAAGTACTTGAAAATAGATTATAGCTGAAATATCAGCTATAAAGAAGGACATTGCAGTTCTTTTTCTTGTTGTTTTTTTTTTTTTCTTTAAGATACCAAAAGCAGGTGGTATTCTGGAAGACTTCATCTGCTTGTCTTTAGAAAACCACACCTTGCTTTCCAGATATTTTATCCTCTTCCTCCTAACTTGTGCTTGTCACTCTTCACAAAATATTTTGTGTCTTGGCACTCAGGGCTTGGACTTTGTTTCATTTATCTCAGTTCACCCAGTTGGCTTCAGGTTCAGCTAAACTTCTCTGGAATACTGTGCAGGTATCCCGTTACATTTCAACTGTTTCTTTATTTTCACCTGACCAAATTGTAGAACACCTACATTTTTACTTATTCTGTCTGTAGATGTGCAGCCTCATACAGAAATCTACAGTTTTACTTCCAACCCCTAAGCTCATTCTATTCATCACATCAAATTCTACAGTTTATCTTCAAAACATAGTCATATAGTCATATATCTGTTTTCAGTACCGTCTTTTCCACCTGCAAGAACCATATTAGCCTGAATCTTTTTTTTTCCATTTCAGTATATTTTTTCTCCCCGTGTGATTCTAAACCCCTATGGAATTCTCCAGGATATTTACATGGTATATGTGCATAACACAAAGGTCATGTATGGAACTTCTGATTACTCTAATGCTGATATTCTTTGGAATCTAGCTGTATTTGTGTACACACACCTCACCAATTTAAACAGCCATTAAAATATGGTGCTACATAACATTGCTATTCCTGATATTACTAAGGAGTATCTGCAATATATTGCAATCACTATTGGATCCCTCTATTTCAGGAGTGCTGTGCAAAAAGTATATTTTGTGAAAGGAGTTTGGTATAGTGACAATGTAAGTGGATTCACTCAGTGGCAAGTCAGATGACTGCAACAGAAATTATCCATTAGGATATGGGAAAGTATCCAGAAAATACCAGTTTCACTGTATGATGAGCAAACTATTTTTACTCCAGTGTATTTAGATTTTTTCATGATTTGTAATGGAATTACCATTCTGACGTTTTTCATTGATCTGTGGCTGCATCAAGTGGGAACTTTCACCTGGCTGCAAATATTCTTGAAAAGACATTTTGCTGGATTTTAATCATTCCCAGGACTATCATGTGACAATACCAATGCTAGTGCAGAAGCAGCAAGAAAGTTTATAAAAAGATGAAATCAGTATGGAAAAATCATCACACTCAGATCTGATAACAGATGAATTATTGAGGCAGTGCCCATAAGTGAGTTTAGTCTGTCCTCTGTTTTCTGAAGACTGGGGGCAAAAAAAAAGAGACATAAGGAGCGTGATTGGGCCCTGACCTCTCTAAATTGGATGCTATGTTCTCTGAAACCTGTATGAGTGAGGAGCAAGATGCTTCAGCAAAGAGCTTAAATATAAGCTGCTGAGAAACACAATAGTGTGCAGCTAAAAAGTTATAAGTTTTTTGTCTTTATTTTTCCCCATAAAGTTTAAATCCACTGATTAATTCTGTGTTGCTGTATGGGTTGGATGGCCAGAGTTGTCTCTCAGTGTGTACCTCAGTGTGTAGTAAAAATAGGACTGCGGGGATTCTTACTGACTGTTACTGGTGGTCCTTTGAACAACATCACTTTTGTGTTTGATAGTATATATTGTTTTATCCTTTTATCTCTTAGTTATTTTGTCATTTTTATTTGTATAAAGAATATTTAAATATATTATGCACTCAAAGGAGAAATCACAAAGGTAAGCATTCCAAATTTATAAAATGCCAGAACTGATTGCAACTGAAGTCCTTATTTTTTCCCCTTGTACAGATGTCTTAATTACCTGAATTACGAGAAATTATGATATTCCTTTTTTCCCCTTGAACACCATCTCAGTGATTTACATGTATCCTCTCACCAGTGTAGACATAGCACTTCAGAATTTCTAACTGCTGTTTATATTGTTACATACGACCTGGTATGCAAAATGTTCCTGTAGCATCACATATTGCTACAATTTTCATTAAATTACTAATGTATGATATAAGCACAGCTTGCATTCATGAACAATTCAAGTTTGGGTTTAATGGCAAGTTTCTTTGAATGAACATTGATCAAAATGTAATTGAAACATCTATATAAAATAAACCTTTTACATAATTTTTTCTTAACAGCATTTGTAAATAATTATCCTGCCGTTCTACCAGATAAAAACCAGTATTTGAGCAAAGAATAAATTGAAGCCAAAAGGTTAAAAAGGGTTGACCACAAAATTCTTTAAATCCACTTTCTGGAAAATTGATAAGGAGTGGTCAAAATTACAAAAAGCTGGAGTACTCAGAACTCCAAAATTAGTTTATTTCAGTGTTCATAACTGCTGTAAAGGAAACTCTGTATTTTTGTGTCTTGTGCAGATACAGAGTTTAGACAAATAATACAAGAGTTTCTTAGCATTTAAACAAATATTTTCATCTTTGCAGAAAGACAAGGAAGACCAGTGGCTAGAGAAAAAAGTGCAGGGTAGTAGAGACCACATCATCTTAGAGCACCTTCAATGGACCATGGGTTACGAAGTACAAATTACAGCTGCCAACAGACTGGGTTATTCTGAACCAACATTGTATGAATTCAGCATGCCACCAAAGCCCAACATTATTACAGGTGAGTTTATTTCATAGTGTTTTCTCTCTGTGAATCATTTCCTACTCATAGTACACTAATTTATGTGGTTGAACATAACATTTGAACACTGAAATCTTTAACTGAAAAAAGCTGAGACCCAGATGCTATTACCTTCAAAGACTTGATTCAAAACCCTTAAATGGGACCCCATCTCCCACTTTTCTCTTACTAGCCAAGGAATTTTTAAGTATAGAAGAAAGACTGAATCTTCAACCCAGATGATGGCAGTTAACAAGCAATATAGTATTTAAAATACACCTGCTATACATTTTTAAGTTGTCTTGTACTGTCTATTGTCTGTTGTAAGCAGCTTATTTAGTAGAATTTGATTTCAGTCCCCTCTCAACACGTGCTTCAAGCTCCACATGTAATAAAGGTGTTTAATTTAGTGTCTGATGAGGTTAAGACTTCGAATAGTCTTGCTTAGATACTGTCTGAATTACTCACCCTAATATGTTGACCATACAGACTTCTATGAGGCCTATTTGCAAGCTTTGAAATCTATAGAAATGTTGTTCATAGTCTTAAGTCTGTAAATAGGAATGTTTGGAATTCTAATTAAGAAAATTACATCGTAGTTAAGAGTGAGTGTCACAGTTTTAATGCTTCCCAATATGAAGTCTTTTTTTAATGCAACAATGCTAAATTATTTAGTTCAGAATAAACCTAAAAAATGATAATTTCTAAAGCATTATGGGTAAATTTATTTTTTAATTTTTAAATATAAAAATTTTTATAAATGTTATGAGGAAGAGATTTCAAACTGTTTCCTTCAATTATGAGCTGTTGTATTTAATAATAACTTCCAAATTAGATCAGTGTCATCATTACCACTTGAAAAAATCAGTGCTAAATCCTCTAACATGATATTTTCTGTCTGCTGTATATCAAACTATTGGAGTATTAGAATCAAAGAAAAAACTTGCTGTATAAATATAATGGGAAATGTATTAAAAAATAAACTACATGCGCTTCAATGTGAGCATCTGACTTGCATCTACCTTAGTACAGTGGCAATGAGTTTGAATGAGTCATGGATTACTGTGTCATCAGAAAAATTTGAAATAATTGGCTAATTTTTTTTGTCTGTTGTAAGTTTTCTCCAAATACATTTTTACAAAAGTTTTCTCAAGATCTCTGCAACACTTTTAAGTATTTCATAGCAATTTTTTTATATTGGAAGCATTGTGATTTGTATTTACAAAAAAGAAAAGGCATTTGTAATTCATTCATATGTTTAGATCCAGTTCTAGTACAAATATTTGGTTTATACACTTGAATTGCAGTGGAGCTGATTTGCATCTTGATTGAAATTCAGGGTCTCAATAGGTCCTGTGTACTTGTTTTTAAACAGACAGTGCCTTGTGATTGCCATCATTCAGAAATAAAATTTCACATGATTGATAAAGAAAAGGGGAAAAGAAGTGTAGGAAATCTTATTGTCCCGAGGAAATAAAAATATTTGTCAAGTAGAAAAATAAGTTAAAAACTTGTTTAGGAAAATGGAAGGGATATGCCATTTTTCAATTTTTTATGTTTGAAAATCTTTCTTCTTTTGCAATGCAATCTAACTTCAGCCTGTTATAATTACATAAAGTATTCCCTATTATTGCCACAGCTGCTGTAACAGAAACATGATATGCCTCTGTAAATGATAACATAGATGTTTTCTAGACATTCAAGTAGTAAGAATCTTAGTTAATTTAATTTCAAAAGAAAGATAGAACATTTTTCTCTAAACACAGTTTTATAGGCACTTAGGGGCTTTTTCCTCTCAGTGCTCTCCCATAACCTCTAAGTATTTGTAAGAAGCCTGTTACACTATTTAACTTCAGGTCCTCTTTATATGAATCATTACTACAATTATGATTGTGGAACTAATTAGTTTCCTTGACAACTGTTTTCTGCAAAGCCTGAAAAGTGTGTGAAATTCCAATCATAGGAACACTCTGTAGGCAATTTTTAAAAGTATGTCAAAAGACAGAACCAGTGGAACATTAGTGTTCATATTCATGAGTCAGCACGATTATCTTGTTTTGAAATGGCATAATATTATTGCATTATAATATTATATATACACATAACATTGTTGCAAGAATACGAATGTAATCTATTAAAACTTGATAGATATTGTTTATAAAATGCTTAACTTTGAGCAGAAATATTATTTCTGATGTCAGTTAATTCTGATGATGCTCTGTTTGTCTGCTTTGAGACTTAGGTGCTAACAGCTAGGCACCTACAGCTAGGTTTGAAGAAGGACATAGGCAACAAAAATGAAACTGGGTAGACTTTTGAATGAAATCCACATCACCTATCCTGTGCTCACTTAGAAGCTGAGGATAACTGAGGTTCCCTTTCTAAATATTAATTTAATTATTAGAAAAGCCTCTAAGACTCCTGAAGGTTTTCATTTGTATTTGCCCAGATCTGTGGCAGTTCAGCTGAACTGTTTATGTCTTGCTCTAAATGTAATTAAAAGAGAAAAACAGTCTGTAGATCCTGTGTATTCAATCCCAAGGGAATTTTGGGATCCTCTAAGTGTCTTGATGGTTGACTATACCTAACATAATATTCTGGTGAAGATGTGTGCCAGCCAGTGCAATTAGTCAGAGAGAGATGGAGGCAAGGATACATTGGTTGTCCTTTGGTAGGTGCTTAGCAGGGAAATGGGAGTTGTCACAAGAACTAAAACTTCGGTTCTGATTGCTGCAGAAGAAGCTTGCTTGTGCTTCCAAGAACCACTGGATACAAGACAGAAATAGTAATCCCTGAGGGCAGGAACTAGAAGCCAAAACTATAGTTACGTGACTATGCCATTCCCGTGGACAGTGAATCCACAGCTCTGCTTGCTAGGGAAGTGTGCAGGTACCAACTCCTGCCTGGTAGTCAATTCCATAACACAATATGATTTTCCTTTAATAGCCTTAGGTCTGGAAAAGAGCTTGAGGCTGCAAATTACTGTCTGGCATCAGCAAGGTGTATAAATGAGACAGACATTCCTTTAAATTTTCCTGTGGTTGGCCTCAGCAGCCTCCAACTACAGATCTACTTGATTTCGTGGTGTCCGTTCCTAGGCCTGTAATATGGTCTCCACTCACTGAGTCAATCAAATTTGTGATTAGTTCCTCAGAATTTGTAATCCTTTTAATGAAAGTTCTCTGGTTTTCTGAGGGTTTTATCAGTGGAAACTTGCACTGACTTTGAGAAATACTCAGCAAACCAACTTCTTAAAACACTTTGCTTTAAATAACTGTATGGATAAATATATTCAGGTGTATATATATATATATATTATTTTCTGTGGTCAGCAATTTCTATATCTGTATTTCAGACTTTTCTTAGGTGTACGAGCAGGTATTTTAGAATCATGTTTGAAGAAAGAGCAGCATAGTCCTAAACATAGTATTTTTACGTATTCAAAAATCTCACTAGGGATGTTAGTTGGCAGTACTTGCAGGCAGGTGCAACTCTTAGATCAGTGCACTTGCCTCTGAGTGAAGTCTTTATCACATTTTAGATACTGATCTCTGATATTTCAGAAAATTTTCATCTGGCTCCTCTACAGTGGTAAGCTTCCTAGGGATTCTCAAAGGAACTGTGTGCCTTAGGTCTTTATCTGTGTCAGGACAGCATGGACTAAACTCTGCAGCCATAACAAACACTCTGAGTGCCACCAGGAACAGCCAAACTCCATCAGCTGCCACAGCCCATTTTTATGGGCCCATTTACTCTTTTTTCTGCAGGGTGAAGACAGAGACCCTGTCTTTGTATCCTGCAGCTTGTACAAAAGTGTCCAAATCTGCTGCCCTTCTGAGCCATCACTATTGCAACCTAAAAACACATCCACAGATTTACAATATATGGATCTTAAAAGAAGATGAAATGGAAGGTGTTAAAAAGGGATACTTTCTGCAAGTGTCAGATATATTTTCAGAGATTAGTGGTAAAAAATTTATGTAGGTGCTATCTTCCAAAGGCTTTTATCCAGTCAGTGCTGTTACTTTGAAAGGCCAGTAAGTATATTAAAAATGGCTGCAAGTTGTGTTCTATCATAGTTTTTTTCTTCTTCGTTATAAGTTAATAACTTGAAGCAATAGTGGGAAAATAAAATAAATAAATAAAACCCCAACATTTGGGGATAATAAGAACCTCTTAGATCTGTTTTTCTCACTTTGCAATATTGGTTGGTTTTGACTTCCAATACTGCAGGAACTGTCAGAGTACTTTTTTATTCACATTGCTGGAAGAGTTTTAATCCCTTGTATATCTCATTTATTTTTTTTCAGTGAATGTGTGTCACCATTCTTAAAATGATATAGTGATAGACAAAAGAGAGACAATAATATGTGGAATTTTCTCTCATCACCACTGGTAGCAAAGATGATACTCATCATGCCAAAAAAGATTTTTATCAATAGCTTTCACAAAAAGGCAGCTTTAGGATCTCCAGTGTTCTTGAAATGAATGGAAAATAAAAATAGCTCTTATCATTTCTTTAGCTATGTGTGTATATATTTGGGTTTGCCTTTGTGTATATACATTCTATGATGTATTTCATTGACAAAATAGAGCTTTTGAGCTATACAAATGGTATTTTGTTCAAATAGAAGCTGGCGTAAAGTTTTTCATCCAGAAACTGAAAATTACTGAGTACAGCAAAACAGAACTAAGTTTCCCTGATGCTCACAATTTTCTTTCAGGGAGAGTCTTTTTATTTAATTTTGCTCTAAATCAAGCAATTCAATGACTTTTTTTGGGGTGGAAATAAATGCTATATGATTCCATCTGTGTAGATGGAGTAGGTTTTTCTTCCTGTCACATCTTGCTGCCAAAGAGCAGACTCTCTTGCTGCAGATACTCTCCTTCTCTCTCACTTCCCTTCAACCCACGGGTTGTATGAGACTCCCTGGGACATAGTTTCCCTACCTCTGAGGGAAACAGCCTCCATTCTCTGGAAGAGTTGACTTGACCCTGACCATGCATCAGCAAAGGGAAGCCAAAAAGCCACCTTCTTCTTTCATGTTATTTACTCCACCACAAAAGTATGTAACAATTGTTGACTTACCATACCTAGGAATAAACTTCCAAACTGAATAGTTCTTGGGTCCTTTAAAGCACTTTAATTAGATTTCAGATCATTTCAGATCTGTTTGAAATTGGATTTTTCCTGATTACAACCAAGCTTCAAGGTCAGGGTATCATTTAAAATCATGATTACATGACCAAGGCCTCTGCTGTCATTTCCACTAACCTTTCTTGCTGCAAGAGCACTTTGCTGCCTCTTGTTCAACTTGGTGTCCACCAGGACCCTCAGGACCCTTTTTTGCAAAGCTGCTTTCCCACTGGTTGGTCTCTAGCCATAGACTGGTAACCAGGGTTGCTCTTTCCCAGGGGGAGGACTTTGCACTTCCTCTTGTTCAACTTCCTGAGGTTCCTGTCAGCCCATTTCTCCAGCCTGTCCAGATCCCTCTGTGTGGCAGCTCAGCCATCTGGTGCATCAGCCACTCCTCTGAGATTTGTGTCATCAGCAAAGTTGATGAGGGTACTCTGCCCCATCATCCAAATCACTGATGATGTTGAACAGGAGGGGGCCCAACATCTACCCCTGGGTTGGCTTCTGGTACTTATTCTTAGTTGTAGGAAAAGTTATGTTTCATCATTAAAAGTTAAATTAGGAGAATTGTGGGGATTTGTAATCATCTTCTATTTTATTCTCTTACCATAGAAAAAAAGGTAGAATGGCTGCCAGGAGCTCCTTGAGTCAGGACTAAGAGTCATTCCTTATGTGCGGCTTATAAATTGCCTGTTTGAATCTCTGGAAAAGGACTGTAGAATTACATTATTTACCAGTTTATCAGGAATAATGTTTTGGTCTGATTTTCAGCTTGTGGTTTGTAACCACTCTGCTCTTCCATGTCTGTGTTTTTGTGTACATGCACAAACATCCTTCAGTTTGTGGCTTCTAATAACTTTTGAATACAGTTGATAATTTCACTAAATTTTTCAGAGAATGGAGGCTTCAAAACTAATCATTCCTGCAATTTTTTCCAAAACAGTTATCTAAGGAAAGAAATAAGATTTTCTGTTGTTCAGTAGGCAAAATATTGCATTAAAACTTTACACAACTGTAATAATAAGAATACTTGGGGGAAAAAAAGTTTTAACTTTCTGACCCTTGTTCCTTACACCAATTTGGATAGCAACAGTAAATTTAAATCAAGGGGGAAAAAAAAACAAAAAAGCACAGAAGTTTGAAAATATTTTCACAGGCAAAATTTCAGTTCCAAGGATCTAAAATTTTAAGACCATAAGTACCTCTTTTGCAATGAGTCTGTGCATTACAATTTTACTAGCTCTGACTAGTTTGTTTTTTAGCTAAATCTAAAATGAAGAACAAAATGCAGTAGTGAAAAAGGAAAGCCTGGGGGATTAGTTCCTTTGCAGCTCTGATCATTTTCCCAAGGCAAAGAAGAGCTGCAGCATTACCCTTGTGAATTTACCTACATCATTTTCTCATAGGCTGAAGGATGTTGTAATTCCAAAATCAGAGCTTGAAAATGAAAACTTGTATCGGATTTTTTGTTCAGATCATAATTCTGAGATAAAAGTGTAAAGTCTTTAGCATATGTTGCTGTGATGGAAGAATAAATTTTTAATTTTATTTTCTGAAGAGTAGAAGGATAGAGAGATGAAATATGTATTTGAGATCTCATGCTTTGAGTAAAGCAGTTGGTAGGAATCATATCAATCAGATAAATTAATATCTAAAACTTCAGAAGGATGGCAGACCCCACAAAACCTATTTGCTTTTGTTTTGCAAACCATACTAGAATTTGCTGAGTAAGAGCCATTTCTCATCAAATCCTGAAGAGGATCATTGTTGAAAGTGATAGGACATGTTCTTGCTGTAGGCTAAAACCAGCTGTGTTTGCTCCATTCCCTGCAAAGACTAAAGTTGTTACATGAAAAGGGATAGAAATCCCTTACTAAAATTGGTAGAATTTATTCGATATGAATCAGAAAAGGAGACAAAAAGGCTTGCACTATCAAAGATGTCAATGGGAAAAAAAATACACTATTTTTTTGTAAAATCTAGTTCCTATGGTACAGCTATCACAGCCATTAACTACCACTGAATAGCAAAAGAGCAGCAATCAAAGAACTGGTTTGTATTCTCAAAATTTCCTCTTCAAAAGGAATTTAATTCTTTTTTTCTTTTACCATATAAGTTTGCTCATCTTTTTGAACTCTGTGAGGTAAAAAGAAAATCATCATAGATGCCGAATGTTGAAGCACCAGGCCACACTTTAGAAAAATGGTATTCTTATTCAGCTTGACTATTTGTTATAGATAATTGCCAGCATTATGTTGCTTTATAATTAAAATAACCCTGAGTGCCAATTAAAAGATGAAATAGTTAGGTATATACCCTAAAAATATTTAAAAGCTAAGTTGAACACTCATAATTTCTTTAAAAATGTGTATCATTGAAAACAGCGCAGTAAAAATATGGGTGAGGATGGGATAAAATCCAGAGCTGCTCTTAGTTTATTTTTATTGCTGTCTTTTCTACTTGATAGTTACCTACACTCACATGTATGTTTGTGAAAGAATAGGGACGTTCCTGTCATAAGAGGATAATGCATTGGTTAAATATTATGCATCCATGTCCCAAAGGCAAGTTTTCCACCCGATTATATTCAAAAAACAACAGCTCTGTGATTTAAGCTAAATATGAGGTGTATTGCAAAAATACCCCAGAAGATTTATATCCTAAAACCTAAAGATCCTTTTATTTTGGGTACTGCTTACATTCTACATGTTGTGATCATGTACTTGTGGAAAGAGATAATTATTTATCTTCCACTGGCCTTTCTCTTCAGACTCTGAGCTCTATAGATTGAGAGACATACCCCAATATGCTTCTGTTTGGATGTCAGAAATCATCCTTTCCACTGATTTCAGTTTTAAGCAAATCCTTTTCAATCTGAAATAATTATAAGGGACTGATATAATACATTTTAGCTTAATAGTTTTCTTCTGCTTACACTAAAATTTCTTAAAATTCACTTTTAAAAGTAAATTTATAAAGGCATAACCAAGGTTATTGTTCATACTACACAAGATTTTCTACATTTCAATTTCTTTGGAAGTGTCTTTTGAAACAGTAGCCTAACAGTAAGATTAGTCACTATCCATATAATTACTGTATTACTGTAGCTGGAAAAAAATAAAATCCAGTCAATATATTATATTGCATAAACTTGACTGTATTATCTACCAAAAAGTTAACTTTTAATATAAATATTAGTAGAAAATATACATGCAAACTTCATGTATTTCACCAGATTGCATCCAGACGTTACAGTCTGACTTGAATGTCTAAGAAACGACTTTGTTCCCACCCCGGTATTAAAGTCAATATCTAATTACCCAGCTGCCTGTGCTAATTGCATTGGTCACTCCTATTTCAAGTGGACCTGTGTCCAGGTTATTGATGCC
This sequence comes from Pipra filicauda, assembly GCF_003945595.2. Lineage (NCBI taxonomy): Eukaryota > Metazoa > Chordata > Aves > Passeriformes > Pipridae > Pipra > Pipra filicauda. Next base: position 512,692 of record NW_024104542.1, read on the forward strand.
ACTTTTTACAGTTGCCCATTCTGAATGCCTACGATAATTCAGGTACAGATGAACTAATTAGCAAGGAGAAGCAGATAAACAAGTTTGTCCCTTCTTTAGCCCTGTGCATGAGGGAATTGTGTAATTGTTTACTCTTTCACAGTTTCTTCTTTGAGCCTGTGTGCTGTTGTTTGTCCTTGCTTTAAATAGTCACTGTTTCTGATAGATGTTACATGACGGTTTCGTGAGTTCCAAGTACCTCCAGCATAAAAATCACATGGAAGGTTGCCTTTAGATTGGGCTTGGCTGAATTGTTTTGAATCTCAAGGGGAAGCAAGAAACATGCTTCAGCTTAAGTGTTTAGATAAATTGTTTTAAAGATAGCCCAAAGAGTTTACCACCTTAACTGCTGTGGAGAAACACATGTTGCTGCTATTCAGGTACACCTTTTCCACAGTTTATTTTTCACACTTGGCCAGAGCATTTCAATGGTTAGCATTTCAGCCACACTTTAATTTGATGTTTCTGTTAATATCTTTCTAGTGATTGTCTTTGACACAATGTAAATATTAGGATTTTTTTCTCTTTTTTCCTTTTCCATTGTCACTTTTTTTTTCCTTTTGATAATCTCTTTTTCATATTGTTTCAACCTTTTCACTTTTTTTTCTCTAAAATTTACTTCTTTTTCACACTCTTGATATTCTGTAACAATTCTTATCCACACAGATAGATGCTGTGAAGCTACTAGACGTGAAAATGGAGGCCAGTCCCTGCAGCTGAATGCTGCTGTTTTCTCTCTCGTTGTAGTCATAAGTTTCTGGGGCATGTTTTGATACTGTTGATAAGGCAATGAATATGTGTTCTTCCTTTTCCTCTTCATTTTATATTTAAGGGAAAATAGAGACCTTAAAAAACTGTACTTTTCTACAGCTCTTCTAAAGTTTCCACTCCTAGTTAAGATCCCAAATAGTGTAATTGCTTCAGTCTGTATGTGCAAAATTCTTCATCTGGATTTTTGGAAACCGTGTGAGTTTTATGAAAAATTCAACAGATGATTCTTGACCCTTCAGTCTGACAGAACTTGGAGAATGAGACCTATTGAATTTGATCAATGTGATTTGATTCTATTTTCTGAACTATATTTTGATTATAAGAAATCCATGCAGAGACTTTACCATTGTGAGTCACGTGGCTTTCCAATACACCAGTGATTGATTTTGCATGAGAGCATTGTTATTATTTATTATATTAATACTTTGCACAGAGTTGTCCTTGTACTAGTTCCTTCCATAATGAACTTAAAACTTTATGCTTAATAAAAAGTGTTCAAGGCCAGGCTGGATGGGGCTCTGAGCAACCTGGTCCAGCGAAACATGTCCCTGTCCATGGCAGGGGAGTTGGAACGAGATGATCTTTAAGGTCCCTTCCAACCCAGGCCATTCTATGATTCTATACGTCTGTAGACACGTTTTCTTTCTAATGGATTTTAACAAACATTTCTTCCCCAATTAATTATCTAGGATTGCTTTAGTTCATAGTGCTTTAATTTCATATTCATTTCCTGTGCCTCTCCACTGCCACGTCTCAGCACATAAAAGAGGTCCCTGCCCACCAAACTCATTTCTTGTGACTGTAATGGTGCCCCATTCCATTCCATGGCATCTGTTGGACTTGAAGCTCCGGGGGTGGGGAGGTTAATTTTGACCTGCGGTAAAAACAGAAAGGAGTATTTTTTCCTATTTTATACATTAAAAGCATGGTAACTAGAGCAATGTAGATAGAACCTTAGCAAAAAATTATTTTATTTAGTAAGAGTCTGTGAAGGCTTTTTGCATATATTTAATTTTAAAATTTATATAGTTGTCCAAGTTTATGGCTTATTTCTCTGTTGCATACAGAATAATCCAAGAAAGCAATGCACTTTAAATCTAAGGCAGAATTAAATATTTATTTTAAGATACTTCCCTTCAAATTGTTTCTAAATATAACAAATACGATAAATAAACTGTGTATGTTGATTTTTTTCTCTCTTATAGTTCATACCTTTTGGGATTTAATAAAATCCTATAACTTCGAAATTAGCTGTTCAAATTTAAGTATTTATCTTCACCCAGTTACAGGATTTTCTTTTTTCTAAGAAATAATGATTATGATTATTTTTGCCAGTTTCAATTTATTTTTAGAAGACCTTACTTTAAAACATCATTGGTAAAACCTCTCCTCATCTAAAACAAATAATAAACATTTTAGATATTGGTCTATATCAGAAGTAAGATGTCTTCAGAATGTATGTGTGTAAATCTAAAGACTAATTTATGGACAGAAATAATTTTTAAAAAAATTACGTATTTAGTGTAATGAAGTAGCTGGAATTCAAACAAAAGCTATTTTAAAAATATTGGCTTTATTGTGATGTCTTTCTGTGTTAAGTGGAGCCACTCTTTCATCCCTGGCCCTTGCCACTCTGTTTTGCCACTTTAACCTAATGTAATGACATTATTTGAAATTAATTACACTGACATGTGCCTGGCAATTTCTGTTCTAATTTTATAAGAGTAGAAACTTTGGGTTCCCAGTTCGAGTCATTCAGGTGAAAGCCTTTTTTTTCCACACACAAATGTGAATATATGTATTGATTTTGCCATTCAGTTGTATAAGTGTTATTCTTCTAACATAATTTTTTTTTTTATGCTTAAGTGTTTATTGAACCAAGAGACAGTAAGTATGGAAGGATAGATTTTTTTTTTTTTAATTAAAGTTTTCTCTTTAACTGTGCTGCAGAGGATTTGGAATTACTAACTACACATCAGTTACCAAAGACTTTCAGATGTGAGAACACATTTTCAATTGAGTAAAAGTCTGACAAGTGCTGTTGCTAATGCTAAATTTATTTATAGGGAAAGAATCACCTTGGGCAGGAACTTTAGCAAGAGGTGTAGGGTGGTTTTTTTTAATAATTTAAAAAATCCACATAGTGAAAAAGTTTGTTGTTGTCATTATTGTCACTATTGCTGGTTACCACTATTGTGGCAACAAAACATAAGACTACAAGTACATCTCTACTTACAATTGGAGAACTGATGTTTGGCACATATGTAGTAAGTAGATGCTGCTTGTCCAAAGGGGGAAAGAAACCACTGACAGGGACTGAATGCATATAAGGAGACAGAATTTTCTTTTGTGGACACAAGAAAGATAATAAAGAGCTGTTCTGAACAGTAAGGAAAATCAAATTGCAGATACAATCACAACTAATGAGCACCTGCTACTGGATTAATCGGTCTTATGTAAAACTTAGATTGTCTCACAAACTGAAAATTAAAATAGGGTCTCATTAAGGTTGCACAGCTGGTATTACCTTATTTTGCAACATTTTCCTAATTTTCTAAAATTTGAAAGAAAGTTTTTCTACAAAATATTTTTTAACCTATTTTTACCTGTCATATACTTGTCTCTGTTCTTACTTTTTTAACAAAATAAGACAAGACAAGACACTACTACAGGTATGTATAAAAGAAGAAAAATGAAAATTTCCATATCGTTTTCCTACTCTGGTTAGACATTTGAAGAACTCTTTACCAGCTGTAAATTTATTATCTTAGGAAGTCATTCTAACATTGTAGATAAGTAGACAAGATAGGAATGAGGGCGCAGAGACTGATCGACTGTGAGCTCTCCAAACATATTGTGAAGGAGATAATGAGAAGCCTTGAGAAATTTTAGAAGCTAAATATACATTATAAATGACAAGTTGGCTTTTATCCTCTACGTCACAATGCCAGTGGGATAAAGAGACAAATTTGGATCACTTATCTTTTTTTCCAACTGATAGTAGCTTCAGCTGGAAACTACATAAATTTCCTCCATTAAGTGAGAAAAATTTTAGGTCTGCTCCAATTTAAACTCTTCTGTGCTTTGCATTTTGAGGTTATCAAGCACTTTGAATGTGATCCTTTTCTTTTGGCCCTCCTCTTCCCATCAAAGTCCAAAGAGGATGAGTTAAACCAATATTATAGGGATTATGTGACAGCAGGGCCAGGCAGTTCTGGGCAGTGACCCAAAACCTCTGTAATGAGAAAGAAAAAGAGGAAGAGAATAATGTCCTTGGGTTGTCATGTGTCTCCTGAGATGAATAAATAGTACAGCTTTGTTTGTAGTTCTCTTTATGAGTGTTTCATAATTGTATCTTTAAAAACAATGAGAGTGAGATTATTTCACAATATTTTGTTCTATCTGTGGGAATATACAGAAGATTTTGAACTCCTGGCTTCTTACAGACTAGCACGAGGGAAAAAATGAACTCAGACATTTGTGAATTAAATCCATAGGTATAGACTGAGCAGCCTAAAACTGTAATTTAAACTGTATTAAAATGATAAATATGTTGTCACAAATTGAATTTAATATTCTGCTGACATTAGTACTTAAATGTTAGATAAGTAAATTTGTTCCTTTAAATGTAGTAATTGTAAAACAGATTTTGGGTTTTTATGATTGACAGTGTAAAATGTTACCCTTTTTTTAACATTGTCACATATTTTGAAATGCTAATATTAAACTGTCTGTAAGACTGAAGTCCTAAAATATTCTGTGCTGAACTTATGCTTTAAATCCAAATTGGTGGCACAGAAACTTAAAAAGGGTAATGATTATTCTGTGATATAGCAGTATATCTCTAAGGAACAGTATTTTTAAAATGTTCTCGTTTACAACCTTTTGAGTCTAAGCCTGGCTTCTTCCCTAATGAGATTTTATGTGTTGTCTTTCTTGTTTCCAGAGTTTTGACAAGTTCCTAACATTTACAAATTATTCACAAATCAAAGTATTTACATAATGCAACTTCAAATGCGATCCTTCATTTATTGCAGTAAGGTTATTAGAATATAAATTGCTGTCTCTCTAAATAGGAAAAATATTGCCCAGAAATAGACACATATACTGCATACATTGAAAATAAAATATAACTTCTGAGTGGTTTTATGAGACGGACAAAACATACTATTACCAAACAACAAAATAACATTCCATTTCATTTTCCGATGAAGGTACAAGGCCAAGCACTGATGAAAAAAATATGACATGCATATGAAAAATAGATAGTTTGAAGATAAAGAAATATAGTTATTTAAGTATGTATGTAACCTTATAACCAATACTAAGTCAGATTCCTGGGTGCAGGTTTCCATCATGCAATCCTCATTCACTCATTTTAATAGCTCCACTCAAAGGTTTATGCAAATGTAAAGTTAACTAATTAAGCCTAACAAAACAATTTTATTTTTTTTAAAACATAATAGAGAGCCATATACAATTTGTGATTTTTCTAATAGTCTCCAATCTTCTACACATTGTCCAGTATGATTTCTGATTGCTCATTTCTTCAGAATTTTTGGGAGCAAAGGAGAAAACAGTATTTTACGAAGCAATTCGAACAATATCAAGGCAAGTGTAGCTTCTGAGGTTTATAATGACATCACTGAAATCTTTGCTACATCTAGAACTCACCTACATTTACCACATTTACTTATTTACTTTCTACATTTACTTCATCTATTTCATTTCTCCAGGCATGTAAGGAATGTCCAGTTTTCCTTTGGTATTTATCAGGCTTAATATGTAAGTGATGGAAACTCACAGGGAAAAACCTTTTCCTTTTAATGCCAATGACAACATCCTAATAAACCTGATGATCTCAAGTATGAAGTGTAGAGATCTACCAACTTGGCCTGTCTAGAATCAGCAGCCATCTAGAAACTGTGCTTGAGACCTATACTAGGTTTAGATATTTTATGTAAACTAGATCAAGGAACTGAGGTAGGAGTATCCTCATTTCATTTTCATATGTTCTAAAGCCATGAGAAACTGTAGTAGTAATTCTTGACATCATAGTCCCATTATGTTGTATGATATTAACAGTTCTGTATATTTATTTTACATGTTTAACATTTCTGTGGAGGCAATTTTCAGTGCCTATTTTATTTTCATATTATTTTAAATATAATACATGTCTTAGGTGTCCTATACTACAAGCAAAGTAAATCTCACTGAGAATGTTTCTAAGAGCATTACAATTGCAAATGTATACAATGTACTAAAAGCTAATTCTGTGAAAAATACTGGAAACACTGCAGTGTCTGTAAGTTTCTGTTTTCAAAAACAGTGTGAAAGGCAAGAAAAAAAATCTGGATTCAAAGTAGTTTATTTTAATTTGTGAAACAATTACTTTATTTTTGTCTTTTTCATATTTCACTGCCATTTTGCTCCACTAATTTCTTTTACCCACGCAGCACGCAGCACGCAGCACGCAGCTGTCATTTCTGCTTTTTCCCTGAAGAACCTGTGCATGGTGTAACTGTAATGTCCCTCAGCATCTTTCCAAACACAATGTCATGAAATGTATGTAACTTTGTGCATCTTTCATCTGTTGTTCAAATTTCATTTTAGTTTATGCAACTTCTGTCTTCATTTTTGTAATAAAGAAAACTGACTTAAAGCATTTCAATCTGTATTTTCTTTATTACTGATAAATGCTGGGGTTTTTTTCTTGTATTATCTGCATTATGTATTTTGTAACTGAAGAGATTTTTTAGCATTGTATCAACATTTTTATTTCAACAATGTTTTTTCCAATAGTGAATATGAAACACCCATACGCACAAAACCCAAAACAAAACCAAAAAAAAAACCAAACATCACAAACCCCAAAAAGTCACTAAAAATAGAATTCCTGAATTTTACGTTTGGTTGATATTAGGTGGCTGCCATGCTGCTGCACTAATGGAGCAAGTATGTGAAATGTCTGTGCAAATATGCAGCCTGAGCACATGATCCACACTGATTTAATCTGCCTGCTTGAAACAGTTGTATCCCCAAAGGCAGATGTTTTACTACTGGGAGAAACTATATTGTTACACAACTCTTTTGTACCAAGTAGGGCTCTGCTGGCAGTTGCAGTTGTGGCAGTGTGACTGTTTCAAATAAAAACATGCACCATATATTGGCAGCACTCATAATATTAATGCTCTTTTTTTAGCTAACGATACACAATAATTATATACTTAAACTATTCCAAGTATTACTTCTCGAAACTGTTGTCTTTGAATTTGCATCTGTCTTAAAGAAAATGCTGTCAAAATCCTGAAATACTTTATCAATTCAAATACAATCCCAAGATAGTTTGACTGTTTTTCAGGTCTCCCAGCTACAGTGCTCTGCCTGCAGCTGTCATCCACTATAAAGATGCAAAAATCTCTCAGGTCTCTGTGGTATGCTCACAGTATGATTTTGAATTCTCCTAAATAAAGCAATTAAAATAATTTATCCTTTTATGTAATAGCAGTACTGAAACCACACATAATTGTGTGTTCTCAATACCCATGTCAATCTTAATTAATCTGCAGAGGTTCTTAGAAATTCCTCCAAGAAACATGTTCAGTAAATCTGCTGTCAGTTGGAGTGGAGGAAACTGGGACACAGGAATTTGCTTCCCCAAGGCCTTCTAAAACCTGGGTGCAGGCCTGATACCATAAACCCCACAGAGCTGCCATGGTTGTGCAGCCTTTCCTCCTCAGTGCACAGGAGGACTGGGATCTCTCTGCCCTCTCTTCTCTGAGGCTTCCCATAGAAGGAGGCAGCGGTAAAAACATACTACAGTGACTGAGCAAATACATGAAAAAAGGGGCTGTAATTACCTGATAACTCTTTAGGCATATTAGAAATGCCTCTGAAGGCTTCTTAGGGATAGTTTGATGATGCCAGGAATACTGTTTTTTAAACTTTGTTTAAAAAGTAATAAACAACAACTCTGGAGAGTATTTTCACAACACAGCACACTTTTTCTAGTAAATGAGGCCTCCTTGCCTTTCCCCTGTTATCCCTCAATGGCCACAGACAAGACATTGGCAGGAAAACTCAAGCTGTTATTTACATTACTATTCTTTCATTTAGCTCTTGTATCAATGTCTATTAAGACAACCTCCAATAAGAAATGATGTAAAGAGCCATTAGAGTAAATGAGAACTCAAGTCCTACTTACTCAGTATATCCTGAGAGAGTCATGATACAAGAAATTTTCCTGTAAAATTTAAAGGAAAATAGTATTTTCAGAAAATTTGTTGGCAAGAGGATCTCAGTCATAGTAAAGAAAAGCTCCCTCACTCAGATAAGTATCAGAACATTGCAACATTTCTGACAGATATCATTTTAGACATGCTTATTTTAGTAGATGACTTCTGTATAACTGATAATTGTGGTGGCACCACAGACTCCTTTGACTGTGAGTGCCCATCTCTCTGTGTGTTGTTGTCTCTTTAGTCTGTTCTTTACAGCTACTCTTGCTGCCAGTGAAAATCACTGAAACTCCACTGCCATCCAGCTCAGATTTCATTGGAAATGGGAGAAAATGAAGATCTGTCATTGTGGGTGGAAGGAAGTTAGAGGAAACCACCTTTTCAGTTAGTTACCTCAGAGTCCATAATACTGTCCCCTTATTTTTCAAAGCTGTGTGTCAAGTGTGTCTGTCAGAACATATTACTCAACTGTGCAGTACAGAGCACACACATCCTCATGTGCTTGTACAGTGCCTTCAGCTGTATCTGTCCTAGCAGAGAGTTATAGGAAAAATCACCGAGGAAGAAAAAGCATTAAAATTAATGTTGATTATAGCTTTGTTAGCATCTTTTTGTATTAAGGAACGGTATAGAAAAGAATAATACTTACTGTCACATTCTCTTTTGCATCGAACGTTCCCCCAGTAAATGTTGTACAGAATCATATTAATTTTTTACAAGTTGATGCTGCAAATGTAGTGATTTGTTTATTTAATTTGAAGGTAGACATGCAGCTGCTGGGCACTTACCTGGCTTAAAAGCCCAGTTTATTGGTATAAATTGCTAAAAAGAGATCGTGGTCTTTATTCCCTTTTGCCTGCCATGATTTTTATCTCAGTAAGGAACAGGAGTGCTTAGTAATAGAAAGCTCTTGGACAAAGCTAAGATATGGTTCCTCTTCTAATTTATAGTCTTACAGCATCATGCCAATCTAACTAAAAAAGGTGCTACCTTCACATGCTACCTTCACATGCTACCTTCACATGCTACTCAAGATAGAGTTCATTCTTCATTTGATGGGTGTCACACAGTCCTTGCGTCCCGGTCAGCCAAAGTAAAGGAGCTGGAGCACAAAACAGCTCTGTCAAAGCCCTCTTGGAGATTTCCTGTTGGAAAATGAAGGAGGAAGATGCTTTGACTTGCAAAGCTGTGCAAGTCCCACAATATAGGTATATCCATTTTCAATACAAGGAAATGCAAAGCATTAAAAGGCAGTGAAATATAGGTATAAGATATAATGAAAAGCCATCATTTGAATATTTGCGATTCCCCGCCTCTGACACCTCATAGTTTTGTATACATATTGTATATATTTTTATATCTGGGATGGACCTGTGCTACAGATGTATGTTACCTGTTTGGAATTCTGTAACATTTCTGATGAATTCTTTTGGTTTTGCCATTGTTATTTTTCTCATGATAGGCTGTTTTCCAGATGTGAATCCATTTGTCTGGGTTTTCTTTTCCCATCTCTAGCCCTTTAGCTTGGCAGAGCTTGTTCTAGCAATGGTCTTGCCCTTCCACTGTCATATTATCAACTGGTAGAAAACAGCTCTTTAATTTTTTAGTACTGCATTATGATTGTTCGGATGCTCATCAATGGATATGAAATTTTAAGATCTATGTTTTCTGTCTTTTTAGAGGTTTTGATTTAGAATATGCATTTGTAAGCCTTTCAGTCTAAGTTCCAGATCAGATATAAAATTCAAGACAATATTCATAGGCAGTGCAGAAACAACTCTTATGGTTGGGCACCTTTTAAGAGTCAGTACAACAGTGCAGTTCAAGAAGACGACAAGCAAGAGTATGTTTTTCCTTCCTTCAATGACCCAGTGCAGTATGTTCAAATTCCTCCTCTAGTTCATAATTTTTAACTACTTCAGCTTGAGAGCATTTCTTCCTTTATTTTCTGACTGACCTGAAAGAAAGGACAAAATGCATGATATGCCTGCACTCATGCATATGTAGCAGCCAGGTGCTTCCCTATGAGCTTGGAAAGTCTTTTATATCATTGCCATTTTTCCTTAAAAATTTAAATGACTGGAAAAGGGTGGAGACTATGTAGAATCATCTATCTTTCATCTTAACTTTAATCCATGTCTGCTAAGGAGGAGGGGAAGGGAAGAAAGGCACAAGAAGGTGCTAACTTGCTTTTTTTCCCCCAACAAAATTAAAATCACTGAACATCTGAAAGGGACCTCTGGAATTCATCTTGTCCAACCTCCCTGCTCAAGCAGACTAGTTATTATAAAGCTTGCAACTATTATTTTATTGTACCAGCAACTGAATATATAGAATGTGATTCTGTCAGAGTACAGCGAAATTCTGTCGCCTCCAAGAATGTACATTGATATAACACCATTCTGAATATCCCAGTGTTGCCTGTTTAGGTCCTGTCACTTTGTGAGAAAGCAATAGCTTTAGTTTTCCATGTATGAAGTTTTCCATGTATACCTGTACACTGGAGCAGCCCAGAGAAGCTGTAGATGCCCCATCCCTGGAAGTGTTCAAGGCCAGGTTGGATAGGGCCCTGAGCAGTCTTGTCTAGTGGAAAGTGTCCCTGCCTGTGGCAAGTGCTTGGAAAAGGATGATCTTTCAGGTTCCTTCCAACACCATTCTGTGATTTTGTATACCTGTACAGATGGTGACTCTCTAGACCTGCTTCCCTTTAGGGTAACCAATGGAGACTCCTTAAAGGAATTCAGTCTGAATTTGCATTTGAGGGGCCAGAAAATTTATCTTTCCACTTAGTTCTCTTCACTGGAAAATTACTTTCCAAAGCTCTCCATTGCTCTTTCCCATCAAATAATGATTTCTGCAAAAATGTTCAATTATTTTATTAGACATCATTAGAAATATTCAACAAGTGAGAACTTGAACATTTCCAATACTTTCCGTGACATTTATATAAACTTGCTCCAGGGGTTTTTTTATTACATTTCTGAATTTTTTTTAGATCTTATTTCCATAAGTATTCATTGATAAGCACTTTTTCGAAGAAGTGGATGAATGAAGTGACTTTAAGGTTGTCGGTTTCATTCATTATCATGCCAAGGTTTATTATATTACTCATGCCACATTCTCTATAACAAAAAGCATGTCATTTTAAATTTAGCATATTTTTGACAAATTATAATTAAAACTTGCTCAGAACTCTGGAACTTACACTTTTTTTTCTCCAAGCAGTGCTTTAAAAGGCTCCCTATGGTTAGACTATTAAGTCAGGTATACAATAATTCTTTTCAAAAAATTGCTAAGAACCTATTCTTTCACATTAACGTTGAATTTTTATGATTTAAAATAAGTTTGTTTTCAACTAGGAAAAAAAATTGTATAATGTATAAATACTTTGTTATTTTAGAGCGCAGAGCGGAATTAGTATTTTGAGTCCATTTAGTATATACTGGAACACTAAAAAACACCAAAAGTGTAAAATCATTTCTTTAATTTAACTTTCGTTTTGCATTGTTTAAGAATTGTTGCAGTAAAGTTAAACCAAATTTAATTTAATGCAACACTTTTTTTGATAACAAAGGTGCTTTTCAAAATTGGTGGAAAGGCTATATGTAGTATGACATTAATATTACTTCCAGTCATAGAATTAGAGCTCCTGTTGATGTCATAACATTATAACATTATAACATAAAGTTTTAAGAAGAAAATTGACATTGTTTTGAAACCATAGATATATTAGTATATGATTTTTTAAAGCAGTTGGGAGAGGCCTAAACCTGCTTTAATAGTAATTTGCATTAGTTTTACAACTTTTGTGGGAGCAGATAGAAAAGTACAAAATCTTAAGGAAGAACAGAATTAAGCCACCAATGAACTTTTAAAACACTAATTGCATATGTTTTCATTAAGACTGAAAATAAACCATAACATAGTACTTTTAAAACACAAGACAGTCCAATTTCTACCTGTCTTCAGAAGAAGAAAGTAAATGAAGATACTTAGACAGGTCAGAAGGGTGATAACAGCCATGCTCCTCACCCCACCACAGGATGTGGCCACGTTCCCGTTATTCAGAAATCAGACTTATGAAACAGAAATGTGTAGGAACAAATGGGTTTCAAGTAGGAAAAACAGGACTTGAGACAGGTAGGGCAGTGGTAAGGATGGGGAATGCTGAATGTAAAGGAAATTATCTGTCACGAAGAGATAGAAAAAAATATGTAACAGTCAAATATTTAGGTCTCACATATACCGAGAAGATCAGAAACAAAAAACAGTCTCCCTCTCAACTATGGCAAGTATTATACAAAGGAGGAATATTGCTACTGTAAACATTTCCTTCACTTGACAGTGAAAATACTGTGTAGGCTTTTCTGTCACTGAGTCATTTGGGATGGGAAGCTTGCCACTTCACAATGTTCCAGTAGCACTGGAAATGCTGTTCACAGCAGTGAAAAATGTATCTCCCCGTAGTAAAGAACTCTTAACACTGCATTAAAAATAAAGAAAAATCCTAAAAATAAACCAGAAAAAAAACCAACAAATAATCCCTTTTAAAATATGGATTAAAAGACACTAATTTTACTCCTCCACATTCTGTTTGCTGGTCAAGAACGTACAGAGATGAAAACTTCACAGTATAAGATCTCTAAAACCGAACTCTATAGTATTTACTGGTATTTTGTCAGTTGAAACATATGATCTTTTCAATAAATAGGAATTGAATATCTACTTATATCTTCCTGACAATTCAGACTAGTAAATAAAAATGACTGAAGCTTACAAAAGAAGCCATCAAATAGGTGGGTGGATGTATGGATAAAGTAAGTTTTGGAAGATGTATCAGAAATTATAATAATTACCTAGGAATGTTGAGGTTAAAAAAAGGGAAGAAAATGAATTAATGTGAAATGTCAAACTTCCAACATTGCTGATGGAGCAATGCATAAATGTTACTTTATTTCATTGCTGCACCATTATTTTTGTAATTCATGTAGTGTTTTTTAAGTCTTTCTGAAGAAAGCAGAATAACTTTGAAGTAATATCTGTCTTTTTCTGTCTATCCATCCATGTAAATATATACACTGAATCCTGGCTTATTGCATAATAACACTGTGAAGAACACTTCTATAATAAAACAACCCATATAATGGACAATGAAGTCAATTGCATAAGAAGTAAAATGCTCCCCTTCTTTTGAAAACAGTTCTTACTTTTCCATTTTAGAGTCCTACACTAAGACTAGACTAAGAATGAATATTTATGTATTTAGAAGCCTGCAAAAAAAAATTTCAAATTATATTTGAAATGGTAAATAGATATTAAAATTAGTTAAGCAGAAAAATGAAAGCTTGAATGCTATGCTTAATCTGAAAACAATCCACAATGTTTTGGGGAGGCAGAAGAGAAAGTAGAGGAAGATGATATTTTAAAGCAGTCACATTTCTTTATTTATATTCTGTTACATCCACTGGAGTTTGCTCCAGGACAGAGTATCACACTAGGCAATTGTCACCGGCCAATTTCTGAGCCAGGTGACAGCCTCTTGAATTAGCTGGTGCATGAACCATTGCTGAGCTGGCTTTTTTCCCATAGTTTATTGATCAGATACAAATCCTCTCCTGTATAAGGGTCATCTGAGTTCACAGACACAGCAGTGGTTGTTCTCCTGAGAATCACACTATTCAAAAGAGTTTATAGTATTGCTGTCTGTTATAGAAATATCAACCAAATCAAAAAATTAAAATAATTTTTTTCTGAGTTTTGTAATAAGGTAAAATAACTAAGCATCAAGTCTGATAATACAAACACAGAAAGAAAGATCAGGTGTGGAATATGTTTATTTTTAAGTGAATGATTGCATTTTCAAGGTACAAGATGAAACCAAATGAGGTCCTAACCCTATAATGATTTAATGATATGCATATTTTTCCTCATACTAATTTATTTAAGACTAACTGTGTGCAACTGTTTGTAGACTAAATAGCTTGAATTAACTTGACTGAAGACTTTTTTACTCTAATTCAAAAAATGACCTTTACAAGAATAAATACTCTATTGGCACTCTCTTAAATCTTTCAGTAATTAGAATCAGAGAATCATAATTATATTTGAAATGTAGAAAATGATAGCTTGTATCAGCTATTATTATGTTGAGCACTTAAAATGTTTTCCTTAGGCTGCTTACTGATACTCTCAGTCTTGGAATGTTGAGATATTATTTGTTATTTAATAATGCCATTTATGCTCTTTGACCATATTGGAATTTTGGCAGTGGGAAAGTATTATGCAGAAGAAAATGTTTTTTTGTGATTTTAATCAGGTAATATTCATGCTCAATCTTCAGGACTGTTTATTCCCATTAATTTCTGAATGGTTCATTTCTAAATATCCTTTAGTCTCCTGATCAACAGCTTTAAAACTTTAGAAAATGCTATCTTGGGATTAATTTTATTAATAGGTGTTAATTTTCTTTCCTTCAAGACACTCTTTTTAATGGTCTTGGACTCGGTGCTGTCATTGGCCTGGGAGTGGCAGCCCTTTTATTAATCCTGGTTGTGACTGATGTAAGCTGCTTCTTTGTACGACAATGTGGATTGCTAATGTGCATCACCAGGAGGATCTGTGGGAAGAAGAGTGGTTCAAGTGGAAAAAGTAAAGAACTGGAAGAAGGAAAGGCTGCTTACTTGTGAGTATTAAACACCTATGCTGGAAACATCATTAAAAGAAAAAGTTGGCTGTCCAGCTTATATTGACTTTATGGCCATTTTGTGGTATGGCAAAGGGAATTAATAAAATGTTTTGATTACTTGGAAAAGGAAATGTGTAGAATTGTTTATTGCCTTTAAAAGAAAAATTGAGACACAAACAAGGAATTTACTGTACCTCACTTTAGGATGACCTCTTTGTCCAGCTTGACACAAAGGAAATCAATTGTAATGCAGTATTAGTTACAAGCACATATTTGGTTCATGAGGAGCAGGTAACAGATCATTGTAACTCCCATTTCTGCAAATCCATCTTTAAGCTGCTAATACCTAAAACCTCAGGATATGGTTGTGACAGTGCCAGTAAATCTGAGAGTGAAGGATGTAGTATTATAAAAAATCCATGAAAGAATTTATCTTCTCAGATATAGCACTTGATGGAAAAATCCTTTTTCTTGCCCAGAGACTTTAAGAATGAAAGGTATTGTTGATTTTTTTAAAGTAGGAATGCTGAGTTAGATGTGGGTGAAATGGTGGTGAGTTTGATTGTTCTTCATAACAATAGTCAATGATTGCTAAACATGAGTGGGAAATAAACAATCCTAATTATCACAAATAGCCTTCTGTAGTGGCTACTCCATCAAAGGTGAATGAACTGATCATTTATGTGCAAATATGGTCCCTTAATGAAGAGTGGATACTGAGATCTCTGGCAAAACAGTTTAATTACTAATTGCATAAAATAACCATACTTTAGAGACCCAGCCTTTACAGGGCTTTCAATATGTAACCTGGAGAGAGGATTACTTGTGGTCCTCTATTTTAAGCAGTTCCATTTTTTTACCAAAATGTGCTTAATTACCTGATTATGTTCATCTGGTAGACAACTTATGCATACACTGTAATATATGAGAGAATGCTGTCTTTGTGTGGCTGATTAATATTTACTGGTCCAATTCCTCTCCCAGCAGTCAGGCATAACAGTTTATTGTCCTGCAGCATCCTAGATCCCGTCCTTCCCCAGGTGCCTGTAAGAGCAGAGTAGATTTTGCAGCCTTCATTATTCACAGCTGTAACAGGTTTCTCCATTGCCAGTACTGGAGGTGTAAAAGCTTTTTTTTTGGTTTTAATTCTGGCTTTTGGGTTTCAGACTCTGTCTTCCTTAACTTGACTACACGTCTTGGTCGGGTTCTTCTTAAAAGAGGTTCCCTTTTGGAAACAGCTCCATAGAACAAAACCAGTTGTAAGCAAGCAGAGACTACTCCCATCAAATAAGGCTTCTGAATAAAAGTCATGCCATAAAATAACTGTTTCCTAGCTCTCCCCATCTTACAGCAAGAGAAAGATTAAGGATATTTTTCTATTGTGTGAAGCTGGCCTGTCTGGATCAATAGAATCAAGATGTGAAGCTTCTGGCTCTGGCTCAGCTGTCCTTTCCTGTTGAGCACAGCACTTCAGTTTATGCTTTAATTTCCCATTCAAGGAGTGACCAAGTACAAATTGGTGTACAGACCCTCCTGAACGGGAAGACCTTAGGGAAATAAAGCTGCAAATGTCACTTGACAGCAGTTTATACCTTGTTATCAACATCATACCCAAATGCCATTCTGTGCTGTCCCAGGAAAGCATGAAGCTGGTCTCTTAATATTAATTCTTCCATGACACGTATTTTAAAAGAACAACTATGTTATTTAACTATATTTCTTTTCATTGCTGGAGTGGCCTTCAGTCAGTCAGGTCTTAAAATACTTGTGACGGTTCTTATTTTAGCCTGTTCTCTGCACTAATAAACTGTCAGGCTAAAATTTCAGGACAGACTTGAAGAATCAGACTTTGAATTTATTTCATGCTAACAGCTATTCCCTAAAATACACTGACATTTCCCTGTTTTAAATATGTCAGTTTGCATTCTGGATTTTTGAGCAGGTTTGTGCTACGGTTCTTGGTTACACTTTGATTGTAGGATATATATATAGTAATTAATTATGTTCCATATGCAATTAATGTAGGTGATACAATGCATGTAACATACACACAGCCATCTAGAACAAAAATGACATAATGCATTTCCTATAAATCACTTTCTCTTCTGTGGAATTCTGATATGTTACACAGTTTGTACATTCTGCACATGTATGTAAATGCTGCTCATGAATAATATCTTTTTTAGGTTTTTGGTCATGCAATAATGTTTGTAAGACTCTAAATACATTGAAAAACCAAGCAGAACTTATCAGTCCTTCCACCAGTCCAGCTTAAATCCATAATCTTTTCACAGATATGAGGTAGCCATGACAGTTTAGTGCATCATCCAAAATGAGCTTTGTATCCATTTGTGTGTCTTAAATGTCATTTGCAGAGGTGAATAAGCACATGCAGGATTGGGGGGTTTGGGTTTTGTTTGTTTGGGGTTTTTTAATAGACACAATCTTTAAGACTTCTACCCATTATTTCTTCTTCAGTCAGTTTCTGTATCTATGCTAAACTCTTATTAACCTACAAAGATTTTCCTTAAGGATACCTACCAGAAGATAGTAGAGTTTTCTTGATACTTCCAGTTGCAAAAGACTATTTAACGATTATTTTGTCAGAAACTATATGAAAATGTGAGACATGAATTAGAGAAGCATTTAGCCAGGTCTTTGCTGTGGCCCATTGCAGACTGACTGCTCTCTAGAATATCAAAGGTCCAGAAAATAATCTGTTAAATATAAAAGTGATTGTTCATCTGTAACTCAGTTACCCTCTGTTTCCAGACTGCAGCTGATGAAGTTCCAGGATACAATTCCTGATCTGATGACAGGAATAGAGATGAAATGTTTGCATGGAAAGAGGTTTTCTTTTTGGAAATAAATATAGATTGGGTATACTTTGATCTGCCTTTTGAGAGTAAAATTATATGCAAGTTACTTAATACTTTTAGTAAGTCATGTTAATCAGTAAGTATGGTTAATAATTCTGTAGCAGTGAGCAGTTATTTCCATATCATGGTCATATTACTGAGAGCAGCCATGCAGAGAAGGACTTGGGGATTCTGGCTCATGAAAAGCTGGACATGAGCCAACAATATGCTCTCAATGGCCCAGAAACCCTCCATGTCCTGGGCTGCATCCAAAGCAGTGTGGGCAGCAGGGCAGGGAGGGGATTCTGCCCCTCTGCTCTGCTCTGGTGAGATCCCACCTGCAGTGCTGCCTCCAGCTCTGGGGTCCCCAGCACAGGAGGGACACAGACCTGTTGGAGCGAGTGCAGAGGAGGCCACAAAGATTATCAGAGGGATAGAGCACTCTCTCTATGAGGGCAGGCTGAGAGAAATGGGGCTGTTCAGCCTAGACAAGAGAAGGCTCCAGGGAGACCTTTGTCGTTCTTTCAGTACTTGAAGGGGGCTTATGAAAAAGATGGGGACAGAGTTTTTAGAAGGTGATGTAGGGATAGGACAAGGGTAATGGTTATAAAGTGAAATGGAGTAGATTTAGATTGGACAGGAGGAAGAATTTTTTACAATTAAGATGGTGAAACACAGGAACAGCTTGCCCAGAAAGGTGGTGGATGTCCCATTGCAGGAAAAATTCAAGGTCAGGTCGGACAGGGCTCTGAGGAACCTGATTTGGTTGAAGATGTCCCTGCTCTCTGCAGGGGATTTGGACTAGATAACCTTTAAAGGACCCTTCCAACCCAAACCTGTGATTCTGTGACTACCAACAAAACACAATGGCAATACTCACTGCTCCATCTTCTTTATAATTCATCGTCTAATTAGCCCAATGGTTATTCATTTACTTATATGTGAGACACTAGCATTTGTTCCTAAATGGGGGGAAATATGACACAGAAACAGTTTTTTCTACCAGTGAAAGCAGAAGGGGTTAGATTTTTACCACACAAGGGCTCTTTACGCCACTCTGGCAGCTGGGGTTGTCACAATCTCAGGAGATTAAAGCACACTTCTGCAGTGTGTATACAAACATAATGACTCTTTAACACTGCCAGAGAAGTTCAAGTATAACTAGGCTTCAAATCCTATATTTATTATACTATGTTAGGGAAGTTTACATCTATTCCCACGAAGAGGCTGTTGCCTTATTATTAGTCATAAACAAAATGCTCTTTTGAGATGCTAATTCATCATGTTTGCAGAGTTAGGTAAGTAACCATGGATACAGGATGCTTTGAAGACTTCAAGGAATTGGGAACACACTGTTAAATGTGTCTTGGTGGTGTTAGTCACTGATAATTAGTTCTGCCTTTCTTTTGCCAACTTTTGAGAGCAGGGATCTTGGTAATTCGTTAGGTGCAATGTATATGGTTAATATGATGATAAGAGACTAAGACTCTTTTAATAATTTTTAGGAAAGATGGATCAAAAGAGCCAATAGTGGAAATGAGAACAGAGGATGAAAGAATTACCAATCATGAAGATGGGAGTCCAGTAAATGAGCCAAATGAGACAACTCCCCTCACAGAACCAGAGTAAGTAGGCTGATATTCCCTGGAGTTTCACACAAGCTCCTCTTGGCTGCATGGATGGACTGGATTTCTTCCAATCTGGGGGGGAGATACACAGTATCACCAGAATGGTCTGCCGTGGCAGCGCAGTGTATGAGTGTGGGGCTGGTTGGTTTGCTTGTTTTTTACAATAATCCGTCTAAATCATGGTACCCCACATATACTGGCTGAGGATATCACGAGACATTTTTCTCTGCTTTCTGTGACCCAGAGTACAGCCACATCTGGGCATTATCCAGCCCTTGGGTGGCAACATCACGACAGTCAATCCTGCAGTGTGTCTTTACACCATCACCTGTTCGGAGATTAATGAGCCTCCGGGGAAATTTTCTGCTCTTCCCTGCTGCCCTGACTCCCGAGGAGCTCCTCCTGTGTTCTTGGTCAATACAGGTCCAGACTCATCAGCAGCCTTTGCCCAGCCCTGGTCCTGGTGGGACATGGACCGGGCACCCTGCTGCTGCTCCCAGTTCTGCCTGTTGCATTCAGGGAGCTGGAGGCTGAGGACAAGGCTTTTCCTGTGCTCCCTGGCTCTCAGGATGCACCAGAGCTTGCCCCAGTGCTCCCCTACCATTCCTGGCTAACCTCCAAACCCCGAGGGGAACCTTGGCCAGCAGAGGCAAGTCACAGCCCACACTGCCTTCCCTCCCAGCCCCAGCACCTGCAGCCACCTCACTCCCCAAGCTCTCCTGACTCTGCAGTGGTGACTGAGCAGTACAAGGATTTTTTAAGTTGGTTACAGCTGATCTTTACCACCCATCCAGAAGTTATTCACCACTCTGGGAATCTCCTGACTCTCAGGAATAGCTTTAGATTGACACACACACATCCCATAGGTAGGGCACAATGATCCTGTGCCCAAGAAACCCAGCTCCTCACAGGGTTGCCCCTTCCTGCTTTCATTCATTTCACTGAGAGCTTAGCTGAGTATTTAAGTCCTCATGGTGTAATTGAATTAATTGAGCTGAAGGGCAGCTGCTTTGCTCTGTTTCCTTGTGCCCCCTTCCTGTCCCTGCAGTAGTTCTCACCCACGCTCGCAGACTCCAGCTGCCTCCTGAGTTGTGGGGATCAGCCTTGTGCCTGGGGATCCTGGGTCCTGACAGTCAGGTCCTCTCCTCTTTTGCTGATGCAGCCCCTGGAACAGATTAAACTGGGCAAAGTGCCTGTTGTTTGTACCTGAGCAACAGTTTTCAATACCTGGATGGACCATAAATTTGTGAGCTGGTATTTTGCTAAGCTTGCTGTTACAATGAGAGCTTCCAATGCTTTTTTTTCTTTAAAAATTTAGCTTGAAGAGAAACTAATTTGTCAATAAAGGTGATGACAGTACCATTCTTTCTATTGAGAGCCCAAATACTGGTGTTAAAGAGCATGAACTGCTTGCTCAAGAGTTTAATTTCTGAGCCTCAAAAGTTGATTGATTTTAAATTATTAAAGAAACCTCCAAGTTTCTTTGGTTGGAGCCCAGGATTTTCCATGTGCTGTGAAAACCTCCTGCCTCATGAGATTACTGTCAGGGCTACAAAGACACATAATAAATATAGAAATTTACCTGATCATTATTTGATGAAGTCACAGTTGTTTTTTTAAAAGGAGAGGGTGTTCTTTTTTTTTTTCCATTATCTAAAACTGCAAAAGCCAGAACTGTTAATAAAAAGGTATTTTACTGGCTGTCATTGACATCTGTAGTAAATAGGGAGTGTGTTAAGTAACTGCACATTAAGCCACACTTCTTCTTTGAAGAACCTGTAGCTGAAGACTTTAAACTTCTGTTAATTAAGTCATTGTGGAATTTGCTGAATGACTAGTGATATGTTTGCTTTTCATATTAAGATTTATAATGAGGGGCACAGTGGAGAACCCACAGTTATCTAAAGAGTCAGGGGAATGTAGTTGTAAACACCGTACAAGTCTAGCAGGCCTTGGATATCACAGAATATGTTAGTGGGTAAGGAACCAGGGCCACAGTTGTTCAGGTTTCAAGACTATTTGTAGCACCAGCTCTTGCAAATACAAAAGAGGTTCATCTAGCAGGGGACATGATACCAGGAAAAATCCAGTTAAATTCATTCTGCTTGTCACAATCTTTAGAACAACTGACAGGAGTGAAATATAAGAAAGTTAAAATCAAAAATGTTTTATTATCTTAGGGGAGGGGGAAAGAATCAGTCCCCACTGTCATGGGAAAAAAAAACACCGAAACTAAATCATAGGAACAACTGATAAGGATTTTGATGGGTATTATGTCCTTGAAAGAATAGGACTGCTAAGAGATATTAATAATGATGACAGTTCCCTTCTTGGTATTTTTTTCTCTCACAACCAATGGCAAAAGGCAGCAGTTCAAGGCAGAGCAGGACAGAGGTCAGCTAAATATTTGGGACAGTGCCACTTAGTAAACTAAAGATGAAAAGAGCACCATGCAACCAGGACACCTGGAGGGACACTGGTACTAGGGCAACACAGAAAGACCTTTGGCTTGGACGTGGGTCATAACCAATAAAACAGAGAAGCACAAGTGAGATGCCACTAACGGAGGATGCAAGAGAGAAGTCAGTCTCTCAGTAGGAATAACACAAAGACACATTGCCAACAACAGCCAGAAAGGCACATGCTGGGCAGGGTGAGGATGACCAGCAGGGATCTTGGAGAGAAGGGCTTAGCCTGCAGGAAAGAAAAGTTTCAAGGACATTCCAGGCAGGCAATGTTCACACATGATGGGATGCATTCTGACTCATTCTGGCTGTTTTAAATGTATACAAGATAAGCCTTGAGGTTAAATTAGATTAAATATTTTGAATAATTAATTTAATTATTTTGAATAATGCCAAATTATACTCAGAACCTTAAATGCAATTTAAGCAATTGTGGGAAATAACTAGTAAAGAGATTACTTCCTCTTACAACAATAATTTTCATTGTATTGCTCAGTATATCATTTGCCAATCTAAGTTTTACTTTATCTCAGGTAAGATTCTTGTCAAAGCCAGGTTTGGAATCCTTCTGTGACAGATTAGCTCAAAGCACTTTTACCTGCAAGTCAACAAGTTTTAATCATTCTGGCAGGAAATCAATTTAAGCAGTGTATTTCATATCACATTTCTGTAATATGATTAGAATACCACATGCAATGTGGGACTATAATTACCTTCCTAGTCTGACATTATTGTGTTTCCAGTATTGGTTGAATATTTCTTAGTATTAATGAAGTTGGGTGAATTCCAATATTAAAATGGAGTCATTTTCCTCTAAAATAGGAAAGTAAACATGCTAGTTAAAGTTTTGTATGGGTAGTAGCAGCAGACATTTGCAGTTAGACCACATGCAGTGCTAGAGGATGTCAATATCATTCATGATTGATTGCAACCAGCATCTGATTAAAGCAAAAAAACTTTTAAAATTCTCTAGTCCTTTTTTTTTTTCCCCTCAAAAGGCTTTTATTATAAAATGTTTTAAGATTTGAAAGGATTAGTTTACCCAGCTGAAATATATAAAATGATTTCAAATAGATGTAGCTAAAGAAAAACTAGGTGTATGAAAATTGGTGTAATTAGAACATTTAAACTTGAATTAATTCATGGAAAGATGAAAATTATTGAATCTATTAATAAAGATTAAATATGAATTAATATTTTAAACAAATGGAGATGAAAATTCAAAAAAAAACCCCAAAATGTTGTCATAGTCAAAAAGAATAATGTCTAATGATAACTGCACTCGTAACTCACATCATAGAAAAAAATCACCACAAGTTTTTAAAGACAATAAGGTCAAAGAGTGCTGTGTGGACTTTGCGACAAGGAAAGTTTTGAGGACTAAATTTTTTTATTTGTTCGTAGTCCTTTTTTCTTTGTTGTTCCTCATTTGTATGTAAACCAGGGCTAATTTGTTCACAATGTTTGTATGAACATGGATTTTAGTGATGCCCTGTATCTTTCAATAGGGTTCTAGAAAACCTTCCTATTTCAAGTAATTTGAAATTATTTGTAACACAGTCTTAATCCACTTTAACCAATTTATTTAAATTTCCACACAGTATATTCTGTCAATTGCCCAGTTTTTACTTTGACTACATATTTCCTCCCTTTCAGCACCATATTTTGAAAAATTACTGTGCCTTTATTAAAACTAGATTAAATTAGATCTTTTTTCTTTCCTTTTTTTTAATGCTAGTTTATCAGATCTTTGACACATGTGCCTGCTCACCTGAAATGCATCTCACGAGCTGCACCTCCTCTGCCCCAATGTTTAATCCTCTGTTAAAAATACATTTGTGTTGATTCTGTTGTTTCCATTCATTCAGCCCTCCTGTTGTGGGCTGAAATCTGCTTCCCTTGGGTGTGCCAAGGGAAACACTCAATTAGTAGGGACCTCCCTCTGTGCTCAGAGCCAGACAGCTGATAATATACCCCACGTATTTTACTGTAATAGAACGAGTTAGTCTTCTCTTTGATTTCTCTCAGACATAGGTTGTGCTCACTGTTTAACCTCCACATAAACAGCATCTTTCTTAGTTCTTTTCAGGTGGCTTAAATTTCATAAGGCTGGGAATTTGGGTATTGTTTTGTTTTATTTGCTGTCATTAAACACTGTTATTACAAGACATTCCTAGGGGATTCCTCAGACAGATTTTGAACATTTTATTGCTCTTCGCGACATCAAGGCAATCACAGTGGAAATTTACTGAAAGATTTAACAGTTATTATGAATAAAAACGGCATATGCAAACCCGAACTGGAATCACAATTAACAGCTATTATGCCCAGGAGACATTATTACAGGAACATCTCAGTAATCCATATATCTTTTTGACAGCTGTATTTTTTGATAGCTAATTACTGGCAGTAAGAAATCAATGATTTTCAAGATCTTTTCGAATGAAATCACATTCAAAAGGGTGGGGATTCTTTTGCCATTGGTATTAAGTATTATAAAAATCCTCAGCGTTTTCACTAAGTTGGTCTTAGAAGAGTTGTAAGTTATTAATGAAGCTATATTGTGTGATCTAGGAAAATTAAATTGTAGAAGTTTCTAAATAACTATGCACTATAAGTTCTTTACCTATGTCTTGGTATAATCTCCAATGATAGCTGTGTTCTTTTGTATACAACTGAATTTACATTAAGAAACAGACATTAAAAAAGAGTTTAATCCAGATTCAGCAAAAAGCTGGACTGTAGGTGTTCCACAGTATCCTATGGAACACATATCTCTGTGCTGTCTTGGGTCAAGTTATTTGACATTCTATTTTTAATATTGTCTTATTGAAGAAACTGCATTTTGGGCAGCAGCAATGTTCTTATCATGTGACATTTAGCTTTTCATGGCTTTGTAGAAATAGAAAGGGTTAACATGGATTTCTTTAAAAGCAAAGAATGCCAGTGCACATAATAAAATAATTACATATTATTTTCAATAAGTTATGGTTTTAGAAACACTGTGAACTGTGTAAGTCATACATATGTTATAGACTTAAATTCCAGATTGTGTTATTTATGTCTTGCCATAATTTCTCTTTTTTTCTGATAGGAAACTGCCACTAAAGGAGGAAAATGGCAAAGAAGCTTTAAATCCAGAAACCATAGAAATCAAAGTTGCTAATGATATCATCCAGTCAAAAGAAGATGATAGCAAAGCATAATAGGATAAACTACAGCTGTCTGGATAATGCATTTGGATTGAAGTAATCCCGTGACCAAAACTTTACAGCTGACCTTAATTTCTTGGGAAACTTAAGCTTGGAATAGTTAGTACGTGTGTACATATGATGAAACAGTTCCTGTCTACAGTTTCTTTCTATTTTTTTGTTAATGGTTTTAGTATGTAGTTTTGCTGACACCAAGTCCCATGGTATAAATTTGACAAATCTGCAGAATAAGAACTGTAATTTATTTTGTGAAAAATTATGCCTATTTAGAAGAAAAGTTGCAGAGCACCCCTAGCCACAAACAGCATATCAGGTCTCTCCAGATCTTACAGTGCAAGCTACATACATAAAGTGCCATATGCTACTGTATTTATTTCCATTTACAATAAAACAAAAGTTTAGGTTGTCTTTAAAAAAAAAAAAAAGAAAACCAGTTTCAGTATAACCTTTAAGACCTTAGCACTGGCAGATACTCAGTAGTCATTCCAGCTGTGATTATCACTTGAAGTAAACAAAAACCACTCTTCAACATAAAGGCAAGTCCACCTGCAGTTTCACCTGGGTTCTACAGTAAAATGAAAAGCTGATAACCATGATGGTATATATGGATATAAATAAAATTGGTAACTGTTTTGTAATGATATATTGGCCTCATCCTAACTACATGAGTGTGACTCTGAAAGGCTCCAGGATTGGATTTTCAGTGCTTCAGGTTTTCTATATTAAAGTTTTGGAGGTCACATGTGAACTAAAATGCAGCAAAGGTGTGGAAAGAAAACTCATTTTTAATCGTAATCTTGTCTTCAAATGAAAAGTTACAATATTTGTCCCACCATATTTATACATATAGAATATTCATTTTGCTCTTAGTTCAAACCATTTAGTTGGGGGATGAAACTGTGTTTTAGTGAAATAGATACATTTTCTCCCCAAATCAGTGCATCAAACGTTAAAGTTAGCCTTATTGAAACAGCAGTTGTTCCTTTGTGATTTCCTTTGTGATACTCTTTGTCTTAACAAATAAGATGTAAGAACAGATGGAAAGGCAGACTTTGCCTTAACAGTTAGGAACAGTATTAAATTATTAACTTAATGCAGTCTTATGTTCAACCAAATTCATTCATTTTTTTCCCTGTTAAGCTTTCCTTAAGATATTCCTTTTTATTATTCTGGTCAACATGCCCCACTTTGAAATTTGACAGATTTATTTGATGCAAAAATCATTCATATTTAGTATCATTGATTAATCACTAATTGGAACAATATAGTTTGTTTCCATTGCAACATAGTGTATCCACACCTACCAAACTCTTCAAAGTCTTGCTTTGGAAGAAGTAGATAAACCATATAGAAAACTAGATTGAAAAGTTCTACTTGTCAGGAGTAAATGGTAGAGTACTTTGTGGATTTTCCACATCTAAGTCATGCCTGAGGTTTAAGTGTAGCTTTGCTCAGCAAATTGTTTTGTGTCCATGCTATATCTGAATTCTGCTCATATTTGAAGTTCTTACACTTGTTGTCTTTTGTGCAGTAAAACTGAAAGTGAATTTTAAAAGGATGTCCTTAAATTTGAGGAAAATGTCACAATACCCTTCTTGTTAGCCCAAGCTTAAGTGCATTTGAAAGAGCTAAGGAGGATATATTTAATTATTAGAGCTGTCTTATTTTTCAAAACCAGGTTATTTTATGGGGTTTTTTTACAACTTTTCCTCACTTTGGGAAATACGTGCAATGACCGAAGTAGTTGAGGACAGAGGCATGCCACTGGAGTGGTTAGGACGAGAAGTCAAGCTCTTACAAAACTAGTACCAAAGTGAAAAGAATGGGTAAGAGGGGATAGCAGTGTGGGATGAAAATCATGGAAGATGATAATTCAAAATTGCTGAAAGGAAGTTTCTCTTAATGCTAAGGCACTAATTCTGGGTGAAGAAAAGATGAAGACATTCCTTTATGACCTCTCACTGTTGTTCCCACGTCCTGAGCAGGCAGTACCACCAAAGAGCTGCTTGTCTGTCAGATTTCTGTTCTGTTCCTTTTTGAGTACACAGTGAGCTGAACTGTCCCCTAACCTATAATTAAGAGAACCAGTTGTCTTATTTATATATATGAATATATATTCTTTGTACAAAGTATGTATTTGCTCTATCAAAATGCAAGGAAGGGACCTGGGCAATTCCAGCAGTTGAGAACAATGCGGTTGGTGTGGCTGAACATCCTCTCACCCAATACTTTTTCCAGGGTGAGGATGAAGGTAGGAGACATCCTTGATCTTCTACCTGCTATCACAAAGTAAGGTGGTGCCATGCATATCCACATAAGTCAATCCTCCCCAGGCAAATGGTGCTTTTCCTGAAGCCAGCCTCAGCAGTTGCACAAGAAGCTGCCTATACCATGTGGGCAGAGGTAACACTGTCCAGGCTCAACTGCAGATGCATTTCAAATTTTAGTACTTCTTTAGTTGGACTTATGCACACACACACAAAAAATCATGGACTATATTGGTGGGGAGTTTTTTCCTCTTTTTTTTCCCCTAATATGGCCTCTAATTCCAATACGAAGGAATTAGAAGATTTAAGAGATCTTGTCAGCACATTATTACTAATATGCCTGTGCTACTCTTCACAAGCAAAATATCCCGCAAAATTATTTCAATATTCGAAGTAAAAGCATTTCCCATTATATTAGTTTACAAACCAAAAGCTGTTTCTAGGAGTATTTAATTTCTTCTTGCTGTTATGCCTCTTGCCAGCTGGGCTATATGAGGGCTGAGAATAAAACAGTTCTATTTCCTGATGGACTGTCCAAGCATACCTTTTTGGTCTGTGGATTAATAGGTAATCTCTTGTGCTTTGACTCTGTGCTGTGCAGGAGAAAGCCAAACTCTATGAAAGAATGCTGAAAAACACTGATATTTGCAAATATTTCCAAATGAGGGACAGCTCATAGTAATTTGTAAGATATGTGTAGAACTGGAATAACAACATTTGTTTATTTCCTTTTCCTATTCTAGACTAAAAAAAAAAAAAAAAAAAAAAAAACAAAAAACCAACAACAAACAGATATCTGTATAAATGTCACTTTTACTGTCTAAAAGTAATTTTAAGTGTTAGTATGAAATGTCAGAAGAGTTGACAAAACATAACTATTTGTAAAAGTAATCTGAATTGTTACACTAACATACTCCAGGGACGAGGGTGGGAGGGAGCCATTGAAATTATTACTGATATGAAATGTGGCAGTGACAATCTCTTTTCAACAAAAAAAGTAAGGAGTACAATTAAGTAAAATTACTTAGAACTCCTTGTTATAATTTTTTTAGTAGACCTCTGTTCTGATTTACCACAATAGTAACAAAGTTTTAATTAATTTACAATTTAGTATATGAATGTACCCTGGAGAGGTTTTTCTTGGTTTTGTTCGTTTATTTGGGGGTTTTGACTTCTAAGTTTTTTTTGTGGTTTTAAAAATATTTACTATTCTGGTGATGCTAATGCCTAATGTGACAAAGATTAATTTATTTAGGCCTCAGTCTTGCAAGAAATTTTATATGGCTGAACCCACCCCACATATGGCACTTCACTGACACCAGTGGGGTGGATGTGAGCAGGAAGATGGATGTACTTTCATAGGAGAACTTGCAGGACTGGGCCTACTTTCTATCTCTTCATAGATATTTACAACGTATTTACACAGTGACCTTCATCTACAAAGGCTGTTTGACAACAGTTCCTGGTATAGTAAATTCCACCTGCTGTCTTCAGCCTCTGCATTGATGTTCATCCAAAAAAAAGTGGCTTTCTTTTTTATGATGGTAATTACTTTTATTATTTATTTAAGTGCCAATCATCAAACTGTAGTATAATCATCATGCCATTTTTTTTTCTGTTTCCTAGACCAGATAATGGAAATGTATTTGTGCCTTTTGATAGCATGCCACTCTGCTTTATTAAAGAAAAATCTTCAATAATTTGTCTACAAAGCCTGTTTAAAATAATTGAAAGCTTTACCGTGACATTAAACTGGAGATACTATTGTCAAGTCACGTAAATACTTTAAACACAAATTTTTCAAAAAATCAATTGAGATCACAATTCCACGGAGGGTCATAGTGGGTGTATTACTGCTGAAAACTTTCAAGTAGATGGAGCACATGGTGGATGTGCGGGGGTGTTTTGACCAATTTATCAAGTTGAAAAGTCAGACAGAAAGTCTCCTTAGTTCTATTTAAGTGCTTAGACCTAAAATATTAAAATCTTTTCTCAAATTTGAAAGATGATGTGGAGCATCTTCCCACCATTTTACCCCTGGAGAAAAACTGGAGTGAACATTTGTTTCGCAGTCATTTGCAGCCTCACCATCACTGGGTAAGCTGTCACAGGAAGTAACATCTTGGTAGCGTAGTTGTGTCTGAGGGATGATAATCACTCCTGATTAAAGAACCTCCTTTTACTGGAAAAGCTCAAGACCCCTGTTATGAATTAACCTATGGAGGGGTGCTGAGGGTGCTGCAGGAAGGGCCACACTGTAATCCAGGTGTCATTGGGCTGTAAGACACAAAATGACTTCAGCAGGGCCTGAATTTCATCCATCCATCCACCTCAGCGAGGCTCTGCATGTCCTCCGCTGATCGAGTTGCTTCTAAGTGTAAGTGGAACTTAAATGTCCCACCAGGCTCCTGCTAACATTTTGCACAGAGGGAGTTTTTCTGTCAGGCGTTTGTATTGATCAGGAAATTGTGATAGAATATCTGATGACAGTTTTTTCCAATACTTTATTATATGTCCAGAAAGAAAACATCTCTTTAAATAATTCATTGTGATTGCGACACTTCTTCAGGTGAGGATGAAAACATTCTTAAAACATATCTTTGTTTAGCTTCAGATAATTGTTCTGATCAATGAAAATCTACCATGGCTAAATAAATCTTTTTTAAAAAGGATCCACCCCCTTTTTTTCAGATTTTTTCATATCAGTTCCTGAAGTAGCCTGTCCACTTGACAGCAGTTCTTTAGTAGTGGGGGGAAACCACTCACTATGTTTTAAGTGATCTTAAGTGATAAGTTTTAAGTATTTCCACTGCACATATAGATGTGTTCTTATATCAGTTTATTTGAACCTGAGCCAAAAAGAAGCCTTACAAATTTGGCCTTGGATCAGGTTCTGAGAAATCACAGTTTAGCAGTCTATCTTTTCTCTTAACAGGCTTTGAGAGCCTCATGATGTTTGACTTTCAAACTTGAATATTGGCCATTTTTAGCCCAGAGAAATGAGATAAATATTTATTGCCAAATTTGTATTGGCAGCTTTTAAGTCACAGGTGAGATCGGGTGCGGGTGGGATGACCAGATGCAGTGCCAGCAGAGTTCAGGAAAGCAACTTCCAGAGAGAACGGGTGCCAAAGAATGAGCCAAGAGAGGGCTTCGATACCGGGAGCATCTCTCGTTAGCATTGACAGGGGAAATGGGGAGCTACTGAAGCAGGAGAGGCTGCTGAAGGGCATTGCCAAAAGGCAAAGCACTGTGAGCTTTGAAAACCAGTGAAGAGGGAACATTAACCTTAGCTCTACCATGTAATTAGGCTGCATTTTTTAAAATCTAAAATGCAGGGTTGGAGGAAGGGAAAACAAAGCCTCAGAGTCTCTGTAGAGCAGTGACAAATACACAAAGCAGTCAACCCCCCCAGAAGATAATTTTGTTGCTCATGATGTAGAGTTCTCACTAAGAATTTTGAACTACTTAGAC
Organism: Pipra filicauda; assembly: GCF_003945595.2. NCBI lineage: Eukaryota > Metazoa > Chordata > Aves > Passeriformes > Pipridae > Pipra > Pipra filicauda. Next base: position 543,329 of record NW_024104542.1, read on the forward strand.
AAGGTTTTAAGAGAAAAAAAAAAAAGCTTTCCTGCTACAATGAGCACTCGGTACGTATTTGTATGCTGTGTACAGTACAAGCTAAAGCATACCATATATTGTTTTTGTTATTCCACATGTTGTCAACAGCCCACTTGCGATATATGCCACCTGAAATATATATTGATAAGTTAGCTACCACTGGAGCTAGTTTGTTTATTGTTTCAGAATCTTATGTCCCTATGAAATGCTGTGTATATATATATATCTCTATACTGTAAAAAGAAGTAATATCGCAGATGCTGGTTTTGTATTTATGAAAGACATTGAAAGTATGGCTTAAAGTATATCAATTATTTGTCACTCTTCACCATTTGTATATTAATAGTAAAGATACTTTTACTTTAATGAAGTGTTGTCGTTATATTTATTTTTGCTAAGCGTCCTTCTGTCAAGATGTCTGATTCATTAGGAGTCTCATTGCCAAAAAGAAACATATCAATTATTTTACCCTCTTTATAGAAGTACTGAAAAACACTCACACAGACCTACAATTTATTATTCTCTTTTCTGTCAAAATACATCTATTGTAGCATCCTGAGCTTGAGGCCCATTATGATCAGCCCTCTAAGTGTTAGTGTTGATAGATAATATTCCTTTTTTCCATACAAGTGCAAAATTTTAAAGGTATTTAGTATATGCCAGAAAAAAATATTATCAGCAGAAGCCTCCTTATTTTGCCAGACCTTGAATCTTCCAAAAGTCTTGTAACTGTGTTAGCACCACCAGGAGCTGATGGTAACAGGCTGGGCATAGTCTGCAATGTAGTGGGCTTTTACTGCAGTGCTGGTTTGTATTCCAGTAAGACAGAAAATGGGCAAAGCACACCTCAGAGAATACAGCCCAGGCACTCCCCTGAAATGGCAGAGCAAAATCTCCTCCTTTTTACCACCAATAAAATGAAGTAACCTTGCTAGATTGTGTATTCATGCCTAAGAATCAGCTTTCTGAGTGCCACCTAAGTTCTAAAAAACCACACCAGCCTAAGAAAGGAGGGGCCATATATAGGAGAAATATATTGTTCTACCCAACAAAATCTTCACAGCTGTATCTTCTTCCTTCCACACACCCTTCAGCTCTGACCTTGCAGATGTCTTAGGCATGTGTTTCCCTAAGTGTCAGTGACAGCATTAACAAATAATAAAAATACCTCTTTGTATTGAAAAACTGTGCATGAGAACTTGTTCAGTGTCCTGTTAACACCAGTACACCACAGAAAATTTTTCATATAGTCATGTCTCTTGCTCAGAAAATAAACAGACTTTCTCAAATGATGCACAAATTTAGGTCAGGTCTTGAGAGTCAATCAGTTTAGTGCACTGTCTGCAGGAGAGGTTCCCCCTTTAATTTAGAGGTGAGCAGTAAATGCAACTATTGCAAACTACTGATAACGGAAAGATAATGTATGACATCTTCAGAAACAGATTCAACCTTTTAAAATTCAGCCTTGTCACAATATATCATTCTCTCATGTGATTCAGATGTTACTTGAAATACAAGATAAAATACTTAAAATTATACTCAGGTACCTTGATAAGAATAATTTGTTTACCCATGTCATTCCTAAATTGGTCACAGATAGCACTGGACCAAAAAACCTCCAAAATGAAATGGAAAAAAATGTGCCACACTGATTCTTGATTACAACTTTTTCATTTGAGACCTAGCAGATCCTGAAAAACAAACTGTGTTTGTAAATTCATTCCTATGTGGAAAATGCTTCTTGTTGGGGATATGTTTCAAACTTCTTTGGTGATTTATTAAACACTTCCTAAAAAAAGCTAAACCTCTAAATCGAGCTTAGTGTCATACTTTAACTTCTGTAATTTTTTTTTTTTTTTTAGGAAAAAAGATAATACTGTCCTTCAGTCTGATTAAACAAAGAAATGAAATGTATCCAGTTGGAGCCAATATAAATATTGTCAGTGGCGTTGCTGAGAAAGCAGAATGAACCACATCTGGCAGGAGGGTGATCAAGTTAAGCACACACTTGTAGAATTCTTTCAGGCAATCTGATGATAAGGTGGACAAAAAAGTTTTTAATTAAAAAGAAAAGCTTTTTCTGCTAAGCAAATGCCATCTTTTAGGACTAAACTAGTGAGGGAGAAATGATATCTTATTATTTTAAAGTTTAAAAAGGAGTTTCATTGTCTTAGACCATAACATGATTAATGAATTTTACTCTGGCGCTTATTTTTATCATAGATCAGAGGAAAAAAAACTGTTATGATTTAGTTGTGTCTGAAGGGCTAAACAGCCTTTAACCCCAAGAAATGAGAAGTTCCTATGTACTGCCATTACAATTTCCAAGTCCATAATAAATAAAAATTAATTTGTTTCAAGAATTGCTTTCAAAAGGATTTATGAATGACATATGTATTTTAGGAAACAAGAATTTGGAGAAAGTAATGACATATAGTGTGCACATTTAATCGACAGGGTGCTTGCACTGAAATTCAAACTACTGTGTGAATTTTCACAGGGTGAAAGTGGTGATGTATATTAGAGGTTTCCTATGCAAAGGTTTTAATTATAGACAAGTTTTGTAATTAGACCATTCCCTAATGGGATGCAAGTGTTAATTGTTGCACTGGAGTAACGATTCTGTCCTTCTTGGTATTCATGACATGCCCAGCTGCAGTATTTTTTTCTATCCTTCTCTCTAAAAGGTATATATTCAGCAGAAAATAGTATCCTTAAAAAAATTAAAGGCATTTACTCTGAAAAGTATGATTTTCGCTTCTTTTGAGTAAAGGAAAACATATAAAAACCACTTGTATAATCTGGTGATGTAATACACAGCTATAATATCATTGCCATCCACTTTTTTTCCATACAATACGCTTGTATTCTTCAACGCAACATAAACTCCTTAAGCTAAAACATCCATGTTTTTTGTGTTATGCTGATGGATGGTGACACGAACATGCTGAACAATTGACCAAGGAAAGCGTTTGATTGTTTTCTGAGAGTTTAATTTCAGTATCAGTCCAGGGCCTCTGAAGATACCACTGTCTGTTGGATACGGGCATGAGAGGGAAGCAGTAATGTAGAGGCATAAAAATAATTGATTACTGATTAATTTTCTGCTAACTCCACTAAGTAAAAATACCCCAAAACCCCACAAAGCAGCTAGAGCTTAGTATTCGAGTCCCCTGATGCTGTTGAAAGATAACCACTGTCAAAGTGCCAGGAATTCTGGCAGCTCCCTGACACCGGTCTGCTGGGGGACCCATGGGGGGGGTCTGGGAGGGTTTGGCAGCCAGGGTCTCTACCACCATCCTCAGCCCAGGAGCAGGGCAGCCTCATGCCCAGGGGCCCCGCAGTGGGGATGCAGGGTCAAAATTAGCCCAGGAAGCCAGGATCCACCAGGTCTGTGAGCGCAGCTGGAGCAGGGGCTGATGGCCCTGGGAGGCTGACAGGAGTTGTGGGTAAGCTGGGGGGGGGAGCTTCAGGGGTGGGCAGGGCCAGTCGGGGATGCCAGGGCTCGGAGAGTAAGGGGGGAAATTCACAGAGAGGTAAGAAGTTTTTATATTCTCAGGTTGGGTTAAAAGCGTAGAAGGAAAAAAAAAAAAAAAAAAAAAAAAAAAAGGGTTTTGGAGGTGGGAACTGGGTAAGTGCCCATTTGCCGACATGTTAAAGCAATAAAATGTTGATCGTTCAAGTATTTCAGGTTAAGCATGATTCTCAGCTGAGAAAAGCATAGTGCCACAAGTAGACTAAATCACATTCTTTGTATATTGGTTTTGTTGTATTTTATGTGAGATTTTTGGGAGATAAACTCCTTGTAGTTCGTAATTTGTCTGAAGTGTGAGAGCAGAAGACTGACAGAGAAAGGCTGTAGCACAGGATTAGGGATCAGAGGATCTAATTTCCATTTTGGGTGATAGTTGCTTGGATTGAGCAAATCAATTGCCAGGAAAGAGTAATGTTTTTTTTTTCCTCTCTTTGACCATTTTGTGCTAAAGATTTATGGACCCGTTTATCTTACTGATTTCAGTGAAACTACTTGCAATAAATACAAGGACAAGCATAAACTGTTTGCTAGATTTAAACCTTAGATTAAAAGTGGGGTTTGCTGTGTTTTGTGGTGGAGGAATCTTTTTCCTGCTGCTTCATGGAGTTTTAGTGTGTTCAAATTTGAACACATTGGAGCATTCAGTTCTGAGCACACATTTAATACTTGAGTTGGTACCACTGTCTGAGCAATAGCCAAAGCAATAGCCAAATCCTGGGCAGAGGATGTGTTCTCTGTAAGAGTGGCAAGCTAGACAAAGGAGACCTATTACCCATAATTGTGATATTTTTAACTTCACCTTAAAGAATTATGAATTCTTTATCAAATTATGAGAAACTGAATGTCTTTGTGTAGCTTCAAAAAATGCTGCTGTCTTGATATATTATGGTGTTTGTTGAGACAAATTGCTCTGAAGGTTTGCCAGTAACTTCTGTGTGAAAGGGCAGCCATGAATTAATTTATTGTTCAGAGAATAGAGACAATTTCTTCCCTATACCATAACACCCAAATTTCCCTGGAAATACTTGAGTAACTTAACAGACAACAAAGAACACACTGAGTTATCTTAAATAACCTATCTTAAAATCCTTTACTATCTGTAACAGCAGAATTTACCTCTTCTAGGATTTTTTTTCTTTACTAGGCCTTTTGAGGGCAGTTTAAACACTACAAGTTTAAAGGGGTTAAACAAATGCAGGTGTGGTGTGGTGTGGCTATTTTGCCAATGGCTGGTGCTCCCAACTTCACTCTTTCCCAGAGGTAAGTAAGTATGTTCAGGTGCTGTTACAGCTTCCTCTCTTGCTTCTGAGAAAAGAAGGTATTGTTAGAGGGACTGTAACAGGGAAGCTTTTAGTTAAACAACAAGCTTTGTTGTTTGGATGCTGCAGCTTCTGTCAGCCTTGAGCGGGCTGAGGAAGTGCAGAAACAGAATTACAGTCACAAAAAGTCAAGAGACAAAAAAGCAAAACCAGAGGAGGGAAAGCTGACTTATGTATTATCAATAGAAAATCCATACTGGGGGCAGGAATTATGAGTATAGTAGTTTTTAATCACTTTTACTCTGAAGATGAGTGGGAAGAGTGATGGAATTATCAGAATAGCTTTAGTAAAGTAATGAAGAGTTAGGCAAAAGATGTATTAGAAAGTTAGTGAAAGAAATAAGAATAAAAAAGGGTAGGAGAAGTTTAAGTGAGACCAAAAAATATAATTTGCTGGCAGAAAGTAGTTCTCTTTTTAAACAAAGAAAATCAAGTGTGAGAGAGAGATTCAGCATGCTGACCTGGAGAAGAGTGAAATGTTGGTACCTTTGCAGTGTTGGGAGGGTGGGCAGATGCCTGTGTAAATAATTTTTGGAGGGTGTGTAGAGTGCTTGATATGATGCTTTTCACTGATAACCCCAGTCAGTGAAGTTAGAAGACGTTTACCCTAATTCTTCATAACTTTCTGGATATAACTTGCCACTCTATTCCTACTTTTGAGTGTGAATGGAAGGCTTTCATACAGTGGCTTTATTTCCTGCTTAGCTATTATGGCCTTCCTGGGTGTGCACACTGATGGTAGCTGACCCAAATTCTCTGTGAAGTCCCATTCCTGCCTTACCTTGGTATATTGGTGGAAACTGTTGGGCCTGCAGGGTGATACATTAAAAGCAGATTTCAGAAGAGAGGCAGAGAAGGCTAAATCCTGTGTTCTCACCTTTTCCATTCTTCAGCCTTGATTAACAGTGGAGTAACTGAAAGGTACAATTGAATTGTACTAAACCAAGCTGTTCATTGTGGTGTTCTTGGGGTTTGGTAGGGCTTTTTCTTGTTTGTTTCAGCTTTTCTTTGTTTTAGTTTGTTTGTTTGCTGTTTTTTTTCTCCTAAATATTCCTTCAGCATTCTGACCTGCATCTATTCCTATAATATTGAGAACTAAACTGAAAATTTTTCTTTTTTCTGCAAACAATTAATTTCCTTCCTCTCAGGCTCTATTTCACTAATTCTTCTGACAGCCATGTAGCACTTAGGTGTGCTGCAAAGCCCTGCCTGAGGTGGAATTTTTTGCCTAGTCCAGATAAAATATATTCCCTGCATCGTTTTGTGGATTTTTTTTTTTAGAGTAGCCTTAGAGATGGATTAAGCTCAATTTTTGTAATTGGACATTTATTCCACTATGCAAAATTGTCTCTGTCAAGCTTGATCGTAAAAAAGACAAACATGAATACTGCTTTTCCTTTGTTCCTTTTTCTGTGCACAGATTTTTTCTTTGGACCACTCATGGATCTATTGGCTCATGATCCTATGGTATGACTTCCTTTTCTTACCGTGCTTGTGGTCATAACATCTCCATGGCTCCAACTTCAAAAATGTGTCAGGCAGACAGGTTGTGTTAGAATTTATAGGTTTAACTGCACTCATTTAGCTGAGCAAGTAGACAGATCATGACAATGTGCTTTAGAAGATTTTGGTGGTACTTGGCTTTTTCTCAGCAACTGTTCCCTCAGACAGATGTGCCCTCTCACGTAGGTGGACTTGGAAGGGATGTGATGGTGGATAATATAATAATACTAATATAGATGAGGCCTCTAGTACATAGTGCACTACTACTGTCACAGCAGGAAGCTGTGATAAAGGGGTTAAATGGTCTTATTTGACTTCCCATTTCTAGTGGAACAAATTTATGTATTGGAATAGGGTTGGTTTATTTTTAAATTGATTTCTGTTTACTTGGCTCTTATTAGACCTGTTTACAGAATGGTCATGTAATGCATATGTCTCAGAAATCTCTTTACTACAATAAAATAACAGGACCCTATTTAAAAAAATGGCTAATTTGTGGACCTTTGATTATTTGTATACTTTTTTTGCTAACTCTCATTCATATTGCTTCAAATTAGTTCAAACCAGGCTGTCATTTTCTAAAAGCAAAATGGGCTGTGACAATCTCCCAAAACCCAGAAAGTATTGCAGCAGATAATGTTATTATGATAGTAATGGAACTTGCTGCCTTCTTGTAGCCAATGGTGTTTAGAAAAAAGTCCAGTGTATTTATTAATACAAAATACTCTAAAAATCAGCGCCCACTCACACTAAAATTGATTTATGACCTGTGTCTTCTTTATGGCCAAATTGATCACTGTTTATTTGCCTCTTACTAAAAGTCTGTTAACAAGAGATTGTCAGTCTCTTGGGTGGGTGCTGGCATGTATAACCATGAATATGTTAGAATTTAGTAGAAACTTTCAATGACTGTTGCAGTCTTTCCTTTAGTCCCTTTGAGCCACTTCACTGGTACATAAGGTGCCATCACATCGTGCTGCATTTAGAGCTGCAAAGAATAATACTTGACTTTAAAAGACATTTCAAGTTGTAAGTGAAGATATACCATATATCTGGATTTCATCTGTTATTTTGGTTAAAAAATATCATAACAGTTTAACTTAAGGTTTTATTAGATCTGAGTTGGATGGATGTAGACAACTTACAGCCTCTAGGCACAGCTTTTCTTCCTTGTTTTTATGTTCCACTGCATGTTACTCTGTCACAGTATGAAGAGGCAGCATTTTCCCAAAGCAAAAGTTTACAGTTTGTTAGGTACAGACTGATAGATATGAATTGTTTGCTTTGTTTTTAATTCCTTCAGTGAGAAAAATTTATGCCTGCATGTGAATTAAGATTGATTCATCACTCAAAACAAAATATATCAGAAAGGCACATCATAATTGCTTCCTTTTTATCACAATATTGTACCAGCTTGCCTTCTTTTTCCAGCCAACCTCCTCAGACCATCCAGAACCGCCAAAACATCTGAGAAAATACACATTCAATTACAGTATTATAAAGATGAACCATCTGTCCTAAACTTTCCAGTGTTGCACGAGAATGAAAATAGGAATATGAAAAATCCCAGATAGGTTGTCATAAATCCCAACATGACATAAGTAAATTAAGTCAGTCCCTAGTATGTTTAAATAGCCATCACAGATTTTACCACCTACAATTAAAACCAAAATTAGAAAGACTATGTCAGATGCTGTGGAATCCACTGAGAGCAAACTAAAGTAAATTGTTTCAGTGCATTCAACAAACAGTGGTAATTTTATCGAAGCTTTGTTTTTCAAATAAAACCCAACTCAATCCACATTTAAGGAGTCTAGAAGTAGGCTTTCTTTCTGTTGTGCTTTACTCCACGGTAATGGAAAGAATAATGGACACTTCACTCTTAATACTTAATCACATTACATGATTTCTCTTCTATCTTCCACTTATTTTCAGTAGATCTGTGTTTACACAGGTATAACCTATTCCTTATACTGCAGTGTGTCTGAGGTTTCTCTCACACTGATGGGAACAAAGCTGTATGCAGAAAATGAAGAGCTGTATACCCCACAGCTGGTGCTTATAAATAGGTTTACCTCTCAGTGCAGCTCTTGCCTAAGACCTTTATGTACACGTCTTTTGAGCTAGGTGTGCTATATCTTCTAAGCTAAAATGCATTTAGTAGTGTGCAGGAGTTATCGTACTATCTAATTTAAGCCTATTTATTTTTTTTAATGATCACTAGAATGATTTTTAGTTTTTGTGAAAGATAATTAACATCCTCCACTTATGCAGAAGCATAAGGGGGTGGAAGGAGAGCTGAATAGAGGGAGAAGAATAGTTTTCACTGCCTAGTTAGTTATTATCCTAATGACATTCCTGATGACTTAAATAGAAAATCACTGTATACAAAATGTTAGCCAGAGATACAAAAGAATTTCTGTTCCACACGTATTGTGTTTATGTTAAAAAAAAAAAAAAGAGACAGGAAAAAAAGTAGAGCATGAAGGCAGAAGGAAAATCTGGATCGTGAGCTGATGGGAAGAGAATTGTCCCATAAAAAAGAAGTTGTGGGTTTGTTTTTGTTCTTTCATCTTCCAGTCAGAAAATAACCTCTTCTTCTGTCATTCAGTGTGGTGCTTGTTCACTTGGTGCATGATTTCATATGTTAGCAAAGAGAGGATGATGAGATGCCACAGCCAGTAGATTGATCCCTCTTTGTATGGGTAAGAGGACTGTAGGTTTAGCTGGGAGCAGGATTGTCCATCTCCAGCTCAGTCTGAGCTGCAAGATAATCAACAGAAATTCCCTCTCTTCTCACCCATTTCTTCAGCACAGCTCCTGCAGGAACTCTGTGGAGTAGCAAAGTTCTTTGCCTTTGGTCACATTGCAGGGAAGGGTGTTGTCCACAGCTTCACACCATCCTGTGATACCCCTGTGAGTGGGAAAGTTCCAGCCCCTGAAATGGCTGCACTGCTTGGAATAGAAACAGCTGCTTCCCAACCTGCAGGGCATTTAAGATGCCTGTTCCTCTCTACACTAGTTACATATGGAGCTGGAGCTCTGTGAACCCTGTGTCCCAGGTTCCTGTTCCCAGCCTCTCTGAAGGCAAGGCTTTCCTCCACCCTCAGTTGTGATTTCAGTCCCTGAAAAGACAGGTATGTTTGCAGGGTAGAGAGGTCTGTTTTGTGCCTTAACCAGATGATCAAGCTGCTGGTGCGTGCTGATACAGTCCCACCAAAGTCAAACTAGATCCAGCAGACTGCCTCAAAATGGTTGCAGACTTTTGCAAATTAGTAGGGACCTTCTGCTCCTTGGACACCAAATTTCGTACCTAGCTTAGTCCTTCTCTTTCTTTATTGCAGAGAATACAGTTTGAGTTTCTCACAGTTAGAAAGCTGTTATGTATGAAAAGCTAGGTATGATGGTAATGAAGCACAAAATTCTTAAACTGGCCTTGTATTTGAAAAGGACAGTTAATAGTATTTTACATTTAGTAAGAATTAAAAGACACAGGAGAAAAAGCATCAGCAGGTCACATTTTGACTCTACTGTGTTAAAACACAAGGAGGTGACAACACAGGCATAGCTCTGGATAAGGACTAGGAAAACAAACAACTGTGTCATATTTAGTGAAGAGAAGAAAAAAAAGGAAGGTGTTAAATTAACTGCCTTAAAAGTTTGTTTTCCTAATATTTTTTTCCTTTTGCAATTTTGGACTTCCAAGCTCTTCTGATGTCTATGCACAGAATCTAAAACAATTGCACATGCAGTTCATTTGAGCTTTTGCTCAAATTTCAGTAAAATAAACCAAGATGTACATAGTTACAAGTCATTATTACAAGGAAGAAAGTTGACACCATGTGCAAGAGAGGGAGAACCAAAAATTTGTTGTTAACAGAACAAAAAATGGTAACACCTAATCCCAGTATAACAGTTGTTACTGGTTCAGCCATACGAGCACAGTTCAAATTAGAGCAGAAAAGCCTCATTAGTAGTAATGTCATTAAAATTGATAAATAAGATTACTTGTTTTTGTGTTATGCCTACCCATCCAGCAAATACTTTTGTAACAGGCACACCCACATGATGCTGCTGACTTAGGAAGCTTTCAGAATGAGGCAGTGAACCTAAATATAAAGATATTTTGAAAGGTGATTGAATCAGCAGTGTGATCCTGAGATTTTCAGAGGCACATATCAAGATGCAGTGGTTAATTCTGGTCTCTGAACCTGAATGCAAATCAAACACTGACTGATAGTTCAGGATAATCAACTACATTTATTGCATCTAGATATGTATTCTTTGCTGAAACAAGGTCAAATGCTGAACTAAAGCTTCAGTGTTGTGAAATTCACACATTATGGTGTGATAGTAAATGCTGAGCTGGTTAAAAAGTTACTGTTTATTTAATGGTGAGTTTAAGGAGGTGGAAGCTGATATTTCATAAAATCATACCAGTTCTTCTTAGGACTAATCAAGTAGTCCTAAAATAATGAGTGAGAACTGTTAGAGTTATAATTAGTCCTTTTTTTTTTTTTTTTTTTAATCAAGAAGTGTTTTGTTTTACCTGTATGCTCCTATTTAAGATTGCTAATTTTTTTGTGTCTGTTAACATACAACATTATTTTAAACTCCTTTTAGTACTATGCTGTTCCATAATGAATGATCTTGCTAAGATACCAGGACTTTATTGGCATCTGCATATGAAATACAGGATATCTTACGAATAACATCCAAACCAGAAAGCTTATACGTGCATTTTTTGAAGATTTTGCATAGTAACCCTTGTTGGGTTGAAGGCATTGAACCCTCTTATGCTGGTTTGGGCTGGGATACAATCGATTTTCTTGAATTAAGATTGAAATCAGGAACATCAAACTATTTTCTCTTTGGGTAGAGACATCCATAAAGAGAAATCAGAGTCTTTCTTTATATGGAGGTGGGTTTGATCTGCTGGAAAAAACTGAATTCTCCAAGAATACAAGAAGGGAAAACTTGTATTCATATTAATTCATAGTGCACGTTGACAGGACTGTATCTTCAATTAGAGTCCGAGATTTCTTATTTGTGTGAGCTCTTTAAAAAAACTGATTTTGAAACAGTCTTATATGTAGCTATCTACCTCAGTATTTTCCTTCCTTTGGTTTGATGCTTTTTGTTGATACTTCTCTTATTTAGTATTACTTGGTCCTACTGTGCACTTGCTGTATGTGCTGATCATACAACCTGCTGTTAGGTTTGTATTTTTTCCCCTCAACTGAGTAGTAGTTCATCAGGAATAAAGACTTGAGAAACTCTGTTTGCATACATGTATATACTCACACATGCATGTGTGTGTATGGATGTGCTATATATGTGTATAGCTCTTTATATATACAATTATATAGTTCTGTTTGCTCTCACTTGAAGCTCCTGATTAGTAGTCACATCACAGAGGTCACACAGCAACATTTTGGCACAGTCTGTTTACTGGCTACTAATGAACTTGTATAAATTTTAATCTGCAGTATGAGGAAGATTTAATGAAAATGTGTGTTAATACAGCAGCTTAATGGTGAAATTTTCCTGCCTAAGTTTGGTTTAAGATCATTCTAGAATATTTAATATATAGTCTAAAATTCAGTGCAAGTGCTATCTGCAGTCTAGATTTTCCATTCCATTTTCCTAATGGCATATTTAAATGTCATTGAAATAAAAGAATGCAGAGGGGAGCACTTGTGTGTCTTGCTCTACATTTTTTAACAGACTAATTCAGTCAATACTTCCAGAAAAAAAAAATACTAGAATATATAAGGAAAATGCACATATATGTAAAGTGACCCTAAGCCAAACATCTCCAGCTATGTGGCTTAAAGTTCTCCATCAATTTGTAAAATACAGAAGCTCATATTTTAACTTCGAGAGTTTCCAGAGACGCTTTCAAAACATCGATGCACTTACAAACATTTATTTATGTATCAGCCCTCTACCCTTAGAACTTGATGCCTGATTTCTAATGAATTATTTATTTGATGACTGTTTTACCTTTTGTTTTTTGAATTGATCAGGGATACAATACAGAAGAACACCTACTGTTGAAAAATATTAGATTAATAGTTTTTGCTAATACACGTTGCTCTGAGATCAAATGTGTTCCAACAGCTCACAGGTATTTGGTGAGCTAGGCTGGATAGTACAAACAGAACATGTTTAAAGATGTTTATAATGTGATTTTTTTTCTTTTTTAACCACTAGACATTCTGGAAAACATATAAACATAATATATAAAATAATAAGCAGAAAGAATGAATTTAAGTGGCCTTTTTTAGCTGTGATTTCTTTTCAAGATAAGAGTTTATTGGTTTTTTCTTTCTGTAATTAAGCAACAGCTTTTCAGAAAGAAAAATAAACCAAAATATTTTAAATATCTCTTTAGAAATTATTTTTTACTTCAAAACCAGCTGTTTGGTTTCTTATGCTGCGAAATATCTACCAATACTTGTTATATGTTTGTTTGGTTTTTTTTAAAATTCTAAAATGCTTGTTTCTGTGAACAGCTGATGATAACTCCACCAAATCCCTCAGGAGGAATATCTGAAGTTACTAAATCCAGTAGCATATTTTCATAAAGATGTCACAGAGATACAGTCTTTGTCAAATGTGGATTATGTTGTTCCTTAATGGAATAGAGGTTGCCTGGGCTTATTTGTCTACTTTAATGTACATAATTCAAAACTAACCTTCTATTTCAGATATTTGTAGGTTTTTTCTATGTTTGAACTACCAATAGATGCAGTAGAATTTTCAATAGTCAACCCACATTCCCCACCCCGAGCCATTAATTTAAATTTTTTTAGGATCTGTGCATCTGTTCAGAGTTTGGCTATAAAGATTAAATCTAAAAATCATAACATTTATATACACAGCTGTTTAGACCAAAGAAGTATAGATTCTATTCACAGGAATATGATTGCTGTGATAAGTCAGATGGTTTTCAAGGTCTCAACTTTCCATATGGTTGTAATGACCAGAAAAAGTATTAGAAATTAGTCATAATAATGCTTGTTTTAGAAAGTCCATATCCTTATACATAGTTTTTACTTCCATGTAATATTTCATTCATATACTAATAGAGGCTTTACTCAGTTTATACATAAGTTGCCTGTGTTACTCTTTACTATAGTTTTTACTTTTGGCCTTTGCCTTCTCTCATTCCTTCCTCTGTCTGTAGTTCATTTTAACTAACCAGTTTCTTTTTCATGTAAAACCTAATGTAAATCATGTTATATCCAATTCTGCCCTGTGAACAACTATAGCCAAATTCCATTTGGAGCCTCTGCTGTTATTGTGTAATTAAAAGTAATATACTAGTGAAATTTTTACCATTTACTTGTATCTTTGTCATATCTTCAGACTAAGATAACATTATTATTTTGCCCCTGACATTCAGTATCCCTTTTCTGTATTTTTAATGTTTTGCTCATTTATGTTTAATAATGGTGTAGCAGATATGCCTTTTGAGGTCATGTCCATGTGGCACAGCAGATACTCATATTATCTTTGAATGAAGCTTGATTTCTTTAAAGACTTAAATTTACTTTACTCATAGGCAGAAATGATAGAAGTGATGAAAATGTGAAACTTCCGTGTTTGGATTTCAAAACACCCAGTTTGAAAACTGTCTTGAGTCTGTCTTACAGCAGCCAAAGAAGAGGCTCTGAAAAAATGTTTGTCTTCTTCATGTAAATTTGCAGTTGTAGAGGAGGAGCTGAAGTGAGTTATTTGACACAGTAACCTTGAGTTACTTATAAGATTTTATTGACAACTGCAGCCCTTTGCCAAATCTGTCTTTATTTTTACACAACTTCTGACTGTCCTTGTTAGGATACATTAGTGTCAAACTGAGGAATGCTGATTAGGGAAGACAAGTCATGTACAGGCTTGCTATCACAGTCCCATTTAAATGAGGGCATAATGTATTTTGGCTCTGTGGAGAAGATATAAGTTTAGATATCTTCTCCTTCTCCCTTCCTTCCCTCTTCCCTCACCCTCTTCTTTGATAAGCAGTAGTTTGGTGAAAATTAAATATCTGCCAAGGTTGAAAATAAATAAGTCTGTACAACTAGGCTTGGACTCAAAGCAGGACAGCAGAGAGAAATAAACTTCTTTTGGGGAAGTGCAGTGACAGAATCTTAGAAGTTTATGAATCATTCTTCGAGGAGATTGAATAACAGCTTGTACCTGAGCAAAGGCCTAAGGTTGAAGGTCAGGAGAAAGGTGCGTGGAACACTTTGTCCATTGAACAGTCTGCAAGAAGGACTTTTTACGAGGGCCTGTAGTGACAGGACAAGAGGTAACGGCTTCAAACTGAAAGAAAGTTTTAAATTGGACATACGGAAGAAATTCTTTCATATGAGGGTGGTGAGGCACTGGCACAGGTTGCCCAGAGAAACTGTGGATACCCCACTGCTGGAAGTGTTCAAGGCCAGGTTGGATGGAGCTCTGAGCAACTTGGTTTAGTGGAAGATGTCCGTGAAGTGGGGGCTGGAAATAGATGATCTTTAAGGTCCCTTCCAACTGAAACCATTCTGTGATTTTTTTAAGATTCTATGACCATTTCCAGATGGCTTTTGATTTCCAGAGAGGGAGACTCCACAATCAGTCCGGGCAACCCTTCAGTGCTCAGTCGCCCTCACAGTGAAGAAAGTGTTTTCCTGTGTTCAGAGGGAACCTCCCGCATTTCAGTTTCTGCCCGTTGAGTCTGGTCCTGCCTCTGAGCACCACAGAAAAGAGCCAGCATCCATTGCTTGTACAGCCTTCTTTCAGGTGTTCGTACACACTGATAAGATCCCCCTGAGCCTTCTCCAGGTTGAACAGTCCCGGATCTCTCAGCCTTTTTACTTGGGAAAGATGGCTCTAGTTCCTTAATCATCTTTGTAGCCCTTCGCTGGACTCTCTCCAGTATGTCCATGTCTCTCTTGCAGTGGAGAGTCCAGAACTGGATACAGTGATTTTCTTACTTCTGAAGAATCAAAAGATATCTGAAAAATTATGAACTTTTACTCAGATATGACAGAACTGAAAATTTTCAAGAGGTTTTCTTCACTTTCTTTTTGGTGAATAGAAGGTATATTATTTCAATACAATTATAAGAAGCCAATGCAAATTGTTCAAATTACAAAAAAGATTCACATGTTATTCTTAAAAAAAACCTAGAGATAGACGTCAAAAAAATTCTATACCTCTGTTTTTTTAAAAATCAGAATTTTAGTGTTAATGAAGCTATTGTAACATTTGTCAGAAAATTAAATGGAGAAACATGAAAATAAGAGAAGATTGCACTAACCTAGGGGCATAGTGAATAGTCCCCTTCCAAATTAGTCTGTGCCATTGACATCTCAGTGTTGAGCTTCTCAGAATAACTCAGGCATAGCTCTTCAGGATAATCTCAGTTGTAGATGGGATGGTTCATTGCAACAGGGTTGCTGCAGATAATACAGACAACTGAAGAAAACTACTTCAGTGATCATGGCTTTAGTCCTGTTACAGCCTACTTTGATTTTGACAGAGGTCATGCAATTTGTTTGTGTCAAAATAGAAAAACATCTGCATGTACTTGTAAATATATGCAAGATCTCCTTCTTTGCTGACCTCATATTTAGAACTCCCAAGTGGCCACTCTCTACAGGTTGAGGTATAAATTATAAACTGACTATGAATTATATCTGTCAGTATTCATTGGCATGAATAAACAAAAATAAGTTTGGGCTTTTCCTGACAGAATTCAGCTTTCCTTTTCATTAAAAACTGAGATGTACTTTAATTTAGAACAATTCATGTCTTTCCTCTTGTGTTCAAGGTGGTAGTTTCAAACTTTTTGCTTTAAATCAGTAGGTAGAGTTCAAGTTTCTGAAGGAGTCAAGAATTACTTTTGCTATTGTCATATGTCTCTGCTCCACTAGTGCATGGTGGCTTGGAAAGCTGTATTACTGAGCCCCATTGTGTTAGATACTGTTTACACATATCTAAAAAAAAGTCCATTTACTAAGATCTCAAGTTTTCACATAAGAAGTTGTGCAATTTTTTAGTATGTCTCCATCCATCCATTATTATTCATCGAGATTCAAGTTCAAAACTGTGTGACCTGGCTACTTTTTAAATTTTAAATTTCACGTGGTTTTAGATGACAAGTAATTCATCCCTTTTTTTATCCTTAAGTTAGTAATTCATACAAATCTTGCTACTTGTGAGGTATGGCATCCCAGCAGGAATTTTTATTAGAAGCTATGATAATTCCACAGTGCAAGGTAAAAGGTACTATTGCTGTCATGCTAGCCTTGATAAATATAAGTTAACTGGAGTCATTGCAGTAAATACAATTCTTCAGACCTGGCATTAAGGTGAGAGTTTATCTTTGTTGTTGCTTTTCTGATAATGTTCTTTGTGCAAATTTCTCCTTAGGTAACTTAAATAGCTCTCAGTTTCAAATTGCTTTTTCAGTATTTTTTTTCCTTTTTGTAAGACACAGATGGAAAAAATACAATCCTGGTTCCTGCAGGTCATATGCTAAAATATGGCTAAGAATATTCTTGTACCCTTTCCTATGTTGGACTGTTTCTATGTTACCTAATAAACAGATAATTAATAGAACGTCATATATAAACCTATTGGAAACCAAAGTTTACATGCAGTGCTGTCAGTAATATGTTTTGGTCTGATGTCCAGCAGGAGTTGAGCACTCATACTAACAAACAAAGCAGGGATTCCCCTGCCTATGGATGCCCAGAAGCCTGTTGATCAGTCCTTGTCCCCATATAAATAAATGTATTTCAAGTGAGAAAGCATTTTATAACTTTTATCATCAGGACTGTGATAAATAACTGAGTGAATTGTAATTTTCTCCCCCTACACACCACTTTAATTAAAAATAGGTGTTTGCATAGTTCTATAGTTCTTCAAAGTTTTGATAACTTTGAGCTGACTTTCATCTCCGTTCAGGTAAGTTCATCATGGTAATAACATTTTATAGTCTTTCCAAGTTTTCATTTTCACCTGTTTTATGAACACCTTCATAACAACCTAAAGGGCTCTTCTTTTATGCCAAAATGCTAATCAAATAACTCTTCTATTACTAATAAAAAGTGTAGAATTTTTTTTCCCCTCTAACGGAAGCTTCTTGTATATGTATAACAAATTTCCTGGTGAGAGAGATTATCAAGAAAAAAGGATAGAAGAGTCTGGAAGTCTTTCTACTGGCTTAATTTGATATTTCAAAGAATATGAAATCCATGCAGCAAAGCATGTAGCATATGAGTTTAAGCATGTGCTTATACTCCTTTCCATTCTGCACAGTACTAAAATAACAAATTTAAAATTAAATATATATAAGAGTTTAAATAAGTGTTAAATCACTGTTCCCATTAGAGTTACTGTTTTGACAGGCAGGCTCTAACGATTAAACACGTTGCTGAATTAGAATCTTAAGCATCTGCCTAATTTAAGCAGTAAATCCTATTGAAGCAAATGAGTCTTATCCTGATTAAGTCTCTTACTGAACTGGGTGAAAGCGAGAGACTGATAATCCTGGGTAACCTTAAAGTCTGGCAAGCAGACACCGAAATGAGTTCAGACAGTGAAATATGAATTATAGCTCCCCAGTTAGCCATGTCTAGAAGCACAAATTTCAAATGGTGCCAATCTCTTTATTGAGCAGATGAATCATACCGGAGAACAGCTGGAGAATAAATCTATTAAAGTAGGTGGCTACGTGTAATCTAAAAGAGCAACATGTGATTGCTGCTGGGGGCAGGCAGTGGGCTGTGGTGGGTCCCCGGGGGTTTCTGGGCTGCCCTTGCCCTGAGCAGGGCTGAGCTGGGTTCCCAGAGTGCCCGTTGCCCAGCCTGTTTGAGCTCCAGTTCTGGGAATGGTGCTGGGAAAGGCACTGGCAGCCCCAGGGATCCTGGGGGAGCTGTGGGGAACCTTTCACCCCTTCCCTGGGATCAGAGAGAAGGGAGCAGGTCATAGTATGCAAATGAATGCAAAGAAATCTGAACTGGCACTGACAAGGAAAGGAACCAACCACCAGCACCCCACCTGTCCCAGGGAGAGCTGAGGACATTGATGAGTCACACTCCCCTCCCCTCTGCTTGGGGAGCACCATCAGACCCAGGCAAGTTTTGGGAACATAGGCATAACATAGAAAGGAAGGATGAGAAAGGTTTTTTTTTAATATAGTCACAGGACCTGAGGGAACGGCCTGAAGTTGTGTCAAGGGAGGTTTAGGTTGGATATTAGAAAAATTTTCTTCGCTCACAGGGTTATTGGGTACTGGAAGAGGCTCCCCAGGGGAGTGGTCACAGCACCAAGCCTGACAGAGTTCAAGAAGTGTTTGGACAATGCTCTCAGGCACATGGTGTGACTCTTGGGGACGGTCCTGTACAGGGCCAGGAGTTGGACTGAATGATCCTTGTGGGTCCCTTCCAACTCAGCATATTCTGCAATTCTGTGATAAATACAAGTGTAAAACTTTTAATAATTGTGAGTTTTCTGTATTAGATTATTTGGACCAATGGGATGCAAAAACGTTAACTAGACTGATAATAAATCCTCAGCTCCACATATACAGTGTGCTCACTTTTACCCAGAGTGAGATTTTAAGTGTGATATTCCCTCTCAGAAGGTGTTGGTAATGCAAATTTAATGTTTTGCAATCACGTCTGAAAAGCACCTTATTCCCAGCTCATAAGGAAAGTGGGAAGAAACCTTGCAAATTCAGTTTAAAGATGTTAAAACTGAGAAGACTGTCCCCTTGCTTTATATTTTGTCTTTTTGGTGTTTGGTGGGGGGGGGAGTATTTCCTGAGGAAGACTACTTTTCTGCTGAAGTCTGTCAGGTGTCTAACTACTATCTGGAATAACACTTTCCATTGATGTTTTGTTATTGGAAATTCCTAGGAAACTTAGGATGCAATTATAAGATACAGGGTTTTGGTAGCTACTGCTCTTGTTCTGTTCTCAGAATAATATTGCATACTGCAATGTTGGGTTATTTGTTTTGTTTCATATAGTTTTTCCGGGGTTGATTTTTGTTTGTGTGTTTTGACATAGGGCTTGGGATTATTTTCTTTTTATTTTCTTTTTTAATAATGAAACCACAACTGGTTTTTAGAGTGGATGTGGTTTTGCTGGTATTTGTAAAGTTTCAGAGACCAGTCTCACTGAAATGATCTGGTTTGAGAGTTTTCAACACTTTTATAACTCTTCTTGCCTCTCCCCAACACAGGAAACAGTGTCTTTTGGTCATGGAGATTATTTAACCTAGATCTTTTTAATGATCTGTTTGATAGTGCAGCCCCAGAAGGAGCAGGGGTGTTAGGACCTTTCAGTATTAAAAGGCAAAAAGAGCTGTGGTCTTTTTTTTTTTTTTGACCATGTATTTATTTTTGCTTCTGTAATCTGGAGCATATGGAAATTCCTAAAAACTTTTTAAAAATATGCCTTGGGATTTCTTTTGTTCTGTCAAGAGAACAAAGGTCTGATCATCAGGACTCAAGAGTTTTGAGAGAGATCACCCTCTATCCAATTTTCCTGCCTCAGTGTGTGATGTTAATTGAACATCTGGAAGAACAGCATGTCCTTTCTCCCAAGTTCAGGTTGAGAACTCTTATCTTGCTCCCAGCAGAAAACTTGAGTTTCAAGTGCATATATGTGTGTGCATGAGTTCTCTTCTATTCCCCTGACAAATGATTGTTCCTGTGTTTTAGTTTTAATTCATTCCATGCTTCCCATCAGGCAAATTTAAAAGATAGGGCTGTTTCTATTTAAAGTTCTGTATGATTATTAAGAGACAGAATGGAAAAATATACACACAGGCAAAAAGCACAGAAAAAGAATGTTTTCAACTTCTGAGGGACAGGTATGAAAGAATATCATGTTTATTTGTAACAGTTTTATTTATGTAACAGTTTATTTGTGTGTGCTCCCAGTAAGGCTCTTGAGGTAAAAGAAATATCATCCAAAGCATTCAAGCCTGCAAGTTTCTTTTATAAGCTTATTTTGAAATTTTATCATATCAAATGAGAAGTTAAAGTATTAAGCCATATGGTACTAGACTGTAGAGCTGGTTTAGCATTTGTTTCATTTTTTGAATGACAGAGTGAACCTGGGAAGGTGGGAGAAAAATATTGGTTCCAAATTAGAGAATGTGGGGTTTGTTTCTGTCATAATTGCATTAGTGCAAGAGGCTCAAGGCTAACTGAGTTTAGGTAAAACAAGACCAAATATACTATCAACTTCTCAGGTCAGAGGTAAACATATCAATTCAGTAGTTTGCCTTTCTTCAAAAAATGGAGTTGAGAATGTTCGTATTCTTGTTTCCCACCTTGTAATCTGTTCTGTGGGAAAAATAAACCAGAACTTCCTGAACTCAGCTCTTATTGGAGGTTTGCATTTTGTTGTTTCACACTGCCCTTGTTTTCTTCTCCCATGAAATCAAATACTATTTCCTAATTACGACAGAAAGTGAACAGCTGAGCTACTACAGGCTTTTCCTCTTGTTGAATTTGGTAAACAAGGTACTCGATGATTGCAGCAGATGTCTCTGATTTGAGCCTTTTACCTCTTTCCATCGAGCAAATGCTAGGGATGATCAAAACCTGGAGACAAGCCTGCAAATACCAGGAGCGATGCATTAGGATGGCCAGCAGCCCTAGGAATTCAGCCATTAATCCCAGCAGCTTAATTTTCTGATCAGCCATGCTGACTGCATATTCCTTTTTTTGTTTGTTTGGTTGGTTGGGTTTTTTGGGGTTGTTTTGGTTTGGTTTTGTGGGTTTTTTTGTGTGTGTGTTTTTTGGTTTTGTTTTTTAAATATCATATTCTGCTGTTCTCCCCTCTCCAGAAATTTCTTCATTTATGTTTGAAGACATCATTCGCTCACTCCCAAAGGACTCATGATGTTTTTTGGGGACATGGGCAAAGGGGTTGATAACTCCTCAAGTTTGTGAATGGCACCAAATTAAGTGGCATGGTGGTTGTTCTGGAAGGAAGGGATTCCATCCAGAGGGATCTTCACAGGCTTTAGAATTGTGCATCTGTGAACCCCATGAGGTCCAACAAGGTCACGTGCTATGTCCTGCACGTGAGTTGGGACAATCCCCAGAAAGAGAGTGAGAGATGGATTGAGAACAGCCGTGTGGAGAAGGACTTGGATACACTGGTGGAACTAACAGTTGGCTGCCATCGCCCCACGGGTGGTGCTGGCAGGGGTGGGGATGTGTTTCATAGCACTGATTGACTGCAGTGATTATGGCTGCCACTGAATAATTGTACAGAATGATCTTCAGCAGAGATACTAAAGGCTTTTTCCTCCTGGTAGAGCCTTCAGGAAATGTGACAATATATATGTCTCAGTATCCACTGATTACAAATTAATAGACAAGGGAAGCATACTAAGTTCTGGCAAGGCAAATCCTGTATGTTAAGTAGCACAAAGAAACAGCTGCAGGGTTTTGGCTTCGTTGTGAGCTCACACTGATTGCATGAAGTTCACGGCTGATCTTCTGCTGGGGTATATGGAATAGGAGACTTGATTACAAAAAGTGCTAAGTACTGTTTTATGCTAAATTTCCATTTGTTTATTGACATTTGACTGGATAAAATTAAAAATCTTGTTCTAGGTTATTGTTCTTAAGAGTATAATAGCCATTCCCCAATGTGGTGTGCCTCTAGAGGAATGATAAATATACCACAGAAAGCTCATATGGGACATAATGCTGTATTTACATTGTATAAAGATATCTGCGCTCATTTGAATATTGTTTCCAATTTGGAACTTTTTGGCTTCTCTCTATGATTCTATGATCTGAGCAATGGGTGGGGTTTTGTTTTGGTTTTGTTTGTTTGTTTGTTTTTTGTTTTGTTTTTTGTTTTGTTTGGGTTTTTGTCCTGCTCATCAGGCTTTTGAGTCATCAGACTTCCCATTTAATACTTACCAGTTACTTTGAAGGATTTTGAGATACGTCATTACTGTCATATTCATAAACTTCTGTGGCTCCTTGGTGGGTATGTGCTGGGCAAATTAGTCCTTCAAGATGGATAAGTATTGAAAACACACCTATCTTTTTTTTTCGTGAATATTGAAATGTGGTTTTGTCCTCTTTCATTTTGTCTGCTGCTTGTTGAATTCTTAGTATTACTGTAGACACCTTTCACTAGACCAGGTTGCTCAGAGCTCATCCAACCTGGCTTTGAACACCTGAACAGGGAAGGGGCATCCACAACTTCTCTGGGCAACCTGTGCCATTACCTCACCACCCTCACAGGAAAGGATGTTTTCCTATCATGTAATCTAAACCTACACTCTTTCAGCATGAAGCCATTCCCCCTTGTCCTGTCACTGCAGGCCCTTGTAAATAGTCTCTCTCCATCTTTCTTGGCAGCTCCCTTAAGGTACTGCAAGGCTGCAATTAAGTCACCCCAAAGCCTTTTCTTCTCTAGGCTGAACAGTCCCAATTCTCTCAGCCTTTCCTCATAGCAGAGGTGCCCCATCCCTCTGATCATTTTTGTGGCCCTCCTCTGGACTCGCTCCAACAGGTCCCTGTCCTTCCTGTGCTGGGGACCCCAGAGCTGGAGGCAGCACTGCAGGTGGGGTCTCAGCAGAGCAGAGCAGAGGGGCAGAATCCCCTCCCTCCCCTGCTGCCCACACTGCTTTGGATGCAGCCCAGGACACGGGGGGTTCTGGGCTGCAAAATGTCAGAGGGATGAGATAAAGTAGCTGCCTGGCCTAGTGTGCAGCTGTAGTGTGCTCTTCAGCTCTATAGCCCCTATACTATTGATACTTTTTCCTCTCCAACCAGCAGGCTGATGAGGAGAAGCATTAGCTACTTCTATAGAGGTTATTTTAAAAGGGTGATGTTCCGAAGAAGCTGAGGTTTGGGATGCAAATACATTTTTTCCACTGATATTATTATACTTCTGAGGATAAATGCTGACCTAATTAGTGCTGTGAGGTTTCCCAAACCTTTCTTTACAGAAAGGGACAGGTAGTGCCAATCCTTTAGGCATTGAGTGGGTGGTGTGCGGCATGAAATTTAGAATGCTTCTGGCTTTCCTCTTGAATTGTTTTGAGTCTGTCCAGGGATGGTACGGACTGGATTTATTAAGGAATTACTACATTTTGGAAAATAAGGGAGAATGTGATTGGGAAGTATCACATCATTGGCATGGGTGGAGTTTGGAAGTTGTGTCCATAGATGCAGTTTCCATGAACAAAAAAATGTCATCTTCAGTCCTGCCTCAGCTATCTCCTCTGAGAATTTTGAGGTTTGATATAGTTATCACCAAAGTGTAAAGTTATTTCTCAGAAAACTAAACTGTTAATATTTTAAAGCATACAGGGAACTGAAAGGGTCCTTCCCTCCCCCCCCCGCTTTTTTTTTTTTTCCCTATGAATGGGTAGTTACTGTTTTCTTGGATATTTTGCTTATGTGAAGTATTGCATGGAGACACTTAGAGACACTGAGATCTGAATGGATGGGTTTTTGAAGATAGGACTTAACGGATAGTATTATCCAAAGAGATTAGCAAGTGTATTTGCCCAAACCTGGTTTTAGTGGATTCTCTTTGGTCAGTTTTTGCTCTGCTTCGATATGCTAAGAGAGAAGACACACACATGTATGTATATGTTGTGCCTGTCTGCAACTGCCCAACTTTATCCCAGCATGTAAGGACTTACAGCTGAGTTGGCAATACTGTGGAAGACTGAGGGAAGCATGGATATGAACCCATGGGATCACTCTTGGTTAGTTTTGCAGTGTACAAATGTCTTGAATTATTAATGTTTGCTAATGCAGATATCTACAAAATATATCCAGCTAATGTTTTGAATATTTCTTATGGCACCTGTGTCATTGTGTGATCATTTTACCTAAAGAGGATGAGAAGAGGGCTAGAAACAATATTCTCTTAACCTTGACCATTTCTGTTAGACCTCTTACAAAAAGCTTCTTTTTTTTTTTTATATTCCAACATCATGACTTCCATTAGTCCTGGGTGCAATGATGAATAAGTTTAAAAATGAATCAATTTCATAAATCCATGGCATGTAATGAAAGCAGCTTCTTGTGCTGTGCGCGTAGCAGAAATTGATGTTGGGAATATAATTCTATGGAAATGAATCACTCAGGGAATGTTGTAAATGATGAAGATATTTCTAGAACTTTCAGATGTAATATTGGAGGCCAAAGAAAGTTTAAAGATGGTGAAAATGTACCGTTTTTAAGAGAAAATGAATTAGGTCTTCTTTTAACTCAGGCACGTTTGAAAAGGACAAAATAGAAACAGCAGATAAAATACTAATGGTTGACATAAAAATGCCTGATAGTAAAACTTCACTTGATAGTAAAACTTTCTTCTGAAATGATAGGTTAAAATAATTTTCAAGAAAATGAATGCTTTCTCATAATTTTGAGTGGGTTTTTTTTTTAGTGTTTGTTTGTTTGTTTGTTTGTTTTTTTAAAGCCAAAATAGAGGTGTTTATAAGTCCTTTGTTTTGTGAGGAGAAATTGCTGTCTTTTAGATACCTTCACAACTGTGCACTGCAATATGAGATACTGGTCTAGCATATATTAATACAATGAAAACACAATTGTGATGCCTCTCTCATGTTTGTCAAGCCTTTGGCTGCAAAATAGAACTGTATTATGGAGAAAAAAATGTTTGTGGACAAGGAGTTTTGTGGGGAAGGGGAGCAAACTATAAAAAAAATTAAACAGAAGAATAGAACTGTCTAATACTTTGTGTGTGTTTGTGTGTTGTGTTCTCTGTCTCCAAGAATAAAAGTACAGTGAGAAAAGCTGGGGAGGGGCGAAGAGGTTGACATATGAAAAGGAAAGAAAGCATCAGATTTCATGACTGTCTCACTTATTGTCTGTTAGTCACTCTTTCCTTGAAGTATTTCTATCTTTAAAGATAATTTTGGATCCTTTTTGCAGTGAATTTTTATAAAGAAGCTTCTTATTTTCCCTGTGGAAACATATCTGAGTTTAATCACTCTGGTAAGCAGTTGGTTTCCTTTATGGGTTTTAATTCAATATGCTTTATGGATCCAAACCTTTCTTCCTCATGTGAGTTTTGGCTGGATGAGGCAAGAGGTATTAGGCCCTAAAATACCATGATACTTAGTTTAAGGGGATTCTAAATCATACAATAGAAGCATTTAGAGGTTTGTGCTCTCCATGGCATGCATATGTAATTCCTGCAGATATTAATGGAAATTCTTACCGTTACTTTCAAGGTCAGGGTTGTATTAAATGCTGAATCATAACCCCCAGAGTGCCTTTGAGCTTCAGTGGTATCTCTATGACTTAAGTCAGGAAGTTGCTGGTGGTTTTTTACCTGTGAAGAACAGAAAGTGTCAATTACAAGGGTTGTTTGTTGAAGTAGGTTGTGTGTAGATTTTGCTCCAAAGCAGCGACCCTTCAGTCACTGCTGTCTGTAGGAAAATGAGAGGAACTTAGGACCATTCTCAGGGATATCCCTTATTTATGAGATGGCTGGAGCTTGTAGACAGCCTGTTTTTGTGTAAGATAAGTGGCTCTTGTAGACCTTTCTGATACCAGGTGAATCTGCCTCCTAAATTCCAGGAATGAATTCAGTGCTCAGCTGAAAATTTGATGGTTATGAGCTTTATACTTGTGAAGAGGAAAAAACAAGGCAGGAGCTGCTGCAGTGAAAGCATTTATTTATGACTTTTATCATGTGTGTTTTAGGGGAGAAACACGCAGAGTTGTCAAGACCAGCACTCTCAACCAAAATCATAAACCATTTATCCCATGCTTCCGGTATAACAAAGAAACAGTTATACTGTGTATATATATATATATATATACACATATATATATGCAGTTGTTTACATTCACTCTGAACTTATTTATGCTACCTAAATACATTTCTAAAATGTATTGCTTACTGTTGACTGACATTACCTATTATACCCATACTGCTGAAGACAGCTTTTATTAGGTAACAAAAAATTATTGTACATTGTGTTGTTTCCCTTGGGCTCCTGAGACTAATACTACATTTCATAATGTAATGCAGAGAACACACTTATGCAGTCAAAGCACTTTGGTCAGAGGCACAGAATGAAAACCAGAGTAAATTTTGGTGACAATGCTTCAGTTTAACAGTGATGTTTCTGGAAAAAAGTCATGTGTGTCCCCATTCCCCCAGCTTTCCAGCAAAAATAAATCCTTACAAAATGAAAACTGCATTTCATAATTTATTTCCATTTTTTTTTATTGCACTTCAACAGTTTGACTAAAGGAGAAATAAGCTTATTTTGACAATAAAATGAGTGTCTTCCAGTGGCCAGTTAGGAAACCTGGGCACAATACTGATTAGTTCTATGTATGATTCATCATAACACAGTACTTGGGCTGGAAGGTAAATGTGTAGCACTAAAAAGAATTTTTCAGTATCCAGTGTATTGTAAAAAGGAATTAAGGCACTTCATACACCTACACCATTGGCAAAAATGACCAATAATACGTAATTATGACAAAAGCAGTTGAAAAAATTAATAAAATAATTAAACCCCATCCCATCTCCCTGCCTCCTTATGCTATAGCATCTTCACAGTAATTGTCAAAGAAGGATTCTAAAGAAAAGTTCAGGCATGGAGTGGGATGAAGGAAAAAATGTTTGACTTATCGAGAAGTATCTAATTATACATGCTGCTGGTGAAGAGCCTGCTACTGAAGGCTGTACAGATAGTATCACCGTTGAAGTTATTGGGAAGTTTGTGTAAGAACAGGAGCAATTTCTGTCTTCATTTTTAAATCCTGTCTGCTGGAGTTAAGCCACTGCCATCAACGGCAGCCTGAAAGTGGCACTGTACCCCGCAGAACATTCTTAATTCAGTCTAGCTATTGGAAGTTGACAATATTTCACACTTCAGCTCAGATCTATAATCAAGTACAGGAGCAGGAAACACGTTGCCTTGCACCTCCCTGCTACCCACAGGAGAGCCTGAATGTGTTTCAGGTTTTGTGCAGAGCAGGGGAGATTACTTCTGTTAACAGTTTCAAATGGTGGCAAGCAAGTCTAGCCCTTGCATTCCCTTACAGAGTAGTTAAGCATGTTTTGAAATATCCCGTCTTAGTGATTCACATTCAGTATGGATGGCATAGATAAGATTAGTTAGTATTGGATAAGGGCCAGAAACATTACAGATTCTGTGCGAATGTGCAGAATGTGCTTTCACATTTTTAAACACTTACTGTGTATGTCAAAGTCAGCTGCTTGCACAGCTTTTGTGGTAGGAACGTATTTTATAGTCTTAATTATGTACAAGAAACCTAGCAAATAAAATGTTCTGTGATTCTGCCTCTGTACTGTGGCTGTTGATTCCTGACAACGCTGAACCACCAAAACATTCTTCTGAGCAGGATAAATGCAGATGGGGCAGGACAAGTGAAATGATAGTGCTTTAAATGTCAGTTGGAGAAAGCACTGCATA
Source organism: Pipra filicauda (assembly GCF_003945595.2). NCBI lineage: Eukaryota > Metazoa > Chordata > Aves > Passeriformes > Pipridae > Pipra > Pipra filicauda. The sequence continues at coordinate 571,187 of NW_024104542.1, forward strand.
AACCTTTTGGTTTGTAATGTTACTGTGACAGTCTGGGAGAAGTATTTATGTACCGAATCCTTCTTGGTGTTAAGGGTTCTGTGTACCAGTGTCAGACTGCAGACTGCATTTTGAGTGTGCATTTTGTTTTCTGCCACGTCTGTCTTCTGTTTTCATACTGAGATAAACTCAGAGGAGGTGTCAGAACAAAATCTTGTACCTGGCATGGAGCTAGGGATAGGGGATAGACTAATTTTAACTGTCTGTTCAAATGAAATATACTTTGGAGAAAAGGATGGGTACTGCCCTTCCTAGTTCCTGCATAAGGTGACATTTCAGACCTGAACTTGAAAATCAGGGTAGGCAAAAAGTGGATTGCCTGGCAGGAAGCTGCGATCTCTCTTGTCTGGAGGATTTCTGATCAGCTTTGAAAGGTCAACTGGAATGATTTACAATCATTTTTTAGTAGGAAAATGAAGATGTGCTCCGGTACATATGCATTCTGCCTTGACCTTACTTTGATTAGTGTAGTTAACAGTTACGTTGGACAGACTTCAGTTTGTGCTAGTGGTCAGAATTCATTGCATAATCACTGGAGAGCTACTGCTGAATCTTTTGAATGGTATCTTGGGACACTCCTGTTCAATATTGACAGTGCTGTTGTGTGTTGTTTTTTTCTTTTGGTACCCTTTTAGTACTCTTCATTGTTGTGCCTACAGAGATTACCTAAATTCCCCTGTAGGAGGGAGATCAGTGCTCTGTAGAGTGAATTTTGCCAGGGTCAAGGACTCTGACTTAAATGACTAGCTTGGGGAGGATGACCAGAATTAGTATGTGAACTGAGGCAGCAAAATGCATTTGTAATTTTGTAAGTCTTCTGACCTGGAATTTCTGCAGATTACCTGCAGATTTCTTTGCTTATTTTCTTTCATTGATGCATACCTTCAAAATATTTTCAAGAGACAATTTTGGACAATTAAGTCCCTGGGCATCAAAGGTGTTTGGGTCTTGGTGACCTTGTGGATCTTTGACAGGTGACAGCCTGTGTCTAGGAAGGCACCTGGGAATCAAAGACAGCAGACATGTAGCCTGCTGAGATCTGGGCTCCTCGGTACAGGAGAGACATGGAGCTCCTGGAGTGGGTCTAGTGGAGGGCTACAAGGATGATTCAGGGGACTTGAGCATCTAGCTTATGAGGAAAGGCTGAGGGAGCTGGGCCTGTTCAGCTCCAAGAAGTCAGCTGAGAGGGGATCTCATCCGTCTCTGTCAGTGTCTGCAGGGAGGTGTCAGGAGATGGACCAGGCTCTGCTCGGTGGTGCTGAGCAATGGGACAAGAGACAACAGCCAGGAACTGATGCCCAGGAAGTTCCACCTGAACATGAGGAAGAACTTCTTTCCTGTGCAGTGACCGAGCACTGGAACAGATTGCCCAGAGAGGGTGTGGAGTGTCCCCTGCCTCACTGGAGATATTCCAGAACCATTTGGACACAATCCTGTGCCATGTGCTCTGGGATGACCCTGCTTGAGCAGGGAGGTTGGACCAGATGACCCACTGTACTCCCTTCCAACCTGACCCATTCTGTGAGACTGATGGAAACTGCTCACACAAATTTCTGATAGAACTGTAGTAACTCTGGTAATGCTCATCATAAATACATTTGCAAGCATCCTGTCGTGGTTTGGGGAAGAGAAAAATCATTGTGCCCTGAAAGATTTCAGTGCTTGTCTTTTTAAAATAAATATTGGTCTGAACATACTTACTCCCTCAATGTTATGGGAAGTGCAGTGGTGTGTTGAAGTGAAACTGTAGGAAAGAACTTTTTAAAGAAATCACTGAATGCCCTGAGTTTTCTGTTTAGAGAAATCCTGAGGAAACGGGACACAGCCATCAAATGGACTAAATTACCTAGTCCTTTGACTTACATGGAAGAAAACAAAAATATTCTGGTTGTTTCAGTCTCCTGTCATTGTTTCCTTCTGTGGAAATGATTAGATGAAAAACTCTGTGGCTGTTATGTGAGAGAGCTGGGGAAGCTGTCTGTCAGGGGACATGCTGTTTAACAACAGAAGTGGTCTGAGTAATGCCTGATTGAAATGCTGACAGTTGTAGAATGACCTTTGATTGGAGGTCTGACATAACCTTTAAATGACAAAATTGGGTAAGTTTTTATAAAATCACATAGTTCTTATGTCATTTGCCTTGCCAGTGACTGTTGCTGCCGTGTTTATTTTAAGATCTACCTGTAGTGATGTGACTGTGGGCTCTCAGTTTTGCTTTTCAGTTTAATCTGTCAGCTTTTATGCTGCCTGCTGATCCATAAGCAGGCTCTGAGCTTCACAGTTCTTCTAATGAGGAAACTCAGGCAGATTAGCATCACCTGGATCACTAGCAAGACTCGGAGGATCCAGCCAGACCTTGTTTTTCCTGACTGCTGGTCCCATGCCCTCCAAAGGAAGATGTTTCCTCTTTTTAGCTTCCCATTTGAAAAAGCTATTCGTGGTTGTAGCTTAGCAGTCATCTAATTTCTTGTGCTACTAATGCATCTTCATGTTCAAAGAGCAGCTGTAGCAGTGAGAAAAATGCAGCTCTGTCTTTCATCTGACTGAGGCATTTGAGGCTTCACTGCTGACTGGTTCTAACATAACAGGCAAATAGTGTAAATTTTGAAATGGGGAAACAGTATTTACACCTCAAGTTGTGGCTGGTCTTTTAGGGCAGCATATCAAATGTACCTCTGTGTAAGTAGCTTCAGGATCTGTTTTAAATATGTTCAAGAACTAAGAGTGTTTTATATTGGTGAAGTTGTGTCTCAGCGGCTCCTTGTGATTCCAATGAGCCTTGGGAATTAGGGTAACCTTTTGCATGGTGGGATTCCAGAGCCTATCCATTGATTAGAGAAAGCATAAACACAAAGTGCACAACCTTCCTAAAAGCCTTAGTTCACCAGTTGGATCAGAAACATTGTCCAGTGAGTTATGCATGTGAGTGCTCACAGTGTCTGGGGGAAGGGAGGAGGCTGTGGAGACTGTTTCAAACATCCTGCTAACTTCTGGTGCTTGAAAGGCCAAGGAAGACCTTTGTCCAGCCTGGGACATCCTGGGGAATGTGGGGTCCCTGGTAGTCTATAGCAGTGTTCTATGTTCTGATTAGATGGCAGAAGGGGTCAGGTACAATGGTCAGGAATTCCTGCTTGACAAATGGGATTAGTAGCAACGCACATTATCACAACTGAGCGCTAATTTTCTAGGATAATGTGGTCAGACATGGTATTCTTTACCTTTTTTTCTTTTTTTTTTCATATTAGACCAATTTATTGCTGCATTCGTCCTCTACTTAACTATTTATTGATCTTGAGTAATTCTCTAAAGAGACATCGACCTACCTACATTTTCATACATTTTCATAGCAGAATTGTCTTTTAATGTGTTTTCAATCTTTTATCTTTGATCAACAGTGGTATTCAGTGGGCATGTAAGAAGCATGTGTTTGGTTCGAGTGGATAAATTCCAACACTTCAGTAAACACCAATTCTTCAGTAAAATAATATATTTAAAATATCAGCTACTATGCTTGAGATCCATGTGTCTTGAAGCCATACATAAAGCTAAAATAATCTCATGGATCAGAGTGAAACATGTTTTTGAATTTTTAAAGGCATAATCAGTTCTGTGACAAGAAAATAGTTTTTAGTAGCACAAAGATGTTTACTGAGGGGACAAGAATTGTCTAGGGGGAGAAGTTGATTTTTTTATTAATTTAAGATAAGCTGTTTTCACTTCCTTGTATTTGCTATAGCAGCTGAAGAATGAGAGCATATGTTTTATGTATATAAAATGTAGGTACATGCCTGTGCCCTTGCCCATGTATTTTGAAGGACTGGATAAAAATTAGTAAGGATAAGTACACGAAAAATTAAGGCGACAAGGATTTTTTTTGTTTATGTTGCAGTAAAATTGTCACTGTCCTCCATGGGTTGTGAGTTTGCTTGAAGTATGCGTTTCTGAGCTGCCTTCCTGGGAGGAGAAAAGGGTATGATACATTTCAGTTACGTGATGTATTTTCAAATGTATGTTTCCAGACTAGCTAATCATATAGCACTGCATGATCAGTGGGGAGTAAGAAAAACCTCCTACTGAAGGTGATAAATTCTAGTTTTTGACAGGTATTTAAAGATAGGCAAATTATGTGTGATGAGTTCTGCCCAAATAGTAGAAGTGCTCAAACAGGATCTATGGGTAGTAATTTTTTGTTTAGCTCTTAATAAAGGCTACTTTTTACTCTCACACCTGTAGTATGTCACTAGAGTTGAAAGTTTGCAGGGAAACAGAAATTATTTATTTGTGCTTGAAATAAAATAATATGTTGTGAGCTAGGCCTGAGATAGATTTTTAAATAAACAGATTCACAGAGTCACAGAATGGGTTTGGTGGAAGGGACCCCAGTGGGTCATCTGGTCCAACCTCCCTGCTCAAGCAGGGTCATCCCAGAGCACATGGCACAGGATTGTGTCCAAATGGTTCTGGAATATCTCCAGTGAGGCAGGGGACACTCCACACCCTCTCTGGGCAATGTGTTCCAGTGCTCGGTCACTGCACAGGAAAGAAGTTCTTCCTCATGTTCAGGTGGAACTTCCTGGGCATCAGTTCCTGGCTGTTGTCTCTTGTCCCATTGCTCGGCACCACCGAGCAGAGCCTGGTCCATCTCCTGACACCTCCCTGCAGACACTGACAGAGATGGATGAGGTCCCCTCTCAGTCGTCTCTTCTTGGAGCTGAGCAGGCCCAGCTTCCTCAGCCTTTCCTCATAAGAGAGATGCTCAAGTTCCTTAATCATCCTCATAGCTCTCCACTGGACCTTCTCCAGGAGCTCTACATCTCTCTTGTGCTCAGGAGCCCAGAACTGGACACAGCATTCCAGATGCGGCCTCCAGGCCACATTTTTATATTGCACAATGGTTATCCCTTTTTCTTTGAAGACTTGTTCTTCACCTGTCTTTTTGCATGTATTTGGGAAATGCTTTGATGTTGTGATTTAGTAAAATATCTGAGATAGTTGTGTCTCATATTTGTGTGTTGTCACACTGATAATGCTGGCTATAAATTTTGCACTTCCTTTCTGAGCAGAAGTGACTGCTTCTGTATGTTTAGAAATGCCTGTAATGCTACAGAATAGAGCAGTTACTTTGCATTCCAGGCCCGCTTACATTGAGGTAAAGATACTATTCAGACTTTTCCTATCAGAAGACGAGGTGAGAGGTGAAAATTCTCTTACCATACTTGGCAGGCTCAACCAAGAATGCTGTGCTTTACCATTTACCATTTTCCTGTGTTTGAAATGGATAGAGCTAGAGTATGAATGAGAAGCCCAGTTCCTACTGTTTTCAAGGTTTTTTGGGCTGTCCTACTGGCTTCTGGGGGACATGAGTTGGTTTCACTTATAGCAAAGGAACTGCATCAGCATCAGAATCTCTTGAACATTTTCTGACAGTGCAAACCTACTTTATAAACACTGCTTGGGTAAGCTGGAGTTCTGGGAGATCCAATATTTAAATATTTGAAATAAATTAAAAATGCCCTGTCACTAGTAAAATTGGCATAGCATCACTGGCCTGTCAAAGAGTGATGGAGGGCTGTAGGAGAGACGTGATTTTCTGTGTTCTCAAAAGGGCATTTGTTTCCATTCCATAGTTAAATGTAAGAGGGTTTTTATATGAATATAGGACATGTTTAGAAGTCAAATATCACATTGTTTCAAATATTATTTTAAAGCAAGGTGGTTTGTTTTGGTTTTGGGTTTTTTTTACTTCTGAGAAGTTTCTCAATTACTTAAATTCTGAAACAGTTGAATGGATTACACTTAGCTATTTTAATATACTGCTTGTTAGTTGTTGCTCAGAATATTTTTGATTGTGTAAATAAGCTTTTTTTTTTTCCATTAGTTTCTGAAGAACAACGAGGTCTGAAGTTGGAGAACTCTGGAGAAAAAAAAAAGCTATTTTGTGTAGCATTCACACGAGGAGACTTCCTGGGTAACCTTAGGAAAGATAAATTTCATTGACTTGTCTCCCCCTAAATGTTTTTAAAATGCAGTCTCTTGGTAAGGTGAGAGGCTCTGTTTCTTTGAGATAACCTGGCTTCACCGTTTGGGAGAGCTAGACATTAGGCCCACCTGTCCCATGACATTCATCCTACTGATGTAGTGGCTTCTTTTAATTGCTAAACTGGTAATTGATAAGCTATTTGGAAGCCTGTACTTCTTGAACCTTTTCATAAGTAGCACAGACATGTGTTGAGTTTTCACATACGTGTGGTTACACAAGCAATGACACTCCTTCCTCCCCTTTTATATACCCTGAATGCGCTGAAGGTAGGGTGGAAAATAGCAGAGTATGTATAATCTTGTATGATGCTTTTGAGAGTTTAAGAGAAATTAATGAAGCAGATGTACAATAAAATGCAGGAGACCACAACAAACCAGGCAGTGTTTTGGAAAAATTTACTGTATACATCAAATTTGTAATGTCCTGCAAATAAGAAGCAACTTTAAAACAGTTTCACACACTGGCATTGATGTACTTCATAATAGTATAACACAGCTGAAGTGCTGAGATAGCTTTAAAGAAAATTTAAATGAATAAAGGAAAATATATTTTTTCTGTCTTTGCTTGCTGGCAAATGAGAGGCTGGACATGACTAGGCTGTGTCCACTGACAGCCCAGAACCCCCCGTGTCCTGGGCTGCATCCAAAGCAGTGTGGGCAGCAGGGGAGGGAGGGGATTCTGCCCCTCTGCTCTGCTCTGCTGAGACCCCACCTGCAGTGCTGCCTCCAGCTCTGGGGTCCCCAGCACAGGAGGGACAGGGACCTGTTGGAGTGAGTCCAGAGGAGGCATCAAGATGATTAGAGGGATGGAGCACCTCTGCTATGAGGAAAGGCTGAGAGAACTGGGATTGTTCAACCTGGAGAATAAAAAGCTTTGGGGTGACCTAATTGCAGCCTTCCAGTACCTGAAGAGAACCTACCGGAAAGATGGAGAGAGACTATTTACAAGGGCCTGTAGTGACAGGACAAGGGGGAATGGCTTCAAACTGACCGTAGGTTTAGATTAGATGTTAGGAAAATATCCTTTCCTGTGAGGGTGATGAGACAGTGGCACAGGTTGCCCAGAGAAGCTGTGGATGCCCCTTCCCTGTTCAGGTGTTCAAAGCCAGGTTGGACGGAGCTCTGAGCAATGCGGTCTAGTAGAAAGTGCCCCTGCCCATGGTAGGGTGGTTGGAATGACATGATCTTTAAGGTCCCTTCCAGCCCAAACCATTCTGTGATTCTACAATCAGTGGCTGTATTAGCTGCTGCCGCAGCTCCTTCAGGGTTGGTGTCAATATTGGTGCATTTAGCTTGCTGCAGCACAACTAAAACACAATAATATTTTTATGTGTAAGAATACACCACCATGGTCCTGAGCACTCGCAGGACCCCCCTCTCCCTTGTGACATACAGTGTGCCCTCATGGACCACGTGCTGCTGGGCCACCCAGGATGATTGCTTCCATCTGTCTGATTGGATGAGGGAGCATACTCCAAAGGTTAATACACATGTTTTTGTAGGGTAGCATACACATTTTGACATATCTGACACAGTGCTTAGCCTTCTCTGTCACATTACGTGTTGATGTATGCTTTCTTTCCTGTTAACTTTATTAGATCAGTACATTTTAAAAGCAATAACCAGTCAGTCAGTGAATAGTGCTACATAAAAAAAAGTGACTCAAAGCTGAGGTAAAACTTAATGATCCTTTGTTGGCTCATTATGTCTGGATTGCTGTTCCTAGTACTGTCTGCGATATATGAATGACCAGTTCTAAGAGCTCAAAGGCTGATAATATGAATTTTGTCATTTACTTGATATTAATTATTTCGACTTCCCCCAGAGAAAAAATGCTGAAAGAATTTTAGCAAACTTTAATTATTGCTGTTGGCTACAAATGATCATCTGTGTGAAGGGTTGGTTTCTGAGAAGTAAGTCAAGTGATAGTCAAACAGCTGTTATATGACTACATATTTTCAACTATGTTATTTCAAGTATGAATTAATAAAACCTAGCAGTATACCTACTGGAGATGCTTGATGCTTTATCACAGTAGCCAGTATACAAGCCTTTGATTAATAAAAGAATTGTTCTTCAGCATGTTTCTGAAAAATGAAGGGAGAAGAGGGCATGAAATTAAGGACAAAATCAGAAATGTTCCATGGAAAGCAGATGTTTTAAGGAATTGTTAATTTGAAACCCAAACCAACAATATATTTGTCCAGTGATCTGTTCAGTACAGCTATCTAACAAATAAAATGTGGTTCTGTACTTTTTAACTACTCTGAAAAGTCAGATTTGCATGAGAAGTCTTGTTTTGTCTCTCTGTTTAACGTCATGGTGGATCAATGTATGTGTGAACAAAAGCATTCTCTGGTGTGTAATTGGGCATGAGGTTTTCATGAAGATTTGCAGCCCAGAGAAGCTCGCTGTGGGATCCCAAACAGCATTTGGGTGGGATTGTAACAACTGTAAAGATTTTATCATAATAATTAAAGCAAGGTATAGGCAAGGTAGAACTCTGCTCAAGCGTGCACAGAAACTGTTGTTCCTGTTGCTCAGATAAAATGTGCAATTTGACTTGGGTAATTGTTTACATGACTCAGAATAAAGCAAGCAGAATGCTGCAGTAATACCTGCATTGATTACTGTTTTGGGAGTCCTGGTCTGGGTAAGATCATGCCTCTCTTGTGCCCCGTATAATCTGGATGATGGAGTACCCCTGTATGAATAAAAAGAAAGAAAGCCCTGATAAGTCTCTTGCAGAAGCTGTTCAATAACTTTATGCTGCAGTACAATATATCAGGTTTTATAAGATTTGCTTTTCACATACTGTTCTTCCTCTGCTGCATGCACTATCTTAGCCTTGTCATGGAAGAGATTTTGATAAATAATATTGTACTGACCAAGTTGAAAAGTCTGCAGTAAACTGAGTTCTTCCTTCTTACCTTGATGTTTTTCTAGTTATCGAGGTTTTGCTTGCTACTTTTATTATATTTGCCTTTTTTCAGTAAACACTGTTATCAGCCAGATCAAGAGGTAAGTCTGAAATTTGATATCTGCATAATAGAACATGAGATACAGAGAACAATCTCATATTTATTGAAGAGAAGCTTTTTTAAAACAGTGGATAACTTGAAATGGTTTAGGCAGATTGTAAGTGGTTTTCCTGGTAACTTTTCACTTCTTGCGAAGAAGTCCTGTAGACAGTGGTCTCCTTTCCCTGTGACAGTAGTGTTTGTAGTGTCATCATGCTGCTGCTTTTGAGTGTGGCAATGTCAGGCACTGGAAAACAGAACAGTGAACTGTATTTCCTTCTGACTCTTCACTTGTGAAAACCATATCTCATTTGTCCCTGCAGCCTTGCTGATACTAAATACTTTTGTCAGATTCCTGTGACAGTCTTGTACTGTGGAATATCTTTTCTAACTGTCAATAGATACTAATGAAGCCTGACATTTTATGTACCTATTTCAAGGCTTTATTAAAAATGCTCGTTTCTACCATGTCCTGGATGGTTTTTCTGACATCTCACTTCTTTCTACTTGGAAGTCTTTTCACTTGAATACCAGAAGCATTCATATCTGAATCCCAAAGCTTTGTATGAGCTGTTCTTTCCATCCTTTATGGCATCAAGTTACCGTCAAGCAGGATTTTTGTTGGTTTGTCCATTTCTAGCTTTCTTTATGAAATCCTGTGTGAGAATTAATTTCCACAGCCATGCTTTTGGATACTCATTGAAACAGGGCCTGCAAAGCAGGAACACAGCTGAGTCCTGCGCTTAAGAGTCCGCAGAATGGTTGAGATCAGAAGGGACCTCTGGAGGTCATCTGGTCTGCTCAGACAGGGTGACACAGGACCACTATGCTCCAGGACCACATTCAGATGGCTTTTAAATATCTGAGCCATCTCCACAACCTCCCTGGGTCATTTTTGCGAGTGTTCAGTAATCCTCACAGTATTAAAAAAAAAAGGTGTTTCCTTATGTTCAGATGGAACCTCCTGTCTTTCAGTTTGCCTGTTGCCTCTTTTCCTGTCACTGGACACCACTTAGAAGAGCCTGGTGCTCTCATTTATTTTACCTTCTCTTACAGGTATTTGTATCCATTGGGCCTTTACTTCCCCAGGCTTCCCCAGATTCAGATCTCTCAGCCTTTCCCCACAGGAGAAAGGCTCTTGTCCCTTAGTCTTCTCAACGCCCCTTCCCTGGACTCTCTCCAGTATATCCCTGTCTCCTGCCGTGGGGAGCTCAGAACTTGACCCAGCACTCATGATGTGGCCTCCCCACCAGTGCTGAGGAGAGGGGAAGGACCATCTCCAGTGGTGGTGCTTTGACCTGCTGTCAGCACTCCTCCTGATGCATCCCAGGACATCATTAGCCTTGTTTGCTACGTGGGCACTTTGCTGGCCTGTATTCAATTTGGTGCCCACCAGGATTTCCAAGGGAAAGCTGCTTTCCAGCTGGGTGACTGACACCCATACACCAGTGCCTGGGGTTGTTGTTCTTTGGGTGCAGGAGTTTGCACTTACCCTTGTTGAACTTCCTGAGGTTTCTGTCAGCCCACTTCTCCAGCCTGCCAGGGTCCCTCTGGATGCCAGCACAGCCATCTGGTTTATCAACCTCTCAAGGTGGGAATTGAGGAGACGGAAATCATCTTAGAACCCAAAGGGAAAACACAAAAGGTCTTCCCAGAAATCTGTTTACTGTCATAGCAGCTCATCAGAGGACATTGAGTAGACTTACCTCAGAAAGAAATGAGTCCACTCTTTCAAGTATAGGTACCCAAATCCTTGACTCCCAAATAATTCGCTTATTTTCAAAAATTAGAAATACAACTCAAATCATTTCTGAAATTTCCTGGTTTAAAACCACAGGAAAATAACTCCTTTGACTTATGAACAGTTTTAGGAAGTTTTGAAGTCCAAACCACAGAATAGAAGCAAAAAAATACCTGTCTGCTTGTACTCAGTGGCATAAATCTATTTATGGTCAATTATTACAGATTATGAACACAATTTCCACTCTGGTTTTATTCTTTTTGTTTTCATTATTATGGTGCTAATTACTTACATACCCTTGTAGTGTGTATGAGGCTTCAAAATAATTAGAGTAGGAAACAGATAGGAAAAAAGTGGAGGGTTCTTCAGTCAACTTGCAGGTAACCTCCAAGGGGCAGAAGAATAAAAATAAGTTCAATAAAGAACAGATGCAGAATGAATGTCAACAGTGGAATGTTTGTTAGATGGATTGTGAAGAGAGCAGGGAGTGTGGGGCTACTGGCACATTTTGTTTGGCCGACAGTTTGGAATTAAGGTCTGGCCAGTACTAGATTATCCAGGGATATTCACATGAATAAAAACATTGTTTTCTTTTCTGGTTTATCCTGATTGGTCAAGGGACAGCAGTTGTCATAATCCCTATGATTCAAGGTCTGAGAACACAAATTGCTTATAGAAGAGACAAGGAAAGAAAGCAAAATGGTCTGCCCATGATATTTTACTCTTCAACAACATGATTGACATATCAGTGAGGGACCTCTTGCTGATTGGAAAAACATTGGATTGAGTCAAGTAACTGATCTGTTGCACTGTATACCTGAATGTAAAATAATCCAGCAGCAACTTGTGCCTTTGCCTGTTCAGATAGAAAAAATATAGGTAGAAACACTATAATGGAACTTAAAACTAAAGTTCTTAGAGTTCCATCTAAAGATGAAAAGATGATTTGCTTACAGGTTTGATCATAAGAGTAAAGGGTAAAAATATTAACTCTTTTAATTCTACAGATACACAAGAGTAGAAAAGATCATGTTTTTTGTCTCATATGCATTAGTCTGTTGGAAATTTAATTGACAAGACTCTCTGGAAAGCAAGGTTTGATATGCTTTGGAAAAAAAATTCACAGTGAGGTTTCATAAATTCAGACATTATTTCTGTTATTAAAGATACGAAAGTCTGTCTCTTTTTTTTAAAATTCATGGAAACCAATTTAAATATTTAATGATGTACCATTAACCCAACCATTGTAAAAGTACAATAAGATATTTATTTCTTGTAAATAAGGAATTTATCCACACATAAAACTCTTAAACTCACTATCTCGGGGAAAAAAAAAAAAAAGAGCTTGTAGCTTGTGTAGGATGTAAGCATTAGAATGAAGTAAATACAGCTGAAATTACTGAACTTATTAATCTAAATGCAGTGAATACTAAATCCCTTTATGAATCATATCTTTTTATAGTTTTGCCTCACTTCAGGTGACTTTATCTGTGTCCCTAGAGACATGTCATGCACACTTTAGTTTTTAGCATGACTACTACTCTGTTAATGACAGTAGTGCAGTACCTGGCAATTTACTACTTCTTACCATTTGCAAAAATTGACTTTGTGTCCACAGCAGTGACTCGAGCTGACTCTTCCCCCTTTTTGTTGCTAAACAGAGAGTGACCGCACAGTTAGAAATGGGAAAGATGGGACCTCTGGCAATACAGCCCTTGGAAATTTGTCTTTTTCGGGGGAAAAGTGCTTTTTTCTTCAGGCCTTTGTTGGAGGCATCGTCAGTCGCTGTGAAGTCCCTGAGCTGTGTGCCTGGTCAGAATGAAGAGAGAGAGCTTGTTCCTCATTGCTCTTTTTACTGGTGCCTAATCAGAATCCTGTAAGGACTTTATCTCTTAGGGCATGTTTGCTCTAAGCAATCCTAGGCTCCAAATGGGAATCGAGTGGCAGGTTTTTCTGTTAGCTCTTTGTAGTTACAGAATGTTGTCCAAAAGAGCTGTAGCTAGCAAGGAATGGATGTTATGTACTCTCCTTGATGCACAGAAGGGCAGGAGTTCATTTAAATCCTTGCAGCTAGGCTTAGACTACTTCTTTCTCCTACCTAAGATGAGGAATCCTAGAAAGAGTGATGACTTCTGTTTTCACTCAGCTGAACTCTGTGACACCTCACAAATCTTTCACTCCTGAGCCTGCAGGTATTCCAGCCAGTTGTCACTGTGTCCTAGGCAAGACAAAACACTATTAGTATTCTTTTTCATTGGCTACTTGCAGATTAATGGATGTTTTCTTGGATTACCTGTGCTTTGGGAGCTCAGAATCTATATATTGTGCAAAAGCTACCACACTGTATCTTGATTTTTCTCATCAAACAAGTTGAATGTGGGACCAGCAAATGTTATGTTTAAAGTTTAGCACAATTTAAAATGCAATATTGATATAAATGATATATGGAAATAGATTTCCTGGTTAGACCTGGTAGTGGTGGTGGACAAGACCTATAGATGACATTACATGGGTAACAGAATTACAAAATGAACATAAATTATTGCATTCACTAAAGAAAGACAATTAAAATGCGTTGTGCCATAACAATTAGATATAACAGCTGAAATTATCTACTGTCTAAAGAAAAACTTGCAATTTTGGTACCATATTATACGTAAGTCTTACTCTGGGTATTAACAGAAACTTTCTGTTTTCTGGAAGGAAAATACATGGTACGTGGATTAGTTGTGGGTGCGGTGGTAGCAGAGTCTCTGGTCAGGTATTCGTTTTTTCTGTAAGAAGATCAGCTTCCCAAGGGACCTGCAACTTACTTTTGTAGATGTAAAAATTATTTCTAACTGAAACTTTATATATAACCTATTAGACAAGGAGCATGTTTAATAAATCATGCTTCTATGAAAAAAAAAAGAAAAAAGAGTATTTCTGCTTTGTGTTAATCTTTGCCTTTGAATAAGTACCATACATCAATTAAATATGTCTTTATCTAATAGTTTTTAACAGTTTTGTTGCACTTGGAAAGGTTTTTGGGTTTTTTTGAAGGGTGGAGAGGAGAGTCAATAGATAATATTTAATTGAGGAAATTCATTGTGACTTTTAAAATCATATTTCTCTGCCATTGGTAGGTATTGGGTTTCCTGATAGAGTGTGCAAAACCTTTTTAACAGGTAGTCAAGTAGCTCTGGTTAATGATGTATACACAAAAATAATGTTTTATATATGCTTTGTATATAGTTTGTGTATAAATGTATGCAGTTGAACTGCTGAACTAACTGACAGAAAATAGTTCACACACAGTGTTCATCTGAGGATATAAACATACAAGCATTCTTTTTGTAAATGCTAGAGCTTTGTATTTCCGTATTATTATTATTCCCATAGGAAGAGTGCTCTCAGTTGCTATCCATGAACCTTGACTCATCCAGTCTGCTCTCTGTTTTGCCAGTCAGTAGGTAGAATATAGTTTGTTTAACCCTCAGTCAATTCTCTTCGGCTTCTACATTGAAAATGTTCTTTTTCAGGATACTTTTGGCATCTATTGCTTTATCCTTTAGTGTTGGACATTGAATGCAAAAAAAATCTAAGACTTGTACATGGTTGTCCTAATCGCAAGACTTAATTACCAAAGTTATGGTGGTTTTCTTGGTAATATTTAATGGCCTGTGTAATCACTGGCCTACAGTGTGGAAAAGTGTTTCAGCTTGAAAGTAACTTTCCTGTCTCTGAAAGGGATGATGGTATTTGCTTGGATTTCCGTTGGCAAAGGTATGTTTTGAACCACCATAATATCTGTTGGAAGAGGCAGCATAGTGGACTGTAAGATATGAAGGAAGATTTTGGAGTGCATTGATGAAAACCTCCCAACACTGGTGATGGAGAAGCCAATGGGGGATGATGACCTGCTAGAGCTGGTATTAAAAACAGGGAAAGTATATATATATATATATATATATATATATATATATACTTCCTCATCCTGCTTGAGGATGAGGAAGTTGGGAGTCTTCCCCAGTCACCACGAGATGGTGGAGTTCAGGATCCTGAAGAGCAGTAACAAGGGAAACCATGCCTGATGAACCTGATAGGTTTATATGACAAGGCAGCTGACTTGGTGGATGAGGGGAGAGCTGTGGATATTGCTGGTTTCAGCTGTCTCCCATCACATCATAATTGAAAAACTGGCGGAGAGTGGACTTAACGGGCAGTGGAGTGGAGCTGAAACTGCTGGGCTCAAAGGGTTGTGATCAGTGGCAAAGTCCAGTCCCTGGCAGTGTCCTCCAGGGGTAAGTGCTGGGTCTAATATTTCTTAATATCCTCCGTACTGAGCTGGATGATGGTCAGAGTGCACCCTCAGCAAGCTTTGTAGATAACCCCAGACTGGGATGATAGACCAGACAGATGGTTGTGCAGCCTTCCACAGGAGCCTTGGTGAGCTGGAGAAGTGGGTGGAGGGGAATGTGTAAAATTCAACAGCAGGAAACATGGAGTCCTGTTCTTGGGGAGGAATAACGTGGTGCCCAAATGCAGGCTGAGGGTGGACAGGCTGGAAAGCAATTTAAATAAGAAGGTATGGGAGGGGTATGGGGTGATGATGATATCCTGGTGGACCCCAAGTTGCCATGAGTAACCTATGCACAAGTGTGGCAAAGAAGGGTGTTATCATCCTTGGAGATTCTCACAATTTAACTGGCTGTTGTCCTGGACACATTTTCTTGTCCACCAGCTCTCTAAGCCAGCAACTAGACTAGAAAACCTCCAGAGATCCCTCCTAACCTCAGCCATTTTGTGAAGACCCTTAAAGCCTACAGGCTACCAGTCCTATTTTGATGATGCTTTCTGATAACTAGAGCCTTTCTTGCTATGCTTTCTGAGTCAAAGATTGGAACTATAATTTTCCTTTTTTTGATGTTTCTGCTGAGGAAAGATACATTCCTGTCTTTAAGTACCCAGGTGCAGTAGTAATGGTATCCATGGAAGTGCTTTAAATACATGGTGCATTGTGCTCTATTTGCTTACAAGTTCTGTCTTACTGCATTGTGTCAACATAGATATCTACTACTTGAAGGAAGAAGCTGATATGAATTATTAGTATGTGTAATTATTTGAATATGTCAGAATAATTAAATAATCGTTATGCTATACTATAATTTTAGTCTCTGAGTGCTTCAAAATAATGCAATCAATAACACTAATTATAAAGGTTTGCTTTCATTTGTGTTGCAGTTGTGCTTAATAATCTGTGCCATGCAGTGCACTACTTTGTTTCTATGAATGTGTTTTGTATAATCAGGGTTTTGTGTCACTTTACCCTGTTGCATTTTTTAGGAAGAGGAGTGGTTTGTTTTTTTTTTTTTTACCTCTTTATTTAACAGTGGGAGAGATTAGTGATTCTGTGCTAGTTAGTTTAGCTCTGTGACACAGTAAAACTCCCTGGGTGGAACACTGAGGAGCAAGGTGCAGAATTACTGGAAGATGGTGTCAAACGTGAATTTAGAGAGTAAGTGGCTGATACTTCTGTGTAAGTACAGAGTAGTGACATTTCAACTGGTGAAGCTACTAAGCTGCTCAGTATATTGGCCAAATATTTTTAAAGTGCTAAATCCTCCTGTACACAGAACTGAGTGTGCACAGTGTGACAGTGCTCTGTCACACACTGAGCTCATGCACAGTGTGACAGTGCTCTGTATTTCTGTCCATGGTGTGTCACAAAGGGATAATAGTCACAAAATGCAGGGGCAGCCTCTGAAAGGGGTAAAAGGAGCTGTATGTTTTTGGGGCTCTCTGGAAGGATATATTTTAAAAGGAAATTCTCAACCTGTTAATTTCAGCTTTACAATATTTTTAATGCTTTAAAGGGTGGACAGTAGATGAAGGAGGAACAGAAAGATTCTCAGTGCCAAATCAGACAGCTGTAAAGCCTGTGTCCTCAAAAAAGTCGTGGTATATAATTAGTACTCATCATTGTGAGGAACAGTAATTAGTTACTCTGTGTAGAAGGACAAAGGAAAAGTATGTGATATACTTTTCATCTTATAGAGTGAGAAAGGCTTCTAGCACAATCTAAACCACCCCTTGATTGATGATAATAATGGTAGCCAAGATGACATTTATACTTTTATTTTAAAGATCAACGAGACAAAAATAGCAAATATTTCCTGGATGTTTCACTGATACCACAACTTTGTGCAGTTAGTTTTGATTCAATTTCACAAATCATCAGCAGAAATTGTCAGCAAAATAGTAACTGTTGAAACGGGGTTTTGTTTTTCTAATTGAGACTGATAGGCAGATACATTTATCTTCTTTGGTATATTCTGGTTGTCAGGTGTGAAGGTCTTTATAAATATTGCATGTGTTAGTGAACATTTTCAGTAGGTGTTCAGTAATAAGCATTTTAACTGTAAATCGAGATTACACGCAATTCTTCCCAAAGTAATTTTAAATGGTCTTTTAAAGAATACACTGAATGATGAACTTACTAATTAGTCACCAATAAAACAAGTGAGTGACTATCTGCCTGTCAGTATTCCTCACAGTAATCAGTCTCCTTTGAAATATGATATGTGAGCCAAATACAAATTCCCAGGCACTATACAGTATCTTTTAGAGATATTTTATGTTGTAATCTCTTGTTTGTAAGTACTGCCTGAGTGATGATTTTTGAAGATGGATGGTTTGAGTTGAGTATAGACACATGTGAATTTCAGAACCTTTGATGCAGTGTTGTATATAATAATAAAACTTCTGTTCCCTGTGAGTACTGGGTTCAGGTTAGGTTTAAGATGGAGCAGATGGAGTGAATGAAATCAAAGCTCTAGAAAATCTGTTACCTTTGGAGTTGATCAGAAATGTCAGTCTTGAGTAGAATTGGTAGAACATCACACAGCAAAGTCCAGAGGTCAACAGGACACAACCATGCAACTTAGTGGTGGAGAATCCAAGATCTACGTGGGATGAGCAAAGCAGATGCATAGAAGTGTGCTAGAATAAAAATTGTTCTCTTCCCCAGTAAAGGCTTCTGGTTCAGTCAAGGAAAGAGAATATTTACTTGATCTCAGTAAGGTGTCCAAGTCCTATCTGGCATCCTGACTTGATGCTGCCCTTAGATATTTCCCTCACTCCACTTAAATTATCTTCTTTCATGCTTTGCAGTTTTTTAACTCAGATGTTTGACAACCTGCCAAAGGCCTTATTAGTTGTTTAACGTTGACTTCGCACTCATTTAACTTTGTTAACATGGTTTACCATCACCTTCAGGCTTCTGCCCAAAGTAAGTCATAAAGTTTTAAAATTTTAAAAGAGTTCCTCTTCAATGCTTCCTTTCTTTCTGATGACTACACTGCATACTAAAAGTGGAGCACCCAACATTTCCTAATCCTACTAGAATTCCATTCTTACTTAGGACCATCTGAAAACATTTATAAGCAAAGTTAAAATATTGTGATGCCTTGTCACATTAGCTGCCATAGCGACACAGAAAATCGCTAACTCTGTATTAAGTGTACTTAGCCCTAACTTCTGCACTTACTGTAGGATGAAAAACTCTTGAATTTAAAGATAAATGAAACCTCCCAATAAGTCATCTGTGCTATGTGTATTTTTCCAGCACATGCCAAAATCATTTACTAAGACAGAGCTGTTTTTAAGGTCTCAAATAACTGAAAAATACTTATGAATATCTGTATAGTGGTACGTTCCTTAGAATTCTCCTTCCAACTTCCAGAAAGCTGTTGAAAGACTTGTAACTGTATTTTGAACCTAGCAAAGTTTCAGCACTGAAGCAAGATAAGATTCATGGTCATAATGAAGTGTGAATTGTTCTCATTTCTAAAACAGATGATGGGTTTGAGTTTTGCATTTGATATGGAGCCCTAATTTAGGGGTATGCTGTGCATGTACAAATGTACAGTACTGTCTAGTCTGTTTTATCCTAGATGCTTGTGTGGGACTTGTTGGGGGTTTTATTATGTCATAATAATGTAATTAATTAATATATTTAGTGTGATCAATTAATTAGTGTAATTAAGACACAATAATAAAGGTGAGAGGAAAAGTTATTTCACTGTATAAAAAATCTAAATTTATCTCATTTCCCTTAGTTAGTTTCACTTACTGTTGTGTGTATAAATTATGATGCCTTATTTCTTCTATGAGGGGAAGTGTATCCTGCGTCCTGCAAAGAATTTCTCCCATGATCTTGGCAGTATCAGAAACCCTGATGAGCATCATCTTCGTATCATGACTTAGCCTTAGACTTACTTCTTCTGAATTAAATAATGCTCCACAGCTACATTGATCTTATTTGATGGTATCAAACTACTTTCAGTAACATAGATTAGGTTTTTGGAGATGCATATGTGTAGTAAAAATTGAAATTAACTTTATTTCTGCAAGACATTTTGGGAATTTTAGATTGTGTTGAAGCTTCGGGAGCCTTTAAAAGAAAGAAAAAGATATTTATAAATTAAGGGGAAGAAAATATAAGAAAAAATAACATAAACCCTGCAATTTTAATCATTTGAAACAATATATGCTTTGGAATATCATTGTGGCACATCACCTTAATTTGGAATAATAATGAAGAGTAACACAGAAAATGTACTGTCTTGTATTTCTCAAGGATTAGTGTGGATATCAACGTTTCCTGCAGAAAAAAAGATAAATTAAAAATGTTGACAGCTAGAGGTAATATTGTGTACAACAGAAATTCAGTGGAATGAGGAATGGTGTTGGTACATAAAAACTATGTTTACTGTTTAAACTATTAGTGCTTTAACATGTCACTGAAAGGTCAGTCTTCAGGAGTAATGGAGAAGCTATTGGACTGAAGGCTAGGAAATAAATTGCAGAGGATGTACTGTGAGTTCATTCCAGCTCTACATTGTTCATAAGGTGATGATAAAGTAGTGGCTAGATTTGTTCATATTAATTTGTTTGTGAGGTTTTTTTGTTTGCATTTTGTGGGTTTGTGGTTTTGTTTTTTGTTTGTTTTTTTTTGGGGGGGGGGGTTGTTTTGTTTTTTCTTTTTTGTTCTGGTTTGATTTGGGTTGCTTGTTTTTGTTTGTTTGTTTGTTTTATGGGTGGGTTTTTTAATTTGTTCATTTTGCTCTTTGCTTTTTCTTTTTTAATAATTGTCCTAGTTTTGGTGGAGATTCAATCAATTATTTTCCTAGTAGCTGCTGCAGTGCTGTGTTTGGGATTTAATATGAAAATAACTTTGACACACACCAATGCTTTAGTTGAGGAGTGCTCACCCAAAATCAAGGACTTCTCAGTGTCTCCTGCTCTGCCATGGAGCAGGTGCACAAGAACCTGGGAGGGTGCACAACCAGGACAGGTGACCCAAACTGGCCAAAGGGATATTCCACACCACAGAACGTCATACTTAGGATATAAACTGGGGGAAGCTGTCCAGGAGGGGCAAATCACTATTTGGGGATGGGCTGGGCATTGGTCAGCAGGTGGTGAGCAACTGTGTTGAGCATCACTTGACTTTATTGGGTTTTATTCCTCTCTCTTTTTATTGTCTCCCTTTTCATTCCTATTATTAATGTTATTGTTGTTGTTATTATTATTAAATTTTTATAATTTCAAGGATTATTTCAAGGATTATTTAGATTATTAAACTGTTCTGTTCTCAAGTATGGGTTTTACCCTTTCAATTTTCCTCCCCATCCCATCAGGCAGGTGTGATGAGTGACTGTGTAGTACTTAGTTGCAGGCTGTGTTTAAAACACAGCAATAATAAGTAGGAATTAAGTATTTTCTAAGTGTGTAATATTCTCCAAAACCACTGGTAAGTTTTGGCATTCCTACCTGTCCTTATAAGATTTTAATCAACATCATCCTACATTTCATTAAAAAAAAAACAAACAACAACAAACAAACCCTCAGTAGGAATGTTTTTTTTCTTCACTGAGAAGAGAATATGGGTAACACCTGCTGAGTTCCCAGTGCATTCCAATACCAGAGCTGAGAAATCTGACCTTGAACAGGTGCTCAGTATGAAACTGTGTCCTTGTGCTTAGGATTTCTGGTGCATTTATATAAAGAGCCCACCGTACATGAGTAGTTCTGATCTACCCATATGAAGATGTACTAGTTTTTTCTCATATTTATTAAGGGCAGTTATTTTAGAGACTATTACATGAGTTTTCAGTTTTTCCACCAGATTTGTGTGTGCTCTTGATTGACCAAACAGTGCGTACAGCTTCAGGGTTCTTGCTTATGCAGTGCCCAGCTTGTCAGCCTTAAGTAACTTGCATTAATGTCTCCAGAGATGTGGAGAATCTCTGCATGAGATTTTGAAAACAGAATCCCAGAATCACACAAAATAGGATCAGAAGAGAGCTCTGGGGATCATGTAATCCAACCCCCTGCCAAGGCAGGGTCACTTAGAGCAGGTGGCACTGGAATGTGTCCAGGTGATTTTGGAATGTCTGCAGAGAGGGAGACTCTGCAGCCTGTTCCAGTGCTCTGCCACCCACAACATAAAGAAGTTCTTCCTTATGTGGAGGTGGAACTTTTTGTGGTTTAATTTATGCCCATCACTCCTTGTTCTGTCCCTGGGCACCACTGAAAAAGAGGTGTTAAAACATGTTCCTTTTACTTACCCCTTGGCAATAAGTGCACTCATGGTTTCTGGGAGTGTTTTCCCTTCACCCTGCCTTAAGATTTGGGTGCTGGTTCTCAAGATCATCTCTGATATCCTGGATCTGTGTGGCACTAAATATGAAAGATTTGTCAGTGTGATGGAGGGGAGAGTAAGGCAACAACGCCAGACTTTTGTCACTGGTTCTATGTTGCATGACAGGAGAAGAAGCAATGGGCATGACATAAAATAAGAAACCCCCTTTTTACTGTCATGGGGATTAAATAGCTGAACAGGCTGCCCCAAGAGGTATTTCTGTCCATGGACATGTTTACAATCTGACTGGCCATTGTCTCTGAGCAGAGGACTGGACCAGGTGATCCCTGGAGACACCTTCCAGTTCTAAAATGTTCCGCGGGCTTGGATTTGTAGGAAGCTGTCTGATAGTAGTGTACAGCGCAAACATGGCATAACAAATGTGTTCAGTCTAACAAGTGACAAATACAAATCGTTTTTCCCATGTTAACTTCCGTTTAAACAAGAGAGCAGGTGACAGTTGGAAAATAAGATGCAGAGAAAATACATGTTTGCTCATTTTGCAGTGGTTGGAGGGGCCACTTCTGGCTGAATAGAGACACATAAAATATGCAGCAGATGTTATGACAGCATTTAGTTTTTATTGATGTCCAAAAGATGATTCCATAATACATTCTTGTGGCTGTAATTTTGTAGATATTGAATTTATTTGCTTTCCATAGATTCTCTGATGCTTTGTATTATTACAGAAGGTGCTTAGATAAGGGAATAAGAATAACTCACAACAAATTTCACTGATACTGGACTTAGAGTACAAAGAATTTAGCTATTACACAGTGCTCTGCCAGTAAAGCTTTAAATCATTGAAATACCTTCTAAAATGAATACCAATATTTTTACATCTCAGTCTGGGAAGTAGAGTATAATCTATATGTTCCTTGGCTGGTGAAGAATGCTTTTTCCTTTGGGATCTGATTTTTATTTCTTTTTTTGTTTATTTGAAAATTTCTTGGCATACTTATAGAGTGGTTTTGAGCTATTTTTGTTCAGAGAATTGTGGTGTAGATCTAGGACTAGAACTGATTTTTGTATTATATGATTTTGACTTTGTAATATCCTTCCCTTTTAAGTCTGGAAGTCCGTAAGTCTAAAATGCCTGTTGGAACTTAACAGGTTTCATTATACTAAGAAACAATGTAATGTTTTCAGAAATTACAAAAAATGGAGATTCCTTCATTGAAGTTCCCACCCTGGATACAGAAGCCAAGTGCAGGGTCTTCGTCCCTAGTTTTCTTATTGATCTTGTAAGTGTTTGCTAGATTATATGCATGAAAAAATCTGTTTTAACTTTAAGCTACATAATTTATTTATGTAAAGTAACCTCAACATTACATAGCTAAATCCTGATGAACTGATGGTTGGTCGCGATAGATGCTTCATCTGAAAAACCTGAACTTGATTGAGAGATTTGAGAAAGCTTTGTTTTCAAACTCTTAAAACCTAAACATTTTAGCTGTAATTAAATGAATTCAGAAGATAAAAAAGCAGAATAAACTTCTGAAGAACAGGGATAAATCATAACACATCATAATGTTACACTTTGTCATTGTTCAATCGGGAGATGAGAAATTATTATCAGTTAAATAGTTGAATGCCTTTATTTAAGTCAATGAAACAAAAAGCTTTGATGGAACCAAAATGATTTTGAAGTTTTGAGATGTCACATTTAGTGGCTGGAACTTTTTCACAGGAATCAGATTTCAGATTATAGCATCAATAACTCTCTTCTGGGTGTTTCTAACTTCAGGGCCATGTGAGCTGGCCTTGGGAAGCCTGAAGTCTGGAAGCACCCAGATACACCTTGGTTGTTGTTGCTCTAGAGCTAAACAGTCTTCAGTTAATGTATTTGTTTTTTCAAACTAGTGAGCAATAGGAATCTTTGTACCCCTAGGAATGCTTTAGTTAAATTTTCTTTAGCAGCATTAGTGGATCAGCTGTTACATCCACCTCACTTTCTTGTTTGTGATTAAGCAGATCAAGTTTAACTTAGCACAATGTGATCTTTGTTTCCTAAAGAGACCCTCTGCTATTATATATTCTTGGAGTAAATATATTGGATATAAAATGTTATGAAATTGCTCTCCCTAAAAATCTGAAATGGCAGAAATAAGTCTGAAAGCTGCATCTCGCACCTACCAGAAGAAAGATCACTTAAATACTGCATCAGGGGGAACATTTCTATCTGTGAAACAGTGCAAGCCTGCTGACATGAAAGAAAATGCACCCTGTACCATAGGTTAACCTCCTTTAATCAAAAATAGTTTTAAACCATAAAGAAACACTATATGTAGGGGTATAGTATACCTTATTTGGATTCCAAACTTCAATACTTTATTTTTTATCACTCTTCAGAAGGATATACCATTAGTTGAAAAAGAGGAAAAATCATAATTCTGAAAATTCACCTTTAAAAAAAGTGTAAATGATAATAAATTTTGAAAATAGGGTGTTCCATTTTTTAATAAGAAGGTTTTCTACTTTTTGGAACCAATCCCTAGTTCAAATAAGTGAGCTGGGGGAAAAACAATGTACCTAATTGCATCAAGTTAAATAAGGTTTGTGAGAATCTATCTGCTGTTGCTAATGCTGTAAGGTCCCATGTAATTTAAGTGTAAATCATTACCTTTAGACTTATTACCTTCATATAGTTCCAGTAGTTATCTGTTTCTCAGAGATTACTTGGGATGGATGTGTCTTTAGAGTCTATTTTCTGACTTCCATCCTACAACTGAACACAAAATACAGGACATTGTACGTCCTGAAAAATAAATGTCATAAGGACGTTTTGGCAAGGATTAGAAGGTTTAGAAAACCTATTCCAGGAAACAAAATGTTCATGACTGAAACCTAACAATTTGTAAAAGTTTAGCATTATAAAAGCCAGTCATGGCAGTGCCCTGTGTTTTATATTTATATGAATTGAATTTATTTTTTGTATATATTCTGCCTTAAAGAATCAAAGCAGGAATAAGAGTAGTTCCATATATTCTGTTCACATTGTTTCTAAAGCCATTTTCATTTAAAACAGGAGCTAAAGGCTTCACCTTAACGGGTGGGTTGCATATTCAAAATTGGGAAATATTCATATTCAAAACCTTAAGGCATTCTTTCTTGAAAATGGCATTAAAAGTATCACATGGTTAATTTAATGAATAGAGCAGTCTTATGCAACTGCAAATTTCTTTAAAATATCATTAATGTGGATAAAAAACTGAAGAGTACATTCATGTAGATGGTGGGTGCTTACAGCAGAACACACTCTCAAGGTTCAGAGCAAGCAAAGTATACCCAGAGAGTTATTAAAAACCATTTTTGCTGGGATAAGAAACTACTTTGGTATGTAATACAGAAAAGAACCTAACCTGCATTTCTGATAGGGCTTTGTGTATTGGGGTAAAGAAATATAACCATGCGAATGCCAGTGCCTGCCCTTGAAAACAGGGGCAGCTAAGTGGGTTAAGTTTCATTGCAAATAAGGTATTTCTTCTCAAGGAAGTTCATTCGTCTGTCAGTGATGACTTCTAGATGTGATGCCGTGGATCTGTGTATGTGCTGTGAGGTGCAGCTCACAGACTATGAGCTGCAGTCTCAGGCTGTACTCAAGCTGACTGATAAACATGCAGCTTAGCCAGTGCATAAATCCCCAAAAATGTGTCTGTTATCTTTCTCAGTACAGTACTTGCATGTTGAGGGACTGGGTTTTACTTTCCACATAAAAAGAATTTAAATTGGAATAGCATAATATATTGTGTATGTTTTTCCTGTTTGTGTACGTATAGATGCTTGAAAGCTTCAGAGAGCAGAAAGATTAATTTTGCTGAGTTGTTTTTTTTTTTGGTTTTTCTGGTTTTGTTTTTTGGAGGGTTTTTTCATATTGAATGTACGTTTAATAGGTCTGCTTTCCTCTGTCTGTCTCTGAATGACAGTGTTGAGGAAATGGCTTCAAAGTGAAAGAGAGTAGGTTTAGATTAGGTATTAGGAAAAAATTTTTGCTATGAGGATGGTGAAACGCTGGCACAGGTTGCCCAGAGAAGCTGTGGATGACCATCCCTGGCAGTGTTCAAGGCCAGGTTGGATGGGGCTTTGAGCAACCTGGTCTAGTGAAAGGTGTCCCTGTCCATGGCAGGGGGGTTGGAACTAAATGATCCTTAAGATCCCTTCCAACCCAAACCATTGTCTGATTCTATGATTAGTTTTTTATTATCAAATGCTGGACAATGCTTTGACTAACACATTCTTTTAGTGCACATGCACCAGTAACAAGTAAATAAATACATCTATAAGGAACATGTATGGAATTGTAAACACTAATGCTGACTATAATGCTACATGTTACATACGTGTCATTTTTTAAGCTGAAAGTAAAATGATGTTCTCTTTTCATCTGTGACTTTTTTGACTAAACTGATTTGAAACTGCTCATTAAACTCTACAAGGAACTGATAGAAATATTTTATAGATTAGACTGTAGTACGTGAGCCTGTGTGGCTCTCTGCAAGTCGTGGTTAGTCTTTTATTCACTGGAATTTTCTAGAAAAATTGGTAACAGGCTCAAACCTTCATAAGGTTTCTTTCTTTCTTTTAATTTATTTTAAATACGGTTAAGCCTTTTGCCATCAAAGATTGTTCTTCTGCTTATACACAACTAATATGACTGAATTATAGAATGTATTCATGTACAGTTTTGCAGTAGTATTATTTTGCAGTAGTATTATACATCTGTCCTTCAAAAAAAACCCCAGCAGAATGTTATGGGTCAGTCTGACCTACTTTTTATATAAAAAGCTGATTGCTAAAAATTACTGTTCCTAGGAGCATTGGACAGTCTATATTTGCCAGACTGTGTCATCACTAATGTGCTGTCAAAAGCTCACCAAAACCCAACACTTGCAACATGACAGACCTGATTTTGAAGTGCATTTTCAGGTGTATTTTTTTTGTTCTGTTTTAACAATCTGTGCTGTTCCTGAAGTGGTTTCTTTGTACCTCCTTAATTACTGTTGTGTGTTTAGTTTGAGTTCACAAAGCACTGATCAGGAGCTTGTTTTTGTCTACACACAACCAGCCTCACCGGAAAAAAAGAAAGGTTTTAAATGAATTAATGTCAGAGTTAGTATCATCCTACACAATGTGGTACCTAATAGTCGGTTAAAACTTCTGTTTTCATTAAAATAATACAATTTCTATTGTTGTTTTTAGCTCTTTAGAAAAACAAGTAAGATCTAATACAGGCATTTCTTTTATCTATACTTCTGAAGTTCCATATAAGGTTTACATAGAAAAACTCTTAATTCCAGCGATGTTAAAGTCTTACATTTTAAGTTTGATTATACCAGTACATGGTGGTATTTGGGGATTACGAACAACTTCCTTACAACATGGTAGCTGGCTTTAGATTTTCATTCATCAAGAACTCTCAGATGTATTGAGAGAGCTTTTTTTAGCCTGCCAAAACGTTATTAGGAAATGGTGAAAGATAAAGCTTATACTTGAAGCTTCTCCAGAAGGAAAAGGTTCTTTCATCGTCAGTCTGGCAGTATGCAACATGCAATCCCTGCATTTGCTTCCTGCTACTCTTAATGAGGACAACATGTAATACGTAGGATATGTTTTACATGTGTAAATGCAAATCTACGTGTGCAGATATAAACAAAAAAGGCCCTGGTGTCCTATCACATGAGAGTTGTGCTTATAAACAACATCAGCAGCAACTGGGTTGGGACATGCTGGGATCCCACGTCATAGTCAGTGAGATTTCAACTGTTGTATTTAATCTTTTCTACAAGTTGTCTGGCATCTCTCACGCGTCCTAATAGGGTGTTTATTTTTGTTTGTTTGTGGGTTTTGTTTTTTTTAGGAGTGGGAGCTTCTTGCTTGTGCTTGCATTTTCTAAAATAGAGAATTTCTTTCAGTGTGCTTCAACATCAACATAACAGGACCACAAACAAGATAACTTCAAAGTTTTTATTTATGAAAGGATGTGCTGAAGTCTGTTTTATGTGTACCTTAAGCATACAGTTATTTTTTACCTAACCTGATTAAGTGCGTGCATGAATACACGCAGTCGGTTCTGAATATAGAGTGTGTTCATGGAGTGAAACACTAATGAGTTGCTTGTTGTTGTTTATGTTCATCAGACTTCACTAAATCCTTTTAAAAACTGAGTGTGACAAAGCAAAAGTCAGATGGTGATAATTTGAAGTCTTGCTTTTGTGGTTAAATTCAGACCAGTAGAGACTAAAGAGTTGCTCTTGTTCATTATTGATGTTAAGAACTTTCATGGATGGTGGAAATACCTTCTGTAATGCCTTCTTTTGTAAATAAATGCTTTTCTAATGCTCTCAGGTGGTGAAATATCTTCCTGGATTGATTTAAAAATTGTTTTGCTTAAAAAGGCAAGGGTTAATTGAGACTATGTTGTAAGCCTGTACTCCTTTCCTTTTAAATGAAATCTTCATTTTGTCATGCTTGAGTATTTAAATTTTTTTTTTACTTGTCTGTATTTGAAAGGATGCTTACACAGTTTGATAGTTTGTAACGGCTCAAGGCCAAAATGGTTTCTTATTATATAAATAGCATTTTGGTAGGCATTTACTTATTTGTTCATTATTAGGTCATAATTTCTTTCCTTATCCTGAAATCATAGAATCATAGAATATCCTGAGTTAGAAGGAACCTACAAGGATCATCAAAGTCCAACTCCTGGACCTGCACAGGACACCCCAAAAATCACACTATGAGTCTGAGAGCATTGTCTAAAAACTTCTTGAACTCTGTCAGGGTTGGTGCTGTGACCACTGCCCCAGGGAGCCTGTTCTAGCATCCAGCCACCCTCTGGGTGAAGAACCTTTCCTTAATATACTAACTAACCTTCCCCTGACACAGCTTCAAATGTTTTTGAAAACATAATTTTGGTTATGTGTGGGTAGTTTTCTTTGCACCAAGAAAGAATGTGACAGGTATAAATAGAAGTATTGCCTTGAAAAACGTGTCTTAGGATGTCAGTGTCAAAACTTTCAGTCTGATACTGAAATTCAGTTCCCTTACATGATCTTTAATTATGGAGGAACATTAAAAAGATATGAAAGTTCAAGAAAACATCCATCCTGAAATTTTAAAGTTTTGTCTTATGGAAATACAATTCAAAGTATGATATGTTTTCTGTACCAGTTGGACTCCCCTATGAGTTTCCATTGCCCAGCTCCATGTCCTTTTTTTTGCAGTAATGAGAGCTCTCAGGATGCATTGTGGGAGACGAGGACAGGCACATATAAGACAAAACTGCTACATTCTCACATTCCTTTTAATCTGTAAGCCTATATTTACCTTTTCAACTACAACAAAACACTCTTCTGGAGACAGTAGAAGCATTTCATGTAAAAATGTAACATTATCAAGTCTTACCTCCCATTGAGAATTGCTTTTTTAAACTTTTGCAGATAATAGTAAAGTTATCCCTAAAAATAATTATAATTAAATCCTCTCACTTGTTGTTGTTTACAAGCCATTACAGGTGTCTGCTGTTGAACATTTCCCTTATGCCTTCTCTGAATGGAAAAGGGGGAAGTTTTGAATAAAGCACTGTGAATTGATGTGCTTCAGGTATGTGGCCTGTGTACGTTAGCTCTCTACCTTCTGAAAGGCTTTAATTAGCATTTTGGCTAAATCCTGCACCTTGTGGTAATACTTCCAGAGTTAACCATTGGGTTCCCAAAGCACTGTTTTAACCAAGCTTTTGCTTTTCCAAGATCCTATACCGATAGGCATTAGAAGAGGATTAGTTACTCACCTCTATTCTTAGTCTTCCTGTCCCTAATACTGAGTCAGAAGACATTTCACAGAAGTATTGGACTGCTTTACTGCCAACTTATGTTCATCTCTGTTGAAGACTATTGTGGCAGATATTTCTCTGCAACTTTGCAGCAGTTGTCCCTGAGATTTGGAGAGTGGAGGATGTTCAGTGACATCATGTTGTTTCAGCTGGATATTCAAGAGTTTTCAAAAGCATCTAGACAGATGATTTTGTGCTTTATACATGTGATCTTTTCTGAAGAACTTATTGTCCATAAAGAAGAAAACAAGAGATGAAAAGAAATGAAAGGAGGCAGATGAGAGAATGGATCCACAAATCTTCATATAGTACTATTTTTATTGGTGTGATATGTGCTGCACACTAAAGAAAGTTTGCTCTGTTTTGACCTGTTCCTTACTTTGCCTTTCAGAGCTGATTATTCCCAAGCCATGAATGAGTGTTGTTGATCTTCATCACTGACACAAGTTTTCATTTAATGCTGACCACAGTCAGTCTGTTGTGAACTGTTCTTTTCATTCCTTCTAATGAAAGGAAACAAGTGGCTTTTTTTATTTGGGCTGATACATTTTCCAATCAGTGGGAAAAAGAAGGGCTTCTGAGGACTTGAAAATATCAGAGGAAAGCTGATTAGCCTTTGCAGCTCAGAAATAAAATGTCACTGTGCAAAAGGAGAGGAAGACTGCATGACTTGAAGGAAAAACATTACTCTTCATGTAGATCACTGTATGAAGATCATGTATTAAGAATACAGTTAAAAAGGTAATTTAATTTTAAGGAATCTTTACTGGTATCATTGTCACTTAAGATGTCTTTGGTAATTTAAAATACAAAGAGTATTTGAAAATTTATGTTACTTAAAGGTGTTTAAGGATGGTGTAAATGGTCAAGATTTGTAACAATTACTCCAGCTATTATCAACTGCCTGATTATTTTTTGACTCCTTGGCATACAGACTTGCTTGTAAATCTACATTTAACTTTTGTTGTTTTAATTCATATGGAAAAAAATATTTTTAGGCATGTCACTTATGGAGGGAATTAAGTGGAGGTCTTAGAGCAACTCAGGTTCAGAAGAAGAGTACCTGGTCTTAAAACAAAAAAATAGGAAAAGCCTGAGAACATCAAGGATATAAGTCTTCAGTAAAGTGGTAGCATATGAGAAAGAGAACAACATAAACAATTAAGTTTATAAAAGTATTACAGCTATCAAAATCCAAAGCAAACCAACAACACAACAGTTGCCAGCTTTTTCTTGGGAAGTGGGAGGTGTTTATCATGCTGAAAGGAGCATGTGTTAAAATTTTGTCAACTTGACACATGCCTGCAAACTGCTTGAACAAACTATCTTTATTTGATTCTATGGATTGCCTGTTTTTGTTATGAAATGGTTTCTTTTTTCTTTTTTTTCCCTCCCCACTCAGTCCCAAGAGGTAAGAATCCTATAAATAATTTGAAGCTTTTTACTTGTCCGTGACTGCTGAGTCAGCATTTTCAGCAGTCAACCTACTTGGTTATATATCAAGGAATTTAAATAATTTAAATGCTTTTTTGGGTTTTGACTAGTAACTTAATGTTTAATACCATGTTTGATTACTCAAGTCACTGTTCCCTATCTAACAATAGCAGAACCAGGACTTCTAGCATAAACTTGTCATTAATATCCATTAATGAAGCCGTGGTCCTCTAATTTGTCCAAACTCCATCTGAACCCACTGTCAGAGCCTGACTTTGCAACCTGACAGAAGCAAGTTCCAGAAGTTGAAAGCCTGCTGTGTAATACTTCTTAAATCTGCTATTACATGTCCCTTACTTCCAGTCTTGCAGGACTTGGTTGTAACAATTTTGCCTTTATGCTATACAGCATCTTCATGGGGTTTGAGATATAGAATCATAGAACAGCTTGGGCTGGCAGGGACTTCAGAGATCATCTAGTTCCAACCCCCCTGCCATAGACAGGGTCGCCTTCCACCAGACCAGGTTGCTCAAAGCCCCATCCAACCTGGCCTTGAACACTTCCAGGGATGAGGCATCCACAGCTTTTCTGGGAAGCCTGTGCCAGGGCCTCACCACCCTCACAGGGAAGAATTTCTTTCTAATATTTAATCTAAACATACTGTCTTTCAGTTTGAAGCCATTACCCCTTGTCCTGTCACTACAGGCTCTTGTAAATAGTCTTTCTCCGTCTTTCTTGTAGGCTCATGATCATGTTCTCTTCAGTGTTTTGGTCTTTGAAGTGAAAGGTTCCAGAACTTTCTAGATTTTCTTCATGAGGCAGCTGCTCAAGCTGCATTTTGACATGGAGATCAGAGCTGCCTGCAATGTGGGCTTCTGTTTCCTTTTCCCTGTGTCCTTTCTAGTGGTGCTCAGAGGGTTTTTGGCTTTTTTTGTCTGCCACTGTACCCTTGTCGAAAGATTTCAAACTGTTGGTAGTAACTCCAGAATCCAGAGTTGTCTGCTGGTTTGAGTTCAGCACCACACAGGCATTCTTCAGATAATTTTTGCCTTTGTAAACAAACTTGCACCTGTTTACCCTGCAGCTCCTCTGCCATCTGATGCTCACACGCTCAGCCTAGCGAGGTACTCACCACTGCTGTGGCATCTGTCTGGCTGGAAAAGCTTAGTATTGTCAGTAGACTTGGAGATCCGACAGTGCACTTCCCTTTCTGTCATGAATGGTGAATAAAATGAGTCAATCACAGCACTGATGCCTGGAGGGCCCCAGGACTGACTCTTCTTTGCCCTGAAAAGCGAGCATTTAAGTTCTTCCTTTGCTTTCTCTCTCTTAATTAGGTTTTTATTTTATGAAAGGATCCCCCATCATAGGGCAGATCAGTCTCTGTAGTAATTTGTGTTGAGTAACCTTGTTAAAGGAGTCTTGAAAATCCAGATACATTATGTCTGCTCAATGCCCACATGGTTATTGATCCCTTTCAAAAAATCTGGCAGGTTGCTAGGCCAGGATTTTCCTTCACCAGATTGTCCCCTTCCAGACAGGCTGTTTATGTGTAGGCTCAGTGACTGTATGTTTTACTGTAGACGCTCCATCTTGATTTACATCTTGAGGTGGAAATCAGACTCATCAGTCTGTCGTTCCTGGAATCCCTTGAAAATCTCTTTTGGTAGACAAGGGTTACTCTGACAAGACTGGTAGTCCCTTGGCACAGCAATAGCTTAAACATCTTAGTCTTGCAGATGCTGAGTTCATTCAGAGCTCTTTGTGTGAGTGCTGTTATTCCACATCCAATTTATTAATTTCATTTAATAATTTATTTTCCTTATGAAAGGACTAGAAATTGATTTAGTTGCTCCGCTCTGCCTTTCTGAATAAATGTATTGGGAAACACCCTGTCATTCTGGAGTGAAGCACAACTTCTCTGTTTATATCCTTAACATTCCTGAGTGTGCCTTCTATACTTTTGAGAGATCCTGTCTCTGCTTTTGAAGTATTTAAAGCATCTTAACGTCACTTTTTGACTTTCCTGTTGCCATTACAAATTTGTCTATCTGTAGATTAAGTTGATGTTGTTTTGTGCCTAAATCTTCGGGGGAACTGGTAATCTCAGCGCAGTGACAAGACCTGAGGGAACAGCATCAAGCTCTGTCAAGGGAGGTATAGGTTGGGTATCAGGGAAAGGTGCTTCACCCAGAGGGTGGTTGGGCACTGGAACAGGCTCCCCAGGGAAGTGGTCACAGCACCAAGGCTGTCTGAGTTCAAGAAGGGTTTGGACAATGCTCTCAGGCACTTGGTGTGACTCTTGGGGTGTCCTGAGCAGGCCCGGGGGTTGGACTTCAATGATCATTGTGCGAGTTCCTTCCAACTCAGGATATTCCATGGTTGTATGAGTAAGGCCAAGAACATTAGACAGATATATGACTCTAAGCACTGAAGCATCTGGAAGCTGCTAGAGTGTACCACACTCTGGATCACTGCTGTCCTCCGTGAGCAATTTAAACATGCCTGGTGACTTTGAAGTACCACATTATGATCTAGAGGAAAACTAGTGAGCCTCTGGCATTTTTCTAGTGTTTTCCTTCCCTAAGGTGGAAGCTTTGGAAGAACTAAATGAGCACTACAAGGACCATTAGATACAGAAAAAACTCAGGACAGCTAGGAGAGTCAGAAAATGCAATTTCAGCCTAAAGGATGAAAAGATGATAAGTCATTAAAACCAGTTGATGGTATACAATCTTTGTCATATTTTGAGTGATTTTCATGGACAACTTTTAACATACTTTATTTTGGCAAGCAATTTGGGGTTTATTTTAACAAAAATGACATTTTTGCAGTTAAAAAACTCCAGCTTTCTTTTCCCTAATTTATTTCCTTTCATAAAAGTTTTGATTAACTGTCATTTAAGGGTAAATACAGGAAATTCAAATCAGTAATTCTATGAACAAACATTTGTTTGAGCATTATTTATGATGTTTTATCTTCAGTGTTTTCCGTGCAGCTTTGTGAGACAGATGTTGATTTTTAAGTCCTTTAACAAGTTGCTTCTATGCCTGAAGGAATTCAGACAGAGACCTTATGTTTTCTGGGAAATTGATGTTTCTGTTTCACTGCACTGCTCCTAAATGTCACAAATACACATTCTACATAGAAACTGTGGAGAATCACAATATGAGCTGTGAGCTTACATGAAAATTTCCAGAAACACAAATCCAATGGATCAATACCAATTTCATCTTATACAAGTTATTTCATCAGTTTCTGATCTCAGCAGTGAGGAGAAAAATCCAGATCAGTTTTTTAAAGAGCAACTGTTTAATCAAAGTAAAACTTAAAGCAGTGGAGTCTGAGAAGCCTCCATATATGCAGGAGTGGTATGTACAGCCTCATATGTAGCTGTTTGGAAATACTGTGTGAGACACTTGTGGAAATACGTTTATCTGTTTTCTTTTGGTGTAGTCAGGATTGCTAACTTGCACTACTTGATATTGAAAATATATAGCATGTTATCTCTCTACTTATCTGTGTCTCACCTTGTTGGAAAATTCAGGTAAATATTGTCTTGGAGCAGTTGCAAAAGTGTTTATTTAACCTCTCTTATATTTTTTTTTATTTAAAAGTATCCTGTACTTTGTTCTTTCATTCTTTTCATATTGAAGAACCCAGAAAGGAAAGCTTTCTTTCCCTTCAGAAATTCTGTACAGCTAGAGAAAGGCCAGCACACTAAATTTAAGTAGTGGGTCTCCTGTGGCAGTTGCACATTGAAGCTCCAGTTGCATACAAATGAACACAAGGAGAAAATGAAATTTACTGGCATAAATTCCGATTTCTAGGAATTGCTTCTACATTTGCTGAGCTGGTGCCTGTCACAGGCAAACACAGCTTGGTTAATATAGTTTAACCAAATCAGGATCAAAGGAGTTTAATTAATTTAGTGATTTATTAATGATGCATAATTAGCCAGCAATCAGTGAAATACACATTTGGGATCAATATGACTAATACAACAGATGAAACAGAATACTAAAGACTTCTAAAGCATTAGTAATCTTTACATATTCAAAACATTCTTTTGCAATTTATCCTTGCAATTACAGGCACCCCTTTCTGGGGCTGTGGGCATACAAAGCTGTAGGAGATGTAGGTGCTCCAGCCATCTGTGTACTTGTGCTGCTCCCCATCATCAGCTTAAAAAAAGAAAGGGGAAAGGAAAAAAAAAATCAAAGCAAAAAAGGTGTTGCATGATGTTGACACTATTAAGAGGGTGGATTGGAGAAACAGCAGAACATGATTCCCAGCGCTTCTCAGGATTTGGATGGATGGCTTTACAGAGATTGCAGAGTCTTCAGAACACTAAAGGCTCCCAGCTGAGCTAAATTCCACATCCTGAAAAAGTTGTAAGGGAAAACATTACCCGTGGTGCTGAGACTTTTGTTCTTAAACTATTCATTTCACAAACTGGATTAAACCAATAGCAGACTAACTTTCCAGAAGGCAATGTCCTGCAGAATCTCATGATTCTGGCACATGTTGTTATGGTTTACCCACTGGTTTTTTGGCACTTAATTTCCTCCATCTCCATAGCAATTTTGTGACCTTGTCTGAAACCAAGAATATCTGTAAGTAGTTTCTGTAACTTAAATATAGCCCAACTGAATGGCTGAACTGTAGACAAAAAAGTAACTTTTATAGGTTAGCAGAACTTTTTTATTTCTAACCTCATTCAGGCTCCTTAAAGTGCAAGTCTTCTACTAATTAATCATAGTAAGTAGACTTAATTATAGAAATCATGAATTAGACAGAATTACTTACTTTTTTTAGTACCTAAAATATTAAGAAAAACATGAGATTTCTTAAAGTGTGTATAGTCGTTCTGTACCTATAAAAAGTATATGCTTCAGTGTGCTGTGCTTGGTTATAACTAGAGCAGAGATATTTCAAATTTGTTTCTACCCTTTCATCTGTGGTGCCCTGTTGCTATTATAATAGCATATTAACACACATTTTCCTGCAATTACTACATTTAATTTTAAATATGCCTTCTGACATTTTCTGCCTTCAGTACAAAATAAGCTCACTTCATCTATTTGATTTGCTGACGTGAAGTACACAAAATATATTGGATTTTCTTATCTGAACTTTTCCGTCTATTTGCACATCAAAGAAAACACCTTAAAATGTGACTAGAATAACCCTGTTTGCTGAAGTAGGCAACAAAAGCTTGAAGACATTTGATGGGAAGTGAAGAATTGCATATCAAACGTGTAGTTTAAATATTTCTAATGCTGCTTTTTCTGATATCCTGCTGCTTAAAAGTTATTAAATCTGCTACCCTTTAAGGCCAAGATAACAAGAGACAAAATATGAAGCAAAATAGAGTTTTCAGGATGCAGTAGCATAGTTTTGGGATGCATTTTAAAAACAAGAACTGCAAAGTTTCTTTGGACCCCTCAGGTAAAATTGATATAAACCCACAAATGACAGTTTAATGGGCTTAGGTGGGAGGATGAGGTTTTGGAAAATCAAGAAAGATGGTACAGAAACCCACAGATGGATTCAGCTACCAACTCTAAAGTTCAATAATGGCAGTCATGCTGGTGAGTTACTGCTAGAGATACGGAATTTGGGAGCATTGAGGGCTTGTATAACAATGAATAATCCCAGTGGAGACCCCCGAGGGACAGCACTCATTATGGATTCCACTTGGACATTGAGTCATTGACTGTAACTGTTCGTGCTTGGTCATCCAGCCAATTTTTCGTACGTCCACCAACCCACCATCAAACTTATATTTCTCAAATTTGGAGGTAAGAAAG
This sequence comes from Pipra filicauda, assembly GCF_003945595.2. Classification (NCBI taxonomy): domain Eukaryota; kingdom Metazoa; phylum Chordata; class Aves; order Passeriformes; family Pipridae; genus Pipra; species Pipra filicauda. Next base: position 607,791 of record NW_024104542.1, read on the forward strand.
ATGTGGGGAGCTAACTCACAGTCCTTACAGAAGTCCAGATAGATGCCATTTGTAGCTCTTCTCTTGTCTACTGATGTAGTCACTCCACCATAGAAAGTCACTTGGTCAGGCAAATAGTTCGGTTCTGTATTTACATTTTGGACAATATAATCCTTAAGAATCGTGCATGATCCAGAGTTTAATCATGAAGTTTAAGCAATCAGACTTCAATCTGTAAATTTCTTGTCTAAGTCGTATAGGTACATTACTTAGAATTTTAGAAATTTGTGAATGAGAAATAAAAATACAAGTAAAGAAAAAAACATCAAGCAGTTAAAAGAGAGAACCAAAGCTGTGCTCTCAATCTGCCTTTGGATTTTCTCTTTTGGCGTGGAATGAAAGTGATAAACCTTCTTCAGATGGAGTGTAGATGATTATGAGCTTTCAGGTCTTTTATTTACAATTAAAAAAAAAAAGAAGGAGAAGGTACTGAATATATACCCTGAAAACTACTGCTAATAAAAATTTTTCTTGTAGTTGCACATGTTTCATACTTCAATATGTTAAAAATTAAAAAATTGTTACCGAAGAACCATCTTTCATCTTCTGAGAAAGATTCTGATGTGTAGGAATAAAGGATATTAAAATATATTCAAAAATTAGGAGAATTAAATGCAACATCTTGAGTGTTACTCAGTGAATTAGTTGTTAAAAATTAGACATTTTAAAGAAATTATGTAAGAGTATAAATGAAGTAAAATAGAAGGTGTGTTTGAAATCAGGTATAAATAAAGACACTTTAAGAAGTGGCTCTAGCATGAGATTTTCATTCTGAACTACTAAAATATTTTGCACCCTAAAAAGGGAGAGTAATAACTTCTTAAAAAGGAAAGTTAAATCTGATTGCTGATGTTGCAATTTGTGAGGTCAGGTAACTGTATTTTACAATTATTATAATTTTAAGATATATAAAATTAAAAAATAAAAATAAAAAAAAAATACCCTTTTCAGAAGGAAAGGTCATTGTCCTCCATTGAAATCAACAAGACTTATTTGTCCAGACCCAAATATTCTACACTGTTTCCTGACCTGAGTCCAGATATTGGAAAGAAAATGATCCATCTGTGGTCACTTCCAGCAGAACCATCTGACTATAAATAGCTGGAAAACAGTCTGCTTATCTTTATGTTTCTCCAGACACCAGTCCTTCTTCAGCATCTTTATTTCCATTGTGGTGTGTGCTCAGGAGCACCAGTGTTCTGGTAAAATGCATTGCTTTATTTGAAATGTGCATAAACAGGTTTTCTACAGCCAAGTCTCCCAAAAGATTAATTCTGGGGAAAAAAGGGAAAACTGGATATATTTCCTTTTCCTTTTTTTTTTTTTTTTTTTTTTTTTTTTTTTTTTTTTTTTTTTTTTTTTTTTTTTTTTTTTTTTTTTTTTTTTACAACTGCAGGGATTTTTTGATATTTTTTTTGTTTTTCTCATTTCTGGAAAACTGCCCTTAATATCAGGTGTACAACTGGAGGGGTGGCCACTGATTTGTTTCTGGACAAAGGGAATGAAGTGTCATTCAACACATCTGGACTTCCATGACTGTTCCAGTGGGTTTGTGCCAAACTGGGTCTCCTGCTTGCCTGTCCTTTTGCCTCCTTTAGCACAGCACAGTCTGTTCCCAGCAATGCCAGAGGCCATTTCAAAATGAGCAAGACTGCTGCAGTATAAATCTATTAAGAAAAACAATAAGAAAAAAGCCAACCCTAATTAAATATGTATTTTAAATAACAGCAGGTTTTGGGTCAGCCATTTTAGTAATCCTATAAAAAATAGTGAACTTGGTATGATGTTCTAATGGTGAACTCAAATCCCATGTATTATTTCAGATAAATGGAGGAAGACAGAACATTGTTAAATCTGCTACAAATTTTGCTTAAGAATAATCTGAAAACATTTTTTTCTTAAAGTTTGCATATATGTGTTTATATAAATCCTCTCAGACTTATGGGAATGTACTAGAATTAATTTCCTTTTAATGGTTATATATGAGGCAATCTAGACCAACAGAGCAAATGTAAGAGTGTATGCAGAATGATTGAACTAGCTCTCATTTAGTAATTGTTTTGTAAGGGAATGCAATGACTGGGCTTTAAAGTCAGCTACTCCAAGTACAAAATGAATATTTGACATAAAGTCTGAGGATCAAGACTTATTTGGGGACTTCTAAATGATGATTGAATAAATTCCTTTAATTATAAATAATTCTTGCAAAACATCTATGCCTCAAAGTATTCCTTTATTAACATTTGGGGTTATGTAGTCAAACAGAGCCCTCAAACCTTTGCAAACTAGACATTTTCTCATAACTCACGGTTGCATTGCACTAATTAATGTTCATTGACATTACTGTCACACTTCAGTACTTTGTTTTTTGGGTTTTTTTAAGAGTTACCTGGAAACAAGGATGAAGAGCCTGGAGGGCTTTTAACTGAATCTACTGTTTGGTTATGAAATGTATGAAAGTAGAAATGTATTGATACATTTGGGAGATAGAGCAGCTACTTCTAAAACAATGCCAGTGCAGTGCTTTCAGCTCACCAGGCTCTGTGGATGAAGAGGGAAAGATACAAATATTAATTGCTTTCAAATTAGGGGTAATAGCAGCATTTGGAGCATGCCAGATGGTTTTTTTCCTGAGAATCCAGAAAGGTACAGGGATGAGCAGTTTCAGTTTATCAGCTGGGGTTTTCTTATGATAATCAGTGTTCCAAACAGTTTTGGAATCGTGCCTTTAAAATACTCGGTATTTTAGTGTTTGTTTCACTTAACAAGATTTCAAAAATATTAGTTTTAGTTATTCCAGTGTTTCAGTAGGCAGTTCTTCTTAACAAGCTAAGGTCTGGTGATTCGTGACAGGATTCATCAGTGAGCATGTAAAAACCTCATGCAATTTGAAGATTAAACAGATACCATAGCTATGATATAGGGAATATGTAGTTTGGAAAGCAGGAAAACAACAGAAGGGCTATAAACATCGCTTTCTCATCAACCAGAATTAGGGAAGAGTTTGAAAAACTCATGCAAATATTTATGCAGAAGTAATACAGGTTATGTGTGGTACCTAATGAGGTCTGGAGTCAAGCTGTCCAAATAATAATTCATATACTCTCATCATCAGTGAGTAATTGCAAACATTCTTTCTTCCCTAAAAATGATATTGTGTCTTAGAATAGTATTAGAGTACAAAATCTGTTTCAAGAAGCAGAAAATATTGTCAGGAGAATTTTCTGCCCTTCAGTCTGTGACAAATTCACATTGGCATACTTGTTTCCCCAAGTCTAAGAATTTATTTGGCCATCCAAATAGCATAATGTTGAATGTATATATATTATTAATAATAAGCCTATGGAAAACTATTTACTTTAGAAGCCCAGATTAGGTGTCAGGAATGTCAAAGCTTGGCTCATCCCAGGTGAGGATAGTGATGAGCAGACCTAGTTCACAGCTATTCACACACTAAGGTTAAGTTGCACCTATGCTGAGGTGTGACTCTTTTGCAGTCTGAAAATAAAGGGAAGATGCAAGCAGTGTTTAAAGTACTGGTATTGGGGAAGGGAAATGTCAATACTATTAGCTTGGGTTCCTCCAGTGCCTCTCATTCCAGAGTTTTTAAGTAGGCACTGTGCATAGTTACAAGTGCAGCAGTTTTGATGATTGCATTGTTTATTATTAAGATCTTCCAAGGGGAAATTACTGTTCTATAGCTACTTGGGGGATTTTAACAATCCCATTAACAAAAAGTTATGCACTTTGTGCAATGATTGTGTATCTGAAGTCATGTAAGGTTGTTCTAACTAGTTTTAACCAGTTCTTCAACAGTACCTGAAAATCTTCCTGATGGCTTGCCTAAATGAATCCATTTAAGAGTTGAGATTTTACTTCAACGTGTAGTGACACAACTACTGCAACAAATGTAATCAAATTAAATGTGTTTTATTTATTTGCCAGACTATTCTATCTCTATTCAGGGAAAAAGTATGAATATGAAGTGCACTGCTTAGATGTACTTGTTAGTGAAGCACGACTGTCTACTCTGTTTTTGTATTTTGCTAAATAGAATCAGGCACTTAAAAATTGCATAGAAATGTTCTGTATTTATCTTATCTTCTAAAAAATACTGGCATTTACAGTTTGTTGAAAGGTGTTACGTGATTAAAGACCATATGGTCCAGCATAGCAACATATATTTTAATTCTCTTTTCAAATTTCTATTCTTTTTGTAGTGGTCTTTTGCTCAAGTTTTCAGTTGCCTAGGAGGGCAGTCTGTCACCTGGCTCTGAGGACAGGTTCTACTAGAATGAGGATGTTGAAAAGGTCACTTTTATTCTGATCTGTTACTACAAAATATACTACTTTGGTTGTACAAAAGCACTGTAGGAAAGAAGTAAAGCTAAGTTAAAAAGTAGGAGTATCTAGTATTTTTTTATTGTACATCTGAACTACTTAAATTTCTGTGACTAGCAGGACTCCTATAAAAATTGTTTCAGTTTATAGAGAATTTGGAAAATCAAATAAGGGGATATTTTAATGAAGAATTTTTATTAGTTTTAATTTAATTGACTCTCGTGCTTTAATAATGGGGTTGGATAAATTAGACAGAAGTTTTAATTTCTTTGTGACAATATTTGATCTCTGAGAAAAGAATGTCTGGACTTCTATAGAATTTTTTTGTCTGACTTTCAGATCCCTCAGTTGAGTTGAGCAATATTTTTCTAAGGATGCTGGAATGAGAATTGTGGAAGCGCTTGATGCAAGTCAGATAAACATTAATGAGGAGTGTGTTTATTATAGTGTTTATTACTTAAAGTGTAGTTAGTAATTTAAGGAATGATGAATATTTTCTTCTGTCTTCCACTCCTATCCTCCAAAATATCACAGGAACACGGAATGATAATTAAAAGGGAGGAAGTTTCAGGTGTTGTATTTATGTGCAGAGTTTTGCAGTGTCAGCTTACAGCATTTCTGGTATGTCTGTTGTGAATTTGTGTTCTAATTTGTGGTCGCTCTTTATCTGCAGATGAAAGGAAAGGCGTTTTCCTTATGGATGTATTGAGTTAGATATTTTTCCCCCTTCTTTTTACCACCCCCCACCTCCTGAACGTAATATACCACCTGAGGCCAGGAAAACATCTCTTTCAGTGTATTACACAGTCGTGAGTTACGTTATTATGTTTTAGAAACATCGTAGCAGTAAAATCCTTTTCAAATGCCATACACCTATAGAGTTATAACACTTGTATTTAGACTACTCTTGCTGTTTTCTGGCAGCTGTCTTATTGATGGGGAACAGAAGTCAGATATAAATAGCACTTAGCCCTTTTAATTGCAGTTATTCATGTATTTTGCTGTTCCATGAAGTATGCAGTAGCACTTTTATGGAGGCTTAAAATCAGATCCAGCGTAAAAAAAAGCAAGTGCATCATGCACTCAGTGGTTTAGACTTGGTGCACATGCTTCACCAAAACATTCAGACATCAAAAAATGGAATAAGATGTTGCTCTGTCAGCTGCTTTTTAATACATTTCTTCTTCTAGAGGGAGAAATGCATCCAACTATGAAAATGGTTACTTTCCTGGCATCTGAAGCCATGCAGACTTTATTTTCAGGAGTGAGATACATGATACATGTAGCAAATGCAAGGCTAGCAAGAATTATTAACCAATCTTCAATTCCATCACATCAGTTGCCTTGAATGTTTTGTATCATTGGGGAAAACAAGTGAATAATTCTTAACACTGACTCCAGCAGGAATCCTCTGTTTTCTCTGGTAAGACAGGGGAAACTTATTATAGTTCAGCCACCTTCATGAAACTGTAACTTCCTCTGCAATCAGCACCACAGGTATGGAATTTACTGACTGTTTTAGTTTTGGTTTTGGATTTTATGGTCCAGATAAAACCCTTAAAGCACAAAAACATGATCACCTTTTGCTAAATTCAGAATTTTCAAGTCAGCCTTAATCATGGCTAATCAATTAAATCCTTGTGGGTCACACACTATATCCAGCTGGAGTTTGAAGACTCCTGTGCAATGGGTCTGTTTAACTGACACTGATTAAATTTACGCTTTCAGCCATGTAATTATTTTCCAATGTTCCAATTCTGTGCAAATTGATATCAAAAGATTTAGTCTTTGCAGTGAATTTTAGGCTGTCTTTTTTGTAGCAATTTGACAGCTCAACTCTGGAATTAGCAAACTAAAGTCTAAAAAGGAGGATTTCTTTCATTTTAGTTATACAGATACACCTGTAGCTATATGCCTTTTCACAGTTTGCAATTTATAGTGTTTAACAGAAACATTCAACTATAGAAACTTATTTTATTTTTCCCCTCACCCTGGATGCATACTTCAGAAATCTTTAAAGAAACCTTTAAACCCATGAAGGTGTCTGGCTTTTTTTGCTTCATGCATGCATTGGCAGAATCAATCATTTTCCCAGCCTGCTTATCCCTGAATCAATTGTCACAGTCTCAGACTTGGCCTTTAAATGTAAGGGCTATAATGATTTCAAAATGAAAAAAAGTGCCTTTTGCTTGATGATGTAGACCCAGTCCAAGTCCACTTTTACTTTGGGAACTTGTGAGACTGAAGTTGCAGATTGCATTGCTGGCAAGGATCCAAATCTCTGGAAAGAACTTGATGGGATTTAATGGAACTAATAATTAGGACATCTGACCTTGCCTCTTGGAGTGCTGTAAGTGGTACCTTGGGACCAACTCAAAGTGTGAAGACAGGCTTTGTACAAACAGAGGAGTTATCACAGCACCAAGCTCATCTATGTAAATTAGAGGAGAAAAAAGAACACCTTTATATCCTTACATTGCAGCTTCCTTGGTGACCAGTAGCTATTTATTTTTACATCTAAGGATTACCGACTTGTACAAATCTTGTGAAGTTCTTCCAAAACAGGATTTTTAATCTCATGCAATAGATGTTTATTTCTCTATTTGTTTGAGGCACTTAACCATCTCACACTACAAAGAGGAACAGATATTTATCAAACTAGACACAGGAAAATGTGTAAAGAATTAAGAAATAAACAGTGGAGACCAAAACAAGTGATACTGTGCAAGAAGAATGCAATGGGACTAAATCATTGAAGACTGTCACATGTATTCCGTATTAGAAGGTACCTACTTGGGGAATTTACTTTAAGGAAAAAGTTTTGCATTTGTGGTCTGCCTTTAGTAGTCTTCATCCCTGGCTCTGTAGCAGAACTTCATCTGCTTTATTGGTGGTGCCAGGTAGTGTTTTAGCGTAAATTAATATTGAACCGAGGTATTTATCATTGAATTTATAAAAACATATGTGGATTTCACTATGAACTCTCTTTGTCTCTTGATTGCAGGAGTGTTTTCCCTTTTTCAGTCTTTGTTGATCAGAATTGAAGGTTTCTCTTCTGTCTCTGAATGAAGTTGTGGATAATAAACCCCCTTCATCACACTGCACCATTTCAGCTAACTGATTCATTGTGAGTAGTTTATATAAGATACCAAGGAAACTAATGACTGTAGATAAGAGGTAAACGTAATGGCATCCATTTGATAATAAGAAAACATACAATTCTATTTAAAATTAGCTAAGAGAAATGCAGTTTGGTTTAACTGAAGGCTAGATACAGCTTTCATATCACATTAAACTCATTAGAAAACGGAAATTGTTTTATTATTTAAATTAGAGATGGGAGTTCTTTAGTGCTCCATTTTCAGTTTGTCATCAGTTAAAGACAGTTCAATGTATTTATCACTACATTAATCTCATGCTAATGAGGTTAACATAATGAGTAACCCAGCATTTCATTATATTACCTTTATTTGAATGCCCAACTTGAGTACACTACATTTAACTGAAACAGTAATTTGGGAAACATCATAGGTTAGGAATGAGACTGGAAATGGAGCTTGCCTTGCATTGCATGTGCAATTTCTGGTTTTGGCCATAGAAGAAAAAAAAAAGATAAATTAATCAGTTTAATTATACTTAATTTTAGTCTTAAACGTAAAGAAAACAAACAAAAAACCCAAAACCCACCAGGTAATGGTGCACTTCTACTGAAGCAGACAAAGCAAAGGATATGATTAGTTTGTAAATGACAGGTTTTCAATCTCTGCAAGGAAGAAAAGGTGTTTACAGTTCTGTAGTGAAAAGAATTGATATTTAGGAGTTGCTGGATCGACTGTACCTCAGACCTTAAGATCCTACCTGCAACTTCCTTCCTTAAGACCTTGCCTCCCTCACCTAATGGCCTTGCAGCCCAAGCAAGAAGTACCTCGGTCTTCCAGGGAAGCAAGATCCTGCTACAGAGGGGCCTAGGGTGTTTTTTACCCAATCCTGCATCAGCCATTTGCTGTGTCGAACAGAAGTCCATTCTATATGTAGAATGCAAATGCCTAGCTCAGGTACAGTGGTCTGATGTTTTTTGAGCAAAACAGACACAGAAAATGGGGATATGATGTTATACCTGAGATTGTAATTTTGGAAGATTTCACCAACAAAACCCTCTGCACTAATGTTTGAGGCCAAACTTTTGGTTCAGCTGGCAGTGCTTTTGGCCCCACTAACTGAAAGTTGTATGGCTGGGGGAAAGCCACACAACTCACGAACCTGACTCTGCAGCACCTTTGAACTATATAAACACAGTATTAATATATAAACCAAATATGTGTGTTTTGAAAACTATTACTTTTTGAGGCCCTGTGCACAAAACCTGAAGAACTGGAGTGGGGAATCAGCTGAGCTGAGAGATGAAATGGGTGGCTTTCACTTCCATAGGTGGGCCTCTGCGTTGTGGTAAAACACGATGGGTTCCAGTAAAGTGACGAACTGGAAAAGTGAAGATATACAGATATGTGGTGAGAAACAAAAGCATTTCTTGCATGAAGTTTGAAATGAAGAATTTGTGTGTACTTAAGGATGCTTTGCCTGCACAGTGGTAAATCCTACATGACCACAAGGATTTCTCTGCATAAAACTTACTGCAAAATTGAGATTTGACTGATGAAATTTGTTCGGTAAGTGCGTAATATCTCAGAGTAATTCCATGTCATTTACTGAATCGATAGGAAGATATTTAGTGTCCTATGACAGCTGTAATGACTGCCACTAAATTTTTCATATCACCTGTGCCTCACAATGACATCTGTGCTTGCCAGTAATGTATTTTTCCTATGGTAAATAGCAATGGTGAGCAAATACTGACTTTTCTTAAGTACTTCTGTGCAGTAGGCTTTTAAGGAGCACAACAAAAATAAATAACTATGCTTGTCAAAAACTTCCTGATTTTCATACCACCATATGAAGGAGCTAAACACCATGAGACAAATTTTACAAACAGGAGAGTGAGGAAACAAGAGTTTAAACAATGTGCAAGAAAGTGTCAGAGCCCATTGACAGCAGAGTCAGCAATAATGGCCATGGTCTACCTTTTCAGAAATAGCCACTGTTTAAAAATCCATAGTGGTTCTGCTTTTTAAAAAGTGTCTGCTCAACACTGTCTGGAGAGTATGACATACTATGCCACCAAAGAAAATGGAATCACCTGCTGCCACATCCCCTCCATCCTGGCCTATGGAGCAGCTGCCCCTGGTGCTGCTGCCGAAGTCCCTGGAGCCTCCATGCCCAACTGAGTCCCCGCTGCTGTTTTTTCTTGTGGGTGGATTACATTGTCACCTTTGGCTGTAAACTCTTTTATGTAAACCTGTCACCAGCGTGAGGCCTAGTCACATCCTACAATATTGTGGAAGGGGTTTTGGGCAACCAGTCTTCTGCCTGGGAATCAGTTCAAAGATACTGTTATCCTTTGCTTCTCTGAAATATGTGGTGAATGTCCTGTTGATAATATGAAGATTGAGTCAAATGTGGGCTCAGGACTATCCTTGCTTTAGAGCAGCTTTTTGAGTAAGTCTGGAATTCAGGCAATTTTTAGGAGGAAAAAAATCTGTTTTGGGAGTAATTATTGCTACTTGTATTACAAGTTGCTGTTTACATATAGCATATATAAGCTAGAGATGTTTTGACTCACCACACTAGAGTATAAGCAAGACTGTTTTGTGGAGACTATAGCTAATAATTCATCTAATGATGAAATTTTTTATTTGCTATCGTTTAGACTCTGTTTTGTATTCTAAGATTGATTAAAAAGGATGGAATATGAATGAAGTGCTAACTTCTGCATTATTTGGTTCCTGTGATTTATCTCCACTCCCTTGTTTAGCAGAGTAGAAGACTAAATAAGGATAGTGAAGCTGAAAGAAACTTGGTGAAATCTCTGATGCATTTTCTACAGTTATATACTGTGGAAATACTTTGGGCTGTACTTTGTGATAAAATGTGATACTTTAATTTGAAACCCATAAAAACTCATTTACTTAAAGGTTTCAGGGGGATGTAGAAGGAGGTAGGCTAGTGGAAGAATAATTCTTGAGAGAGCATGAGCTTAAGGATGCAAGTTAAGTGTCTTGAGACCTTAAGGTGATTAGTGCAGGAAAGTACCATCTCCATCATCTCAAAAACCTACAGTTATCAAAAGAGATTAATTTGTCAGCAGCTTCTCTTAACGCTCAGTGCCTTTGCCAAGATTTGTAGCACACATTGGCACATGTGCATCTCGTCAGTTTTCCTCTGAGACAGATATAAAAGCAGATTTCATCACAGTGATGGAAGAGTGGAGTCCTGAAGGGTCTGTGTCCTTAAAGGATGGCTGCTGATGTTTGTTCTTTCCATCACAACTGGTCATCCTCATATTTTATATATAAGGATGAAGGCATGCCATTGGGTGTTATTAACCTTTCTAAAAGTCAGCCTCCTACATTTAGCTCTGGGAAAGAGAGAAACTTTCTTGCTTGAAATGTTTAAATACCCTACAGTGAGATGTTCTACAGTCAGCTTCTGCTTTGCAGTTCCATAAAATTTATCTTACACCTTCCATTTGCAAGATAGCACTGAAAGTATTTCTATCAGTAATTTTCCTTTAAAATTGCATTTAATAATTCATATTCTGAAATGTGAATACTGTAAACTTAAATGCTCACTTGAAACTAACTCTAATGTCTTATTCTAAATATTAGCAAGTCATTTACAAAAACAGTATGGTCGTCTTCAGCTGTGAATTTGGTAATATATGATTTGTAGAAGAGACTGGATTAATTTGCCATTATTGTTTTAGGCCTGTACATTGCATTAGTAGCAGTTTATCACTTCATTTTTTCTTTGTATTGTTGATACACAAGCTGCTTGTGTTAAATTGAAATTGGAAGTTCATAGTGAATTAGATGTGCAAGACTAGTTCAAGACTCAGGGCTTTTGTTTTGAATTGTAAAAAAACTCTTTAAATGCTTTAGGAATTTGAAAACACTGTCTTACTATTTGTTTTATTGTCTTGATTTTCTCAGTTATGACTATGGTAAACAGAAGATACGATTCCTACAGTTAATGGTTATTTCACTAGTTTAATCAGTCCTGTGTGGTGTTGTATTCCAACATCTGCAAAATGTCAGCTTTCCTTAGGTGATTATGGAGATTTTGCCCTCACTGCACCAAATGTAACAGTTTAGAAGCTGAATTATTTGTATCTCTGTATCACTTGGCTTCATGTCACTAGATCAGGATCTTCCCTGCTGTCCACAGTCTTTGAAATGATAGAGTCACCTTGTGAGGACAATGGGAATTTCTCTAGGATGCTTGAATGTGGCTCATCCTAAGCCATGGATCACTATAGGTCAGTCTTTCTCAAATGATCCCTGACTCAATTCCCATCCACTGCTGGTACTTTCTTTACCTGAAATTTCACTAAACACAGGCAGTCTTATTGTTGAGGACTGAGACACAGAAGACATTAAATACCTAATCCCTAATCTGTCTGCTACTGAATCATTTGCCCCATGTGGCAATGGGTCCACACTTTCCTTGCTCAGACTTTTGATGCTTGGGTAGATGCTCTTCTTGTGGCCTTTAACATCCATTGCAAATCTCAGCTGCAAAATAGTTTTAATTTTACTAACAGGTTCACTAAATGGCTTTCTGAATTCCATCTGTATAGTTCCTTCTTTTTTTGCATGTGTCTCTCGTGAGTTCCCTACTTTAGCCATACAGGTCTCCTGAAATGTCTGCGTGTTTTCTCCAGCACGGGGATGAACTGTTCCATGTGCCTGGAGGTCTTCAAAGACTAGCCAGCTTTCTTGAACTCCTTTCTGTTCAAAGCTGCCCATGGGATCCCATTTCCCCACTCTCTCAGTAAAGGGATATCTGCTCTCTTGAAGCCAGAGTTCTGACTCTGCTATGTGCCTTCAGTTGTGAGCTCCTGAGAGCCAAGATTACCACTGATTGCCACATCCTCTACTAGCCTCTTTCTTGTTTAGTGAGTAGCAGATCCAGGAGTGTATCATCCTTGGCTGCTTCATCCAGTACCTGTATCCCTGGGATATAGCAGTTATCCCTTAACATCCTCCTTTGTGATTTCGTGTGTCCTGTCATGTTGCATTCCCAGCAAATGTCAGGGAGGTCGAAGCTGGTCTTGTGACCAAAGGTCTGTGATACAGAGATTTCCTCAAGTTTTTTACAGGTTTCGTCTTCTACCTGGCCTTGATCAGGTTGTTTGTAACAGGCTTCCACCAGGATGTCCCCCTAAATGGCCTCTTACCTAGTCCTAACTCTTGAGCTCTCAACAGGGTTACCATCCTATAGTAAAGCTCCCTGAATTTGTACTGCTTTTGCACACAGAGGACAACTCCCTTCCCTGGTCTCTCTAACCTTTCTCTCCTGAAGAGCTGAAGACTGTCCATCACAGCTTTCCAGTCATGCAAACTCTCCCAACACATCTCAGTTACTTCCACAGTCAGAATTTTGTGGCCATAGTTGGAGCTCAAGTTCCTTCTGCTTGTTTCCCAGACTGTGGGCACTCGTTTACATAAATTTGAGGAATACAGACTTTTGCCTTGTTTTATCATTACGGAGGTCTTTTTCTTTTGCCTGTTACCCCACACCATTTATTTTTGAATATTTGGCTCTCTTAATTGTGGATTTTATTATCCCTCTTCCTCTTGATAATTGTACCTTTTGAAATCTATCCTCAGTGAAAGTATTTTATGGAATCAAAATATGTTTTCCGACTGGTTAAAAAAATAAAATTTGTTAAACACAGTTGTTTAGTGCTTAGATAGTTTGGAAAGCTCTTCGTGAGTGAAGTTATTCTCTGCTGACTTATATTTCCTCCACTTTATAAAGTACTCTCTGGACATCTGATCCTTATTCAGGGCTCTGAGCAATCTAGTTCAGTGGAAGATGTCCCTGCACATGGCAGGGGGTTGGAACTTGATGATCTTGAAGGTCCCTTCGAACCCAAACAATTCTGTGATTAATAGTAAAAAGTAGAATAGTTCTTCATAATGTATGGAAAATATATTCCCTTAATTGAGGGTATTTTTAATGACTGATAATGTTTACACTTCTTTTAAGAAACCCTTACAGCCTGCAGTAGTTCATGGCTGTTTTTCTTTGCTCACCTGTTGTTATTACCATGGCAGTCGATAAGTGGGAGGTGCAATAGGACTGTTGTTGAGAAGCCACTGGTGGCTGCTCCAGGCAATATAATTGTCAGGTTCTTAGGAAATCTATGACTCCCTGTGTGGATAAAAGCAAATTTACCTTGTAGGGGCACTTTTAACAGGTGCGCTTTATTTTCAGGGTAGTATCTATTCAGTCATTCTCCAGAGTGACTTAAACATATTCAGATGCCAAGGACACAGCAAAATGAGAGAGGCTTTTTGTTGTGCCACAACATTTGAGGTCCAACTAAAGTAGTTGAGGAGGGTAATTCCTCTAAAACTTTTTAGCCAGTGGAAAGATCTGGGCTTGTCACAAATCATGTCCTAGGTTTCTCTGTGCTGGAAAGAGGGAGAGCATCAGGGAGAAGTATGTATGGTTATTCTGGTCTTCACTGATTAGCGTTTGGGTAGGAAGATTAATCCTTGGGGAAACCAGGTGTTTTTGAGTGATAAAATAAAAGTAGAACTCTTGTAAAATACAGCAGAAACCAACCAACAAACAAACAAAAAACCACAACAAACTAAACCCAGAAATAGGTAAGTCCTAGTTCAGTTATTTATACAGCTAAGTATATAACTACATATACAAGTCTGATTTAAGAATGCAAGTAGTTTTGTTGATTATGTTGTAGTTACTTGTATTGAAGTTGAACATAAGTTAATGTAACTATTGGTAGTAGAAGAATAATTACTTCCTCAAAAGAATTACAAAATATTTTGTTAATATCTTGCCCCGGGACTGTTTGTTTTAATTATCTGGGTTTTTTCTTGGTTATAGCCAATAAATAGAATGTTACTGTACATAGATATTTGGTTAGTAAAACATGGTAGTTTAAGAATGAATTATTAGACTGAAATTTTCTGTGCTTCATACTGTGTTATTTCCTACAAAGTCATAAGTTGAAAACAGATGTGAATTTTATAACTGAAGAGCTATGGTGAGAATTTAAAATTCATGAAAGCAAAGTTGAATTACCTTTTTAATGTTACCTTCAATGTTTTCTGATCATCTGGCAAAATAAATATGAAATAGAGAATAAAGAGTCACTTCATTATGAACAGCATTGATTAATCTTTGTTACATGAATAGGGACTATTCAATGTAAATCATATGAGTTACGGAATTTGCTCTTAAAGGTTACTGTAAAAATTGGGGGTATTTATTTGTTGAGATCTTCGCTTATTTTTATCACTTATTCAATATCAAAACCCAAATGTCTGTATTTTGAGACAACACTAGATATTTAGTATCCACACTGTTCTTTGCCTATTACCACGTCTACTCTGAGAGCTGCCAACTAATTTGAAGCCTAATTGGGCTGGGATTACATTGTAGGAAGGGATTTTCCACGTTACTTCCAATTGCAGCTGCCATGCCATGCAGTGCCTTCCATAGACTTGTGAAGCTCCAAGTCCTGCACTGAAAAGAAAATATGCTGTTTTCTCTGCTCTGTCTTCCTCATCTGTTGACATGTCTTAAGGGCTCACTCCTGTTCTTCTCAGGAGTGAAAACTCTAAAAAATGCTGGAAGTTTCTTCTTTGAGACAGAATTATGTAAATAGAGGTAACACCAGGCTGTGCTGAAAGATGTGCTGCTGGGTAAGCACGTGAGGCTTCTCAGGCCTGTAACTCGTAGTCATGGCACTCGTTTCTTCATATCTTTCTGCCAGTGCACTTGTGACCCTCCAGTCTATGACAAACTTGTGCTTTAAAGTGTGTCCTCATCCGTACAACTGTGAGATGGATGTAAGATGTGGGTAACTGAAGTTTGGGGTGAGACTCCCAATTAACTTCATTTCCCCTTAGTGTTGAAATACGATGCCAGTGAGTTGTTAAAGACTAGCAGATTAAGTATGTAGGACATTACCACGAGAAAATATGACAGGGTTATCATTCCTATTTTCCCTAGACTCTTTTAGGATTCCCTTGGCATTATTTTGTTGTGGTTTTACTAAATTCTTTTGGGTTTTATGTATTGCGCTTTTTGTGTTAGCTTATTTGTCTTTAAAACTCCATAAAAACCTTGGAAAAATATTATCATATGTGATCCTGCTACTGCTGCTGCATCTCCAGGATAATGGATCAGTCTACTTGAATTTGGCTAAAGTTTAGTCTGTATGTGTCTGTGCTCTATTCAAGTCAGAACCAATTACACAGTAAAACTCAGCAGAGCTCCTGATGGAATAAGGTACAAACTGCTTGAAGGGAAGAGAATTGTTTATAGGAAACCTACCTAATTTTCTCCCAGTCAGCTTTGAGGGGTATTGGTAAATCCAGTAGTTCCTTTAGTGCTTGTGGTCCAGATCATGTCAACGATCCTCAAAACTAGGAGAGCTTTCAGCCTTGCAGAAAATGGGACAGGCTTCAAGAGCCAGGGAAAAGCTTTGTGGGGAAAGAAAAATCTTCTCTGTCAGGGAAAAATGTTTCAGCTTTTGTTCTGAGCCAAAGCGAAAGAATCTCCAAATATTTGCTGTCCTATGGCATGAAACTTTCAATCTCTTAACAAGCTATATTATCACAGAAGTGTGTATTAAGTAAAAACCAGATCTTTAAAAATTAGTGTAACAAAGCAAAAATTGCTGGGGGATGTTCAGTTATGAGGATGAAAATATGGTGCCTTCAGTGTCCTTAGTTTGCACTCCCAAACTAATGGGGAGTCAAAATGTTTTCTATCATACTAAAAAAAAAAAAAATAATCCCAAATGTTTTCTTTCATAAGGAAAAAAAATTAATGTTTACTTTAACAAGAAGGAAACACATTCTCTGATTTATGCTGAGTGACACCAGCCCTCAAGGAAAGAGATGATTAATTACAGGGTTGCTTGATGGAGGCTTACAGGAATAACTGTTATAGCTTCAGTCAAGTTAGGACATATTTTCTGGCAAATAGCTCATGTTCTGAGACATAAATGAAGGATAGAAATAATTTGGAAGAAACAGAAGGGGGTAGAAAAGAAGATGAGAAAGCAAGAAGGAAATATATGTCCCAAAGACCATCAGTGGGAGGTGAAATGAAATAAAGATTATTTAGATGTTTATTTGCTCCATGGTAATCTTACAATTGCTTAAAGGGTGGATTTTTTTTCAGGAACAGATGTTTGCAAGGGAGTTTAAGATTAAGTTAGGTTTCAAAGGTATTGGTAGGATACAGATTTTTACATTTGACCGCTTTTTATCTCATTTGTTAAGTTCGACAGGGAGATGTGAGCTAGAAGATCCAAAAACTGTTTGACTACATGAAAATTATATATGTATATGTATGTTTGTGACACTTAAAGGGTAAATGCACAGAGTAATAGGCATTTAAGTGCACGTCACTTGCCCTTTGGCCAAAGTCATGATTTTCAGAACTAACAAAAATTATTCAAGCATCCTGTGTCCAGATAAACTTTGAGTGAAGATATCAGGAATCTAATTCTGTCTTAAAAAAACCCCAATAAACCACCACTCTAGCTATTGTGATATGAAACCGGACAGCAACTAAGCAGTGACCAGTCTCTTCCTCATGCCACCACTGTCCAACAATTCCAGTGGGACAGGGAACTGAAGAATCTGTGTCTTGGCATCTGTCTGTTGAGGTGGTCATTTGAGAGGGGAGAGATGATGTGTGTTGAATTGTTGGGTGCAGAAGCAAGCTCAGGTTGGATCACTGTTGCACTTAGCAGGTTCCTTACAAGGCTCGTTTTTACTGGTTTGGATAGTTCCTCCTCTGGTGCTTTTCAACAAAATACATACATAATGGCAACTCAAATCATGGGTTATTTTTCCTAAGGAAACACATCATGGAGGTGCACATCAATCATCAAATGCACTTGGGTCCTTGAAAAAAAAATTCTATCCCATGAAGGTCTTTGCCTTTTCCCAAGGAAGGTGTAACCCACACTTTCTCATCTGACTGCCTTTATGTGCCATGGGAGCTCCTTCAATGCTGTGCAGGGTGTTTGTTTGGGCAGGAAGATCCTCCAGTGTTTACTAGACATGTGCCTTATAGTAAATGTGTATCACAGTGCTTGAATGTCCCAGTACCTGTTGCTTTCAGTGTATTCTTTAACAGTTCATTGCCTTGTTCAGTCTTCCTGGGAGATGGTGCGTGATAGGGAATGTGATAAACCCAATCAAGGATGTGTTTCTTGGCCTGGATGATTGTGAAGTGGTTTCCTAAATGAGTCATATTGTCCAATTTACCTCTTTCTGGGGTGTTATGTCATCAGAAAACTTCTTTTTCAAAGCACAAGGTATTTTTGGTGGTAGTATAGGTTCCAGGGTATGTTTCTAATCATCCAGGAGTCACCTCCACCACAGAAAGCATGTAATGTTTGCAGCAGCATGCTCATGGTAGTGTGATACACTTGATCTGTCAGGCCTTCCTGATTTGGTGTCAGGTGTTGCCTTGCTTGATTATGGCAACATGTTTTGCATTCATAGACATCCTGCATAGTCAAGTCCAACCTTTGCTCACAAGACTTTCTGTGTGTTGTTTCTCTTCTTAGATGTCGTGATGTTTTCTTGGCCCCCCCCTTTAAGAGTAGGTCATTTTTACATTCCCAGTCCAGGTCCATATGAGCCAGTTCAGGTCTAGCAGACTGATTTCCATGTGAGCACTGATGTGACAGACCTTTACAACAAGTTTCTCAGACAGCAAGGTCCTGTTACAACACAGCAGCTCAGTTATATTTACCCCTCTGCTGCCAGTTGGACCCACGAGTCTGTGCAGAGAGAGAGCTCTGGCCACATTTCTCATTCAGTGATATCTAAAAGCAACTGTAAAGCTTCTCACCTCTGCAAACTGACTTGATTTGTCTTTTCCTTTGGTTTCTGTATTTGCGTGGCACTCCACACAGCAGCTTTCCATTTAGGTGGATTCCCACAATGTGACAGTACTCTGGCAAACAAAGCATCACTTCTTACTTCCCGGTAACATTTATACACTGGGACTTTTCAATGTGAGTCTCCTCAGGCAGTGCTCTGAGATCTCTGTATGATCTTTACCAGGGTTCCTGTGTAGTTGAGGTTCCCAGTAGGAGCCCATTGCATGATCAGTGCTACCCACTGATTCCATGTAGTGTCAGTTGCATGATATATTGTGGGGATCCTTCATTTGATAATTCAGTACAGCACAGACATTTGTGTTGCCCAGAAGAGCTGTGTTTCTGTAACAACTCCATCTGGAGCAACTTGAACCACTTTGTGTCCCCCTGGTATCTCTTTTTCGGTTAGGGGGTATTGGAACTCAGATCCCCATGTATCCTGGCTCCAAAACTCTAGAGACTGACCTTGAGTCTCTCCAGGCACTCTCTGGCAGAGGGTCTTAGTTGCAGCAATGTTTCCTGGCTGTGGTGTAGACTCTGCTTCTTAAATTTGGTCCTGTCCAACTGGCCTAAGGGCTACTTCATGATCTATCTCATGTTTGATCTCTTTAAACATTTGTTGCTGCTCAGGAACTGGTTGAAATACTTACTGTGTCACTCAGTGGAGAGGGCTCCCAATCTAAATATATGCAAAAGATATGCACTATCCAGAAACTCAGCATACCTGTGTTTTCTTTCTGTTGACTGGTGGGGACATGGCTGTTACGATATTAATCACATATGTTAGGATGTGGTAATATCTGTATGTGATTTGATTTCCTATAGCTAAGTCTCTTGTATGAGGCCTTTGGCCTTGCTTTGTTTTGGGCAAAATAATCTTTGAGGGAAAATATTAATCATATAATGGCCTGGGTTGGAAGGGACCTCAAAGATTCTCTAGTTCCAACCCACTTGCTGTGGGCAGGGACATCTTTCTCTGGACCAGGTTACTCAGAGCTCCCTCCAACCTGGCCTTGGATACTTCAGGGATTGGGTAGACACAGCTTCTCTGGGAAACCTGTACTGGTGCCTCACCACCCTCACGGGGAAGAATTCCTTTCCAATATCTAATCTAAACCTACTGTCTTTCAGTTTGAAGGCATTCTGCCTTGGCCTGTCACTCCAGGCCCTTGTAAAAAGTTCTTCTTTCTTGCAGGCTCCCTTCAGGTACTGGAAGGCCACAAATCAGTCATCTCTAAGCTTCCTCTTTTACAGACTGAACAATCCCAATTCTCTCAGCCTTCCCTCATAGCTGAGGTGCTCCATCCCTCTAATCACTGTGGTGGACTCCTCTGGACTCACTCCAACAGGTCCATGTCCTTTCTGTGCTGGGAATCCCAGAGCTGGATGCAGCTGGGTGGGATCCCACTGCAGGTGGGATCCAAATATCTTTCTCTCAAGCCCTCCCTTCATTGTAGTGTCCCACATTATTATGTAATCAACATATTGCAAGTGCTGGGTGGCTTCACTCTGTTCCAGTGCAGTCTACATGGCAAATGGTAGGGCTGTGCTTCTACCTGTGGGACACCCAATTCCAGCTATTGGACACCCCTCCCCATGGAAGCAAACTGTGGCCTACAGGCTGCCAAAGGAATAGAGAAAACAGCATTGATCACATCAGGTGTGGCGTGTCATCTGCCTGCCTTTGACTCCAGTTTGTACTGGAGTTCTAACGTGTCTGGTATGGCAGCACTGTGGTAGAGTGGTTTGTTCAGGTTACAATAATT